>NW_022631074.1:2195722-2818374 GCF_010015895.1 Lontra canadensis | reverse complement strand
ACTCAGCCATCAAAAATAAAATCTTGCCATTTGCAATGACATGGATGAAACTAGAGAGTATTATGCTAAGCAAAATAAATCAGTCAGAGAAAGACAATTATCCTATGATCTCACTCATATGTGGAATGTAAGAAACAAAACAGAGGATCATAAGGGGAACGAGGAAAAGATAAAACAAGATGAAATTAGGACACCTGGGTGGCTCAGTGGGTTAAGCCTCTGCCTTTGGCTCAGGTCATGATCTCAGGGTCCTGGAATCGAGCCTGGCATCGGGATCTCTGCTCAGTGGGGAGCCTGCTTCCCCTCTCTCTCTCTTCCTGCCTCTCTGCCTACTTGTGATCTCTGTCTGTCAATTGAATAGGTGAAATCTTAAAAAAAAAAAAAAAAGATAAAATCAGAAAGGGAGACAAACCATAGGAGACTTTTTTTTTTTTTTTTTTTTAAGATTGTACTTACTTATTTGAGAGAGAGAGAGACAGCAAGAGAGGGAACACCAGCAGGGGGAGTGGGAGAGGGAGAAGCAGGCTTCTGGCTGAGCAAGGAGCCTGATGTGGGGCTCGATCCCAGGACCCTAGAATCATGACCTGAGTTGAAGGCAGATGCTTAACAACTGAGCCACCCAGATGCCCCAAGAGACTCTTTTTTTTTTTTTTTAAAGATTTTGTTTATTTATTTGACAGAGATCACAAGTAGTCAGAGAGGCAGGCAGAGAGAGGGGGAAGCAGGCTCCCTGCTGAGCAGAGAGTCCGATGTGGGGCTCGATCCCAGGACCCTGGGATCATGACCTAAGCCGAAGGCAGAGGCTTTAACTCACTGAGCCACCCAGGTGCCCCACCCAAGAGACTCTTAATCATAGGAAACAAACTGAGGGTTGCTGGAGGGGAGAGAGGTGGGTGGATGGGGTAACTTGGTGGTGGACATTGAGGAAGGCATATGATGTAATGAGCACTGGGTATTATATAAGACTGATGAATCATTGAACTCTACTTCTGAAACTAAAAATATACTATATGTTAATTAATTGGATTTCAATTTTTTAAAAATAAAATAATTAAATAAAAAAACTCGTGTGCGTCAAAGGACATGATCAAGAAAATGAACCAACAATTGACTGAATTGGAGAAAATATTTTCAGAGCATAAATCTGTTTAAGGACTTGTGCCCAGATAGGTAATGTAATTTTAAAATGGGCAAAAGATCGAAACAAATATTTCCCAAAGATATCCAAATACCTTAGAAGTATATGAAAGGAGTTACATGTGATTAGCCGTTAGAAAAATACAACCAATACCACAATAAGAAATGAGACACGACTTCCTCCTCACTAGGGTGACTATAACCAAAAAGACAAATAATGCCAACTGTTGACAAGAATATGGAGAAATTAAGATCCTTATATATTACTGGCTGGAATGAGAACTGCTATAGCTACTCTGGAAAAAGTTTGGCTATTCGCCCAATGTGAAACATGTGAGCTACCATATGATCCAGTAATTTCACTACTAGGTGTATACCTAAAAGAAATAAAAATATACATCTACAAAAATGAATATACAAATGTTCATAGCATAATTCACAATAGTCAAAGAATGGAAATAATCCAAATGTCCATCAACTGATAAATTTATAAACAAAACATAGAGTATAATACAATGGAAACTTAATTTGACCAAAAAAAAAAAATAATGAAGTATAAGTACATTCTAGAACATGAATGAATCTTGAAGTCATGCTAAGTAAAAGAAGCCAGACTAAAAGGCCACATATTGTACAATTCATGTATATGAAATTTCTAGAATAGACAAATCTACAGAGACTGAGGGTAGATCAGTGGTTGCCTAGGGTTGGAGAAATTGGAAAAAATGGAGAGAGACTACTAATGTGTTCAGTTTCTGCTTTTAGTGATGTTTGTCCAACTCTGCTTTTCCAAAAAGCCATTAAATTGTGCACATTAAGTAGGTGAAGTGTACGGCATAATAATTACATTTCAAACTGTTAAGAAAGTACATCTGAAATCCTGTCATTTGTGACCACATGGTTAGACCTTGAGGGCATTATGCTAAGTGAAATAAGTCAGAGAAAAACAAATACTGTATTATCTCACTTCTATGTGGAATCTAAAAACAAACATAGAAAAAGAGATCAGATTTGTGATTACCAGAGATGGAGGTGGGGGGAAGGGAATGAGGAGAAAGGTGATCAAAAGTTACAAACTTCCAATTGTAAGATAAATAAGTACTAGGGATATAATATACAGTATGACTATAGTTAACACAACTGTATGATATACATAAAAATTGTTAAGAGTGTAATTTCGAAGATTTCTCATCACAAAAAATTATTTTTTCCTTATTCTTTTTGTTTTTTCTTTTTTTTAATTGTATCTATGTAAGATGATAAATGCAAACTAAGCTTATAGTAATAATCATTTCATAATAACATAAAAATCAAACCATTATGTTCTATACCTTAAACAGTGATGTCTATCAATTATATCTCAGACTAGAGTATGGAAGAGAGTACATCTACCTTAATTATAGAATGATAAAAGTATCACTTCAGTTCTCTGAATAAAATGATTGTAAACATTTTCTAGACAGTAATATTAATAAATTTAAAATATAATTGGAATTGTATGTATTTGATTTTAGATATTATGGTTCTAGGATAGCTGAACTATTTTTCTGTCTAATCTCAGAAAAAAACACTTATGATCCCTTCTAGCCATTAGATTAATTTGTTCTGTTCTTGACCACATTTATATCATATTAGAAGGTATTGATACTTTGATTCAGTAACACTGAACTCCCAATATTCTGAAGTGTATTAGAATTAAAGTTTAAATTTTACAGTGTTTCAAAACTTTATCATTATGTATAAATATTAGAAATAGTAATATTAGAAACTAATGATTATTGTTATTTTAAATCTGTGAAAACTAGGATGGAGCTAGAGAGTATTATGCTAAGTGAAATAAGTCAGAGAAGGACAAATACCATATGATTTCACTCATATGTGGAATTTAAGAAACAAAATAAAGGGGAAAATAAGACAGTGAGAGGTAAAGCAAGAAACAGACTTTTAACTATAAGAAGAAATTGATGGTTATCAGAGGACAGGTGGGTGGGGGGAATGGGTGAACTAGGTGAAGGGGATTAAGGAGGCACTTGCTGTGATGAGCAGTGGGTGTTGTACATAAGTGCTGAATCACTATATTGTACACCTGAAACTAGTATTACACTGTATGTAAACCAACTGGAATTTAAATAAAAAACTAAAACTGACAGATTTGAACTCCAAGAGACAGAGATTGCAATTCGTGTCTAACCAAACTAATTGACACTCTTCAGAAAAGTATAGAAGAATCTAGAATCTAGATTCTGCAGTGTGTAGGATCTGATACCAAATTTTCAATACACAAAGAATTAAGAAATTTTGATTCATTCTCAAAGGAAAAAACAAACTACAGATTATACAGAAAAACAATCTGCCAATTCTGAGATGACCCAGATGTTATAGATAGCATGAGGTCATTGAAGCAGTTATTTAACTATGCTCAGTGAAGTAAAGAACATGCTCATACCAAATGAAAAGATAGAAAAGCTTAGCAGAAAAATAACAATAAAAAAATAAATAAAAGGAACAGGAAAATTCTAAATGAAACAGAAGAAATGTAATAGCTCATATTAAACACTGTACAGTGTTCATAGAAAAATAGAGATGACAGAGTAGAGGGTCAGCAACTTTCAAGATAGATCAATAGAAAATATCCAAGTGAGAAGAAAGAAAAAGAAGATAAAAAATAGGAAGAGGATAAACAACTTCAGGGACTTACATGGCAATATCAAAGTGTCTAAAAAACACTGAATTTACCTAAAAGAGAAGAAGAGAATGGGTCAGATTAAAATGGGACAGATTAAAAATGAAAACAAAACTCAACCAGAAGTTTTCTCAATTTGGCTAAAAACGAATTTACAAACTCTAATCTTAGGCATTTATACAGAAGAGATGGACATCTGTGCTCTCAAAAAGATTTATACAAATATTCACAGCAGATTTATTTACTGTAGCTCCACACTGGAAAGACTCAGCTTATACTAATAAGAAAATGAATAAACAAAATGTGATATATCCACACAGTGAGATATACTTAGCAATAAGAAGGAACAAGGAACTTATGAATACAACTGAATTTCATAGACATTGTAATAAGTAAAAAGGGTAGATAGAAAGAATACTTTCTGTTTTCATTTATGTGAAGTTAAATGAAAGCAATAATACTGTTTTACAATAGAAGTTATAAGTGTCTGCTGCTAGAAAAGGTGGGCATAGAAATGTTCTTCATCTTGGTACAGGTGTTGACTATATGAGTGTGCACATTTGTCAAAAGTCATCAAAGTATAACACCTAAGACCTGTGAATTTCTTTGTAGAAAAATCAATAGAAAAAGTTAAAAAGAAAAAAAAAAAGGGAAGAAAATCAAAGGATTTTTTTTTTAAAGAAAGAAGTGGAAGAAAAACATCAGATAAAATACTCATATTTGATTCTGATGAACCTTAATAATTAATGAAGCAGAAATGTCATATTGATGTCAATCACTTTGTAATTTACACATTCTATTATTTAAAGAAGATACTAATAGGTTTTATTATGCTTCTTACAAGGACTCAGTTGAAAGCAGATGGATTTCTTTGATAATTAGGTGGGGCGCTGATGATGCAGTATCTTTGCTGTTTCGACATGGTTGTAGAATCATGTGCACACCATTTATGATACACAGGCACCCAACACTCTATTAATTTATTACTTATTATTTAATTTTTAAAAAATATTTATTTTTTTGAGAGAGAGAGAGAGAGTGCATGAGCTGGGGAGAGGGGCAGAAGGAGAGGGACAAGTAGATTCTCTGCAAAGTGGGTGCCTGAGGTGGGTCTCAATATGGGGACCCAGAGATCATGACCTGACCTGAAGGCAGATGTTCAGCCAACTGAGTCACCCAGGTGCTCCACATTCCAGTAGTTTATTAAAAAGATATTTATTTTTTTTTTATTTTTTTACTTTTTATTTATTTGTCAGAGAGAGAGATCATAGGTAGGCAAAGAGGCAGGCAGAGAGGAGGAAGCAAGCTCCCTGCTGAGCAGAGAGCCCAACGCGGGGCTTGATCCCAGGACTCTGAGATCATGACCTGAGCTGAAGGCAGAGGCTTAACCCACTGAGCCACCCAGGTGCCCCAAAATATATTTATTAAGTAGCCATTAAATGCTTGACAAAAAGCTAAGGATCAAGATACAAAGATCCACACAGCTCTGCCTTTTAAGAATCTCCATTAATATTAATGAAATTGAGGGGCACCTGGGTGGTCCAGTTGGTTAAGCATCCAACTCTCAGTTCTGGCTCAGGTCACTATCTCAGGGTCAAGCCCCATGTCAAGCCCCAAGTTCTGCTTGAGATTCTCTTTTCCTCTCCCTCTGCCCCTCCCGCTCATGAACTCTCTTTCTCTTCCTCTCAAATAGATGGATAAATCTTAAAAAAAAAAATTAATGAAATTGAAAACCTTCTTATCATTGCACTTAACACCTACATGTCCTCAATAAATGTTAATTGCATGTAAAACAGAATATTTCTACTTTTTTTTGGGTCACTATGAGAATTTGATTAAAGCTATAGATACAAATTCAGAAAAAATATATATATAGGCATTTAATATTTTCCTTACAAGGAATTAATTTCCAGTTAGGGAATTCATGGTATCTTGAAGTTGTTTCATGAAACCAATATTAGGACTTAGAAATTAAGTGGAAGACATTTGAAGAAGTAATGTATGTGCATAAACATTCTAAACAAAAGAATGTGTTGGGCTCTTTTAAGGGAGCAGCTAACTAAGAGAAATACCTCCAGGAGGAGGAAGGTCACTGTTAAGTGGGCTGGATGATCAAAATCTGTTTCAACGTGCTTATGGCTACATCTAGGTTGACTGATATGGAAAGTATTTCTCTTGACTTAAAATATGCAAGTTCTGTTTCTTTGTGTTAAAAGTTGCAATGCATTCGAGAAGTAACATAACTTTGATTTTTGAAGTCAGACCTCTGGTTTTAAATCCCAGTTTTTTATAATTACTAGTTCTAAGGTTTTTTTTTTGTTTTGTTTTGTTTGGTTTGGTTTGGTTTGGTTTGGTTTGGTTTTTTGTTTTTTCCTTTGTAAAATGGGACTAATCATGCCACCTAACTTATGGTGGTTTTTGAGGTTTAAATTAGCTAATATTTGTAAAGAACAAAAGATGACATATAGAAATACTAAAAGGTATACAAATGAATGTTAAATAGTATCTCTCTGACTTTGTGATGAGGTAAGGAAATCCTGAGATGTGAAGATATCATTTGATATCATTTGAGAGCGAAAGGAGTTGGCAAAATTGAGAAAGGCATAAGATTGACAAATTTTTGCTCAGATACTATTTTTACAGCTACAAATATTGTTTTAACAAGCTATTGAAAGTAAAAGGAGGATTCTAAAAAATCTCTTGATCTTTAAATCTCTATATGTTTACTTCCACATCTGAAATACTAAAACATATTTTTAGATCAGTTTGCTTGATGCCTTTTGTAAATGTCTCAGTGATGAAAGGTGTAGAGGGTAGGGAGAATTTTCACATGCCCATCACTAGGATATGGTAAGGCCATAATGAGACAACAGAATGGAGGCCAAAAAGGAAAAAGAATAGAAAAGAAAAACAAACAAATGAGAAACAAAAGAAGAAGAGCCTGTAGAAATTCTCGTTACTCATATAGAAAGCTAAGTGAAGGCAAAACTAGGCCTGGGTATGTGGTAATCAGAGTGCAAAAGATTTGCTATGCACAAAACATGGTATTTCTCAACCATTCCCACTGTGATTAAATGTCTCTGCATGTACTCACTTTCTGCACCCTAGTCATTTCCTTTATCTTTCTTTCATTCAGCAGTATTTATTGAGTGCTTAATATCTGCTAGGCGCTGTAGAAGAAATAAGTATATCAAAAGGTTTGCACTGTGTCCCTGACCTTGGGTTACCTGTAGGCTAAAGGCAGGGAGGCTTAGACAAGTGCATAAGCTGCAGAGCTATAAGTGCTCTAACAAAAACATGAACAAATCGCCAAAGGAGCGGAAAAGAAGGAATGAGTAAGTGATAGTCAAAAGCAGAATCAAGAATAGGTAGCTGCCATGTATCACTCTTTGTGACACTTTGTTTAGTGATGAGAGTCTGTACTTTTCATTTTTATTTCAGTGTTTTCTCCCCTTTAATAGGAATATTTCTTGTATTTTTATAAGTCATCTTCAGGATCCTACTCCAGAAGTTTTCTTCATCATCCTTTCTTTAGAGTCCCTTCTTGGCTAAATTTTGCTTTCATTTTTAGATTATAACGTGATTGTTAATAGCTAATATTTTGCCTGATTTCTACATGATGTTATTTTCAACATTGGAAAAGAATTGATTTGAACAACATAAAAGAAGCCACTGATCTACCTCCACTTAAAATATTGAATAGAAATATTGCAAATTTTAAAGTCACCTGAAGAAAGACATGTAAGACGAGGCTCTAAATAGACCAGATGTCTCAAATGGGCTTTTTAAAATTAGCACATTTGGATGCATCTCCCTATGCATGACAACAATTATAGCTTCAGTCTTCACTATTGAAAGCGTTGAATATAAGAAAAAAAAAAAAACTAGGATACTAGACCATAACAAAAGAAAAGATAATAATCTTTTTACATCTGAATTCTTCTGAAGCTATAAATTATCCTATGCACACATGCATAAACATATGAAAATATTAAAAACCCACATAAAACAAAGCACAATCAACTTGTCTCTGCTCAGGGATGTTTTCTATGTGAATCATTCTTCCAATAGAAAAGACTACATTTCTACAATGTAGACTACTTATCCATGTTAGCTGTTTCTTACTTTGCCCATTTCAAAGTATGGATGAGAATTCTTAACTACTTCATACATATCACGAGGATTAATGATTCTAAGAAGATTTCAAGATGGAATTTCTTATAAGTATAAAGCATCATTAATAATAAAGGAAAAGGAAATTAAACCTTTGCATAAATATCCTTGCACATGATGACAAATTGATGTCCTGATGAACATAATTGGCATTTCATATTCCTGGCTGTAAGGCAGATTTTGTAGTGCACCATTATAATTCTACCCAGGTACACAAATGACACTCATAATGAAACTTACACATCCTGCACTTAACATATGTGCATTCAATGCACACATATACAAACACATACATACGTATCAAATCTCACATGCTTTCCAAAAATTTACCAAAGAGAGAAATTAATCTCATGAATGGATATAATCAACTAAATATGCTTCTATCTTCAAAATCCAAAAGCAACTTAATAATGCACATGCAAAATGAATAATACCAGGGGGAAAAATAATGCACATTCATTTTTTTTTTTTTTTTGCTGTAGCACGTATTTTCATGTCTCGCAGAAATCTTTGAGAGTTTACCTGCAATAATCCATTCTGTCAAACCATGAAATGTCATAATCTGACTTTATGGGATATTAATTACTATATGAATTATAATCAATATTCTCAGAAAATATGCGATAACAATTTTGTTAATAAAAGAAATAGTGTTAGTTTTCAAGTCAGGTCCAATTCCGTGATCACCAAGCAGAGAGTCTTCAATTCTTGCCAGCATTTAAGAGACAATCTAATATGCAAAGACACACATAGACATTTGTATGAGAAGCACAATTAATTTTGATATGTTTAAATAAGAGGATACTTCAATCAAAACATATATTCCAAAACAATTCTCTGTGATGCTTTTGATTCAGAAGTTTAGAGATGATAACACTGATGAGAATGTGGATACTAAAATATCAAAACTGGCAGCACACAACTCTCATTTAGAAAAGAAATTAGATTTCCCTGCAAAATAAATTAGGAAGGGAAGTGGAGGCAAAATGTGGTAGAACACAAAGACAATTCAAGCAACTCTTTTGAAATTGGCATGCTGGAGTTGCATTTCTGCTTCCTGAAGTGTGTGATTTTAGAGAGTAAGCCCTCAGGCTTTCAATGGGGAGGGGTGATAAAATAGTTACTGGACAACCTGCATTGAAATTTAAAGTATCCATGCTGAGCAGGACACACCACTCTTGTGTTTCTGTGGTTCTAGAACTCTAAAATATTTACTTGTCCTGAAAATAAAGAAAGTAGAGTTTAAAGACAGAGTCAACAGATAGCTATCCCAGTGCTGAAAGTAAAAACAATGTAACGCTGACTAGTGGAAGAAAATGCTCCATCACTCTCACAATTGTAGTCATCTGAACTATTCATTGAGTTACTATTGGTTGCCCAGCCTCTTTCTAAGAGGAAAACTTTGGTGGAGATAGCTTTCCTGAGTATGACATTCTAGTGGAAGAAGATAAGCAATAGAGAAAACATTTACAGCAAGGAGATGATGTAGAATATTAGAGGTACTGAGCATTATGGAGAGAATAAAGTAGGGAAGATGGCCAGAAACTGCCCAGCTTGGGGGTGAACATTGAAATATGAAAAGGTGGTCAGGAAAGGACTTGCTGAGAAAATAACATGAATGGAGAAGACTTGAAGGAGGGGAGAGAATTAGACTCAGGGATATCTGGGGGCATCATTCTGGCTGGAGCTTGCTGGCATAAATGCCCAGAGGCCAGAGTGTCTCAGCCACTCTAAGGTTGACAGGAATGATTGGGGGTTGGGTGGGGAGTGAGGGGAGAGAGAGCAGTCGGAGACGGAGACAGAAAGGAAAAGAATCAGATCAGGTAGAGCCTTGCCGGCCATTGGAAACCTTCGCTTTACTCTGAATGAAATAGAAGGGCATTGGATGCTTTCAGGCAGAAGGTAACATGTTTGTACTGAAAATGATCACATAGATATGGGTATTTTATCTATTATATTACCTATTATCTATACATATACACAGTATTTAGGTGATGACAAAAATATTGTTTATTTCTTTGCTAATTTTAAGTGTGAAATCACATCCATTAATCTTTACATAAAAGGGTTATATGATGGAGGTGCCTGGGTGGCTCAGTCTGTTAATCTTCAGGTTTTGGCTCAGTTCGTGATCTCAAGTTTGTGAGATCACACCCCACATCGGTCTCCTCGCTCAGTTCAGAGTCTGCTTGACTCTCCCAACCCTCTGCTTCTCCCCTACTGTCCCTCTCCCTCTGCCCCCCCCCCCGTTGGCACCCTCTTTCTCTAAAATAAATCAATAATAAATGTACTTAAATATACAGTAGGCATCTTGTCTTCTGAGTTTGATCTTTTGTTCCAAACAATTCCAGTAGAACAAAGGGTATAGAACTACGGCAGAAACTACTTATTTTCTCCCTAAATCCATTTTGCCTTTCACCCATAGTAGTAAAATGGCTAGCATACATTGCCATCCAGAGTATTATTATATCACACAACCTCCCTCATAGATGAGACTATGTGAGTAATTTTTGGCCAATGTCATGTAAGCGGTAGTGTTCTATGGTAGTTTTTGAGATCTGTCCTCAAGACAGAGTTGGCATAAACAGTGCATCATCCATTATTCTTCCCCAGACCTTCCATTCTGTTAAGTGACAACAGTATTTCCTAGTTCTGTATTGCCCTCCAAATTAATTTCTGCACTTCAGCTTTCTCTTTCTGGACAGTTAAAGTTGTACTGAAAATATTGTGGCTAAAAGTGTGGGTTCTAGCCCCGCATCAGGCTCCCTGCTCAGTGGGAAGCCTGCTTCTCCCTATCCCACTCCCCCTGCTTGTGTTCCCTTTCTCGCTGTATCTCTCTCTGTCAAATAAATAAATAAAATCTTAAAAAAAAAAAAAAGAGGGTGGGTCTTAATGTGAAAATAATCAAATTCAAATCCCACATTCGCCATTGGCTTACCTGTGTGAGCTCAGCAAGCTCTTTACCTTATTTGTGCTGAAGTTTTATCATCTATAAAATTGAATTATTCTGAGAATTAAATTCATATAAAATTCACATATTTCTATATGAGAGTACCTAGTGATAGTATACCTCCAGTACCATTTTTCTTAATCTTATCATCCATTTTGGTAACAAATAAACACTTTAATCGCAGTGTTATAAATCAGATCCAAAATGTAAACACTGAAAATCACAATTACCTAATTAATAATTTCCTTTCTTAAGATGTGGGGATAGACAAAGATTACCTAAAATCATCTTTTTATTTTTCTTCAAAACTAGAATACCTAGACAGAACTGTTTTTCTATCAGATTTAACCTAGTTTCTCCATTACATTCAAGTTCCCAAATAGCTGTTTTTTGCCTTTGTTGTTCGGAACCACAATAGTACCAGCCACATAATTGTTGCTCAGGAAGAAGTATTCAGTGCATAAATACATAAAATTGTGGAGAAGCCAAAATCCGTAAGACCTCAAGGACTTACAATCTTGAGCTCCGGTTTTGTTTCCGGACCACTTTGAAAGCCCCTCCAAAGCCAAACCCACTGAACTTTAGTGGCAGCTGCTTTAGGGAAATGTTAGTAGAAAGAGTCTTTTCCTGAAGTAAACACAACAAATGACTAAGTGCAAAGGGAAAATAATGAGTGTTATTATATCTTTATCTAGGTGTGACTTCTAGCATCCTATTCAAAAACAGAAAAAGACTAGGGGGAAAAAATGAAAAGCTCTTTTTTAATACTGCTAGAACCTAAGTTTCAATTAATGTGCCAAGGCAATGTTATTCTGAAGATAACGGCCGTCCTGTTGGAACAGAACATAGAGGACTAGATGTGAATGGGTGCTTTCTTCCTTTTGAGTAAAATTACGGCAAGAAAATTTAGGTGCATAGGAGGATAGATTGTCTGTTTACAAACTGTCCTTTTAGACCAAGTCTGCATTTTTTGAAGGGAAAATTAAAGGAAACCTTTTATTGAAGAACAGAGATGCGCAAGATAGAAGCAGTGCTACATCCGGTTAGAAAGGCGTTATGCAGTCCTTTTCATTTGTTGTTATAGTCGTACAGCAGAATTATGCACAATTTTTCCTCTTTTATTTGAAGTTCTCTGTACCTTCCAAATTTTCTGGAATGAAGATACTTTTTTTAAATAATAAGAAAATGAACAAATAGCAAATGGGAAAGCAAGTCAATAACATTGCAAACAACAACAAGCAAACCTACAACATTCACCTAGATAGATAACACTAATGAAATTAGCATACAAGAGATGATGACTTTATGTTTTAAGAATTAGCAATGATTGGCTGGAAAAAAAAAAGAGAGATATAATAAATTAGTGAAAGCCTGTGCTGAAATTGTGAATATTACAGGAGTAAAAACCAAGAGGATACATGGGACAGAGCCAGGAATTAATAATAAAGGTATATCTTTGTGGGAAAATAAAATCAAGAAGAAGAAACATTTGGGCCTGTGAAATAAGGCATGGACTTTCAAATGATGGAATTATAAATTAGAAAATTTTTTAAATTGTAGATTCAAGAATTACTGAAGAACCAAAAGCACAAAGGTATAAACTAAGTGGTATGGGCCAATTACATAATGTCAGTGATCTCATCTATAAAGGATGATATAGCCTACTGCTAAAAATGTTTATGATGATTTAATTAGGTAATACATGGCAAATGATCTTCATCAAACTTTTTTTCTCTTAAATTTCACCTCTCTTGAAGAAAGGAATTCCAGAATTATTTAGTTAGCACTAGAAATTAGTGGTAGAAATTTAAAAAAATAGATTTTAGAAAATGCTTGATTTTTTGAAAAATAGGTATATTATGTTTATCTTCTAACTTTACTAATGAACTCCTAGTAAAATACATAACTATATTAATGTAAAGAAAAAGTTAAGAATAACCATAGAAAGAAACTTACAGTGATATATACCGTAATACAAATGTAGTTATTACAACACTACATATAAACCTGCTGATGTACCTTTAGTATGGGTGGCAACAAGAATAAAACTGAGAAGTAGGTTAAAGTGTCATTTGAGAACTAAACTCTAAAATCAACACATTGTAGATCTTGCGTGAGATAGCTGGACATTGTCTTAAAGAGATAGAGATGAACAAGAAGAAATACCAGTTCCAAGGAGCCAACACTGACTGGGCCCCTCAAAGTACCATCTGGGAAAGCAGTGTTCTTTGAGAGAAATCAATTACCTAATTTATGACAATCTGTCAGAGTATATGTGGTCATCAGAGTCTGGGACTAGGAAATCTTTGAATTATTAGGATGGGAGCTCTTGCTCTGATTTGAAGCTCAGCCAGCAACCTTCTATCAGTTTGCTTGCCACGAAGGTTGCCTACAGGGAGAGAATGTGCTGTTATTCAAGCTGCAAATATTTCTTTCACTTAGCACTTATATTTATCATTTAAATTAATAAATTAGCACTCTGATTTTTTATGATCAATCTCCTGTCATCTTTGCTCTGTTGGCATCTGTCATTCTAATAAACTATGTGACAAAGACAAGGTCAGGTATAATATCTAGAAGATCAAGGGCTGAGCCCTTTATCATGCCAGCCTATTTTCTCCAGAATTCATCCTCAGCTACACATTTTTATTTTCATTTTTTTATTTTTATTTTTATTTTTTTTAAAGATTTTATTTATTCATTTGATAGACAGAGATCACAAGTAGTCAGAGAGGCAGGCAGAGAGGAGGAAGCAGGCTCCCCACTGAGCAGAGAGCCCGATGCAGGGTTCAATCCCAGGACCCTGAGATCATGACCTGAGCCGAAGGCAGAGGCTTTAACCTACTGAGCCACCCAGGTGCCCCTCACATTTTTTTTTTTAAAAACAAATGCAACATATACAAAATAAGCCTCAATTATTGTATTTTTCATTGTTAATTATCTATTACAGTCATACCTTTTCAACCAAAAGGCCAACTACTTGTTTCAAATTGACTTTGATAACAAATACAAGAAATGAAAAAAAGATTATTATTTTAGTGAAGTGAGTAAAAGGAGTAAACGTAGTCAAACTATTATAGTAGTATGTATTAAAGCAAAAAGCATGGATGTAATAAGGTTTATATTTAGAAAATTAACTAAGGGTGTCTGGGTGGCTCAGTTGGTTAAGCAACTGCCTTCAGCTCAGGTCATGGTCCTGGAGTCCCGCTATGGAGACCCACATCAGGCTCACTGCTCAGCAGGGATTCTGCTTCTCCCTCTGACCTCTCTCCTCTCACGTTTTCTCTCTCAAATAAATAAATAAAATATTAAGAAAAAAGAAAAAAGAAAAAAAAGAAAATTGAGATGAGAAATCAAAGAAGAGGAATATCATTGAAAGGAGACCAATCAGGAAATCATAGAAGGAATAAGGACCCCTCATTAGCAGGGATGGAGAGAAGATTTACATTTAGGAAACCCTTAATACGTGTTTTTAATTACAATTACAAAAGCTGACTGGCAGATTAAACCAAAAAAGGGTTTATTAATAAGATTTCGGGTAGCTCAAGAGCTGAGAAAGCTAGAAAACCATTAACAGATTCCCAAGTGAGCTTTCAGTAACGATGCTACAATCATGACAACCAAATTGACCAAAAAACATTCCTCTTCTGCTGAAGCTGCCGACGGTGATGATATGCAGCAAGTACTATTGCCAGGAACTAGAGTTTAAAGCCACTGCTGCTTCTTTTCCAGGATCTTTCTATTTTTATTTTTTTACTGAAAAGCAAGTAGCCAACATATAATACATCATTAGTTTCAGATGTAGTGTTCAATAATTTGTCAGTTGTGTGTAACACCCAGTGCTCATCACATCACATGCCCTCCTTAATGATCCAGGATCTTGACCTTATAATCATTGCCAGGCACCTCTGACATCTCACCTAACACAATCGATTCTGTATGGAACCTCCTTCCTCAGTTTGCTTATTTTTAAATCAGTCTCTCAAGCAAGTCTACCTAATTGTTACAGAGGAGGTACCAGGCACAAAAATTGGGGGTGCTGGTTTTTCTTGCTTCCACCTTGGCAGAGACAGAAGTCAAAAGAAGGAAATTTCCCCAGGGATAGCACATGTGATCAAAAATGTTGGGTATCCCAGAAAACAATGATACATTTATTATGGGGAGACACTTTAGAATGTAATTTTTTTTAATCTTTTTTTTTTTTTTTATGTTCAGCATAACAGTATTCATTGTTTTTGTACCACACCCAGTGCTCCATGCAGTCCGTGTCCTCTCTAATACTCACCACCTGGTTCCCCCAACTTCTCACCCCGCCACCTCTTCAAACCCTTCAGATTGTTTTTCAGAGTTTTTATATTGATTGGAAGTAGTTTGTAAGATATGGAGAAGGTGAAGTGTCAGGGAGAAGGAGCTAGAGCAGTAAGACTGGCCCCACCAAGAGCCTTCCTTGGGAACTACACTTAGTACCTCAGTTGCCGTAGCTTTGAACTGTGTCTGGGGACATTGTGCTTTATCTTAATTTATTTTGTACCTCTGTTAGCTGGATGTGTCCTAAGGTAATAGAAAAGCCTAAGAGAGGTTATTTTTTTGGGTCTGGAATGCTCAAAAATTTGTTCTTATAAATTAATGGTTATTGCCTCTTTGCTTTATGCCATTTTGACTTATGAAAGGTTTCATAGGAATTCTATACTTTTGGATACTGGAAGAAACCTGTAATATACTCTATAATTACTTATTATTTCATAAAGCCTGTATTTTTATTACTAATTTCTATTAGTTGCAAAACAAAATAGATTTAAAAAAACAACAACAAAAGTATTCCCTCAACTTCATGAATTTGCTCAGGTTCTCTTTTTCAATCTCAGATATTATACTTTTTTAGAAAATATATATATTTTTTATTTTTAGAGGAACAATTTAAGTGTTTGGAAACCACACTGTGGGATTTCTTCAGTCTTGCTACTGTATTTCTGCTTCAGTGTTTTTTGAGTGTGCTAAATTCTCCTTCACAGACTCAGCGCTCTCTTGTATGGCTAAATCCTTAATCATGGTACTAACATGTCAGTTTGCCCACACACCTAGATGTCTTCACAGCATTTAAATTCACCCTCTCTCTCTCTCTCTCTCTCTTTTTTTTTTTTTTTAAGATTTTATTTATTTGACTTAGAGAGCAAGGGAACAAGTGAGAGAGAGAAAGGCATGAACACAAGGGGGAAGAGAAGAGAAAGAGGGAGAAGTAGGCTCTCGCTAAACAAGGAGCCTGATGCAGGACTCAATTCCAGGATCCTGGAATCATGACCTGAGCCAAAGGCACACATTTAATTGACTGAGCCACCCAGGCGCCCCTCAGCATTTAAAATCTTCATGAAGCAATGTCTCTAGTACCTGCCAGAACTATCCTGTAGTTTTCAGAAATACTTGTCAAAATCAATCCAGATCTGGACTTTAGATTACAAATGAATACATTTTTTAAAATAATACTCTATCAAGTGAATTATTTATAACAGAAAATAATTCATGTGTAAGAACAGGTCCCTGAAAAATTTGGAATTTTGGTGATAAAGTATCTCTTCTCTTGGTTTTACAGGTTAAAAATGGGCCACCGATACTTCAGTGCTGGGACAAGTATGCCCTAAGACTATGGTGATGGTGATTGTTTGGAAGTAAGTGACTGAAAAAGGAAGCATTTTCCGGGGCAAGATGAGAAAAAGAAATTGCGTGACCAATAGTTGAAATCTTATAAAAGGTATTTTGAAAAATTATTTCCTACTTAAAGTGAAATCTATTGGGTTTTTTTAGATTTTTAAGTTTTTCTTATTATTTAACATTCAAAATTCCCTGCACTTAGTATGTAAAAATCAGTCAGTACTGTAAGAATAACTGCAGTGCTATCTTCACAGGGTAGGTTGAGTTTAACTGCTGAGTTCACTATACAGTTCTCAAAACAGTGTTTTTTCTGCCCCATAGATGCGTTGCCTAAGTTCCTCATTTCTTTCGAAATAGTTGGCTTCAAAAGCATTGCCTTGAGTTAACCTA
Source organism: Lontra canadensis (assembly GCF_010015895.1). NCBI lineage: Eukaryota > Metazoa > Chordata > Mammalia > Carnivora > Mustelidae > Lontra > Lontra canadensis. The sequence continues at coordinate 2,801,395 of NW_022631074.1, read as the reverse complement.
CAAATGTGAGTGACAACTTCAAGGTACAACTTATGAATTAATGCAATTAATTAATCGTTAAAATAGTAGTGATATCCATTAAATATCAATTAACTGTTTTTATTTTAAGAAATGTTCTATCCTTCCTCAAAATATCAATTTTGATGGATGTATTTAAGTCACCTTTGACCACAATTTAAAGTAATCATTAACTTTAAGAATAATATCTATGAGGGCACCTGGGTGGTTGAGTGGGTTAAGCCTCTGCCTTCAGCTCAGGTCATGATCTCAGGGTCCTAGGATGAAGTCCCACATCGGGCTCTCTGCTCCGCAGGGAGCCTCCTTCCTCCTCTCTCTCTCTCTGCTTGCCTCTCTGTCCACTTGTGATCTCTCTCTGTCAAATAAATAAAATCTTAAAAAAAAGAGAATAATGTATATGAGTTCTCTGACAGGAAGCAGAAAAGTAAATTGATTTATCAAATAAAATGATACAATTTCTGCCTGAGTTTTGCTCCAGGAAGCAAACTAATTCTTCCAATTTAGCTATTGTTATCTAGGTATTAGGAGGATGACAATCAGATTGAATCACTCTAAGAAATGAATTAGTGAGATCTCCACCCACTAGCCCCAGGGGTTTTATATTTTCAATGGACAATTTTTCACAGGGAATATGACACAGCAAAAAGAAAAAAAAATAAAATTACGACAAGGAGATATTTTTGAACTCAGATACATTTTTAGACTGTTAAATCTTACTTAACCATCTAGTCTGCTTGGGCTGTTATAAGAGAGTATCACAAACTGGGTGGCTCGTGAAACAGATTTTTCTTTCTCATAGCTCTGAAGGCTTGGAAATCCAAGATTAAGGGACTGGCAGAACTGGTATCTAGTAAGAGTTGGCTTCCCAAGTTAGTCCAAGACAATCTCTATACTTCACAGGGCAGAAAAGCAAGGAAGCTCATTGGGGTAGCTTTTGTTAGGACACTAATCTCATTCATGAAATCTCAGCCCTCATGACCTAATTGCTTATCAAATCCCACCTCCTAATATCATTCCATTGAGGAATAGGTGTCAACAAATGAATTTTGGGAATACACAAATATCCCTTCTATGGAAGAGTATTTTCCAGATTACCCCTGCCCTTAATGCGGCTTCTTTGTTTGCATGTTCTTCATATATGTGTAGTCTGTTCATGGGAAAACTTGATTTTAGGATAATTTTCCAAAGCTATGAAGAATTTGAGAGAACAAGAGATGTTCTCCTACCATACGCACATTGGATTATTATTTGGCTTAATTTCTCTTTTCAAATTAAAAAAAAGAAAGAAAAAATAATTTTATTAAAGGTTTGCATTTTAAACTGTTCATGTGAAAATAAATAGTTCCTATCTTATTTAACTTGACACTTGCTCTGATGACTAGGTAAATGGAAATATTTCTTCTTTTTGTCCCATACTCTTTCATTTCATTATGCGATACTGATGACAAGCTTTTCACCTAGATTGCAGTGAATAGGCTTGAGCATCGCCTGCCAGAAGTGATTAATACCAATCAAACATAGTTTGTTCAGTTGGAAAGACTGGCAGAAAACATTTATCATCTTCTCAAGGAATTAGAGTTCCAGATTGGCTCTGTGCTTGAGATAAAGAGGATACAAATGCATTTGCTCCAATGTTCACCTTGTTATCACATTTATTGAGCCTATTTTCCCAAGCCATGAAAGTGACTGTGCCTACCCTTCTCAATGGCCTTCATGCTTAAATTGCAAACATTGACAACCTTTCAGTTTAATTCTAATGTCCAGATCTTAAAATCATGGAGAAACCAACTAACACCCACTAGGACAAATGTTAAGCTCAAACTCATTCTTAGATCTCCTTTTAGATAATGAAATATAAATTAGATGTTACCAACCTCACATGTTGAGGCATTCATTTATGCTTTCCTAAGTGTTGCAGTTTAGCATAAAACAAGTGTGCTTTACTATTTTTATCCCTCTCAGGGAAAGATGGTAGGAGAGTTACTGTCAATTTTACCATTGCCTTCTGGTTCAAGGGGATGAAGCTGGGTAGCTGAGATAGACCCAAGGAGGACAGGATGACAGCAGTGAGAGGAGTAGGAATGGAATATTTGCTAGTCTGTTAAGGCTGCCTATTCCAAGCTATGTGCTCTCAGTCCTAGCTCCAAGTTCCCAAAAGTTCATATCCCTTTCCCCTTGCTGTGTACCTTCTGACTTCAACCCTGATTACTTCTACACAGTCTTCCCAGGTTCTGAGGATAATTGGTTTATCTCCTCCTCTAACTTCTCTCCAGTCAAATGTTTTGGTGTAAACTATGCCAGGCTTTCCTCAAAACATTCTTCTTTCATTTTTAAGAGTCTCTGTTGCAGTTAAAAATAAACATTAAAATAAACATTTCTGCTATAATAATTTTCCTCAAGGCTATGTGGTGGCTTCCCTCTAACCAGAGAGAGATCATAGACAAGAAAGGAAAAGCACATGTAGAAAGCACACACCCGTCATCTTGTGGTCTGTTCTTTCCCTCACATAGCAGACATTTATCTGGCCTTTGCCTTTTATGGCCAGGCCCTCAAGGGGCTCACTGACTAATGGATCAGACAGAACCAAAAAAAAAAAAAAAAAAAAAAAAAAAATCAATCCTTCCAGTTCCTTACATCAAAATAAGTGTGTGTACAGAGTGTATATCTAAGAGGCCCACAGAGAATACTTGGAAGGACACTTGATCTGACTTTCAGAGAAGAACAGGAGTTAAGGGAGTTCCATTTAGACCAATGGAACAATGGGAGCAAACACAGAGGGATAAGCAAGCAAGTTACACTTGAGGAAAGAAAAGTGGTTCAGTTTGTCCACTGATAACAGATGGTGAAAGGGAAACAGAAAGCAAAATTCAGATCAGAAAAGGTCTTATTTATCATCATAAGCACTTTGAACACTAACCAAAGAAAGTGAAGCCATTACCAAACCTCAGAAAGATTTTAAACAGAAAGTAATACAGATAGATTAACAAATCACAAGGTTAATCACTGTAAGTGTATAGGATGGTTTGGAGGGAAAAGAAACAGAGGACAGGGTGCTGCATTTATCTAACAGAGAAATTATGAGAGCCTTAAGGCAATGAAAACAGACATTTTCATTTCAGGTTTTCAATATAGAAACCCTATCAAACAATATTTATACATAATGCTGTTTCTTTCTAATTAGCTACAGCACAGATTATGCAGTATAGTCAGAATCAAGTGATGTTGTTCTCTTGAAATTCCTATTCTAAAACACATGGTGGTTGCAATTTGGGGGAAATACCCTCATTCCCATGGTAGAGGGCATGGTCATGTACTGACATGTATCACAAGTGCAAACCTGGCAAATAATAAATTCAAGTAAAATCCTGTTTATCATTTGATTACATTAAAATATAAAGATGCCTTATAGTTTGTTTTACATAAAAATGCTGCTTTTGACTTGAAAAGTATAGCTTCAAAAAAAAAAAAAGACTAAAAAGTGCTATGTAACATTGTTCTTCGACATAGACACATAAAACAATCTTAAAATCTAGTTTGTTTCTTTCAGTGAGCTTGGGATTCCTGCTTATGACAGAAGCCATAAGCAGTTTCTTACTAATAAGGTTTTAGAAAAGGTCACGAGTAGGAAACCATGAAGGTGGAAGGTCACAGTCAGTACTTCAGGTACTTACCAAATAGCATGTGTTGCCTGAAGCTGTTTGCTCAAGTCAGAACCTTTATTAACTGCATTCTTTCTTTTGGAAGATTGGATTCAACTATAAATTATTTGGATAGGCTACAATCTCCCCATTAATTTACCCAGGCTTTTATCCTCCTACACTGAAGTGTATTTCTTAATACAACTCAAAAGGCATCAAGTACCTCATCCAGCCTATTCACCAACTCTAAATGGGATTTGACATTACGAGGTCAGCTTTGCTTTTCCTCATAGATGACTAACAAATTTACGGAGACATAAGTTCACTGTTCTCACATGGATCACTGCGCAACAGACCAGTGGTTTTTGATCATAACATTTAGGTTTCAGTTATTAAATGAAAGCAGGAACTCGAGCTGTGACAAATTGCTTGGCACCTAAACAATGATCCAGAGAGCTACCCAGAAAGAAAGCCAACATGTCTTTAGGTTTCAAGACAGAAACTTGGCCAAAAATAATGAAATTACATTATTTTATGAAATCCTACAAAATTCAATAATTAGAATAAATTAAAATATGATGTACAGTCTTGACATTGCTTTCATTTACATGAAATTCCTTTTTGAAAGTATAATGGATTTCAATTTTTCTGAAAATTTCCACAAAGCTAATATTCATAGCATAAAAGTAAATATTTATAAAATTAAAGTTTATTTTGTCATGTGCTAACCTTTTAATTAAATTCAAAACCTGAGACTAGGAACTCATTGCCCTGTTACTAGAAAAACCAAGCAAGTGAAGAGAAAAATCCGTGTGAATCTCCAGTGAAAAGGTAATTCATAGGGCTAGGTCTACATTAAGTTACAAATTGAAATGAAGAAACCACTCATGTATTCCAATGTGTCCAAATACAGGAAGGTTTGATCTGGGACAAGTGATTTAAGAATGGCTTGTTCTATAGGAAAAATCAGTAGTGGCATATTGTGTCACAAGCCACAATTTCAACTTTTGCTTCCTAAATCAGAGAAATTTGCAAGTGACTGGTCTGGGCAGACATCTTCTCTTATTTAGTCATCCATCATGGTAATTGCACTTCTTTTCTTTACTTAGGCAACAACTTTTTCCATGCTTAAAAATAGTAACTTCACCTCTCCTTCACCCCTCACTTCTACTTCATTGCTCTGTCTTTATCCCCATTGTTGGAAGACATGTTTTCAATATCTTTGGTTATAAACCTGAAAGCATTCTGTCATTGAAAGCATAGATACTTGTAGAATCAATGTTATAATGCTTGTTGAGTAGAGGTGAAAAAGCGCTAAAGAAATCCCTTTTCCAATGCATAATTCATATGTCAATTCAAAAAAAATGTATTAAGAACACAGTATACGCCAGGTAATAGAGATAGGAGAAGCAAGAAATAAAACTTCTAGAAATGTCCTTTCTAGTAGGGGATAAAGACAAAAAATAATTATAATACAGCTGGAGAGTACTATAGGTTATTTACTGAACATTCATTCTTCCCTTCTTTTAAATTGAACATCCACTCTAAGGCTAGGGACCCAAAGTATGTCTTTATTAGTCTAAGCTGGTGGTCTTCAAGACTCCTTATGCCTTCCTGATTCAGGAATAAGGTTATAGTTTTCTTCAGCAACTGCCATTGGTCCACTTGGTCTAATCAGAATAATGGGGGAAAGGCTTTCTCTTTCATCCTTCAGACTTGAATAAGGAGACATTTTGCTATATTACCTTGCAATTATCTTGGATTTATTGTGCAGTCATACAGAAAATAAAGCCAACACAAGGAAGCATGCAAAAACCTATTTATTTGCCGAGAGAGAACCAGAGACTTGATAATAGATTATTTTGTGGGGGCTTTAATGTGAAATAATACATGTCTTCATTATCTAAGTTAATTTGTGTCATGTTTTTTTTTTTTGTGACTTAAAGGTCTCCTAAGCAAAGATAATATTAAGATATACTTATGTATTGGGGACATTAGAGGAGTACAAAGAGATAACTAGTAAAGCCTAGAAAAGTCTGGAATGGTTTCCCCAAGGAAGAGGGGTCTGAGTTAGGTCTTAATCAGCCAGATAAAGGTGTGGTATAGGAAGTATATTGCAGATAAAGAGAGCAGCCTGAAACCTGAAAAAAGAGATGACATGCCTCACTGAAAGAACTATGAACAATTCAGTGTGGATAGAATGAGGGAGGCATGGGTTATGGGTGAGCAAGAATTACAGGAGCATGACACTCAAGAACTGGTGGGAGACTGATTCCAAAGGACCCCATGTACCAAGCCAAAGAGTTCAAACATTTTATTGAAGTTGTAAGGAATCATTGAAAGATTGTAAGTCTTAGGAGATGGAATTACATTTGTATTGTTGCAATAAAATTATATTTGTGTTGTCTAAAGATCGCTGTAACTATGCTGTGGAGACTAGAATGGAGAGGGAAAAATAATAAAAGAAGCCAACCATATTAGGGGCTGTTACAGTAAGCTAATAGCAGGTGTTGGAAGCTGGGTCTAAGATGATGACAAGAATAGAAAGAAAGGGATAGATAACATTAAATACTAAACAATTTGAAAGAGGTTAGATTAGAGAGGATTCACTGGTTCACTAGAGGAAGAGATGAGGGAAACATAAGCAATGGTAATGAGAATAATGATCCAAGAAACATAATAGAAATGGTATATTCACTCACTGTGGACCACAAGAGTGCTCACACTTGTGAGGTGGGTGATGGGCTAAGTTGCTGATCTACTAAGATTGAGGCAGAGTGAAACAGTTTTCTGCAGCAGTCCTCTAGAGATCTGTAGTGAAAGTCCTGCAGGAGCTAGAACATGAGAAATAACCACTGACATGTCTTAAAATCAGAGAGAAAATGGCCTCCCAAAGATAGCCATACTTATTCTCTATGTATTCAGAATTCTTTGGAGAAACTGAACCAATTCTGCGTGTATGTGTGTGTGTTGTCTATGAGAGACAGAAAGTGATATTGATGATAAGGAATAGGCTCATGCAATTATGGAGGCTGACAAATTCTAAGATGTTTAAGGTGCATTGACAAGCTGAAAACCCAGCAGAGCCAAAGGTTTAGCTGCTGTCCGAACTGAAGGCCTGAGAAACGGAAGAGCTGAGAGTACAACTCCAGTTCAAAGGTTGGGTGTCTCAAGAACCAGAAACAACCAAAGTTTCAGTTCAAGTCTAAAGGCAAGAAAAATAGTTGATGTTCCAATTTGAAAACAATCAAGCAGGAGGGACTCTCCGTTACTCAGGAGAGAGTCAGCATTTTTACTCAGTCCTTCAACTGACTGGTTGATGCCCACCTACGTTAGGAGGACAATCTGCCTTACCCAGTCTACACAGTCTATCATCTTTGAATGAGATGATACTCTCCTTCAAAACCATCCTTACAGAAAACATCCAGAAAAATGACAAATACCATATTTGGGTACCTAGTGGCTCAATGAAGTTGACACATAAAATTACCATTACAGTAAGCTCAACTGGCAAAATTGAATTTTCACATATTATTAAGATAGAATCGTGAGAATATCCTGGATCATATGAGTGAACCCAATATAATCACCAGGATTCTTGTAAGAAGGAGACAAAGGCATCAAAGAGAATTGTGAACATAGAAGCAGAGTTTGGATTGATATACTTTGAAGGGAAGGGAAGGGAAGGGAAGGGAAGGGAAGGGACCGTGAACAAAGCAAAGGAGATGGGCTGGAAAAGCTGGAAAAGGCAAGGAAATCAATTCTTACCTAGTACCTACAGAAGGAAATGGAAGAAATGACCCTACTGACACTGTGATTTAGGACTTCTGACGTTCAACACGGTAAGAAAATAAATTTGTATTGTTTTAAACAACTAAGTTTTAACTAAGTTTGTCATAAATTTTACACAAGCAATAAGATACTAATGTATGCATTGAACATCTGAATGGAATGGTCGACAGGAAAAAAGTGCATTACAATATTCATATGTCTTATCACAAAATTAATTTAAGCACATTTGGAAGTACCTTTGTTGAGCTTGAGGGAAAGAGAGTTTATAAATACCTTGCCTATATTCTCTTACTTAATACAACAACCTCTTGAGTTAGTACTGTAATTTTCTCTATTTCCTGGATATTGAATTGATGCAGGGAGGTTAAGGAGTTGACACAATGTCACATGGTTAAGAAAAATGGAATCTTCAAGAAGAGAATGGAAAACTATTCGTCTTATGGTTTTTAGAGTATTGAGGTGAAGATAAGTTCACATATTCCTTTTAGTTTACGACCTTGGCCTTCTGCTAACATACTGTATTACAATTGTGTGATGAAGGAGAAAGTAGTACCTGAGGGATTTCTAGTGCACAGTCTAGGGTTGGCAAGGCTTAAGGGCAAGTCATATAGTATTAGACAAGTTGTGTTCACCCAAAGTTGTATGCCTTTTTGCTGTTGTAAGATTTGATTCAAATGTTTTGTCTTTTTTAAAATTTCCTCCTAGTTATACATGTTTTACTATGGGTATAGTGTTAATATGTGACTTTAATTTACAACTATAGATAAATTTTAATAATTTTATGTTGCTTGATTTTTTTTTTTAAGATTTTATTTAGTTATTTCACAGAGATCACAAGCAGGCAGAGAGACAGGCAGAGAGAGAGAGGAAGGGAAGCAGGCACCCCACTGAGCAGAGAGCCCCATGCGGGACTCGATCCCATGACCCCAAGACCATGACCTGAGCCGAAGGCAGAGGCTTTAACCACTGAGCCACCCAGGCGCCCCTGTTGCTTGATTTTTAAGTGACCTGTCAGTTACTCCTCCATTTACTTAATAGGTTTAGTTACTGAGTTCTAAAATAAACAACTTTGTGAGATCCTGGTATAATCAGGTTACTGCTGAATTCAGATTGCTTATATTTATTTTTGGTATAATACGTACAGCCATCAGTCACTGATGCATATCCATAAGATTTCTGATGACAGAAGAGCTCTAACTATAAAATAACATATCCTTTACTATTTTACACAGTTTACAGAATGCTTATATTTTTCTGTCTTGTTCAATAAATTCTACAAATTAAATGCCTCCCTGTACCAGGATCTCTGCCTTCAAAATATGAAGACTTTTGTATTTCATGCTACATAGTTTTTGAAACCACATTTGTCTAAATAATGTTATTTGTGGAATTATGTTAAAATGTGATAATCAATGATCTAACAGGAGCTAGAAAACTTTTTTAGTAAAAGGATAAATAGTTTTTTTTTTTATTATTTTTGGCTTTGTAGGGCTTATGATCTCTATCACAACTACTCAGCACTTCAACTCTGCTACTGTTTCATGAAAGCAGACTGACAGACAGTATATAAACAATGGGGGTGGCTATGTCTCAATATAACTTTCCTTTTTACAAAATGGGCTACAGGACACATTCATAGTCAGCCTACCTCTGAGTTTCAGAACATCAATGAAGTTGAGAAAGCAAATATTGTGGTTATTTGGAGAGGGAGTACAGGGTCATTGGTAAGATTGGGTGGTGAGAATTTTTGCCCTGATGGTTTCCTGGTTATCTCCTTAGAGACATTTTTACTTCTGAGTGTTCGATGCTGTTTCTTTCCCTAATCCAGTTGGAGGCAATGAAAATGAATGCTTGAATAAATAAATAAAAAGCACACAGAAAGGAATGTATTTTAGAACTCTCAATAAGCAGTAGACTAAGAGTTTAGAAGGTCCAAATTTGGCACGAACAGACCTCTCTTCCATCTCCATTTTTATGCAATCTTCCCTGAATAGTTCTGCTTTACATTCCAAATTGCAGCGTAGACTTTTTTTTTTTAATTGCAATAACTATGACTTTAGAGTGAGTTTCTGTCTATCTTGCCTCTTAAAGAAAATGACTGACTACCATTGTGTGGGCATTGTATATCTACTCTTAAGGGAGAGCCACATTCCATTTCATCCATTAGGACTATAGTCCTAACTGTCCTGCTACACAACCACTTCATAATGGAGTTCTCAGCTGAAAAGAACTGAGGAAATGGTGTTGGGGCTCTCTAACAAACAGAAAGAAAAGGCAGAAAGTAAAGTAGCAGCAAGACCATTGTTGTAAAATTTCTTCCTCCAGCCTCCCAGGCTATCTTCTCAAATATGAAACATGCATGATGATTCAGGACCATAGAAACAATCACTAGAAGAAAATGTAAAGATACTCGGTCTCAGCACAATCAGTTGCAAATGATGTCAGGAAACAATTTTGTTCTCCATTTGTACATTTCTTTGGCCAGAAAGTTGCTTGCATTAGTGATCTTCCTAACTCTGATAGAGAAATAGCATATCAAGTATAATCGTAAATATAATTGAGGCTTATATAACTACAAAATAAAACTGTAAAGCTTCTAAAAGAAAATCCAATGCAGAATGGACCTACTGTTTAAAAAACAAGAAGAAAAAAAAGAAAGATTAATAGATATGTGCTCCCATGGAATGAGGGCTCTCATGCATTTAGCGTGAAATTGGTATTCTGCCATTAAAAAAGGGAGACATTTTAGAGACCTTTTCAGTTATAAGAGGAGGTGTTGGGAAAAAAAAAAAAAAACTTTTGAGGGGAGTGAAAGAGAGGATCACTATAACAAAGAGTTATTGGATATTGTGTTATTCTCACCTGATTTAAAAAACACATTAATATCTGTCAATGAGTGTGTTATAGAAATTTTAATAAAGGCACCTCTCATAAGCTTCCTGTTATTACCTCAGAGGACCATCTTCTATTTGTTATCACAATCTTGTTATCAGTGTTCCATTAAAGAAAATTTGGGGGAGAAATTTTTATTAAATCATATTTTTATAGAGTTAAAAGACTGCAAAAACATATACTTTTATCTAGTAGTAGAAATATTTAATGTGGCACCTAATAACATGCTAGATACTTTTAAAAAATGAGCTTCTAGTAGAGAGACATTCCATTATGTGAAAATGTGTTTGGACTGAGTGCCAGAACATGTTCTTTCTCTGATGTGGTAAGGACTTACTAAAATCTCTGTATCTAAAATCTTTATTTCATCCTGAGAAAATGTGGTTTTATTTATTTATTTGTTTGTTTGTTTTAGATTTTTATTTATTTATTTATTTGAGAAAGAAAGAGAGTATACAATTGGGGGCAGATGGAGAGGGAAAAGTAGACCCCTCACTGAGTAGGGAGCCTGACATGGGGCTCAATCCCAGGACCCCAGGATCATGACCTGAACTGAAAGCAGATACTTAACCGACTGAGCCACACAGATACCCCCAAAATACGATTTTCATCAGATATCTTGTTACTAATTGTTGTTGTATTCCTTTCTCTTTCTCCTGTCATTCTGGAGCTTATCTGTATTTTGAGCAAGTTGTGGACTGAATTATGTCATATGTTGAATCTCTAACCCCAATGTGATAGGTTTTGGAGATGGTAACTTTGGGAGGTAATTAGTTTCAGATGTGGTCATAAGAGTGTGATCCTATGATGGGATTATAAGAAGGTACTAATAAGAAGGCACTTGTTCTCTCTCTTTCTTGCCTTGTCTTCTGAAGATACAGCGAAAAGATGGCCATCTGCTAGCCAGCAAGACAACTCTCACCAGGAACTGAATCAACCATCACCTTGATCTTTGACTCCAGCCTCCAGAACTCTATGAGAAATAAATTTCTCTTGTTTATGCCACTCAAGAGTAGTATTTTGATATAGCAGTCAGACTAAGATGAGAGGAACCCACCCCTACCTCACCTTCAGGAGTTGTGAGTGTGGATATCAGCTCCAGCCCTTAGGGTAGGCACAAATCCTGCCAGTAAATAAATACATTGGCTCAGTGTAATGAATATTCCTCAGGTGTTCTTGTGGGGAGTTAAAGCATTTTCTCATACTTTTGAACCTAGAAGAATGTAGCATCAAGAGCTCAGAAAGACATAATGAAACCATGATGGGAATGCTTCTTAAAAAGTAGAGTCAACCTTACAGAAGAGTTTCAAATTGGGGATGCTTGAGGTAAGAAAGAGAGAGGCAGAGACAAACAGAGGTGTTTTGATATCATTTGAGCCCATGTTTTAAGTGGAAGTCAGAAATATCCCTGAATTGTTTTGTTTTATTCATTTTTTCATAGTAAAAATCAATTCAAGATACTGTATATTAACTATTCCTAAAAGACGCTTACATATTTCAACCTCTAAAGATTGAGTTCTAAAAGTATATAGTATTAGTTTGATCCATAATGATATTATACATCACCATGAAACTATGTATAGAACTTCATATACTAAGTTGCTACTCTGTTGCCACTAATTAACTAGTAAGTATGATATAATTCCTTTCACATTATTTAAGCCCCAGTTTCTTCATTTATAAAATAGTATACTCACATCTGTATTTAATGAAGACCCTTGGTACCAGTCTGACCCAGTTTATCTTTCAAATTTAATGTCTCGAGAACCCATTCTCTGAACCATACCCCTCATTTCACTGAATATAATTTTTGTCTTTTGTTTCAGATGGCCTGCTCATGTCTCTATATCTGACAAAGAACATTTGATATCTAGACTTGCTTCATTTTCAGTTGTCTTACCCCTCCTGAAAATTATTACATTGCCCCCATATTAATCTATACATGCCCCTAATATGCCTCTTACTGTTTTGGAATGTAATGATTTGGTGACTTTCTTTTCACGAATGTAATTGTTAGAAGTGCTGAGGAGTATGGTAATTTCTCAGTATCTTTAGCATGCTCACACACATACACATATGCTTTCTGAGTATGGTCTTTTATAGTAATTCATCCATTGAATTATTGAAAGGTAGTATTTAAAAAATACCAGGAAATAGGGAGATGAGTTAGAAAATTAAGATTTTAATTTTATGGTTTTGATTGTGTGACTTCAGAATCTGACATATAGTTAGTATTAAAAAAATTGTTTTTGGTTTGTAAAAGTACTCATTGAATGACAGGCTCAGCTCAGAAAATCAATAATAATGCTAATATCTCTAATAAAATATTTATTAATTACTGTTTATCAACTAACACCAAGATTTAAAACAACCATCATGGGGGCACCTGGCTGGCTCAGTCAGTTGGCCATCAGACTCTTGATTTTGGCTCAGGGTCATGAGATTAAGCCCCACCTCCAACTCCATACACAGCTTGGAGTCTGCTTGAGAGTCTCTCCCACTGCTCCTCTCCCTATTTAAGTTTTCTCTCTCTCCTCTCAAATAAATAACTAAAATCTTTAAGTAAAACAACCACCACCAATATTTTATTGGCTTATTATTCTGTGTGTCAGCAATTTGTACTGTATTCAGTTGGATGGTTTTTCTGCAATCATCTGACTTTGACTTGGAGAATGGTTGGTGTATAGGTTCCCTCCTGCTGCAATGGTTCATCTACCCCAGGTGATCATATCTTCCAAAAAGTTAGTTCTATTAACTTGAAAGGGCTTCTGTAATAAAGTACCACAGACTGCGTAGTTTAAACAACAGAAACTTATTTTCTCACAGTTCTGGAAGCTAGAAGTCCAAGATCAAGGAGATGGCAGGTTTGCTCTCTTATGAGGTCTTTCCTTATCTTGCAGATGGTTGCCTTCTTGCTAAGTCCTCACATAGTCTTTCTCCTGTGCTTGTGCAATGCTAGTGTCTCTTTTTCACACGTCCAATTCTCCTCTTTTTATAAGGATAGCTTTTAGAACAGATGAGGGCCCACTTATATAACTTTATTTAATCTTAATTACCCTTAAGAAAGTTTTATCTCCAATAGTCACAATCTGAAGTACTGGAGGTTAGGACTTCAGCATATGAATGGAGGGGGTACACAGTTTAGCACCTAAGAGCCAAAGCTGCCTCAGTGATGATGCCACTTTCTAAAAAAACAAACTATATGGTTTTTTTGGGCTTTGGCTTAGAATCCATGCACTTCTGCCACACTCAGCTGTTCAAAGCAAAACACAAAAGAAGTGTAGATTTGAAGATAGGAAAATACAAATAACAGCAAAGGATGTGCATTGGGAAGTGTCAGTCATTGCAAATGACCACTAATGGAAATATTGATGAAAATAATTACTTTTAGGGGTGCCTGGGTGGCTCGGTGGGTTGAGCCTTTGCCTCGGCTCAGGTCGTGATCTCAGGGTGTTGGGATCAAGCCCCACATCTGGATCTCTGCTCAGTGGGGAGCCTGCTTCCTCCTCTCTCTCTGCCTTTCTCTCTGCCTACTTGTGATCTCTTTCTCTTTGTCAAATAGATAAATAAAATCTTAAAAAAAAAGAAAAGAATTACTTTTAAAGAATCTTGGAGGAACATCCATAGAAGATAACCATGAAGAAAACAAATTCTCGTACACATAATAATTAAAACTGAACAATAGCAAGGAAAATACTCACCCAGAAGATCCAAACTTCTTATGCGTCTAAGGAATGATGCTAAGTCCTTAACTTGTACCACTATACATAATCCTTAAGACCATACTCAAGAAATATGTGCAATTATTAATTGCATTTTATAAGTAGAGAAATTAAGCTTTCTTGTGATTAAGTAATTGTTCATTTTTTAGGGTTGCTAATTTGTAAGCTGAACTATTAGATAATTCATCAAGATCACTATATTTGTGAGCTATTTAGTATCAATGCCAAAGGTTCCAATAAGAGGAGACTTAATTTATTTTTGATATCTATAAAGTTCATATAAGATACGTTAATACAGATTGCATTATGATTAATAATACCTTACTTATTCCACCTTGAATTTATCATCTGTCTTATTTTAAGGAGATAATTTATCTTCACATATCTAGTTTTTTTTTTTTTAACAAGGCAGATAATTTTTAGGATCAATTTCTGTAGAGTTTGCAATATCATATAGTGTAGTTATTTCTTTTAACATACAGTGAGCTCAAAATGTAACTTATTCTGAGCCACACAGTGATTATATAAGCAGAAGCAAACCTTTTTATAAGCATACTTTAAAAAATTTGGACATACAACTCTTCCTAAAGGGATGGCATTGAAGGAATAAAATTGTTATAATAGTTTTGTTGGATATTAATATAGATTCAAAATTAAGAATTAATTTATTTAAGAGAATGTGCATAAAGCCCATGAAACCATGAGTTGATAAAACTGAGAACAATCTTGAAAGAAAATCACAACTAATTTAAAAAATGAGTTAACATTTTTCATGTATCAAACTACCAAAATATTTGAAAAAGATATGACTGAATTCTGTTGAGTGTGATAAGATATTGTAAATGAAAATCAGTAAGCTATTCTGGAAAACAATTATCCAGTGTGCATCAGAAAGTATGTGACCTAATAATGGCACAACTGGAAAAGATCTCTTAAGAAATAAAAATAATTAAAACAAACAACAAACACAGTAACACACACACATGCACATTTTCACAAGGATATCTATCAATTTATGATTCTTAATAGTAAAAAAAAAATCTTAAATTTTCAACATAAAATGTTGTGTAAGTGAATTAATTTGAGCCAGTATTTTTTAATGAAGAATTTAAATAACAACACAATTACCTTTGTCTTGATGTTGGAAAAAAAAATAGGATATTATACATGTCAGAGTAGGCCCTACTATGGCCCCATAACATACTGTCTCCAAACCTTGTATCCTCAACACAACAAATATTATTAAATTTTCACTTAAAAGTATAACTACAGATCATCAAAGGGGCTCTTGTTTTTTCATCGAAGACTCAGGCTAAAACATTTCACTCATTCTTCTATCCTGTTTGTACCTTTGGGATGGAAATAGTGATTGTACAGTGTCTTTAAAAGCACCAGAATGTGGCACATATCATTGCCCCTCACAAGCCATTGGCCAACTCACATGGCCTCAACCACTTTAAAGGAGTTAGGGTACTGCAAACATAACATATGTGCCTAGAGTGCAGCAGAAAGACAAATGCACAATGTTTCTTTTCTGACTGTTAAATGCATAGATTCATATAGGTACACACACACACACACACACACACACACACACACAGTGACCATGGCTAAGGAAAAAAAAATAGTATCATTAGAAAACAAAGCTGAAAGAAAATCTTGGTAAGTTATATTAGTGAATGGACTTCAGATAATGTATTTATCATCTATCTTCCTGTATTTTTTTAAAAGATTTATTTATTTGAGAAAGAGAGATAGAGTGCACCAGACAGTGTGAGTGAGTGGGGGAAGTAGCAGAGGTAGGCAGAGAGAGAGTCCTGAAGCAGGCTCCCCTGCTGAGTGTGGAGCCCAACAGGTGGCTCTATCTCAAGACCCTTAGATCATGATCTGAGAGGGAAACCAGGAGTCTGATGTTTATCCAACTGAGCCATCCAGGCATCCCTACCTTCCTGTATTTTCTATAATAAAGTATATTTAATTCATAATGGAAAAATATATAATAAACACTGTGAATTATTAGATTTTTAAAAAGAAAATTTAACCTCCATTTTTTATTCTCTTTGTGAGTTATCAATTCTATATTAAACACATTGTGTTTATTAATAAAAATTTATGTTTTTTCCAAAGCATAGAAATCTAGAAGAATATCAGTGATTATATTTTTATTATTATTAACACATTAAAACCTGGAAAGTCTTATCAATTTTTCTCTGACTGCATTTGTCCAGGACAAATGTCAAATTGATTAATGTACTGAACATCTATTGTAATTTATTGCACAGCTCTGAAGAACAGAGCTGACTAAGCTGACAAATGAGGAATAAAGTTTCACAAGAAGACCAATAGTATAAATTACACTGTTACCAGTCCCTGGGCATCAAAGTCTTAAGAAAAAAATAGTTATACTTCTTGGGTAAAGTCGAAAAAACTCTTACATAGCGATGGGTAGAAGACTATTCCTCCTTTGAAATAGAAATAACATATAATGCATTGCTGATATTAGTCAAAGAACCTACTCCTGCAACCCAAAATAAATTTAAAATTTTACTAAATTGAATGTATTATATGTAACCAGCTAAGATTTGCACCTGATTTCTAAATCCTTATTCAGTAAGTTGCATATACTGGTATAGTTTTTCAAAATCATGCTAATTTCATGAGTTCACCTACACTATAAAATCTTACATATAAATACAAAAACAAGAAAGTCACAAGTTTCACTCAAAGAAAAATTCAGATTATTTTAGGAATT
Organism: Lontra canadensis; assembly: GCF_010015895.1. Classification (NCBI taxonomy): domain Eukaryota; kingdom Metazoa; phylum Chordata; class Mammalia; order Carnivora; family Mustelidae; genus Lontra; species Lontra canadensis. Next base: position 2,784,581 of record NW_022631074.1, on the reverse strand, counting down.
TATAGAACTATAGAAGATTCATTTTGAAAGGAACTTAGAGGTAATGCAATTGGATGAATTATCAGTTTTTCCCCCTGTAATTTCTTTCTTCAAAGGACATCATAACAGGGAGCCAAAACTTTAAGATATTAAATACAATTGTTATGACAGAAGTGGAGTGGAAAACTCATCCTTCTGCCCTCCTCTCTCCTTCCTTTTCTCACCTTCTCTCTCACTCTCCAATCCCACCACAGTTTTTTAAATATAGAAGCGACACTTCACAATAGAGAATTCATCTTTCTGTACTTGTTCAATGACTTAAAATTTTCAAATAATTTTCTTATATTCAAAACAACTCAGAGTTTCTCTCTCTCTCTTTTTTTTTCTTACTCTCTCCTCCCCCTCTCTTTCTTTTTCTCTCTTTCTCTCTTTCAGTTATATAACCATCTTTCAATGAGAATTTTGTATTCCAAATAGAGTGTCCTCATTTAATCAACTCAAGCCTGGCCTTAGCACTGTGCTACCTGTTACCAGAATCTTATGACCTTATTATTAGAGATTCTATATCCTGAGTTACTGTGAAAACTGTTGCTTGCTTCCCTATATATTTTCTCTTCTCTTACCTGCTTGCAGAAGCCCATTATTACTGTGTCCTTCCACTGCAAGGCCATGAGCTCAAGAATGGTGACCCTATTTCCAGCCCCAAGAATAAATCATGATTGATTCAATCCAATCATCTTGGTCTTATTTCTTTGGGCAGTGGACATTTTATACATTGTCATGTAACCAAGTCCTAATCAATGCAATGTTGAGAGAAACTCCACTGACAGACTTTTATGGGAGATTTTTCTTACTGTAAGAGAGATGCTGGCAGTGCCTGGGTGGCTCAGTGGGTTAAAGCCTCTGCCTTCGGCTCAGGTCATGATCCCAGGGTCCTGGGATCAAGCCCCGCATTGGGCTCTTTGCTCAGCAGGGAGCCTGCTTCCTTTCCTCTCTCTCTGCCTACCTCTCTGCCTACTTGTGATCTCTGTCAAATAAATAAATAAAACCTTTAAAAAAAGAGAGAGAGAGAGAGATGCACAGGAGCATATTCTCTCCTCTTTCCTGAATAATGTTATGTTTTCATGTGATTGTAGAACTGCTGCAGCCATTTTGTCTCCATGAAGAGACATACTGAAAAAGAGAGAAACCTTGTCTTTATTTCATATCATTGTAAGTAACAGAAGCAGAAAACTAAGCAAATTTAAAGTTTCACTTCTTTCACTCAACAAAAAACCGGAAAGTTGGTGTTTGTTGCCTTTGGAACAGCAACTCTAAGGATATCAAGAGCAAGAATTCATCAACTGCTTTGACCTTTCCCTATTAATACAAGAAAGCTGTTACAGTCCCAGACAACATGTCCATATCAAAACAGTCAAAAGAGAAAGCAGGACTGAAGAGACTCAATGAGAAGACAAAACACATTTTCATATAGTCACTCTTCATGGAAAAAGAGTCTGAGAAAGTTTTTTTTTTTTTTCTTTCCTGCCTCTATTGTAGTGAAAGTAAGGAAATAGTTCTTGAGATGGGTGCTAAGTAAGCCATCTACTATATCTTCCACACTACCTTACATAGACAGAAGAGAAAGACCTAAATTCTTTTTTAAAAATATTTTATTTATTTATTTGAAAGAGAGAGAACATGAGCCAGGGGGAGGGGGCCAGAGGTGAGGGAGAAGAAGAAGCAGACTCCATGCTGAGTACAGTGCCTGATGCAGGGCTCAATCCCAGGACCTTGAGATCATGACCTAAGCCAAAGTCAGATCCTTAACTGACTGAGCTACCCTGGCACCTCTAGGAAGACCTGAATTCTTGATGATGTTATTGATCCTCAAATAAAAACACATGAGATAACAGTTTTCAGATGCTATATTATATAAGAAAATGAAGGTCTTTACTACTTAAAATACTTATAGTTTGGAATTGTGTTTCTTTTCCTTGAAAATATCTTACTTGAGCCAAATAAATATTATCAAACAGAAACCTAGAGTCACATGTCAATAAAGGTCAAACTGATGACATATTTTTAAGTTAGAAGGAATAAATTAAATATACCTGAAAGATTTATGTTGCAATTTATAAATATTTTTGTTCTTAACTTATAAGCAAATTAGTTGTAACTATATAGACAACTGTTACAGACTTTATTTAATGTCTGTCTTCCACTATTAGAATGCAGTCTTTCTGATAGCAGATACCATTTCTGCTTTGCTCATTGCTGTGTACACAATGTCTTTTAAATGGCACATACTAAATAAATGTCTCAAGAAATGGATACTTGTTTTCTTTTAGTTGGATTTTTGGCAAATCTGTTTAAAAAACAACTCAAGACTTCTAGCAATTAGTAGTCTTTAATAACATGATTTCTACTACTTCTGAGGTCAGTAGTATGGATGGAAAGAAAAAAAAACTTATTTGCAGATGTTGAGTAGTCGAGATGTTTGGTGAAATTAATTTTGTTCAAATATGTTCTGAATAATAATTTAATCTTTATATGAAGGAAAATGATTCATTTTCATTCTTTTCTATTTGCCATTGATCTATGAATTAATGAGAGCTTCAGATCAATGTTCTTTGTATTCATAAAAGGAGGTCATAAAATCTTAGTGTAGGTCATTTAATCCAATCTCTTTCTCTTAATCAAGTTCTTATTAACATGGAGAGCCTGACTATATGCAGACAATGCTTAGGTCATATATATAAGTATAATTTTGACCCATAAACTGCACAACCTGCTCTGGATACCAGCCCCCTTATCTACAATATTCAGCTGAGGAAGCCAGCCTGCTCGGATTGCTATCTCTAGTGAAAATCCAGGAGCTAAACAATAACTTCTATAACAGTTGGTCCAAATAAGCAGGACTTGATTAATAAATGGCAGCTTCCCCAATTTTTGTTCCTGTTCCCAATTTAGGACCAACCAGAGAAAGCAAAGTATGTAGCCCAAACTAATCATGTAGGATGCCCACTTCTAGTTAATACAACCTACAGCTTCCTCAGAAATAAGCCTCCAATAAGGGCACACCTGAAATCTTTCTTTTTCTCACTATAAATCTTTCCCTCTCCTTTATCTGTCCACATCTCTGCCAAACCCGAATGATGGTGGCTTACTGATTTGCTATAACAAACTCAGAATAGGCATTAAAACATAGAAGGCTATTTGGATTTCCTTAAAAGAAATTCATAAAATGTTACAGTAAAGATGATCATTAGATAGTGATACATTGACCAGGTAGACAAGGAGTGTCAGTTTAAAAAAAATTAATCTTTATGAGATTTTTCTGACCTATTTTAAGCATATTTATCAGTTAGAAAATAGAAAACTTTGTTTTCCTGAAATATTTATTAAGTATAGATGTAACCAAAATAGATCCAGCACCAATAATTTAATCAATCTGAAGGATTCTGAATTACCTTTCAAAAATGATTTACCTCAAATTTCAACACATGAAGGAAATTATGTAACCTTTTTGATGGATTTGCTTTCCAAAAAATGGAAGGAATGTAGCTGCAGTTCTAGGTTTTGTTTTGTTTTGTTCTTGTTTTTTTAAACTGACTTGTTGAAATAAGGTTTTCTATGAAGAAAATATGAACACCTATGTGTTAAACTTACAAAATCTTAGATATAATCTTCTAATTGTTCTTTACATTTGAATATAAGTACATAGAAAATCACAAATTTAGAGTATGAATGATTAAACAGACTTTTTTGAAAGATCCTAGATGAACTAAAATAGTTCATTCTTTCTGATCTTTCAGTTGATGTTTTCTTTTAATATGAAAGTTCCACATAAAGATATGACATTTATTAAGGATATACTAATTTTAATTATACAATAATACTACATTGCTTTATCTTGATAATTTTTAAGAAAAAATTAATTTTCAAAAACCGATTACAATTATGAAGACTTTCTTTCTTTAAAGATATTCTCATATTTTTTTCTTTTCCTTAGGGTTTTTCTTAGATCACAGACATTTCTTATTGCCACCATAGGAGCTTGGAGACAGAGATGTCACTAATCTTCGATCCATGAAATAAGAATCCAAGACATAAAAGCCAAAAGAGGGCCTTTTAAGGGAGGATAATAAATCCAAGCAACCCTCAAAGGGAGAATGCACAGATGAATACCTTCCCTAAACTAGGATTACATAAAATTCCACTACTTGAGATTCTCTTTTTGGGCCATGTGGACATTTTATTCAGTTTCTTGAATATCCCTAAAAAAGTTAAACTCTCCTACATTTAAGTGGTAATATTTTAACAACCTTAAAATAACATAAGGAGTTGCTATTCAATGTGTATTAAATTTCAGTCATGAAAAATGAATAAATTCTAGAAATCTGCTTGTACATTATGCTTGCAGTTAATAATTCTGGCCATATGTATAAGTATTTATTAAGAAGGTAGATCTTATGCTATTTGTTCTTATCGCAGTTAATTTTATTTTAAAAAATTTGAGATAGTAATAAGAAGATACAGTCTAGAACAGTCTTTCTGAATCTCTGACTTTCACCATCTCAACATACATTGTACTTAGCACAAAAACATGAGAACTTGCAAAGCATTGAAATTTTGCTTTTCCTCTATTTTCCTATGTAGTTCTTAAGAGTATGCTCCCACGGAGTGCCTGGGTGGCTCAGTTGGTTAAGGATCTGCCGTCGGCTCAGGTCATGATCCTAGGGACGTGGAATGGAGCCCAGAGTAGAACTCCCTGCTCAGCAAGGAGTCTGCTTATCTCTCTGCCTCTGCCCCTCCCACACTTGTCCTCATCTCTCCAGAGCTGTCTCTCAAATAAAAAAATAAAATCTTAAAAAAAAAAAAGGACACTTCCAAGAGTTTTGGAAACAACTGTAATGAAATATTTGGCATTGGACAAGGGAAGAGTGAGTGAAAATGGAAAAGGAGAGTCATTTGACTACTACACAATTTGACTTGAGTTAGCTTTCACATTGGCAGTAAACACCTTTACATCTATAACATGTATAACATGTAACAGGACATCCTGGGTTTTAGTGCCTTGGAAAGACAGCATTATTCTGTAAGAAAGGCCACGCTGCAATGGATAATAATCATTCAGTTTCTCTTTAAAAATTACACAAGATTTTAGTGGAAAACTTGAGATCAATGAAATAAATATAAGTAATACAAGAGACAGCAGTTAGAATATCATTTTTTACCCAGATTCTACATGTTCTGATACAATGATATCCCCAAACAATAAAAATTCAAATATAAAATAGGAAATATATTGCTGCTATTTTTAAATGTTAAACTTATGGAACTTTCTATAGATGAAATTTATATTAGAAATACATTAAAGAATACTAAAAACAAGATCATGTTAAATATATTGTCAGACATTGACACTTTTAGCATAAAACTATGCTTATGCAATTTGTCCTTTTAAAAAATGCTCATATTCAAATTTTACTTCAATGCTTACTTTATTACTCTCTGAAAGCTCAGAGGCTTGATACTTACATAAATGTATTTTTTAATTACGAATAAAAAGTGCTACAAATATGACTATAAGCTTTCAATATTATTTCAATAAATAAATGTAATCAATTGATTCTTTTGCAATAAATAAGTAATTTATTTTTTGGCTATTTATATTGTTCCTTTCCACCTAAAATATTAATGTTATTATAAAAGGTATAATGATAGGCATTTAGGTGGAATAATTTCAAAATGTGTTATGTTTTCATTCAATTATGTAGTTTAGATTAGTAAAATTGAGAGAGATAAACATAGAAAGGAAGAAAGAAAGAAAGAAAAAGAAAAAGAAAGAAAAAGAGAAAGAAGAAGAAAAAAAGAAAGTGAGCTGAAGTATTTTCCAGAGGTGCTGGGGGAGATGCCTAAGGAATTGGAAATGATGTTGGTAATGTAATGGTCTGTGTAACCTCATGAGCTGTCAAATCCTAGACTGCACAAGACTAATAGCTCTTTTATAAAGAGTTTCTTTTAGCACTGCTCCCCAAACTCAAAGGCGCAGAACACTAGCTATTTAAGGGCAAAGTGATAAAGACTCACTTACTTAGGTTGATAAGCTTTCTCAGGAGTAGCATTTTGATTCTGAAACAAGTCACAGAACTCATTAGCAGAACCAATGGCAATGATAATAGACTATGACTATCTTTAATTGTCCTTCTGTTGTGTTATGCATTTAAAGGCTACATTTGAAATGAAAGCTTTGTCGGTGATTTAATGGCAGGATTTGGGTTTTAAAGTAAGATAATCTCACACCTATAACAAGATCAGTTCTGCATTAGACACATGCCCTGGACCATCTTCAGAAATCATTGTTGACTGCATAAAATGCACACATTTGAAGATCCCGATTTTGCAAAAAAAAAAAAAAAAAAAAAAGTAAAAATGTCTACCTATCATTTAATATCCAAAGATATTAACTTTATGTTTCATGAAATATGAAATAAAATGCTAGCTACAAACATGGCACATACTTCAAATGGCATTCTAGACTTTAAAGCATCAAAATGTTTTAAATAGGCATTACCAATGAATATTGCACAGAGTTTTTAAGGCTGTCAGTGTGATAAAAATATTTCAGCGTCCCTGGAAGGATGTATAAAGTTTAAATAAGCATATTCAATATGACAATATAATTTTATATTTAGAAATGTAAAGAAAAAGTCACTATTTTTTAAAAATATTTTATTTATTTATTTGACAGAGATCACAAGCTGGCAGAGAGGCAGGCAGAGAGAGAGCAGGGAGCAGGCTCCCTCTGAGCAGAGAGCCTGATGTGGAGCTGAATCCCAGGACCCTGGGATCATGACCTGAGCCAAAGACAGAGGCTTTAACCCACTGAGCCACCCAGGCATCCCAAAAGTCACTATTTTTTGACACAAATTCCAGAAAGTTGGTTCATAAATAAAGTTCTACTTCTTTGCAAAACAGGAAGAGTTATCTTGAATATGGGATATGTTTATGAGGTGTTTGTTTAAATGGAACACAGACTGTAAAACTTTGGGAACTTTTAATAGAACAAAAACATGCAGTAGAGATTAAACTGGGGCCCAGTGATCTAGATCACAGACTGTCACGGCTGGCGCAACAAATCAACCAGGAACGTGAGGGTAAGAGGATGAAGAAAAGAACTCGAGAAGCAGAGAGATGGGGGTAGGAGGAGCACTGAGGAGGATGTCCAACCGTGCTAAGTTTATTCAAAGCATTAAGGCTGTATATATAGTGATATTACAATAGAAGAAGCAATACATCTGTGTCTAGTTAAACGACGAGTTCCCATAATAAGTTTCACAATTAACTATAAGCAGACCTCGTGTCGCCAAATGGCTGATGCCAGTACAAGTGTTCTGTATTGATACAGCAAACCTGAAAATAATTTATGGGCTGTACTAGGGCAGCAAGGACCAGCCATGAACTTATGACCCCAACCAAATTGTTCTCATTTGTTTAGCAAGCATGTGGGAAGTCACGTAGGTGAGCACACAACACATAGCACAGACCCTTTCTCAGTGCTACTCAACTTTTCCCGTCCTAAACCTTTTGTTAGGTTATTCGGACTTTAAAGGAGGCACAAGTCAGGGCCTGGTTTGGTCCTCATCTCAAGCCTTATTGCGGCCTCCCACAGCAGACAGAGTTCAGTATAAACCCCTGAACATTTAGACTCCTCAGTTTGGACTTGCTGAGCTTAGCAGCCCTGTGGGTCTATCCCTTACTTGCAGAATACTGTAGTTCATATTATAGATCCCAGGCTGTTTTCAGTGTCCTCTGTTGTTCAAGAAGGGGTTTGGATTAATTATCAAATTATTTCAGATATGCACTTATTTAAATTATTTGCACTTATTTAAATTTTGACAATGTAGTGAATTACATTCTCTCTAAGTTTTATCTATGTGATTATTCTTGACACTATAAGTATAATAAAATACTAAAATAACTGGAAAAATCAAGGAAAAATGTGTTTACAGCTTATTATGTCTATATAGAATGATGTGGTTAGAAATGGGAGGGCTACAGAGATTCAGAAACTTTAACAAACCAGCCTTCTGTTATTTTCCCCTTTGTTCTCATATATCAAAAGGAGAAATCAAAGAAACCAAAATAAAACTTGGTTATAGTAAATTGGATGAAAGGTCAGACAACTAAGACATTTGTTGTTTCTATCATCTATCATCCCTTGATTCCCTTAAAGAAAAAAAAAAAAAACCCACTTCATTGAGATATGGTCCACAAACAAAAAGCTGGAGGAATTTAATGTATACAACTTGATGAATCTGGAGACAAGTATATGTTTGTGAAACCATCACTACAATCTATGTCATAAACATAACTATTACCTCCAAATACTACATGATACCACTTATACGAGAAATCTAAAATTGTTGTTGCCTAATATCACGTCCAAGCTTTTCCTTTGGGAAAGTATTTTTGAGATTATGAACCACACTTATTGAGAGTGATAACAAAACCAATCAACCATTTGTATGCATCCAAACTGTAGGTTACAAAATATTGGAAGTATTTTAAGCAGTTATAAGAACTTTTGTAATCAGGATACTTGAATATATTATAATGAAATTTGGAAAGATAAAAGTGCAAAGGCATATAAAACATTTTGGCTTCAAAAAAGTTACTACTCAACAAACATTTACTGAAGCCCTACTTTGCATTAAGTGTAGTAGAAATGCAAAGATGAAAAACACATGATCCATATTCTAAAATATCTACTATACTTGCAAGAAGTTAAATAGCAAGAAGATAATTAAAATGAATAATGAATGCTGTGAGAAAGTGGACATGGGTAACTACAAGATTTCATAGGAACAAATAAAATGGAGGATCAAGTTCAGTACCCAGATTAGGACACTTCGAAGAAGTGATGCTGATTTCTAAAACATTGGTAGGATTTAGAGTCATTAAAGGGTGATCAAGCAAAACAATAAGCACATGGAAAGATGAAGGAAGATAAAGCCTTATTTTTGGGTAGAATCTAAATCTATGAGGATGAGAGTAGGGAGTGAAGATTTAAGCAGAGTTTATGTCAAAAAGGGCATATTACAGCATACTAAGAAGTTTGCACAGTAGCCTAAAATATATTGGAAGACATGGAAGAATTTTAATGAAGGGGTGGTTTTTCTTTTACATATTTTTTTTTTCATTAGAGTATAGGTGACATACAATATTTTATTAGTTTCAGATATGCAACATAGTGATTCAGTGATCATATATACTACAAAAAGCTCATCACAATTAGTGTAAGTACCATCTGTCACCCTACAAAATTATTACAATATTATTGACTATATTCCTATGCTATATTTTCATGCCTAAAGCTTGTCTTTTTTATAATCAGAAGTTTGCACTTCTCAATCCCTTTCACCTATTTTATCTATCTGCTCATCCCCTTGTCAATCACCAGTTTGTTCTCTATATTTATTAGTCTGTTTCTCTTTTTAGTTGCTTATTTATTTATTTATTTGTTTGTTTTTAGATTTCACAGATCACTGACCTTATATGGTATTTGTTTTGCTCTATTTCACTTGGCATAATATCCTCTGGATGTTGCTGTAAATGACAATTTTATTCTTTTTATGGCTGAGTAATATTCCTTTCTGTGTGTGTGTGTGTGTGTGTGTGTATGCCCCATCTTCTTTATCTATTCATCTATCAATGAACACTTAGATTGCTCCCATATCTTGACTATTGTAATAATACTGCAATAAACATAGAAGTGCACATATCTTTTCAAATTCATGTTTTGTTTTGTTGTTTTGTTTTTTCCTTTGGGTAAATACCCAGAAGTAGATTTACTGGGTCATATGGTACTCTGCTTTTAGTTTTTTGAGGAACCTCCACATTGTTTTCCACAGTGGCTATACTAATTTACATTCACCAACAGTACATGATGGTTCCCTTTTCTCCCCACAACCCCCAACTTTTATTATTTCTTGTCTTTTTGATACTAGCCATTTTTGACTGGTGTGAGGTGATATTTCATTGTGGCTTTGATTTGAATTTTCTGGATGATTATTGATGCTGAGCATTTTTTTTGTTTGTTTGTTAGCCATATGTATGTCTTCTTTAGAACAATATCTATTCAGATCCTCTGCCCACGTTTTAACCTAATTATTTTTTTGTCATTGTTGAATTGTAGGATTTATTTATATATTTTTTATACTAACCCCTTATTGGATGTATCATTTTGCAAATATCTTCTTCCATTCCATAGGTTGCCTTTTCATTTTGTTGGTGATTTCCTTTGCTGTGTAAAAACTTTTTAGTTTGATATAGTCCCAGTTATTTGTTTCCTTTTGTTTCTCTTGCCTTGGGAGATAGAATCAGAAAAATATCGTTAAGGCTGATGTTCATGAATTTGTTGCCTACTTTTTTAGGGGTTTTATGGCTTTATATCTTCTATTTAGATCTTTAATCCATTTTGATGTTATTTTTTTCTTTCATAGGGTATTAAAAAGTGGTTAAGTTTTATTGTTTTACTTTGCTGTTCAGTTTTCCCAACACAATTTTTTTTTGAGGAGACTGTCTTTTCCCCTTGTATATTCTTGCCTTCTTTGTTATAGATTAATTGACCATACAAGCATGGGTTTATTTCTGGTCACTATATTCTGTTCCATTGATCTATGTGTCTAATGAAGGAATGGTTTTTAAACTACATTTTTAATTCAGAAAGTTCTCTCTAGCATCAGAAAGGAGGATAACTTGGGCTGCTGCAGCAAACTTGAAGAGGAATAATGAAGGCTTGGACCAGGGTAAGGACAGCAATCAGTGATAGTAAAAATATTTGAGTAGGATCAGGAGATATTAATCCTGTTCTTCCTTAACCAAGGAGTGAACTCATGATCATGATAAACCAATCCTACTAACTTTTCTAGATAAGACACATGAGTGTAATGAAGCAATGATAGAAGAATGTTTGGAGCTCCTTCATTTAAATAGCGGTTTCTATTTTTTTTTAAGATACTATTAATTTATTTGAGAATGAGAGAGAACATGAGCAGGGTTGGGGTGGGGGGTGGATGGTGCAGAGGGAGAGGAAGAAAAGGCTTGATCCCAGGACCCAGGTATCATGATCTGAGCCCAAGGCAGATGCTTAACAGACTGAGCCACACAGGTGCCCTTCAGTAGTGATTTCTGATGCAAAGTTGCAGTGGCTAATGATGTCCAGACACTTGGACATTCCTTAGTTTCTCATAAGTTTTTGCCACAGATTTGTAGTCTTCCAGTTGATTCTCTGAGTTAATTATTAGTATTTCATTATATTCCCCCATTATGTACAAGAGAGCTTCCCGTAGCCAGAGAACACTTAACTGCTAAATATACTAATTTAAATAAACAGAGTTAAAAGTAAAAATAATCCTCATAATTTGGTAGAGAGTTGTTTGTGATAATAAAAATCCTGGATTTAAAATACAATATGACTACACCAGGCATTCAGTTAAGTGTTTTATAATAAATGCAAATAATTGCTTCAACTTTTTTCTAAGTTTAGAAATAACAGAAATTTTTAAAATAAACTGTTTTAAAAGGAAGCCATTAAAACAAGACTTCTAACACAGGATTTACTTGGAACAACCCTTTGGCATTTTGTTATCTAACTGTTTCAGACATTTACTACATAATTTAAATATACAACTATCTTTTATTTAACCATCCAATATAGATATATGAGCATGTGCTCTCCCTAAGACACATGAAAAAACTGAAAAAAAAATCCATTTCTTCTGTGGCCCTGGCTCTGTAATGGCATATGTGATCAATGCCATTACAGAGCCAGGGCCACAGAAGAAATGGAACAGTCCTTTCTGGATGCAGAGTAAAGAAAGACTTCAAGGGTAGATACCTTTTAAGGTGTGACTTAAGAGTTTCAAAGAATATGTGTGTTTTTGTGTGTGTTCGGTTAGAGAATAATAGATGAGTCTTTTATATGGCTGAACTTGAGTATCAGTAAAATAGGGTAAGTGGAGTAGAGGGAGATAGAAGTGGAAAACTGTGGGGACAGATTGAAAAAGACATTTAAAATATGCTATTATTATTTGAATTATTCTAAATTATTATCAACAAAATGAGATCACTAAAGATTTTTATTCAAGAAACTGACATGATTAATTGAGTTGGAATGATATACTTATCTATAATGCAGAAGGCAATAGGTGGGAAGAGAGGCCAAGGGACTTACCAGGAGGCTAGGATAATAGTACTGAGGAGAAATAACACAGAAACAATACTGTTTATAGAGAGAAAGAGATATATTTTTTAAAAATTAAGTAATCAATTAGATTTGAAGGGTAAGGGATTGGAAAATGACTCTAAGATGTCTACCAATGATAACTTCTGATAATGGTTAACATTTGAAAACTGAAGGGAACTGAAAACTTAGAAAACAAAGAGGTCATATTTATGTATGCTGACATTAAATTACATGGTTGATACACTAGTGGAGATGTCTGATCAGCAGATGAAATATAAAAAGATAAATCCATAAATACTGGTAATGCTTATATGCATCTTGTAGTCAACTAGTGTATAGAAGATAATTAAAATTATTGAAGTAGATTCATGCTCCAGGAAATTGCATTTAGAATGAGATGAGAAATGTACTAAGGACAGAATATGTGATCTAAAGGTCAGGGAACAGAAGAAGAGGACAGAGAAATAACAGGCAGATGAACTGGATGAAAGACAAGAAAGATGGAATCCCAAAGTCTAAGAGAGAAGAAAGCACCAAGATGAAAATGGCAGGCAGTAGACAACTATTATTGGTCTTATTTCCCCTTCTTATTCCATTCTATACATTTAAATGACACCCAATTGATTTATATTTCATATGGTCAAATGACTGGTGTTTTTTTAAACCTTTTGGACACAATAACCTCTAATAGGAATATAAAAGTTATCTACTTTCGTTTACATTTTGAGAAGCAGAATCTTTTGATATTACATATTTATCTTTTTTAAAAAAATTCTGAGTTTCAGAAGCAAAGCAGAAATCACCTTAACTGACTTAAAGCAATCTGATTTGTTGAGAACAAAATTCCGTTTCTTTTACATTTTTTAAGTACAAAATGATATAATCTAATTAACATATTATTAATAATCTCAAATTTTATTATAAAGTTAAGAAATGACCAAGATGGCTTTAGCATTTCTCTCAGCTTGACCAATCTTTGGACGGGCCTCTTCCTGCCTCTCAGCCCGATCTCCCTTTCCACAGAGCACTTATTTATTTATTTATTTATTTATTTATTTATTTATTTTTTAAAGATTTTATTTGTTTATTTGACGGAGAGAGAGATCACAAGTAGGCAATGAGGCAGGCAGAGAGAGAGGGGGTAGCAGGCTCCCTGCCGAGCAGATAGCCTGATGCAGGGCTCGATCTCAGGACCTTAGATTATGACCTGAGCCGAAGGCAGAGGCTTAACACACTGAGCCACCCAGGTGCCCCCAGAGAATTTATTTTATTTATTCATTGTTTTTTGTTTGTTTGTTTACGTTTAAATTCAACTAATTAACATAAATGTATTATCGGTTTCTGAGGTAGAAGTCAGTGATTCATCAGTCTTATATAATACCCAGTGCAGATTACATCATGTGCCCTCCCTAATGTCCAACACCCAGTTATCCCATTCCCCACGACCCTCCCCTCCAGCAACCCTGTTTGTCTCCCATAATAAAGAGTCTCTTATAGTTTTTCTCTCTCTCTGATTTTGTCTTGTTTTATTTTTTCCCCTTTTCCCCATGATCTTCTGTTTTCTTTCTTAAATTACACGTATAAGTGAGATCATATAATAACTGTCTTTCTCTGATTGACTGACTTTGCTTAGCATAATACTCTCTAGTTCCATCCACATCATTACAAATGGCAAGATCTCATTTTTTGATGGCTAAGTAATATTCCATTATATATATATATGTATATAATTTTTTAAAAAAGATTTTATTTATATATTTGACAGAGAGAGAGAGAGAGTGCACAAGCAGGGGGAACAGCAGGCAAAGGGAGAAGCAGGGAACCAGAGGCAGGGCTTGATCCCAGGACTCTGGGATCATGACCTGAGCCAAAGACAGACACTTAACTAACTGAGCCACCATGGTGCCCCATCCACATCTCTTTATGCATTCATCTGTCGATGGACATCTCAGCTCTTTCCACAGTTTGGCTATTGTGGACATTCCTGCTATAAACACTGGGATGCCGGTGCCCCTTCAGATCACTACATTTGTATCTTTGGGGCAAATACCCAGGAGTTCAATTGCTGGGTCATAGGGTAGCTTTTTTTTAACTTTTTGAGGAACCTCCATACATTTTCCAGAGTGGTTATACTAGCTTACATTCCCACCAACAGTGTAAGAGGGCTCCCCTTTCTCTGCATCCTCACCAATATCTGTTATTTCCTGACTTGTTAATTTTAGCCATTCTGGCTGGTGTGAGTTGGTACCTCATTGTAGTTTTGAGTTGTATTTCCCTGATACTGAGTGATGTTAGTGAGTGTTGTTCCTATGTCTGTTGGCCATTTGGATATCTTCTTTGGAGAAATGTCTGTTCATGTCTTATGCCCATTTCTTGACTGGATTATTTGTTCTTTGGGTGTTGAGTTTGATAAGTTCTTTATAGATTTTGGATACTAGCCTTTTATCTGATATGTCATTTGTAAATATCATCTCCCATTCTGTCGGTTGTCTTTTGGTTTTGTGGACTGTTTCTTTTGCTTATCAAGTATTTACTTTAGAAAATGTGTAATTGCAAATTCTTTTTATGCCCTTTGGAGATGTAAATCTGTTTAAAATCTTGCTGATTTTAGAACCCAAGATAGTCTTTCTTAAGGATCTGGACGCCATCGCTTTGAAATGTAATGTGGAAGGATAAGAGCCTAAGTTTGAAGCAATCCTTGCTGCAAGTTACTAAACTATCTCCTTTCAAGAAGCTTGTAGAAAGTTTACTTTTCCTTTGGCTAATCAGCAAACACAGACGACCAACCCTTACCTCAACTCCAGTTCTTAGAAACCCTCCGAACTTTTGTTTCAATGGAGTTGGGTTCAGAGTGAGTTCTGGTTTCTCTCCCCTCTTGAAATAGACTTGAATAAAGTCTTGTCCATTTAACTTTGGTGCAATTTCTGCTTTGAAAATACTTAATATATAAAACCCACAATAATGAATACTCTAGTACATAAGATTACAGGTTCACTGGGTTTATTTTTACATTTTCCCTTTACTTAATGCTGAAGTATACTTTTTAAAGAGCAAAGTTAGAAATATGTCTTTGGCATTTCCAGTATGTGGAAAAGATCAGGTTGTTACATACTTCTACTTGTTCTTCAGCTCCTCTACAAATAAATGTTATATGAGAACAATCTGTTTTATCTGCTTTACCACTGGCAAAATGGAAATATCAGTAATTATTTTTTATTATTTATTAAAAGCACTCACTGTATCAGTGAAGTGTACTGAAGCACAATGAAATATAACCTCACAGCTTTAATCGCACACAATAAAATCAAATAAAATAAAATTATAGGTGAGAAAAATTTAAGTATAGTCTCTACGAAGTCACTGTGATGTCAGCGACTGGCTTCATTTACAAAAGCAAATTTAATATCACATGTTAAAATTGATGAACCTAAAAATTTGCTTTCAACATTTAAGAGATAAATTTCCCAAAACATGGCAGGTATGCGTATAATTGAATGTGGTATAACAAGAGACTTTTACCTAGAATGATGAGAATAGTGATTCTAAAAACTTGCAAAAGTCTAGAAGTTTAGAATTTGTGTGAAATGGTTATGAGTTTTCTCTGATGATCTATTACATTTTGTACCATTTCCAAAAATGTGTTTTTTAAATTGCAACCACTACTTGAGGAGAAATTTTTCAGGCCACACAATCATTGGATGATAAACATTCTTGTTAAGTTTTCTAATAAAACACTTTATTTCTAGAACGAGCTATTAGGCCTAAACCATCTCAGATAGATAAATGCTTATGACATGTCTGGATGTCCCCAAAAAACTGGTACTAAATATACTGCATATTAAAATGGAGACAAAGTTTTAATCTTTTAATATATTTCAAACCATCTTGAATACAGTAACTCAGGTATAGCAGGGGTCCTTCCATAGCCTCTGGTTTCACCCCATGTATACTTTGAAGCCCAGTACTCTAACCATCTCCCAACAGATTGCACCCACAACTAATTGATAACTTGTTCATAATATGGCTAGATTTATCGGCTTCCTATTCAATGTTAACTTCCCACACCTTCTTTTTAAGCTTAAGAGACATCAATCTCATACCTTCTTGGCACTCTACACTATCTACATAAACATTTTTTATATCTTATTTTATGTGAATTCAATTAATTAACACATTGTGTATCATTAGATTCAGATGTAGAGTTCAGTTACTCATCAGTTGCCTATAACCCTCAATGTTAATTACGTCACGTGTCCTCCTGAATGCCCATCACCCAGTTACTCCATCCCCTCACCCACTTCCCCTCCAGCAGCCCTCAGTTTGTTTCCTAAGTTAAGAAGCTCTTACAGATTGTCTCCCTCTATGATTTCATCTTATTTTTTTTTCCCACCCTTCCCCTATAATCCTGTTTTGTTTCTTAAATTCACATATGAGTGAAACCATATAATTGTCTTTCTCTGACTGACTTATTTTCCTTACCATAATACCCTCTGGTTCCACCCATGTTGTTGCAAATGGTAAGATTTAATCCATTTTGATGGCTGAGTGATATTCCATTATAGATTTCAATCATGTATTTCCATTATATATTTATTTCATACACACACACCCACATCTTCTTTATTCAACTGTTAGTGGACATCTGGGTTCTTTCTGTAGTTTGGCTATTGTGGACATTGCTGTTATAAAGGGCTAGTATCCAAGATCTATAAAGAACTTATGAAACTCACCACCCAAAGAAAAAATAATCCAGTCAAGAAATGGGCATAAGACATGAACAGACATTTCTCCAAAGAAGACATCCAAATGGCCAACAGACACTTGAAAAAATGCTCAACATCACTTGCCATCAGTGAAATACAATGCAAAACCACAATGAGATACCCCCTTATGCCAGTCAGAATGGTTAAACTTAACAAGTCAGGAAACAACAAATGTTGGCAAGGATGCGGAGAAAGGGAACCCTCTTACACTGTTGGTGGGAATGTAAGCTAGTATAGCCATTCTGGAAAACAGTATAGAGATCCCTCAAAAAGTTAAAAATAAAGCTACCCTATGACGCAGTAATTGCACTACTAGGTATTTACCCAAAGGATACAAATGTGATCTAAAGGGGCACTTGCACCCCAATGTTTATAGCAGCAATGTCTACATAAGCTTCTTACTTTAATGACTTTGGGCTCCCTGCTGCTGGGAGCTTTTTACCTTTTACCTGTTGCTGGGAGCATAGTAGGCTCACAAAGCAGAGAAGTGCTTTCCATGTGCAGCTCTCAATCAGTGGTGGATATAGACCCCAGTTTCATTGTCATCGTTAGGATAACTTTGATAGGTATTCTACACTGTCTTCCATAGATCCTTGGCAGGATTGAGCTTTAGTTGTCCAGAATAATAACTTGCTTGATAACTCTTCCTCATGGATTTCTTTCTCTTCTTTGTCTCACCTCTTTAGCCCCCTACCAGTCTTTCCAGTAATTAGCTCAGAAGAATAATATTTGCATTCAAATCCATTTCTGTTGCTCATTTGCCCAGCCCCATTTGTAGCTAGGAATGGGCAGGATATCCTAATTTTAGCCAAAGAAGCCCAAGCAAAAGTCTGATAGGTAAAAAAGAGAGGAGGATCTTTGGAAAGGATCTCTTCTTCTAATTAAGAGAAGATGCCAGAGGCATCACCACTTATAGCCCCCTCCCTTCTTGGTCCCCATGGAGCATTCTTTGCTTTCAATGTGGATATGCTGAAAACCACAGCCATCATCTTGTAATCAAGCATGAGGATGACATGGAACATACTTAAAACAATGAAGGGAACAGAGGGAATCATCTGGGGCTTCAAGCAGCTGACTAAAGTCAGTATGACCTTTTTGTTTTAGCGGAAAAAATAATATATCATATTTGCTTATGTATATTGAATTTTTTTTTCTTGCTACTGCATACACTACTAAAAAATACATATACTTTATACACATTTTTCTGGTAAAAGGAGAAGGTTCATATTGTAAAATATGCAGAAAAACTTCATAGAAATCTTCACTGCATCCTTTTTTAAGTCTCTAGTATTATTCTTCTTGGTTGTTTAGCAACCTTCTCTTTCATCACAGAATATGTTAAAATATTTTCTAGTGTGGTGAGCAATTCACTTTTTACACTCAGTTCACTCACTTGATACAAAAACAAAAAAAAACCAGTACTTAGCCCCAGTCAAATCTTCTATTTATTTATTTTTTTAATGTGTCTTCTAATGTGGCCTTTTGTTTCATCTCTCATGTAGGCACACAGTCCTAGAAAAAGAAACTAAAAGATTTTCCTAAATTACTTTACAAATTCAAAACAAAATGGTGATAGGCAAATTTTTTCCTCAGGTTTAAAAATTAAAAAGCCCCATTTTAACATATTTACATATATAAAGTAAGAATGTACCAAGAGAAGGACACTTCTTGAAAATATGAGAAAAAATCCAGATTAAAAGAAACTCGTCAGCAGATATCAAGCAATGTCTCAGAGATAGAAATCTGGATTCTATCAGGCCAATTCAAATAATCACACTTGTAAATGTACTGTGTGCAGTATTTACTTTTATCTTTATTCCAATATTGTGTATAAGCTACAATTAGTATATCTATTTTATATAAGAAACAAAGGCAAAGAACAATTGAGGAGGAAACAAATCTCCAGATTCTTACAATTATATAGTTTCCGATTTAAACCAGTATTGTCTGGTTCCAGAGCAAGTGTTCTTGACCACCATGGAATTCTACTTTTTGTCTGCCTGATATTTCCTTTCACCGAGAAAAATCTGTATTGAGAAAAGGAAATAATTCATGGGCTTCCCTAGGACTTAAGATAAGCATCTCTCCAAAGTCATCCCATTACTTTTGTTATCAATCAAAACTCAACTAATTATATTCAAATATGTAATTAAATCTCCCATGTATTTTATTATAGGGAAGGGGGTTTTCCACAAATAGAAAAATCTTATATCCTCCATTATAAAGTAAATATGTATCTTTTGATATTCACATATGTGTTTGTTCAACATATTGACCTCTTTGAATAATCAGCTATGAAATACTAGAAAAAATGATTTCTGAGTTGTAAATCTGCAAATTGAAAACATGAAAATGGTACCCTAAAAGGTCATAGGACAGCCAGCTGACATGGTCAGATAGCTACTTCTTCCTTGAACTCTCTATGGCACCATATGGAAAGATGACACTACCAAAAAAATTACCCATATTTGAGTGAAATGAGCATGTGCTTTGTTGTCTATAGAATCCAGCTCTATATGCTGATTATGAATTCACCTGAGTAATTAAATGAATTTGAGATTAGATTTTACATCTAAAAGTAAATACAGTAGTATTTAAATAGTTGTGTTGTTTTGAGATTTCAGACAATATATGTTGTCTAATTTAGAAATTTTTGGTGTTGAACCCAGGACTCATTCCTTTAATTTACCAGCACTATCAAAGCTAATCCTTTCCCCTTGTATTCACTTTTTTTTTTAAAGATTTTATTTATTTATTTGACAGAGAGAGAGATCACAAGTAGGCAGAGAGGCAGGTAGAGAGAGAAGGGGAAGCAGGCTCCCTGATGAGCAGAGAGCCCGATGAGGGGCTTGATCCCAGGACCCTGAGATC
This sequence comes from Lontra canadensis, assembly GCF_010015895.1. Lineage (NCBI taxonomy): Eukaryota > Metazoa > Chordata > Mammalia > Carnivora > Mustelidae > Lontra > Lontra canadensis. The sequence goes on along the minus strand of NW_022631074.1, from coordinate 2,764,733 downwards.
ATGACCTGAGCTGAAGGCAGGAGCTTAACCACTGAGCCACCCAGGCACCCCTTCAATTTCACTTCACTTTTTTTAAATTTTATTTTATTTGTTTATTTGACAGACAGAGGCAGGTGGAGGGGCAGGCAGAGAGAAAGGAAGGGAGGCAGGCCCCCCACTGAGCAGAGAGCCCAATTTGGGGCTCAATCCCAGGAACCTGGGATCATGACCTAAGCCAAAGGCAGAGGCTTCAACCCACTGAACCACACAAGCGCCCCTCGTTGTAATCACTTTTTATTTGGCTTACAGGATACTACATTTTCAAATAATCTAACTGGTGAGTACTCTGTTTCCTTTACTGGGCTCCTCATTTCTGGCCCATTACTCAGCATTGGTAATTTCCAGGTTTAAGTTCCTGGTCCTCTTCTATATTTGTATTCACTGCCTTGTTGATCTTATTCAGTCCCTTGGAATTAAATTCTATTTGTATATAGAAGACTTTTAGATTTATATCATAGATGAGGCAACTTTTACAAACTATGGATGTATACCAAGCCACTTACTCTTAGGTTGGATGTTTTTAGAAATCTCAAAATTGACATTGAATATGTTACATGTGATTTTGCTCTCAAACCCTGCTTCATCTGCATGTAGCCTTCTCCATATCAGTTGGTAAAAACTTCATCCTTCTAGCCACTAAGATCTCAACCCTTTTCATTTTTTCATACCACATACCCAGTCCTTTCGGAAATTCTGTGGGGGTTTAGAATCTGACCACATCTGCTATCCCACTCTTCCTACTAAACATGAACTTGAACGGCTATCCAATTTAGCCTCTTAATAGATTTCATTGTTTTCAGTTTTGCCCTCCCAGGGCAGTCTGTACAAAGAAGAGTTTTATGATTTCAGCAACCTGATTGTGTTATGACCTGCTCAAAAGCCTGCAGTAGCACCAATTGCACTCAAAGTCAAAGACAAGATCTTACAATGGCCTACAAAACCTAACATGATAAGGTCTCCTTTACTTTTTTGCTCTCAACTTCTTTTACTCTCATTATTTAAAAAGAAAATATTTTATTTACTTATTTGATGGAGAGAGCACAAGTAGGCAGAGTGGCAGGGAGAGTGAGAGGGAGAAGTAGGCTCCCTGTTGAGCAGATAGCCCAACATGGTACTCAATCCCAGGACCCTGGGCACATGACCTGAGCCGAAGACAGTCACTTAACCAATGGAGCCACCAGCATGTCCTACTCTTCTCATTCTTTATTCCATTTCAGTTTTCTTGCTCTTCCTTTAACCTAACAGGCATATTTTTGCCATGGACTTTTGCATAGGCTTCCCCTTGCCCCGCGCTGGGAGCTTCTCTTCCCCAAGATAAAAAAAATTATGACTAATTCAAGTAACTTCTCAAATTTTTGCTTAACTGGTATTTTTTTTCATTGGTTCCTATCATTACCACCTATTTAAAATTACAATTAAACCCCCCAAAATATAATTACAATCTGGCTTACCCATCTCCACTCACTTTTATCTTTGATTTTTTCCCACTATACTTATCACAGTTTGATGGATTATATTATTTACTTCATGTATTATATTAAATGTTTATTTAGCCACTGATATCACAGTAATATGAACCCCAGCCAGGCAAGGATCTGTATCTGCTGGGTTCATTGATTTTCTCTAAATGCCTAGAATGGCACCTTACATAGAGTAGGCATTCAACAGATTACTGTGCCTGACAAGGAGTAGTAGGTACTATTATTGTCTATCCAGTACTCAGCTTATCATCAATTATTGATTATTGCCCAGAGGTCATATCCCTATTCATCATATTTAATTTAATAGGTAATGAAATTGCACGTAGACAATCCTTGAATAAAATGTAGCATACAATTTTAATGCTATATAACAGAAACTCAGAAACATTACTAGAAAAAGAATCTTCGGGCTAGGTATTGGTGAATAATGAAGCTAAAGACATCCATGATGAAGAGAAAATAAATAATGATAGTGAAGGCTGTGGTGAGTCAATTAGGTTTGCAGCTGCAAGGAATTTTGGCTGGCAAGAGCTCATGGATAAGCTGTTTTCCAGACATTATTCTCAGCTGGAGAGCAATGATTTGCCTAAGAATATGCTTCCTTCATTTGGGCAGATGATATTTATTGGCTGGTCAGTGCAGGGTATAAAAACCCAGCCCCTTGCTTGATTTAGAGTGTGACACCTTAATTCTGTGGAGCTCTCCATGGAATCGCTTAGTGGCCTCTGTCATAAAGGTACAAACTTTCGACTCCTCCTTTTGGCTACCTCTGTTTCTCTTCCTCTGAGTTTTTACGACAAGGAGCGCTTCCCAGTAAAAGTCCTGTGCACAGATCTTTATTTCAGAGGCTGTTTCTTTGGGGAAACTTACCTAGGACAGTTTGTACCAGAAATGATCCTAGAAATCACATTCTAAAATGGTATTTTAGGTTGTGTTATCTGCTGCCTGGCTGGAAATGAGGACCATATCACTGGAGGTAAGTACAATACTAACCCCTGGTATGCTGTTGCAGGGAAACTAAAATCATAGTGGAAGGGAATGTACTACTATTACAATGTCTCAGGCATCTGAAAGTTCAGAGAAAATAGTATTTCAAGGACACTGAAATCAATCAATTTTTGTTGGATACCAATGCATGAGGGAAAGAAAAGAAAGCCTGGAAATGATTAATCACCAATTTAGGGTAAGTGTGAAACCTAGATGACCTTGTAAGCAGAGTAAAGTTATTTTCATCTCTGACAGGTGAAAACAATTATGTATGAGGCCCATCATTAAATTATAAGAATAAAAGAGCTTTAGACAAGTTCAGATTCTGACCTCTACAAGTGTGTTTATCCAAAGGTTAAGGTCCTAATTAGAAGGGCATGGGGTCCTGTGAAGGTAAGAACTGGATAAATGCAGTTGAATTTCCAGATTCATTAAACACAGAGGGGCCTTTGAGAATGGTCCACTGCTCTCTTACAAGACTAGTGTTCTATTTTACATGAAGTTGATTCAGACACACTCTGCTTTCATCCCCACTTCCACCCTGGGTTGCCACATCAAAATTAAACTGAGGCAGTGCTGGGCCTATAAGATGAGGAAAAACAATACACACCAAAAAAAGCTGTAAGACCTAGATAGCAGTTACTAGTCGGAGTCAAGTAAAGTATATGCAAGTCCTAAGGAGCTGGATTAAGAAGGATCAAAGGGAGAGATTTTGTTTGAATATATTATCAGCTATAATAGGCAGAATAGTGTCCCCATTTAACCTCCCTAAACTTCCACTTCTTAATCTATGTCTCTCACTTCATTTCTCTCTCTCTCTCTCTCTCATGGCATCTCTCACAAGAGAATTTAAATAGAAAATAGAATAAAGTTTGCTAATAAACTGACCTTAAAAGTGAGAATGTTATTGTAAGTTATCCCGGTTGTTTCAATATGGGTTCTTCACATTGTAAGAGGGGAGTAGAAAACAAGAGTCAAAAAAGAGATATGATTATTTAGAGTGATGCCAGGTGAGCAGAATTCAACCTCCCATTGCCAGCTTTATGGATGAAAAAAGAGGGCAGGGGGTGCCTGGGTGGCTCAGCTGGTGAAGCCGGGACTCTTGATTTTGGCTCCGATTGTGATCTAAGGGTCATGAGATGGAGTCCAGTTAGGCTCTGTGCTCAGTAGGGAGTCTGAGATTCTCTCCCTTTGCCCCTACCCCTGCTCATGTGTGTGTGCACTCTCCCTCTCTCTTTTTGTAAAGAAAATCTTTAAAAAGGTGGGGGTGGGGGGAGAAGCCAACGAATTTGAGTAGCCTCTAGAAGCTGGAAAAAGTAAGAACATGGGTTCTGCCCTAGAAACTCCAGAAAGTAACACAGCTATGGCAAATTTTAGCCTAATGAGACCCATTTTAGACTTCTGTTCTCCATAAGTATAAGATCATAAATTTGTTTAGGACACTTAGGTTTTGGAGACTTGTAGCAACGGAAGACTAACACAGCACTCCTGCATGAACTAAAATATAACACCTTGGCAAGAACCCCATGAGAAGGTGCTAATATGGTACCAGAAGGATGAGTAAAACAATGACCTGTACAAAGTAAAATATTTATGCCTGGATTGTCTTGGTTTACAGCACCTGGAAAAACAAGTGTCTCTACCTTGAAGGAGGGAGGTGGGCAGCCACCTCAGTATCCACTACGGTTTACTCATGCCTCTCAGATACATTTGCTTCATGTGTTTTTGCTCTACCTGGGTAATTTCCAGCATGATGCTTGAGGGTGTTAGCTGCTGCTGGCACACTGTTAATTTCTGTTCTAGAATTGTCCTTAGCAGAAGAGTGCTGCCTTTCACTCTTAGCATCTTACTCAAGAAAAGTAAAAAAAAAAATCATGGTTGGTTGATGAGGGAGTACAAGAGTACTAGACACTCTCCCTCAGTTTGAGACCATTAGGAAGGATCATCCCAGCTCCAGAACTTCTGTGGAGATCAGCTGAGAGACCTGTGGAAATCATACACTTTTCATCCTCTCCTTCTGCCCAACACTGTTTCTTACCCTTTTCCAGGTGTTGTTCTCTAGGGCAAGGCCCAATGAACCTCCTGCATACAACTCTCCATGTTGGAATTTATTTTCAGAGAATTAATCTGAGGAAAGAAAATTACTTTCCTCCCCTTTGAAATAGGCAGTGATTTCCTAAATGATAGACTGAGAGCAGATCATGTACTACAATATGCCCTCAGATTTTCAGAAGGTCAAATGTTGAGCTTATCTCAATATTAGCTTTCAAGTTAGAGTTTTTTATAGTGACCTAAAGTAAGCTGCTTTGCTGTGATGGATTGGGGGAGAATTTTTAGCCCGCCTCTGTTTGATGTGACCCAGGTATGATGACCTATCCTAAGAATGAAATGCTTTAGCTGCTTTAAGATCGCTAGCAGAAGTTTGGGCATGGAGAGATCGAAATGTAATCAGTAGCATTCTGGAAAGGCTAAGAGGATCTTGGACCTATACTTAGGAGGCAATTACTTCATTAATTCATTTATATATTGATTCATTCATTCAACAGGTGAATAAGTGTTTGTCAAAATGTTCTAAAATGTATGGCACTGTTTCAGACCTAGGGCTAGCATGGCTGTAGAGAAAAGCTCCTGCCTTTGTCTTTCCAGATGGGGTAGAAACTTGTAAATATGCACCTTAAATACTGGATGATGGGTGCTGTAAGGCAAAAACAGAACATACCTAGGCAAGGTTAGAGGTGGAATAATACAGACAAAAAAAACAGCAAAGGCAAAGGCCCAAACTTCAGAGAGGATAACATAGTATTTCTCAGGGACATGAAAATATTTAAGCTTATCTGTAAGCTAGAATGGAAGTAGATGAGAGAAAGTGGTGAGCAAAAGCCAAATTGTGAAATGTCTTGTTAAGGTAGGTCATGTTAAGAGTTTAGACTTTATCCTAAACGCTATAGGGAGAATTGGAAGATTTTAAATAGGGTGTGATATGATCATATTTGCCTTTCAGAAATATCAGTGAAACTCTTCACAGAGTGTGGCTCCTATGACATAATCTGTGGCAGTTCCTGCTTCTAGCAAACTTGATAACACCAAGGCTCTGAAAACCTTGATCTCTCAGTGCCCTGTAGAGATTTAATATACAGTTAGGGCTCTAACACCTTTTATTTATAGGATGCAGATAAAGAATATCAGGAAACTCTAACCGAGAAAACACACAGAACCCCTTGGAAATTATTGGGGTAGTCACCAGTTTCTCAAATATACCAATGATCTATTTTATGGCATGATTAAATATGACCTCTCAGATCACAGAACTATTCTTTGACTATATTTTCAAAAAGGAATTCTGCTCAGGGCATTGGCTATAAATTAGTGAACAATGGATCTTCTCTTTATTTCCATCAGTACTTTCAAATTTTGTTCAAAGACCCCGAATATGAATAATCATGGGTGATAACAACACAGTTAAGTATTTTTTTAATGTTCTAGAAAATGCCATTTCCCTTAGACACCAGAGGGAAAAGCTATGCCCTTGTCTGGAGCTTTGTTTTCATAAGCTTCAGTAAAAATCTTAGAATCTTATGTTTTGGAGAAAAGTGTTATTAACCCTGGTGAAGGTTCATTTAACCGTAAGAAATAGGAAATCTTAACTTCTGATATCAGAAATAATCAGAAGTATTGTCTTTCCTACAGCTGAATGTACCAGAACTTAATTCAGACTCTCCTTGTTAAGACTGGGTTATAAATAGTCTTAATCCCAAACATTTAGTTTTCAAAGCTATTATCTCTCTGGGTCTCCTTAAAAGCATCTAATCAGGAGAATAAGAAGCCTTCCTAGGCTCAGTCTGCCCTGATAATGCCAAGTGAGTAGGTAGGTGAAACCTGGACAAGAGAACAATGTGAAGAAATGTTTGCTTTACAAATCTAAAATACAAATCAAATGGTGTAAGTTTCTCCAGAAGCAGAATCCTACAAAACACCAGTTGATCAAAACGTTATTTACTCAGCTAGAGAAATAAAACTCAATTATAAATCCTGACAGGGGCGCCTGGGTGGCTCACTGGGTTAAAGCCTCTGCCTTCGGCTCAGGTCATGGTCTCAGGGTCCTGGGATCGAGCTCCGGATTGGGCTCTCCGCTCAGCAGGGAGCCTGCTTCCCTTCCTCTCTCTCTCCACCTGCCTCTCTGCCTACTTGTGATCTCTGTCAAATAAATAAATAAAATCTTTAAAAATAATAATAATAAACAAATCCTGGACAAATACGTGGTTTGTTGGTTGGTTGGTTGTTATGGATTATACAATGCCTGTTTATTTCTATATTAATACATCTAATGGTTACTAGGCTCTCATGAAAGATAAAAATGAACTTACAAGCTCAATAATGCAAAATAATAGAACAAATAATTTGTACTAGGAAAGTACAGATATTTTCTATGTTGGTCAGATTGAGCCATTTAATTTAAATGGTGAATGACCATCTAAGTTTTATTGAATTTCCAATTTTTAAAACAAATCATTAATGTGGGATGCAAAGTACCATTACATCTCATGAGCTTATTCTTGATTGCACATTTACTAAATAATTGGAATTAGTTAAATTAGAATATTTTTATAATACTCTGATACAACAGTGGTTCTATCAAATAGTTATTTTCATGTTTGATTAGGAGTACATTTGGGTTTTATTATAGACCTTGTTATTAATTGTAAATACTCTTTTGGTATGATGCCATGCAACTTGGGTTTGCCTTCTATTCTGGGGTATCTCTGGCATTTATTCTCTATGTCCTGTATTCTAAATCTGTACCACTGACCTAATTTAGTATTAGAATTCTGCCTCAATCCTTGCATTCTAATATTGGCTAGGCATCTCAAAATGAATATTTAAAACTCAAATAATTCCCCTAAATCAATCTGTGCTTACTTCTATAACTTTCTTTTACTCAGGGCAGCATATCTTCCAATATAGCTGATAATAAAAGAATATTTTGACAAGGAAATATCTGTACCTTTTAATTACCAAGTAATGTGTATAACAGATGATAGCTGTGCTTCATTCCATCCTTAAAACCACACATGAATCTTTAGAATTTCAATCTTTTTAAAAAAATTTTATTTATTTATTTGACAGAGAGAGCTATCACAAGTAGGCAGAGAGGCAGGCAGAAACAAAGAGGGAAGCAGACTCCCTGCTGAGCAGAGAGCCCATGTAGAACTCAATCCCAGGACTCTGAGATCATGACCTGAGCTGAAGGCAGAGGTTTAACCCCCTGAGCCACCCCGGTGCCCTAGAATTTCGAATCTTTCTATGTTGCTTGGATATTTACTAGAATACATTATATTTTAAAAAATAGTCTTATTAGAAAATCTACCATGTTACATACCAATAAGGTCTGTATACATAGCGTTAATATCAGTAACATCACTGTTATTAACATAAATCATTATTTCCCGTGCAATCTGGGATGGAGATAAAATAATCACATGCGGACTCAGATATTGTCCCCTAATTGCTCCCTTTGCCGTCAAACTAATTCAAGACATATGTAAAATATCAGGTTGAGCAGGCACTTAGGAGGAAAAGTGGGAAACTTAAGCAGGCCAACAATAGCAACTTCTGTATGAATACCATTTACTTCAAGTGTACTGTGTGCCAAACACTGATCTAAGGACTTTATGTATATTTAACCCTCAGATGGCTAAGGTAGAAGCCACATTCACTCTCCTCATTTTATAGATGCCTAAAAGGAAACATGGGAGAGAGAAACTTACTAAAGATAAAAAAAAATGAACTGGGTGAGGGACTATCCTCAGAGCCCTATTGAGCTCTAGGGCAAAGACTCTTAATTAAACACTGAACTCTATTTCTCCTTGGGTGTAATATTTTTCTTATACATGGTATCCATTCCTAATCTGCCTCTCATGACACTGTCAATTATACCTCCAGTCTCAACTTAGAAGTTGGGCTAACATTGAGAAAGAGAGGGATATCTGAGAGGGAATAAATACCTTGTCTTTAGATGGAAAGGGAATTTGTGATTTAGATTATCTGGCAATTTTTTTAGTGTTACTCACGAAAGAAATATTTCTTGCTCACATCAAAATGCCTAATGCTTTTAAAGTAGAAATGTTGATTGGACTCTTGGACTCTTTGTCTTCGCCTTTCCTTTCCCTTAATCAATAAATGTTACTTATTTTACCTCAAAATCCTAAAATTTATCCTGTTTTCTCCATCCTGACAATATTGTTGCTTTTTCTTCTCCCAGATGAACTTTCTTCCTAATTGGCTCTGTATCATCATGTTTGACTCTTTCTAAATTATTCTGTAAATTTCAGCAAGTGTACACTTTCCAAAATGCAAATCTTATGTTAATTCCTTGCAAAAACTCCCTGAATACTTCCTCATTTCTGAGTGTATAGTATATTTTTGTATAATCGGGTCTCTGCTTAGTTCTCTAGCTTCATTTCTCCCTACTTTCCAGTTCACACTTCACACTCCAACTAGGTCAAACTTCACCAGTCTTTCAATGCATCTCATGCTCGCTTGACTATAGGCTTTTGATTATTTATGTTGAAATAATTTTAGACTTTCAGCATATTTACAAAAAATAGTACTGAGGTCCTACATATTGTTCACCAACTTCCCCTAATGCTAACAACTTGCATAATCACTCAAACTGTGAAAATAACGTTGGTACAGTGTTATTATGGAAACTACAGTCTTTTTAACTGTCTTTTTTTTTTTTTTAATCAGTTTTTAAACTTCAGTCCTATTTCTGTTCCAAAAACTTGTCAGGGTTCCCAAGTTACATGACATTTAGTTGTTGTGTTTCCTTTGTCTACTCCGATCTGTGTCAGTTTCTCAATCTTCCAATATCTTTCAACATAGTAATACTGAAAGAATACTAGTCAACCATCTTATGGGATTACATTCAATTTGCATTTCTCTGCTGTGTCTTTATAAGATTGAGGCTTGATCTTGTCAAGCAAGAATCTCACAGAAGTGATGTGTCCTCCTCAGTGTATCACATGAAGGAGTACATGATGTTGTTATGTCTTATTAATATTATTAACTTTGCTTTGTTAAAGATTTTTTTCATGATGAAATTACTGTTTTTCATTTGTAGTTGTTAAAGGTCTGAGAGAGATTTTGAGACTATGCAAAAATACTGTTGCCCCTCAAAGTTTTGCCCACAAACTTTTTCATCCACTGGTGGAACTTGCCTGGAAAATTGAAATTGAGTTCTGATAACAATTTTTTTTTTATTTTCTTCAATCCTATATAATTTTTTTCTGTTAAAAAAAAAACCTCTCCATTTATACACTTGTTTATTCACAGGACTCTGAATTCATGAATGTTTATTTTATTCTGGGGATTATAATCCATGCTGTTGCTTCATTATGTGTTGCTCAAATTGTTAACCATTGTTGGACTTTAGCCACTAGGAACTTCTACACATTGGCTCCTGTTTCTTTTCCACATTCTTATCCTTTTTTGAATTTTTTTCTTTTCTAACATCCACATGATACTATAAATTTATCTTGGATTTTCTTGGCCCTAGATTTAATCAGTTCTCCAGGTTGGCCTCAGTTGCTTCATTGGCAATGGTACTTAGAAACCAATATCTGAGTGCTAGACATGCTCATTGTTACAATGGTACCATTGCTCCTAGGCTCTCTGATTAAACATGTAGGAAATAAGTATATATTGTTGTATAAGTATATATTGTGTGTAAATATATATATACACACACACACACACATATATATATGTATGTATATATTGTTGAAACCTACTGTACCCATAGAGTAGTTCCAGAATTGCTAACTCATACCCAGTGAGCATAAAAACTAACCAGAGTACAATATTTGCTTACACTTCATGTTTTCTTTAATCTCTACAGTATCATGTCAAATCACTCCTTTTTAAACATAGGCAATAATGTTCTTCCCACTTCCCTCATTGTTATTTATGAAATGATGAAGTTCCTCTGTTACAGTTTGTATTTCATTCATATTTCTGCATCTTGTGTTTGTTTTTATTTACATACAGTAAAATATACTCTGGTGTACAGTTCCTATGGCTTTTGGTAAATTCTTGGAATTCCATATTTGCCAAAACTATTATGAATCAAAACAGTTTTGCCATTCCCAAAATTGTTCTGAATTTCTCCCTTTTTTAGCCAATTTACCCCCATCCTCAATTCTAGAAAGCACTGATCTATTTTCAATACTGCAGTTTTATCTGTTCCAGAATATAATCTACATGGAAACATACATTATATGATGTTATTGATCTAGCCAAAGCTTTCAAAATGCATTTAAATTTCATCCATGCTGTTGCATGAATTAATAGTGTGTTCCATTTTATCACTTAATAGTACTCATTTGGTGGCCAGTACCACAGTTTATCCATTCACTTGTTCAATAACATATAGGTTTCCAGTTTTGGGTGATTATGAATAAAGCTATTATAAATATTCATGTACCCGTTTTTATGTGAACATAAGTTTTCATTTTCATTTCTCTTGGGTAAATAGCTAGAACTGTACTGTGTAGCAATATGTAAGCATCTATTGAACTCCATGAGAAATATCCAAATTGTTATCTGTAGTATCCACAGGTTTTCCTTTTGTACCAGCAGTGTATGAGAGTTACTGTTGTTCCACATCCTTGCCAGATATTGGTAGTGTCAATATGTTTTCATTTTAACCATTACGTGAATGGTCCTATCTCAATGTGGCTTTGATTTTCATTCTCTAGTACCTAATGCTAAGTACCTTTTGCTATGCTTATTTACTATTCATCTATCTTTATTGAATTACCCATTTAAATTTTTTGCCTATTTTTAAATGACTTTTGTGGTAGTAGTTGTTAAGCTTTCAGACTTTTTAAAAATATATTTGGGAAATATGCAGTTCATTAGAAATGTGACTTGCAAATAACTTCTTTAATTCTTTGCCTTGTCTTTTCATGCTTTGGTATCCTATGGTAAGGAAGAAGATAAAACTATTTGCCTAACTGATTATTATAATAATTTTATTATGTTTCCTTGTAATATATTTATAGTTTTAAATATTTATTTTGAGATAATATTTGGTATAAGATATATAAGATACAGATTATACAGATTAGGGCTTGTTATTTCTATTATCAATGTATAAAGGTTCCAGCACTGCCTGTTAAAAACGTATAAATGTTCCAGTGTCCTTTGTTGAAAAGACTAATCTTTCCACATTCAATTCTCTTTTCATCATTGTCAAAAATAAGTGTTTAGTAGATAGGTGAGTCTATTCCTTGATTCTCTATTCTGTTCTCTTATTCCATGTGTTTTTCCACTTGCCCTGATCAGTGAAGAATTGTAGTAAGTCTTAAAATCTTCATATGAGCTTTCAAACTTTGCTGCTTTTTAAAAAATTGTTTTTTCTCCTAGTTCTTTTGCCTTTCTGTGAAAATTTTAGAACAACTTATCAGTATCTACAAAGACTGCTGTAATCTTGATAAGGATTGTATATAATCTACAAATCAATTTGGGGAAAAAATTCTATTTTAAGATTTTTATTTATTTATTTGACAGACAGATAGGCAGAGAGGCAGGCAGAGGGAGAGAGAGAGAGAGAGAGAGGAGGAAGCAGGCTCCCTGCTGAGCAGAGAGCCCGATGTGGGGCTTGATCCCAGGACCCTGAGATCATGACCCAAGCTGAAAGTAGAGGCTTTAACCCACTGAGCCACCCAGGTACCCAGGGAAAAAAATTCTATTTTAAACTACTGAATCTTCTGAGTCACATACATAACATATCTTTGATTATTTAGGTCTTTAATTTCTTTCATCAGTGTTCTGTACTTCTAAACAGATAGATCCTGAGTATTTGTTAGATTTATACATAAGTACTTTTTTGTAATACAACTGTAAATGATGCTTTAATTTTTTCCAATCATTAATTAGTAGTTACTAGAGCTAAAATTGATTTTTGTATGTTGACCTCATATCCTGAGACCTTTCTAAACTCATTAGTTTTTTGAAAGATTTTATTTGTCAGAGAGAGCATATACAAGCACAAGCAGGGGGAGTGGCAGCAGGCAGTGGGAGAAGCAGACTCCCACCCATTAATAAGCCCAGGACCGTAGGATCATGACTTGAGCTGAAAGCAGACATTTAACCCATTGAGCCACCCAGGCATCTCTCTAAACTCATTAATTTTAGAACCTTTTTATGTAAATCCTTTAAGAGTTTCTGCAAAGACCATTCTGTCATCTGTAAATAGAGGCAGTTTTATTTTCTTCCTTCCCAATGTAAACACCTATTTTATTTATGCATTATTTTGCTTTATTACACTAAGACATTTAGTTTAGTACTGAACAGGAGGATAAGGCAGACTCGTTCCCAATTAAGGGAAAATTTTCACCATTAAATATTATGTCCCTTGTAGATATTTTACAGATACTTTTTATCTGTATTAACTGTATTAAAAAACTGTATTAAAACAGTTTTTTCTGTCTATAGTTTGCTGAAAAATTTGATAATGAATGATTTTCTTCATCTATTGAAATGATCATATGATTTTTTAAAATTCTGTTAATGTAACGAATTATCATTGGAAAAGGCATGTTCTTTCGTGTTCTGATTCAGACTTAGGAACAATGTTCCTGGGTATGGGGCATATGACTTTCTCATTACTTCTGACTCTTCTTCAATTTCGAGTTCCGTGTCCAGCATATACTTCTGTTTCTCCTCTAAAGGTAAAAGAGTTGTTTCTTTCTCTGGCTACACTGGATTTTCACCAGTGCCCAAGAAAGTCTGTTTTTGGTGTCCTTTCTCTCAGAGAATAGACACTTTTTCCCCCAGGAGAGACAGAGAAGATCTGGGTAGATTTTCATGTCTCTTGCAGTAGCTGCTTTTCTTCTCTACCTGGGTATGCACTAATTCCAAAGTTTTTTCCATATTCTTAATACTTTTCTGTGAGCATCTCAGAGGGTTGATGGCAAAAATCACTGCAAATATATGCCAACTCCCGGGGCGCCTGGGTGGCTCAGTGGGTTAAAGCCTCTGCCTTCGGCTCAGGTCATGATCTCAGGGTCCTGGGATCGAGCCCCACATCGGGCTCTCTGCTCAGCAGGGAGCCTGCTTCCTCCTCTCTCTCTCTGCCTGCCTCTCTGCCTACTTGTAGTCTCTGTCTGTCAAATAAATAAATAAAATCTTAAAAAAAAAATTAAAAAAAAAATATATGCCAACTCCCGTTACTTGTGTGGCCTCCAGCCACTTTACCTGGTCTCCCTACACTTGGCCTTTACTGATTTGTTAACTAGAATACTTCTGTGTCTGCTCTGGATAAGCAAGTATTCAAGTTCTGTCTCTTCCTGCAGTCATCTTTCTTTAGATTTTGTGGTGGTTGATTACTTTGTGACCTCAGATCCCTGATGGGTATTAAAAAAGTCACAAATTTTCAGTTTGTCTAAGTTCTTGTTGTAAGAGTAGATATGATGTTCTTTGTAGCTTTCTACACTCTGGAGTAAAATCTAGAAGCCTTACAAGCTTTTGAACATGTTCTGTCCTCTTGTGGCACATTCTCTCATGATGCTATTTGTTACCCTACCATCATCCTTTTCATAGGTTTTCCAAATTATACACCTCTCTTACTCTTCTGATGAAGTCTTCTTTCAGATAACTTCCTCCAAAAGCCCACCTCTCCTAACAGAGGTGTTCCTCCTACAGGATTCCTCTTTTACTTTTCTTATGGTTACATTTATTTAATTCCATTGTGATTTCATATTCCCTAGTCCATATCTTTATCTACTTGTAAGATCCCTGAAGACAGGAGTGTGTTGCATTTCTGGTGCCTGTCACACATTTTTAGCATTTTGTAATCATTTCTGTATTGAAGACTTCCTATTATGGGTACCACAGACAGTTTAGACAAGAAGTATGATATTATATAAAAGTCTATATCAACCCAGAATTCAATAATCATGATGTTAAATGTTAAACGACCTCTTATTGTCTGAGGAACTATGCTTCAGGAATATAGGAAAACTGATGAATGTTAGATAATGGAATATGAAATCAGCAAAGAAAGGAGTGCATCATTTTATCAATATCCTTCTCCCAGTAGTACTTATTACAGAGTTAATTGAAAATCTTTAGAGATAGGATACAACAGAGTAAAGAAAAGGAAGAATAATGCAGACATATATTCTTGTTCAGGGAAAGCAGTTAACACTATTAAAAACTTACTTTTTTATATGACTCATTAATATTTTAGGAACTTCTTTGCTAAATCCTAATGTAAATCCCAAATAAATTTTATATTTTGTGTTTTTCTTGGCTTTTTCTAAAGATTATAAAAGTTAGAGTAACAGAAAAGATGTTTGGAGAAAATCCAGATGAAATTCAAAAGAAAAAGATACAACTCCTCATCTGTAGGTAATAATGGTAGGGACAATGAGCAATCCCAGGGCTAACAACCAGGAAATAGATACCTGGCTCAAGATGCACAGACAATAGGGAGCTTCACAACACACTAAAGTATATTTCCATAGGGAATATATTTAATTACTGTACTAGTAAAATCAATGGATATTCAAGTTATTTCCCCAAGGAATTCAAAATTTATTCAACATTTACACAAGAACGAGAAATCCTTCACTGCCTTATGCTCTGAGCCACAGTTAATTGCAGCTGAAACTTCTTAATTTTTAATATATATTTTTAATTATCATGATGAAAATGGACCTAAATATTTTAACATAACAATACTAGACTAAAAAAGCTACAGCCTCTTTTCAGTATTTTATTGTAGCTAAATTCTTACTTGGCTACAGAGAGGAATTTCAATAAATCTAGAAATAGCCCATAAATGTGAAACTTAAATTTTAACTTTGTCCTCTTTTTTTGCAGTGTTTCTTGTTCCAAAGAAAATACCAACAGAATTGTTACCTGTTCAAATTAAAAAAAAAAAAAAAAAAAGATTGGTAGTTTATATCTAAGAACTTGGCAGTTCCAAATAACTTCCAAATATCTAAAATTATTTTCAAAGTATACGTTTGTGGTATTTGGTTATCTGGCAAACTGAAGCAAGATTTCTGGAAGCAGAATTTCAAAGTGTAAAAACAGTTCAACACTGTAGAGTTAACCAGATTTATAAAGACAGCTTGAATAACTGGGAACTCTTATCCCAGTCTCTATCTCTTTGTTCAACCTTCCTTTTTGCATCTGTACACGTAACTGCAGAATGAGAGTCATGTATCATAATGGTTCAGACTAAGGAATTTGGAGTCAGACTGTTTGTGATTACATGTCCTGCTACACTTTTCAATAGATTCTTGGCTTTGAGTAGCTTTCAAGACCTCTTTAAGACTCAGACAGGAGGGTAGTACTGGCATGTAGTGTAAGGAGTTATTCTCAAAATTAAATGAGATCACTTATGTAATGCAATAAACATGGTGGCTGATATTATTCACACTCAAATGCTAGCTCCAACAGTAATGATTGTATATATCATTGAAAGTCAGAATTGTAGTACTTGAGGGGCGCCTGGGTGGCTCAGTGGTTAAAGCCTCTGCCTTCGGCTCAGGTCATGATCTCAGGGTCCTGGGATCGAGTCCCACATTGGACTCTCTGCTCAGCAGGGACCCTGCCTTGTCCTCCTCTCTCTCTGCCTGCCTCTGCCTACTTGTGATCTGTATGTCAAATAAATAAATTTAAAAAATCTTAAAAAAAAAAAAAAAGAATTAAAGTACTTGAAATATCCCAGTAACTGGTAAAGAATTCACCCCCCCCCCATTCTTCCTATAAGGGAAGGACTCCTATTTCTACAATTCTATTAGGATATAAAGATGTTCCTCCTTTACTAATGGGCTCATCATCTTTAGAAAATCCAAATAAAGCTTCTCTTTTGTGTTTATTTTTTACTCCAAAAAGCCCTACACTTAAAAATTACCATAGGTCAAGATCAATGATTCCAGGTACTCAGTAATAACCAATAGAAAGAAAGAAACAAACAAAACTTTAAATTACTTATCTTGGTCTTACTGATAATTTACCACTGGTGGAACACTTGATCTGTAAGAGTAAAGCAAAAATTTTGGACTCTGTCCTTTATTTGAACACTAGATCTGTTACTTACTATTGTATAAATTGGAAAAAAAAAAATTTTGGCCTATGTATTTTTTTTAATTCTTTTATAAAGTTAGGTTAATATCTAACTCATAAGGTCATTATAAAGATAAATTGAAAAAATATATATAGAGGGAGGAGTTAAGATGGCGGAGAAGCAGCAGGCTGAGACTACTTCAGGTAGCAGGAGATCAGCTAGATAGCTTATCTAAAGATTGCAAACACCTACAAATCCAACGGGAGATCAAAGAGAAGAATAGCAATTCTAGAAACAGAAAATCAACCACTTTCTGAAAGGTAGGACTGGCGAAGTGAATCCAAAGCGACGGGAAGATAGACCTCGGGGGGAGGGGCCGGCTCCCGACAAGCGGCGGAACAACAGAGCACAAAATCGGGACTTTTAAAAGTCTGTTCCGCTGAGGGACATCGCTCCAGAGGCTAAACTGGGGTGAAGCCCACGCGGGGTCAGCGTGGCCTCAGGTCCCGCAGGGTCACAGAAGGATCGGGGGTGTCTGAGTGTCGCAGAGCTTATGGATATTAGAACGAGGAAGCTGGCTATGGAGACAGAGCCGAAGAGTGAGCTCACAGCTGTGGGGTACCTTGAACCGGTCACAGGCTCAGTCAGCTCAGAGCGTGGCCAGAGGCCCGGGTCACGGGAGTAATTGGGCGCTGTTCTCTGAGGGCGCACTGAGGAGTGGGTCCCCGGGCTCTCAGCTCCTCTGGGCCGGAGACTGGGAGGCCGCCATCTTCATTCCCGTCCTCCGGAACTCTACGGAGAGCGCTCAGGGAACAAAAGCTCCCGAAAGCAAACCCGAGCGGATTACTCAGCCCGGCCCCTGGTAAGGGCGGTGCAACTCCGCCTGGGGCAAAGACACTTGAGAATCACTACAACAGGCCCCTCCCCCAGAAGATCAATAAGAAATCCATCCAGGACCAAGTTCACCTACCAAGGAGTGCAGGTTCAATACCAAGGAGAGCAGCGGAATTCCAGAGGAGGAGAAAACAAAGCACAGAACTCATGGCTTTCTTCTCCACATGATTCTTTAGTCTTGCAGTTACTTTAATTTTTTTTTCTTTTTCAATTTTTTTTCTCTCTTCTTCTGCTAAATTTTTTTAACTTTTACCCTTTTCTTTTTTAATGTTTTTAACTAGTTTATCATATATATATATGTATATATATACATATATACATATATATATTCTTTTTTGTTTTTTCATTATTCGTTTTCTTTTTTTAATTGTTTCTTTTTTTTTTTTCTTTTTCTTTCTGAACCTTTTTTTATCCCGTTTCTCACCCCTCACGATTTGGGATCTCTTCTGATTTGGCTAAAGCATATTTTCCTGGGGTCTTTGCCACCCTTTTAGTATTTTACTTTCTCCTTCATATACTCTTATCTGGAGAAAATGACAAGGCAGAAAAATTCACCACAAAAAAAAAGAACAAGAGGCAGTACCAAAGGCTAGGGACCTAATCAATACAGACATTGGTAATCTGTCAGATCTAGAGTTCAGAATGACGATTCTCAAGGTTCTAGCCGGGCTTGAAAAAGGCATGGAGGATATTAGAGAAACCCTCTCAGAAGATATAAAAGCCCTGTCTGGAGATATAAAAGAACTAAAATCTAATCAAGTTGAAATCAAAAAAGCTATTAATGAGGTGCAATAAAAAATGGAGGCTCTCACTGCTAGGATAAATGAGGCAGAAGAGAGAATTAGTGATATAGAAGACCAAATGACAGAGAATAAAGAAGCTGAGCAAAAGAGGGACAAACAGCTACTGGACCACGAGGGGAGAATTCGAGAAATAAGTGACACCATAAGACGAAACAACATTAGAATAATTGGGATTCCAGAAGAAGAAGAAAGAGAGAGGAGAGCAGAAGGTATATTGGAGAGAATTATTGGAGAGAATTTCCCTAATATGGCAAAGGGAACAAGCATCAAAATCCAGGAGATGTGGAGAACCCCCCCTCAAAATCAACAAGAATAGGTCCACACCCTGTCACCTAATAGTAAAACTTACAAGTCTTAGTGACAAAGAGAAAATCCTGAAAGCAGCCCGGGAAAAGAAGTCTGTAACATACAATGGTAAAAATATTATTTTGGCAGCAGACTTATCCACAGAGACCTGGCAGGCCAAAAAGAGCTGGCATGATATATTCAGAGCACTAAACGAGAAAAACATGCAGCCAAGAATACTATATCCAGCTAGGCTATCACTGAAAATAGAAGGAGAGATAAAAAGCTTCCAGGACAAACAAAAACTGAAAGAATTTGCAAACACCAAACCAGCTCTACAGGAAATATTGAAAGGGGTCCTCTAAGCAAAGAGAGAGCCAAAAAGTAGTAGATCAGAAAGGAACAGAGACAATATACAGTAACAGTCACCTTATAGGCAATACAATGGCACTAAATTCATATCTCTCAATAGTTACCCTGAATGTTAATGGGCTAAATGCCCCAATCAAAAGACACAGGGTATCAGAATGGATTAAAAAAAAAAATATCCATCTATCTGTTGCCTACAGGAAACTCATTTTAGACCTGAAGACACCTCCAGATTTAAAGTGAGGGGGTGGAAAACAATTTACCATGCTAATAGACATCAGAAGAAAGCTGGGGTGGCAATCCTTGTATCAGATCAATTAGATTTTAAGCCAAAGACTATAATAAGAGATGAGGAAGGACACTATATCATACTCAAAGGATCTGTCCAACAAGAAGATCTAACAATTTTAAATATCTCTGCCCCCAATGTGGGAGTAGCCAACTATATAAACCAATTAATAACAAAATCAAAGAAACACATCAACAATAATACAATAATAGTAGGGGACTTTAACATTCCCCTCACTGAAATGGACAGATCATCCAAGCAAAAGATCAACAAGGAAATAAAGGCCTTAAATGACACACTGGACCAGATGGACATCACAGATATATTCAGAACATTTTATCCCAAAGCAACAGAATACACATTCTTCTCTAGTGCACATGGAACATTCTCCAGAATAGATCACATCCTCCGTCTTAAATCAGGTCTCAACAGATATCAAAAGATTGGGATCATTCCCTGCATATTTTCAGACCACAATGCTCTGAAGCTAGAACTCAATCACAAGAGGAAATTTGGAAAGAACCCAAATACATGGAGACTAAACAGCATCCTTCTAAAGAATGAATGGGTCAACCAGAAAATTAAAGAAGAATTGAAAAAAATCATGGAAACAAATGATAATGAAAACACAATGGTTCAAAATCTCTGGGACACAACAAAGGCAGTCCTGAGAGAAAAATATATAGTGGTACAAGCCTTTCTCAAGAAACAAGAAAGGTCTCAGGTACACAACCTAACCCTACACCTAAAGGAGCTGGAGAAAGAACAAGAAAGAAAACCTAAACCTAGCAGGAGAAGAGAAATCATAAAGATCAGAGCAGAAATCAATGAAATAGAAACCAAAAAATCAATGGAACAAATCAATGAAACTAGGAGCTTGTTCTTTGAAAGAATTAATAAGATTGATAAACCCCTGGCCAGACTTATCAAAAAGAAAAGAGAAAGGACCCAAATAAATAAAATCATGAATGAAAGAGGAGAGATCACAACTAACACCAAAGAAATACAAACAATTATAAGAACATACTATGAGCAACTCTACGCCAACAAATTTCACAATCTGGAAGAAATAGAGACCTATAAACTACCACAACTGAACCAGGAAGAAATAGAAAACCTGAACAGACCCATAACAAGTAAGGAGATTGAAACAGTCATCAAAAATCTCCAAACAAACAAAAGCCCAGGGTGAGACAGCTTCCCCGGGGAATTCTACCAAATATTTAAAGAAGAACTAATTCCTATTCTCCTGAAACTGTTCCAAAAAAATAGAAGTGGAAGGAAAACTTCCAAACTCATTTTATGAGGCCAGCATCACCTTGATCCCAAAACCAGACAAGGATCCCATCAAAAAAGAGAACTACAGACCAATATCCTTGATGAACACAGATGCAAAAATTCTCACCAAAATACTAGCCAATAGGATTCAACAGTACATTAAAAGGATTATTCACCACGACCAAGTGGGATTTATTCCAGGGCTGCAAGTTTGGTTCAACATCCGCAAATCAATCAATGTGATACAACACATTAATAAAAGAAAGAACAAGAACCATATCATCCTCTCAATAGATGCTGAAAAAGCATTCGAAAAAGTACAGCATCCCTTTCTGATCAAAACTCTTCAAAGTGTAGGGATAGAGTGTATATACCTCAATATCATCAAAGCCATCTATGAAAAACCCATGGCAAGTATCATTCTCAATGGAGTAAAACTGAAAGCTTTTCTGCTAAGGTCAGGAACACGGCAGGGATGTCCATTATCACCACTGCTATTCAACATAGTACCAGAAGTCCTAGCCTTAGTAATCAGACAACAAAAGGAAATTAAAGGCATCCAAATCAGCAAAGAAGAAGAAGATAAGCTATCACTCTTTGCAGATAATATGATACTATATGTGGAAAACCCAAAAGACTCCACTCCAAAACCGCTAGAACTTGTACAGGAATTCAGTAAAGTGTCAAGATATAAAATCAATGCACAGAAATCAGTTGCATTTCTCTACACCAACAACAAGACAGAAGAAAGAGAAATTAAGGAGTCCATCCCATTTACAATTGCACCCAAAACTGTAAGATACCTAGGAATAAACCTAACCAAAGAGACTAAGAATCTATACACAGAAAACTATAAAGTACTCATGAAAGAAATTGAGGAAGACACAAAGAAATGGAAAAATGTTCCATGCTCCTGGATTGGAAGAATAAATATTGTGAAAATGTCTATGCTACCTAAAGCAATCTACACATTTAATGCAATTCCTATCAAAATCCCAACTATTTTTTTCAAAGAAATGGAACAAATAATCCTAAAATTTATATGGAACCAGAAAAGACCGTGAATAGCCAAAGGAATATTGAAAAAGAAAGTCAAAGTCGGTGGTATCACAATTCCGGACTTCAAGCTCTATTACAAAGCTGTCATCATCAAGACAGCATGGTACTGGCACAAAAACAGACACATAGATCAATGGAACAGAATAGAGAGCCCAGAAATAGACCCTCAACTCTATGGTCAACTAATCTTCGACAAAGCAGGAAAGAATGTCCAATGGAAAAAAGACAGCCTCTTCTATAAATGATGTTGGGAAAACTGGGGAGCCACATGCAGAAAAATGAAATTAGACCATTTCCTTATACCACACACAAAAATAGACTCAAAATGGATGAAGGACCTCAATGTGAGAAAGGAATCCATCAAAATCCTTGAGGAGAACACAGGCAGCAACCTCTTCGACCTCAGCTGCAGCAACATCTTCCTAGGAACATTGCCAAAGGCAAGGGAATAATGGCAAAAATGAACTATTGGGATTTTATCAAGATCAAAAGCTTTTGCACAGCAAAGGAAACAGTTCACAAAACCAAAAGACAACTGACAGAATGGGAGAAGATATTTGCAAAGGACGTATCAGATAAAGGGCTAGTGTCCAAAATCTATAAAGAACTTAGCAAACTCAACACCCAAAGAACAAATAATCCAATCAAGAAATGGGCAGAAGACATGAACAGACATTTCTGCAAAGAAGACATCCAGATGGCCAACAGACACATGAAAAAGTGCTCTATATCACTCGGCATCAGGGAAATACAAGTCAAAACCACAATGAGTTGTCACCTCACACCAGGCAGAATGGCTAAAATTAACAAGTCAGGAAATGACAGATGCTGGCGAGGATGCGGACAAAGGGGAACCCTCCTACCCTGTTGGTGGGAATGCAAGCTGGTGCGACCACTCTGGAAAATAGCATGGAGGTTCCTCAAAATGTTGAAAATAGAACTACCCTATGACCCAGCAATTTCACTACTGGGTATTTACCCTAAATATACAAACATAGTGATCTGAAGGGGCACGTGCACCCGAATGTTTATAGCAACAATGTCTACCATAGCCAAACTATGGAAAGAACCTTGATGTCCATCAATAAATGAATGGATAAAGAAGAGGTGGTATGTATACACAATGTAATACTATGCAGCCATCAAAAGAAATGAAATCTTGCCATTTGCGACGACGTGGATGGAATTAGAGGGTATCATGCTTAGTGAAATAAGTAATCTGGAGAAAGACAACGATCATATGATCTCCCTGATATGAGGAAGTGGAGATGCAACATGGGGGGTTAAGTGGGTAGGAGAAGAATGAATGAAACAAGATGGGATTGGGAGGGAGACAAACCATAAGTGACTCTTAATCTCACAAAACAAACTGAGGGTTGCTGGGGCGAGAGGGGTTGGGAGAAGGGGGGTAGTGTTATGGACATTGGGGAGGGTATGTGCTATGGTGAGTGCTTTGAAGTGTGTAAACCTGGCGATTCACAGACCTGTACCCCTGGGGATAAAAATACATGTTTATAAAAAAATTTTAAAAAATTAAAAAATAAATAAACAAATAAATAAATAATATGAACTAGGCCTGGTTTCATAATAAGATCTTAATAAATGACAGCCATTATCATTTTCATTTCATGTAGGTCATTCTGTTTTACCAAGAAATAAACATAAACCCAGAGAAAGTAGCAAGGGTTAAGGTACACTATCTGATTTATAAAGCAAATTCTTGTCCTTATATTTAAAAAAAAAAAAGGCTTCTTAGAATTTCTTTTAAAAATATAGGTAGCGAGCTTATGTGATTGTTTTCAAATGGTGTATTAAGAGAGAAAGAAAAATAAGGTTTTTAAACTGTCTTCAGTTATAACTGGAAAGTTTCTTCTGTTGAGTCATTCGTAATAACTGCAATGTCAAGTGTAAATCAGTCTTTTATTTGGCAGAGTAGTGGGTCAGTTAAAATTGTTTTTCTTAAATTATGAAATATTTTAAGCATACAAAAAGTTGATGATAAAATGCCTCTATACCCAGCAACTCAGCCCAAAAAAGTCTTAAAACAATTGAGGCCCCAGAATACTTCTGTCAATAGTTGCCTTCTTTGTTCTCCTACCAATAATACATGCCCTCAACATTACCATTCCTGAATTTGAAGAATCATTTGTAGTGTGTACAACATTAGCATTCCTGAATTTGAGGAATCATTTGTAGTGTGTAAACCAAAGCAATAGTAACTTTATTAAATCCAGAAATACTCATTTTTATTTCTGCAGTTGAGTTTTAGAAGGAAAAAAATGTGCTTAAAAACTTATGAGAATTTTCTGTACTGCTTTCTGGGTTTTTGATTTCTCATTTTAAGTTAAGTAATAGTACAAATTCCTTCCATTGCTAACAGAATCGTGGAACCAAAAAATGTCAAGGTCCTCTCCAAATCAGGGATGAATACAATAAATTAATATACCTAGCCTTATAATTTTAAAGAAATGGAGCAGCTTGATTAAAAACACCCATTCAATTAAAAAAAATATGCAAAGCACCATGCTAAGCAAATTGAGATTTTTCCTTATATTTTGTGGTAGATTGCAATGTGACTGTTCCTCTCCTTTCCCTTTGTTAAATATTATACATAAATAACTTGTTTTATATTCATCTGTACCTGCTTTAAATGTTTGCCACTCTGAGCAAATTAGTAGTGACCTTGCATAGAACTATACCAACTCTTGAAAGCTTAATGTCTTTTCTAACCTTCAAAGACTATTCTCAGGGTGTTGTTTAAAAATGTTAAAATACGCTTTTTAAAGTGGAATGGCTTTTTAAAATAGACTCTAGGGAAAGTAGTGTTAAAATGGACTTTCTTTAAAAAGGCATTTTTTTTTTAAATTTACAAGACAAAACTCTGTAATCAAACAGGCAAAAATTAATATCGTTTACCTTCTATAATGTTTGTTTTTAAAACTTTGGTTTTAACCAGATGATGTCATGGTAGGAGAATGGAAGTATAAACGAAAATGAGGAGATCCATACATAGAATAGGTTTGGTCCTCTCTAAGTGGCTAAAAACCTTCTGTAATCAACTCCATGGCAATGAAGAAAGATCAAGAACTTTTCTAAGGCAAAGCTGGTCACTGTATAGAACTTCCTTGAGGATTCAAGTGTGTGAGGTATTCCACTGTATGTATATATATGTATATAGAACTTCCTTGTTGATTCCGAGCATTTCCACTGTATATATATGTATACATATATACACATACATACATATAATTACCAAGAAATGAATAGAAAATGAATGGGGTGTCAAAGAAACCCTTACTGGAGACCTCATCACTTAGTGGAAAAAAGAGCATTTTTATTTCTTATATTAACTCACAATATATTCTTACCAGTCCTAGTGTGGTACCATATCATCTCCACCTCATTCCATTTCACCAGTGATCCAAACACAGGTAGTAGTTTGAGATTCATGTAAGCTGAATGATCATCCATAAGTCAGAAAAGGTTATGCTACTATGTGTCCAATAAATTTGGTCCCTTTTACCCATGGCATCCAGAGTGCTTCAGATAAGAAACAGAATTTGTTCTAAGTCTACTCTTTTTTTACTAATTTACAAATATATTTATTTTCAATGAGTGGTGGAAGTGTTGATATTAATGACATGGAAAATTTCTTTCTTTATAATCTCAATTCCGGGACTATATGTTAGAGACTCTGGCTTAATATCTAGAATGCATACTCTGGTAAAAACAAAACAAAACAAACAACAGCAACAAAAACTATGCCTGAATATATTGGATACCTATTTGGAGTGTCTACTGAAATCTTAGTAAGCTACTTAAAACTTGCCTTCTGACCTCAACTACAACTCTAAGTCTTCAGTCTTTACTCTGACTCATTGGCTATGGTTTATGGGGATAGACCCATGAGGCTCAGAGTTTTCTCCCCAGGAAAGTGTTTGGGGATTATAGAAAGGAATGTACATAAAGCATTGGAAATGGGGTAGTGGCTACTAGTTGCTCCCTATGTGGGCTAGAGAAGTAGAGAATGCCAATACACAGAGACAAAGAACAGCGAAACAAGCACACAAGTGCTTGTTTAGTGCAAGGTGCTAAGAATGACAAGTGCAAATCTCGTCTTTGGTTCTACTACTGCTCTGTGGTCCAGCTGATTTTCTGCCATTGACTTTCATGGTCTGTCTGTTTCAATATAACACATTTCCACTTTTTGCCCAAGACATATCATATTGGTTTATTTTATTTCCCCCCAAAATACTAATTTCCCCCCAAACTACCAATTTCCCCCAAAAGTACTAATTAAAATATGTAAATTAGCCTAGCCTTCAGAATAACAGGAATATAAAAAAAAATGAAAGCTAACTTAAAGTTAGGATTATTTTTTGGAAGTTCCTTGCAGCATCTAAGAAGGAACCACTTGACTACTCCTCATTCGTATTTGAATTAATAACCTTTACCTAGCAATTTATTTTGAGACTTGGGTGAGGATGGCTTTCCCCCTGGAATCTATAATCAGAGAAAATGCATCAAGTTAAATTCTCCAGTCAATAGACAATCTTTTTTCTTTATATTCTCTGACAAATGGCCATATTCTAATGCTTTTAGCAATTAGGATCTCTTTCATCTATGAAGCAGTTAGTTATATTATTGTTAAACAGTGATGTTAGAATTTTTCTCTCATATTAAAATTTTCCAAAAATGGCACGCTGGAAGTTCAGAGGAAGTTTGTTAATGCCTTTTCAAAATGAAAATTTTACGTTGTTAATATCAAAGTACTGTTTTCAGAATGGCAGCCAAAAACTCTCAAGGGATTAGAGAACAGTTACTATGACTGATGTGAGATGAATGGTCCGATGGTGGGTGAGACAGGAAACTAAGCTGTAAAATGCTATAAATGAAAATGAAAATGAAAACAGTGGGGAGACCATGACATTGAGAACTGTGCTTCAACTGTTCTGCTTGTCGTCTTGGCCCTAACTTGGCATTAATATTGGATATGAAATTTAACTTTCTACATGAGTTTCTTCATCTTTAAACAAAATGAGGGAAAAAAATCTCTAAGGGGCCTCTTCTAACTCTGACATCCTATGGGTAAATAAAAGAATGTATTACAAATACCTATGTAGCCACTCTACTAATCAATGAGGCATGCAGTGCTCATGGAACAACGAGTAGGGCCGAGCACTTCAGCACAGTACTTCATCAAATGCTGAGCCTTGACCTCTCTGTTCTTACTGTGACCCACGACGCATGGCTAACAGAGAGTTTCAGCGTGCCATCTGTCACATCAGCATCTGTAGTTTGAGGACTGGATTATAGCCAAAGATCCATCAATTGATGTATCAGTCTTTCCATTCTTAAAGTCATACAGCTTTAAAAGTGATGTCTTTGCCTTTATCTACATTTTACTTTTGATAAATCATAACTCAGTGGTTAGCAACGAACTAGAAAAGTAAGTGAATAGTAAATCACTGATACTGACTGTGACTTTTATCATCCAAGTGAAGATGGCCACTCAGTTGGGTCTGAGAGATTGTGAAGTAGAAAAAGCACATTGAGTGTTTCATTAGCACCACTCCATCCTTCTCTGTGTGATTCCCTTCCTGTTCTTCTGTATCCTCTCTCTCCCTTATTCCTGTCTATTGTATTGAGCTTTGAATACCAGAAGCCGTTACTGCTGTACTTTTCTTCCATTCTGGCCTACTCTTCCACATTCAAGACCCTTTCTCCTTCATTCAAAGTATCCCTCACTGTGTCTCCTACTCTTTCATCTCTGTTAAGTAGCTGACTAGTTACTGAAATAGCTATTTGGTGCAAGGCTATTAATGGCTGATAAAGAACATATGTGCTACTACGTACTTGAAATCTAGAAAATATTTACTTGATGTACACCATGTGCCAGAAACAGTGTCTTAATACAGGATTCAGAAATGTATACCTACACTATCTTATATGTCTTGGAGATCTCAGCCTAGAGAGAGGACCAAAGTAAATTTCTAAAATATGGTGTGGTGAGTGCTATAATAACTGTGTAAGCAACATATATTGAAAGCCTAGAGAAAGAACTTGATATGATATGAAACAAAGGGATAAGAGGCAATAACTGGAAATTCTGTGACAACTGTTTTACTCAAAGTCAGAGTGGCTCAAGAGGAGAAGGTATGTCCTTCAGGAAGAAGAATGTTACCAAAGCACTGAGGCAAGGAAGAAATTCCTGAATTATCTAATGGAAAGGGAACAGGCTAAGAGATGATTTTTGTGTATGATCTTATACAACATATTAAGCCATGTGGACACTCTAATAATGTAGCATATGAATAATGGGAGACCATTAGAATGGCTTGCATGTTTGTAAGATAAATCCCATGAGAGTACAGAAAATGAGTAGGAAGCACAGAGAAGGAAGCAGGGAACTGGAGGCAAAGAAGATACTTAAAAACCCACTGAAACTCAGGCTAGAATTCAATAATGGAAGTAGAAATCAAGAGACAAATCCCCCAGATGTTTATTACTATAAGAATGGACAGGGTATAATGATTCACTGAACCTTTGTATGAGAAGTGAAAGGAAACCAGGTGGTCTTAAGAGAGAACAAACCTTAAGATAATATCAGAATATTTGACTTGTATGTTTGAATAGTTGTTAAAACCATATGTAGAGATCAGGAAGAGTACAGGTAAACACTCTGAACTATGGTAAGTAATCAGTGAAAGAGAAGATACAAAATATAGCAATAGTTATAAGAAGAAAAGATAGTTATAGAACACAGTATGTTTTATATATTTATATATTATGTATACCTATACATATATATTATATATATTTGTAGAACACAGTATCTTTGTATACACATATATGTGTATATATATATATATATATATATATATATAAATGTAATACAGCAATTTCTGGAACTATATCTAGAAATTAGGAAATAGGGAAATAGGCTAAGTTTTTATAATTAAAACTATTAACAAAGTGTATAACTGACATTTCTTAAATGAGTGTGTAGCAGGAGGGCGAGAGATCTAGGAAGAATATTGATATTTATGGGGTAACAACAAAAGGTCAGAGAAGTAATAGAGAAAAATCACAGTGTAGTCATCAAGGCCAAGACCAATTCAAGGAGAGGAGGAGCAAAAAACTTAATCTTTAATGGCATGCAGGATAATGTTTCAGAAAGAATGACAGATGAAAAGGAAAACCTTGATGACTTAAGTGAAAGTTTGGTTCAAATAGGTTTCAGGAGCCAAAATGTGGCAATAGACATTTGAGCAGAATGAATTTTATTGCAATGAAAAACTGAATAGGAGGTGGGGTAATGTAAGCTTAGAAGAGGAGTGGAATTAGGCCACATTGGGGATTTTGTTTCTAGGTCTCATAGGTTAGAGAGGACTATTAAGTACCAAAACAAATATGCCTATTAGGCAGTTCAATATGAGTCTAGTATACAAAGAAGTTTACCAGTATGTTCTAGTATACAAAGAAGGAAATAAGGTGAAGATAGAGATTCAGGTTATCAGAATATGTGTAAAGCCATGTAACAAGAAGAGACTACACAATGAGTGAGAGCAGATAGAGAATGGAGGGAAGACAGTATCTAGCTGTGGGAAGATGAGAAAGAGCCAGTAAAGGAGACTGAGAAGTGACCACCAATACAGTAGGAGAAAAATCAGATAAGTGAGGTATCCTGAAAGACAAGACAAGATGTTTCAAGAAAGAGGAAGTGATTAACTGCATCAAATGTTATTAGAATGCCAAGTAGGCTAATGAATGAGAATTGCCTAGAGGATTTGGCAAAGTTGATCTACTGGAAACTTTGATAAGACCAATTTGATTTGGGGTGTGGGACAAAAGTTTAATTGTTAAAGATGGAATAGGAGAAAGAGAATAAATCTTAAATGTGGGAAGCTGAAATTCTCACTTGATCTGAATTTTTTGCTATGAAATAGTACTGATCACAAAGTATATAGATTTCATGAAATACAGTGAATGTTTAGAAAAAATTGTGGGGAAGGAAAGTTATAACTTACTAGAGACACACCCATTGCTTTTGACTCGAAAATGCCTCCTTTAAAAGTTTTAATATCTTTTATTGACACTGCATCACCTTCAACATGTTAACTCATGATGGTGAGCCATGGCAGCAGATCCAGTGGAAAAGAAAATTTGGGGTCAAAAGCTTTGCCCAAAGTACCCTAACTTAAACCAAATAGGTGGTTGCAAATTTTATTTATATTTGAGATAAATCTAAATAACAAAATTCTGGTAAATACACTAAAATAAAATGGTGAGTAGCAAAAAATTAGAAGTGTAGGTATTGCCTGGAAGTAAATAATACATTCTATTTAACATAGAAATTAAAACTAAATATTTTAATTGATAATGTAAAGCAGAAAAAAAACAGGGAAAAGATTCTCAAATTCTTATTTTGAATTTGAATTTATCATTATATGTCAGAATCATTTTGGACTAAGTATATCAAATATAAAACAAGATTTACATGCATAAATTCAAGGCTATAGCTTTTATTTTGTATATATGTAGCTCCCCTAAGAATAGGTTTACTATAATACATCTATGAGAATGTATGCATTTCTGGGACTGGTCTTAAAATTGTCTGTGGTATCTCAAAAGTTAATATAACACTCTAAAGAATAAAATACGATGTTCATCAAGAACTCCAATTTTGAAGTGTTAGTGTTTATAACTTCTCCTGTTTGCTATGTACTCTTGACATTGATTCAGTCAATTGCTTCCATTTCTCAGGTATCTATATAAGCAACTTTTTTTTTTCTCCAGCTTTAGATAGAATTGACAAATACAATTGTAAGGTATTTAAAGTATACTATACAATGATTTGGTGTTCATAATTAGCAAGCCCATCACCTCAGGTACTTATTTTTTTGGTGAGAATTGTTTAAGTTCTTTCATCTTAGCAAATTTCAACTATATAATACAGTATTACCAGCTATAGTCACCATGTGATACATTAGAACCTCAGAATTTACTCATCTTAGAACTGACAGGGAGAAAGCTGCCTATATGTTTAGGAGAGAAGTGAGAAAGAAATAATCTATTACATACTCTTTCTGCCTCTTATAGTCTTTGAAAGGGCTTAGGGGACTCATGGAGAAGATACAAGTAACATAGTAAGGATCATTAAACATCTTTAATGATTAAAATAAAATCAAGAATCACTGAAATTTCCCCCCCGTACTGTCCAAAATTGCAGTGACTAAAATTTCTCTGGAAATTTTTTAGCCTGAAATAAATGGGAAGGATGACAATTCACATGAAATTTGAGAATATTTCAGTAATGCATTATTCTCTGGGACTTGTTTTTTGTTTGTTTGTTTGTTTGTTTGTTTACTTGTTTTTTTTATCAAGAAAAGACTTTAAAGTGCTTTAGCATTTGGCCAGGGTACTTGAAAATTTCCTTTAATTACCTGAGTTCATAATGAAGTCAACCACATTTTGTCTTAACAGAAAGATTAGGTATCAAAACAACAAAGTTTATATTATTCACAGTAGACTATGTTAGGACAAAACAAATAGATCAAGGAGGTTGCCATCATGTTGTTCAGTGACTAGGACCACTCTCTAGAACGGTAGGATTCCATGAAAGTAAAAACAGGAAAGTAACAAAATGTTTGAAGACTTAACCCCAATTTATTATACCACTTCTCTGTCTGTCTCTCATAAACTCCTATACAACCCATTGGTCTAAATTTTCTTTTAGAGAAATATTTAAACCAAAATAATCTGAAAATGTATATCAGAATCCAGTCTACATATACCAATTTATGTATGAGAAATTTGTACCAGTAGCCCATTTTGGTCTTTATATTTATCTATAACTATATAAACACTCTTGAGTAAATGTAAGTAGCAAATATATAATCAGGAGAAAGGGAAGCTTTAAAACCTATCAAGGATAGTTTTATTCTTATTACCCTTATTACAATAAAAGAAGGAGCTGCTGATTCAGTTCTCATATCAAAAGAGAGAATACAAGAATCTGATTAGTCATATACTTGGCTAGTTTGCAGCTCTTCAAAATTAAACAGTTTAAAAAATTATGTGGGACTCAAATAAAAGTGCTTCTATAGTTTTCGAAGTAGTGTGGAATGAATCACTCTCCTGCAGGAATTTCAATGTATTCTAATCTTAAATTATATATAAATTAATAAAGTGCTTAGTTGCCTCTGGAAAGCCCATATGACTTTCAGGCACTAAGTAACCTTGTGGTGAATAAAAATAAACATAATACAAATATTTATTACAAGGGAAATGGACTTGTTAAACCATCAAATTGACAGTCACTCCGTAAATGATTCATAAATTGATAAACCTAATGTGGTATATCAAAAGAGAGGAAATAAATGCTACTTCTTAAGTCAACTTACTCACTCAACCTTCTTCCCCTGAGAACTTGACAGAAGACTAATTTAAGTATTATGTTCTCATTCTACATTCCACAGGAAAAAACTGGCTTAAGAGGAAATAGCCACATACTTTATACTAAAAGATAAACATTACCAAATATCATTATTACTACCTTTATGTATAATCCCTAAAAATTTGATGATCTCAAAATAAAGCCTTCAGCTTGGTGCAAAAGATAAATTGCTCTAGTTACAACAACAACAACAACAACAACAACAACAACAACAATTTTATATACACTAAATAAATGTCACTCATGAGAAAACAATATATACTTTATTAACAATGTTCTTCTGGCCACTTATAACCTATTGATTGCTAGTTTCATCAATGTATGGTCTTTGAAAGAAAAAAAATTAATGGGCACTTAATCCACATTAATGTTTGATCTTTGTAGAAATGATAAATGAATGAAATCAAATAAAATCAAAGGACTAGAAATATTGGTAAACAAATTACCTAAGAATTATGTTCAGCTCGGAAACAGAAAAAGAGAAATTACCCATTTCAAACTATTTTCAGTATAACTTCTTAGATAGCAGAACCCATTTTCAGTAAACATTTCCTTTCTGTGCAAATATAATTGTTTAATAAGAGAAGAGCTCTGAATGTTTTACTCTCTGTAAACTAGGTGCAGTGAATTTCTTTCCTCTATCAAGTACTTCAAAATAGAGACGTTGCTACATTGTTATCAATTTGTGTCAAATATTGTTACTATTGTCACAACACCATAGACTCTCAACATTCAAGTGGCCCGAGAAAAATAACAAATAAGCTCTGCCAGACATGCCCATGGAAAGAAATGTGCAAGTAGAGGAGGTGTTTTTCCAGAGCCTGAGACTTCCATTCCCATTCCCACTAGTGCTCCAGGCTTAAGGAGAAAGGAGAGGCCCTCTACAACAAGGCTGCTACTGAACTCTTCCTATGAGGAAAGGAAATGAGCACAATTAAGAATATGGTAACACAATCGATATCTTTATATGTTGTTGAGGCTGGCATTAAGGTATTATCCAGTTAGAGCGTAAAAGTTAGTGATATGAAGATGACAAATTTTGAAGTTACAGTGTATTAATTCTCTAACTCATTAGCAAACCTCATTCTCACCATGATTCTTACATGCATTTAAGATTTGATTGTGACCTTTCAGTAAACTAGTAGTACTAGTATATTAGTATTAACTAGGATGTTTCTCACTTCTCAGAATAGCAGCATTTACCAAGACGAAGATGATTTGGTTTGTGGTAACACTACTTCTGATCTAAAGTAAGTTTTGCTGAAGAAAGTTAAATAGTAAAGAACTGTTAATAAGTAACTTACCTTCTATATTAAATTGGTTATCCTCATCTTGTTCAATCCTTAAGAATACTAATTGAGCTATATCCTCAGGAATTCAACTGAATTTTTCAAGAACTAGTACTAAGTATTACTTTCTTAGATATTTAAAAAAGTTTCTATTTCTAATAAATTTACATTATTCTGCTGTAGCCATACTTTAAATACATGTATCATCAAATTCAAAAGAATCAACTTTAGAAAGAAATCAAGTATTTCTCAAGATTTTGACATCCATTTTTTTCAATGTGTAACTATTTCCTAAAATAAAAACCTCTAATTTTAGGAATTTAACATTAAAAAATAAGGGAAATAATGTTACCATAAAATACTGATTTTTATATTTGTCTTTTCCAGTAGAGTTTATTTTATTCTAAAAAATATATATAAAATAAAAAAGAATATAAGATACTTGAATGCTTTCTACCCAGTTCTAGAAGTATATATTGAAGTCAACATTAGCAGTTATATGTAGTTAAATCCTACATAAAAAGGAAAATAGTCACTGAGTTATTCATTCTGACAATTATTTCATTTCGATCATTGTCTTAAAGCACTCAGAGTCTACAATGCATTAACCTACTTATCCCAAATAGATTTTAAAATATTTTAACACATTCATACTACAAGTGAATTAAAATTAATTTTCCATATTTCCATCAAAGTGCTTTTCTTAAGCAGAAGAAATATTACCTGTAAGATTAAGGATCTGAAAGATATTTTGAGAGTAAAAGACACATTTGGGGGGAACACCTGAAATTGTATCCTTACAGCCTACATAGGACTTGAACTTTGCCCTCAAGGGGTTTACCATGACACTGAAGATAAAGACATAGACTTGAAATAATAAAAATAAAAATAAAAATTCTCTGAGGAAATCAGAGGAAAGTTTCAAAGAAAGAAAAACTGACTTTACAGCTAAAGATTGGATAGAGCATGGGAAAGCAAAATGAAGCAGGGGTGAAATTGGGGTTGGTTGGGGATAAGATAAAGTGATTATATACTGAAAAAAAAAACACCCCTCTTACTTAAGAGTAAGATGATCTCATTATCGTCTTTTAATTAGAAAACTCTCAAGAACCAAGAGGATTGAAATTCTCCTTCTTCTGTGTTTCTTCAGCAAAGATATATGAGTTTATTACCAGAGAAACAAGGAGTTTCAAGAAATTGAACTTAAAAGATCTTAACATTAATTGATTTTTCTCATTGGAATTATCTTTTTGCTCCTTTTGCAGTTTAATCTTAGGAATCCATCCACTGGAACAATGCAAATATAAGGAATGTCATCCATAAATAAAAGCTACCAGTGTAGGGGAGAAAAAAAGGGAGTGGAGGGTGCCTAATACTTTGGACATAACCCTTTTTCCTCCTCATCAAATAACTCCTGAGAGAGTTTCTTAGAGACCTAGAAAATCCAAAACAGGATATAATGGAATTTACATAATGGAATTTATAATGAAATTTAATATAATGGAATAATTTAGTAGACCCAAGACACAAATCTTTATAGAAAACAACACAGGCTAAACCCCAAAATATACAAAACAGCGTCTCTTCTCCACAGCCTATCCTTTTGCACTTAGCAGTTTATTCTTTACAACACAAATGGATTCCCTGTGCCTTCTTCCCTAATTAACCTTAGCATTAAAGTTATTTAACAAAAAAGCCCTTAACAAAGCTAGAGATAAGAAAACTAGCTATTTCTCAAAATTTAATTCCTAACACATTTCACAAAACATGAAGAGTAAAATCCATAAGGGCCATTTATTTTTTAACAGTGGCATTTTCTGAGACTTCTGAATTCTCAGACCTTTCTTCCATTTTAGTTTTCTGCCTCTTCAAGCAGGTCACGGCTACAAGCCTGACAGGGGAAAAAAAATGTGGTACCTCTAATTTGTTGTGAGTCTACTTATATTTCACCTTCTTCACATTCTGCTTTTTGTCAGACTCCATCTAAAATCAAATCACTATTGGCCTAGACCATGTCCTCACAAAAAATGGCAGAGTTAGTTGTGTCCAAATAACATAATTCTGCTTAGCTATAGCAGTTTACATGGCTATGTGAACTATCAGGGCCATAGCTAGAAGAAATGTCTGCCGTGAGCTTACAGAAACTGGTCTCACCAAATATACTTCCCTTTGCTCTACCATTAATATCTGAAACCAGATCAATTCTTGTCCACAAAGAGAGAAAAAAATGGTAAACATTGAATATTTTTTGAATTTTCTAGCTAACCGTGAAACCAAGGAAAACACAGCTAACCACACGTTTTATTACATCATTTGGATTAATTAAATCCTCATGTAAATGAATCTAGCAATCATTACATCACATACATCATGTAATGCTAGAATAGATTCTATAATATTTTGATGAAGATTTCTACAAAAGAACTGGTGTGTAGGAGTTGGCTAGAAGGTACCCAAGAACTCCTCAGATGTATACATAATAACTGTAAGATTCTCCTCAGTCTACCAAGACCTTTATATATAGGTACATAACTAAACCATTCCACAGAGAACGCCATAAACTTTCCCTGCCTTTAGTTACACCCGCAAATTGTTACCAGAGCTCTCTTTGTAATAAGAACAAAGATGAGTATTTTAACAAAACCTGTAGATGTGAATCCAGTATGAACATGACTTATAATAGAAACATGACCCAAGAATGAAGTTGTAGAAAATGAAATGGACTTTTATAGAAAAAAATACTTAGAATGATATATATCTACCAAATTTTGCCTTTAACTCCTTCCTCTCACCTTCTACCCTCTCCTGTCTAGGAGAACATATCCTTTTATATTTTCTCTGTGACAGATGCATTGATTTTTCAATAAGGCTGTGTGCCAAAAAATCAGTTCAGCTGTGTATGAAATCCTCACTATGGCCAAAAGAATACATCTGTACTACTTTTAGTATAAAGATAAAACAGGAAAAGTCCAGGTCTTGGTGTCCTTTGGGAGCAAGTTGGCACATGGCCAGGTTTCTCATACTACCCAAGGGTATATTCTTCCCAACAGGCTGAACTTAAGCATTATTTCATCTGCCCATACTGGTTCTTTCTGAGGTTAATCCTGACCAAATGTCAATTTCAGCCATTAGCTACACTACTCCTGGTTTATATATTCTCCATTTGGTCAGATAATAATAAATCTCTCTCCTTCCTAAGCAAACAGGAAAGCTGCCACGGTAAAGTTACCACTAACATCAAGTCAGCAAAAGGCAAAGACATATTAAATGAAGCCTTTAAAATTTTGTTTTGGTAGCAGCTTCCACCAGAAACACCAGACTAATAATTTTGGTCTTGGTTTGTAACCTATGTAATTACCAAGGACACACTTTATTTAACCAGATACCGAGGCTTGGGTCCTATGACTAATTATATAGCCGAGTTGTCCCTTATGTAGTAGAGGAACATTAGGCTAAGCCATAATTATAGCTCATTTGAAAAAAGAAAGCAACTAAAACTTGATTTCTGCCATGTAAACTACCTTTTGATATACTCCTGTATCTATTTGTGAAAAAGCAAGCAGAAAAAGTTCTATCTGGAGATTCATCTGGTTCAGAGAAAGGACATAATTCAGCTAAGCGTAGAACTTAGTCTCCTGGTAACCGTGATCAAAGAAGGAAAACTAGTAACTCAATCAGTCTATATACATTTCAGAAAGGGGTCAACTAAGTCAACTTTCTGAAGTCAAGGTAAGTTTTTCCATTGGACTATTTCAGAAGATAATTTAAAATAGGATAGCATAGATCTAAGACTTCCTGAAATACTAAGTTTTTTTTTTTAAGATATAATTTGTATATAACACTGTATTCAGTGTATAACAGACTGTATTTCTACATATTGCAAAATGATCACAGTAAGTCCAGTTAACATCCAACAACATACAGTTACAACTTTTGTTTCCTATGAAAAGAATTATTTTTTTTTTTTAAAGATTTTAGTTATTTATTTGACAGACAGAGATCACAAGTAGGCAGAGAGGCAGGCAGAGAGAGAGGAAGAGAAGCAGGCCTCCTGCTGAGTAGAGAGCCCAATGTGGGACTCCATCCCAGGACCCTGGGATCATGACCTGAGCCGAAAGCAGTGGCTTTAACCCACTGAGCCACCCAGGCGCCCCTGTGAAAAGAATTCTTAAGAACTACTCTCTTAGCAACTTTCAATACATAATAAGGTATTGTCCACTGTAGTTATTTTTATATTTTATATTTTATACTTTATATTTTATCTGCAGGCAGTACTGACATTTTTGTAACCAAAAGATTGTGTCTTTTCTCAACAGCTTCACCCATTTCCTCTATCTAGCACCCTCCACTTTGGGAAAATATGAATCTACTCTCTATGAGTTTGATGTTGTTGTTTTAGAATCCACATGTAAGTGAGATGATACAATATTTCTTTCTCTGGCTCCTATCATGATGAACATGATCCCCTCAAATTCCCTCTAGGTTATAGCAAATTGTAAGCTTTCCTATTATTATGAATAATATTCCATTGTGTATGTATACCACAGCTTCTGTTCATCCATTGTTGGTGGCTGAGATTGCTTTCCATGTCCCTGCTATTGTAAATAATGTTAAAATGTATATGGGGTCCATATATCTTTTTACCTTCGTGTTCACATTATCTTCCGATAAATAACCAGAAGTGGAGTTGCTGATCATATCCTAGTTCTTTCTTAACTTTTTGAGGAACCTCTATACCGTTTTCCATAGTGGCTCCACCAGTTTACATCCCCACAAACAATGTACAAGTTCCCTTTTCTCTGCATGCTTGCCAACATTTGGTATTTCTTGTCTTGGTCATAGCCATTCTAAGTGTGAGATAAAACTTCATTTTTATTTTGATGTGCATTCTTTTCTGACGATGACTGATATTGTACACCTTTTCATGTCTCTGTTGGCCACCTGTTCCTATTCTTCGGGAAATGTGTCTACTCAGATCCTTTGACTGTCTGGATTGGATTGTCTTTTTTGTTTTGTTTTTGTTGTTGAGTTGTATCAGTTCTATGTATATTTTGAACATTAACCCCTTATCAGATGGATGACTTGCAAATATTTTCTTGTGTCTGATAGGTCGCCTTTCCATTTTGTTGATATCTTCCTTTGCTATGCAGAAGCTTTTCAATCTGTTGCAGGTCCTCGTATTTCTGTTTGCTTCGTTGTCTTTGTTTTGGGTGTCAAATCCGATCAATCATCGCCCAGACCAATGCTAAGGAGCTTACCACCTATGTTTTCTTCTAGGAATTTAATGGTTCCAGGTGCTACCTTCAAACCCTCAATCCATTTTGAGTTAGTTTTCTGTGTATGGTGTGAGATAGTGGCCCAGTTTTATTCTTGTGTGACTATCCAGTTTTCCCAACACTACTTATTGAAGAGACTGCCTTTCCTCATTTTATATACTTGGCTCCTCTGTCATAAAATAATTGACCGTATATGCTTGGGTTTATTTCTGGCTTCTCTATTCCGTTCCATTGATCTATGCGTCTGTTTTCATGCCAGTACAGACATGTCAAATACAATGTTTTGATTACTATACTTTTGTGGTACAGTTTGAAACAAGAGAATGTAATGACTCCAGCGTTATTCTTCTTTCTAAGAATGGCTTTGACTTTTCGAGATTTTTTGTGGTTCCATACACATTTGAGGATTATGTTTCTACTAAGATTTTTAAATTCCATAAGTTTGTTATGTTTAAACTGTGTATTAGTTGCCTCATGTTCTGGTGGTAGAATAACCTTTTGATTATAATCAGCAAGAAAACTTTGATGATTTTTGTTTTTTGTAGGAATATATTAAGTTACCCACACAGAAAAATCGTATTTCATTCACATGGATCTGGGTAACCATTACATGTTTTTCTTACTCCTTCAACACTTTATAGTCTTTATAGTATAGATGTATAATCAAGATGTTACTTCTGACACACCAGGGATTAGTTATTAGTTGGTATTGGTTTAAATATTATTTGAATTTATTTGGGCACTTATAAAGTCTAAAAGGGATTTCAGATTTCAGGTAAAAGAATCTCTAGGATACTGAAAAATGTAGTGGTCACTGTTTATTGCCTTTTTAGACTTTCTCAGTAGTTATTTCAATCTTGGCTAGGAGTTTCTTCCAGTTATATCACACCTAATTATCTCAGTGAGAGGGCTTTTGAAGGAGAGGGTGCAAAGATATTTAAGGAGCTTCTAGGATTATTTTAACTTTGTATATTGTACTGTATATAGAAGGAAATAGCCATAATTCTTCTCATTATATATTTATAAATATATATGCATTTTTAAAATATTTTGTATCTTAAATTTTTTCATTTTTATTGTTTTTGTGTGACACAAAAAGCATACTTTGATTTTATCGTGATTATGAATATTATGCACTAGCGATTAAAAATTATTATTATGCAATTATAATAGTAGTTTATAAGCAATTCCGTAGGGTATATTGCTAAATCATTGCTGAATTTATACCATAAAATAGTTTTTGCAAAATATTCTTTTTTGTTAAATGGTAATATGACAATAAAACATAAATGTTCAGATTTTCAGAACTGAGATCTTTCCAAGGATTGTTGAGACTGCTTAGTCTGAAATTTACAATAGTAAAATATACATATATATAAAATAAAATATATAAATTTAGCTATATATTTACTGAGTAAACTCTCAGTATTAATGACAAAAACATTTGTCATAATTCTATAAAGAAGAAATCAATCTTTGGTATTGTTCAGGAGTTTTGAAAGCGAGTAATCAAAATGTAGCTGTAACTAACTTTAGAGCAGAAAATAATTAACATTTATTGGCCAAAAACCCTAAGGAAGTGAGATCTCAGTAAATCATTTGATAGATTTCTCACTGACTTGCTGTCATGAGTGCTCTCCCTCTCCCTCCCTGTCTCACCTTCAAATGGAAGCAGAAATGGTGATTATGTAGAAGATAAAGAGTTCCCAAAACCATAATAAAGGGCTCTTGTTTAAGGAAGAGCAGGAATGACTGATTAACTTATAAACCTGTTCAAAACATGAACCTGTCCTTTTTTTGAAATTAAGATATTATAGATAAAAAAAATACATAGCAAATTATGAGAATGTATAAGATTTCAACCTAAATTTAACGCTTGAATATCATGTAAAATATCTAAGGGGAGTCTCTTCTTCAGTCAAGCAATTAAGTTCTCAGTGTTGGGGAAAGGAAGGATGAATATGTAAATTCATGGATTTTAACATAATAAGCCTTTGCTAATTGCTTTCAAAAAGGAATTTGTGGCTAAGATTACATTTCTTTTCACAGTTGCATGAACAACTAACTCAAAATACAGGCAGGAGGAAAATAATGATTCTAGGGGTAGGGGGGAACGCACCTTACTTTCCAGAATGTGAACTGGGGAATTTATTTTTCAAAACTTTCCATTACTTAGGCTGTTTACTACTACAGAGAGTATTAAATAACATGAGATGAAAATGACAAAACAGATTTTTTGATAAGCACACTATTTTTAAGAAGTATCTTCTGATAAAATGATGTGAAATCTAAAACATCTTGAAAATGAACTACACTATTTCAAGTAGCTGAGAGCAAAAATGAGACATCTGCCAACCGAGTCAGCAAAAGGGAGAATGACAAGATCAACAGAAGTTGAGTGTTTGCAAGTTGTAAAACATTTTGTGACATGATCTAGATGTTATTATTTTTTTTCCCTTTCTTAAGTGAAAGATTGAAGGTGATTCTAGCATAGAAAGCTATTTCTGGCAGGAAGGAAATTTCTTGAAATAGTCCCAGCTTTGAAAGCCATCAGAGTGAAAGATTGCATATCTGTAGTGGTATCTATAAAAATGGAATGAGCCAACTTTTTTTTTTTTTTTTTAATCAAAGGCTACATTATTTGTGAATGTAAAATAACAAATAGGGGACAGAGAAAGGAGTTTTGCAGTTAAAGCAGGTGTGGAATTGCAAAGGATAAACATCAAACTGAGTTTTAGAATTCCCCATTCCATTCAAGATCCCTTGACCTGTTTTGTTTAATACAAACTGTATGTTTCAAAAGTTTTCAGATTTCTCACTGTGGTCAGCTGTTAGATCCCAAAGAAGTAACCATGGTCAGTTACTCTGAACAAGTTGGGGGCAGATAGTATAAACTCCCTGGATTCCCCAGACCCTAAAAGCATTCTAGAATATTAGAATAAAGAGAAAATGAAACTACAGAATTGTCTCAGATCTATTCCTCTGCAAAATGACATTACCATTTGTGATATCACAACTACTATCCCTAATTAAAAAAAGAAATACATACAGCTCATAGGAACTGAACTCTGGCTACCATTGACTTGTATTTCTGCCCAAATTCACTTTGTCTCCAAACTTTACTTGGTATCTTTTCCTGCCACCATAAACACACTGATATTGTTCCTGTGCACTTTCTCCTTGTAGCTCTTTTGCTCTATGTTTAGACATAGAGGGGGTTTGAATCCTCTAATGATGATTTTCTAGTTTTTTTTTTTTTTTTTTAATTAGTCTGTCTCAATCTGAGTTTACAAATTCTAAACCCTCTCCATAAACATTAGGTAATGAAGAATACTTAAGCTATGGGCTTTCTTTCTTAAAAAAAAAAAGTGGGGGTGGGTGGGTGGGTGGTTCAGTTGGTTAAGTGTTCAACTTGATTTCAATTCAGCTCATGGTCTCAGGATAGTGAGATCGAGCCCTATGTCAGGCTCCATGATGGGTGTGGAGCCTGCTTGACATTCTCTCTCTCATCCTCTCAAGAAAAAAAAAAAAAAAAAAAAAGCCAAGCTCTTACTCTCAACCCTCATTGTGGTTACATAACCCAGCAGGTAGCAATTCCAGATTCTTAGCATGGTTTGTAGCAGAAGGTTGTCCATTTATACCAGTAATGATGTCTCTGGTTCCTGAAACTTTCTCATACAACTTATGCTTATTCTCCTAGCCACTGATGTATTGTTTGCATAAGGGACAAGGAGTTATGCCTTCTCCATCCTTAATCTTCTGTTTTAGGGGACAGAGGTATTCAATATTCCTTACAGTGCCCCATAATTACTTAATTTATATTGACAGGTTATAAATTACTGTGTATCTTAAAAATAGAAGAGAACTGATTAATATATTTTACTCATAAGATACACAGCAAGATACCAACATGAATTAAACTTAATTATGAATATGGAAACCAAAAAGTGCCAAAAAGTAAGGAGAGTTATAAAATATATCCCTTAGACTTCTCAAAATTTTACCCATATTTTATAGTTTAGCACATGATGTTTTCAGTACAAGATGAATAAACATTGAATAAAATCTTGGCATGTAACAACTCACAAAGCTAATTTAAGCAATAGTTGGACAGATAAAAAAAATAGTGTTGAAGATATCCAAGTTTGGGTTCATCATAATCATTCTGAGACTGAGGTTGGGATACAAGTAGTTTATTTGGGAAATGATCCTGGAAAACTTGATACGGATGTACACACATGAAGCAGGAGAAGTTGAAGCCAATAAAGCCAATAAAAGGTATGTTATTGAACTAAACATCCCTCAAAACAACAGAGGCTAAATCTGTACCTGGAACACACCTTAAAATTTCCCCATGTGTTGAGGAAATTAGTTTTTATTCACCATTTCCATTTGGTTGAGGTCAGTTTCTAGATCAGTGGTCAAGGAACTTTTTCAGTAAAGGGTCAGATAGTAAATATCTCAGGTTTTGCAGGCCAGGTGGTTTTTGTAACACTATGCAACTCTCACTGTCACATGAAAAGTAGCTGGCCAATTGACCATCAGTTTCCTGCCCAGCAAAGCTGAGAGATGGTGCCAGAGCTAGAGGATGCCCTTGGCTGAAAGATGCAAGGAGCCATGGGCTTCAATGGAAAGGTCTGTAAATGACTTGGGAAGGTTGGAGGTATATAAGTGGTAAACACATAAAACAATAAAATTCAAAGTCGGTAAAAGTTTTTTTTTTTTAAAGAAAGCTATAGAAGTATGTGGTTTTTAAAAAAAATCAGAAGAAATATGGTATATAAAATATTATGTCAATAGTATCTCAAATTATTTTTTAAACTCTAAATTTCCTTTATTATAAGGTAGAGAAAGATAGACTATATTTTTTTAATCCCCAATGATTCAGTTACTCAGATCCCAAATTGAATAAGTCATGTTTCATATATATAATTATATAAATACTATGTAGAAAAAGGATGTTTCCTAAAACAAAATATGGCAGCCATTGCCTACATACTGTTCTATAGCTACACCACATGTGCTTGGAAAGATTGTAAGCTGTACTTTGCTTCTCCTAATGTTTATAATGACAGTGCATTCTTCCTTGAAAGTAATACATCTCCAATAAGTGCACTGGCTTTTGAAAAAATTGTAAGTGAGATAAAATTGAAATTAGAGGAAAAAGCTTGAGATCCAACCACATTGACTCATCTACCCTTGAATTTAAGCACCTGTGACCATAAAAAAAAAATGAAGGTATAAAACAGTGACTCAAGAATCAAAATTGTCTATTTATTTATAGATTTTATTTATTTGAGAGAGGGCTTGTACACAGAGAGAGATGGGAGAGGGAGAGGGAGAAGCAGGCTCCCCACTGAGCAGGGAGCCGGATGCAGGACTTGGTTCCAGGACTCTGGATCATGACTTGAGCCAAAGGCAAATGCTTGACCAACTGAGCCACTGAGGGGTCCTGAAGCTTTCACATTAAAAAAATTGGCTAAATTGACAAATGATTTACTATTTTAAACTTAACATTCATATTACAGATATTTCATGAAACTATCAGTTAAAAACTAGGAAGTCCCATGTATATTCTAGGTCAACCAAATAAAGAAAAGTCTAAGAGACATAATTTATGAAATATTCAAGA
This sequence comes from Lontra canadensis, assembly GCF_010015895.1. Classification (NCBI taxonomy): domain Eukaryota; kingdom Metazoa; phylum Chordata; class Mammalia; order Carnivora; family Mustelidae; genus Lontra; species Lontra canadensis. The sequence continues at coordinate 2,720,510 of NW_022631074.1, read as the reverse complement.
GAGATCAACAGACATTTTGATTTTGTGACTTTTCTAATTTGATTTTCAGGTAGACTATACTTGGAGAACTTTGACTTCCAACTATGTCTTTATTAGACATAATTCAAAAATAAATGAAAGATCAACCCAAAATGTTTGAAAGGTAACAGCCTTTCTACTGTAGGTTTATAAAACTATAATTGAGTTCACTCATAAGCAACAAGATTATTGCCTCATAAAATAGCCCAGTAGCACTACAGTATTATCCCAATTGTGTTGCTACAACAAGACTTGGCACAAAAAATGTGTGCAATAACTATGAACATAAACATATAAATATATTGGATTTTTCCTTTTTGATACATCAAGAGAGAAGAGTAACAACACAAGAAAAAGGTTTAAAAGCTGCAAAAAAATATATATAGGAATCAGACCTACTGTAAAAAATATAGCTTAATATCATAAATTATAATACTGTAAGTAAATATCTTAAGAGAGAAAAATATCCATGTTCATAATATACTAACAAATGAATGGCTCACAAGCTCAGTTGTGAGTTTGGAGGACAGAGCTGTTAGCTTAACCAGTATGTTATGCAGACTGGAACAAAAGAGAATCACATCAGGTTTTGAAGTATGTTTCTGTCTTTAACATTCATCTGCTATAGATGGAAAAGTCAGGGGAGATATTGTGAAGGCAATGGTATATGTATAATAGGCCTTCTGAGCTGAATTCAACTTCAAGAAATAGAAATGGAAGGGCAGATACCTATTTAGAATGGATAGCCTATATCTGGGGACTGTAATCAAAATAATTCATTTTTTTTATTATTGTCTATAGATTCTGTAATCTTTGTTGGTTTCCCTAGGGAAAAAAAAATGATGCTATGCCAGACAATAGTAAGTTCTTGCATCTGTAATTTGCATGTAATTTATATATGTGTGATGTTAAAATGTAGAGGAAAGAGGCAAATGTGAAAATTCAAGCAGGATGATCAAATTTGCAGGCTATTCTTTCTCCCTGTCGTAGGTACAATTCAAAAGTGGCCACAATAATCCCTTGCCTTGATTGTGAGTACAACCATTGAATAAGACAAGATATCACTATCATGATTAGTCTACCAATCAGCTGACTTGGAGTTAAAAGAGATGTTATCCTGGGTGGGCCTAACCTAATCAGGTGAGTCCTTGAAGGTGAAGCAGCAGAGAAATTATCTTTCTGGCCTGAAAGGAGAAGTAAACTGCTATGTTGTGAGTGGGACTACTAGGGAGAGGCCTGTAGTTGCTGAGATTGACCTACAGCTAAACAACAACAACAACAACAAAAACAGAGACTTCAATAACTATAATCGCAAAGAACAGAAATCTGCCAGCTACCCAAAAGACTTTTAGAGAGCCCCAAACTCTAGATGACAATGCCACATGGCCAACTTGGGGGACCATGAACACAGAACACATTTATTTTCAGACTCTTGACCCAAGAAACTGTGACAATATTAGGTCTGTGTGGTTTCAAGCCACTAATTTGTTATAATTCATTATACAGCAACAGAAAAGAAATATATTAAGAGAACAATTATTTTTTTTTAATATTTCAAGTTTTTATTTAAATTCTAGTAAGTAATATATGGAGCAATATTAGTTTCAGAAGTAGAATTTAATGATTCATCACTTAAATATAACATCCAGTGCTCATGACAAATGCCATCCTTAACACCTATCACCCATTTAGCACATCTCTCCTCTCACCTCCCTTCCAGAAACTCTCAGTGTGTTTTCTATAGTTAAGAGTCTCCTATGCTTTGTCTACTTCTCTTTTTTTCCCTTCCCCTATGTTCATCTGTTTTGTTTCCTAAATTCCACATATGAGTGAAATCATGTGTTATTTGTCTTTCTCTGACTTATTTCACTTAGCATAATACATTCTAGTTCCATACATATTGTAAATGGAAGATTTCATTCTTTTGGATGGCTGAGCAATATTCCATCTATGCCACCTCTTCTTTATTCATTCTTCAGTTGATGGACACTTGGAAACAAATGTTTCCACTCTTGTTTCCTGTGTTGGAAATTTTTGCCCTTCTGACAGGTGTGAGTTGGTATCTCATTGTGGTTTTGATTTCTATATTCCTGAAGATGAGTGATGTTGAGTATATTTTTATGTGTCTGTTAGTCATCTGAATGTCTTCTTTGAAAAAAATGTCTATTCATGTCTTTTGCCCATTTGTTAACTGGATTATTTGTTTTTTGGGTGTTGAGTATGATACATTCTTTGTAGATTTGGGATATTAACCCTTTATCAGATATGTCATTCGCAAATATCTTCTCCCATTGTGTTGGTTGCCTTTTAGTTTTGGTGGTTATTTTCTTTGCTATGTAGAAGCTTTTTATCTTGATGAAGTCCCAATAGTTCATTCTTTTCTTTTGTTTTCCTTGCCTCAGGATACATGTATAGTAAGAAGTTGCTGCCTGTGTTCTCCTCTAGGATTTTGATGGTTTCCTATCTCATATTTAGGTCTTTCATCTGTCTTGAATTCATTTTTGTGCAGGGTATAAGAAAGTGGTCCAGTTTCATTATTCTTCATGTTGTTGTCCAGTTTTCCCAACACTATTTGTTGAAGAGATTATCTTTTTTTTCCATTAGATATTCTTTCCTGCTTTGTTGAAGATTAGTTGATCATAGAGTTGTGGGTCCCTTTCTGGGTCCTCTATTCTGTTCCATTGATGTATGTGTTTGTTTTTGTGCCAGTACTATACTGTGTTGATGATTACAGCTTTATAATATAGCTTGGGGTACAGACTTGTGATGCCTCCAGCTTTACTTTTCCTTTTCAAGAATGCTTTGGCTATTTGGGTTCTTTTGTGGTTCCATACACAGTTTAGGATTGTTTGTTCTAGCTCTATGAAAAATGCTGGTGGCATTTTGAATGGGATTGCATTGAATGTGTAGATTGCTTTGGGTTCTATAGATATTTTAATAATACTTGTTCTTTCAATCCATGAGCACAGAATGTTTTTCCATCTCTTTGGGTCTTCTTCAATATCTTTCATAAGTGTTCTATAGTTTTCAGTATACAGATCTTTTACCTCTTTGTTTAGGTTTATTCCTAGGTATCTTATGGTTCTGGGTGCAATTGTAGATGGGATTGATTCTTTGATTTCTCTTTCTGCTGCTTCATTACTGGTGTATAGAAGTGCAATGGATCTCTGTACATTGATTTTGTATATTGCAACTTTATTGAATTCATTTATTCTAGCAATTTTTTTGATGGAGTCTTTGAGGTTTTCTACATAAAGTATTGTGTTATCTGCAAATAGTGGGAGTTTGACTTCTTCCTTGCTGATTTGGATGACCTTTATTTCTTTTTGTTGCCTGATTGCTGAGACTAGATTTCCAGTACTACGTTAAACAATAATGGTAAGAGTGGGCATCTCTGTGTTGCTTCTGACCATAGAGGAAAAGCTCTCAGTTTTTCCCCATTGAAGATAATATTAACCATGGGACTTCTGTATATGGCCTTTATAATGTTAAGGTATATTCCCTCTAACTGTACTTAGTTGAGGGTTTTTACCAAGAATGGCTGTTGTACTTTTTCAAAGGCCTTTTCTGCATCTATTGAGAGGATATTAGGATTCTTGTCCTTTCTTTTATTAATATGGTATCATGTTGATTGGTGAATACATCCCTGCAGTCTTGGAATGAATCCCAATTGTCTGTGGTAAATAATTATTTTAATGTACTATTGGATTTGTTCACTAGTGACTTGAGAATGTTTACATCCATGTTCATCAGGCATATTGGCCTATAATTCTCATTTTTAGTGGAGGCTTTGTCTGGTTTTGGAATCAAGGTAATGCTGGCCTCATAGAATGCATTTGGAAGTTTTCCTGTCATTTCTACTTTTTTGGAATAATTTGAGGAGAATAGGTGTTAACTCTTCTTTAAATGTTTGATAGAATTTTTCTTAGAATTCATCTGGCCCTGGACTTTTGTTTGTTGAGAGATTTTCAATTACCGATTCAGTTTCTTTGCTGGTTATCAGTAAGAACAGGACAATTAGACAACACTTCTCTGGAACACCTTGCTAGTAATTTTTAGCTTAATTATATTAATATGTATTATTATTCATATATACTTAATGGCAATGTATTAATATTAATGTATATTTCTGAATACTAAAGTAATATGTTTGCTAAAAATAATCCAAATGATACCAAAAACGCATATTAAAAAACAAATGTACTTTCACATAGACTCATTCCATATCTTCTCCTATCCCTGCAATATTTCCCAGAAAATGGTTGTTAGCCCCTGTTTACTGTTTTGTTAGGCTAACATTATTTTTAAGAAACACAAATAGCTCTATGGTATATGTCCTCTTTTTTACCTCATTTTGTTTTTCTCTAAATAATTACATGTAATTATAATTAATTATTCCATGTCTATTCATCTAGAGTATCTTGTCATTCTTTTTAACAGCTTATTATATGAAATGCTGCTTCTCTTATTATTTGTGCAATATACATAAGATCCCAACTAAGCTACCCTCAAAAGATATGGTTTGGATAACTGTAAGGAGGTAGCTTTAAAAAAGGGAAAAATTCGGGCACTGGTCCCATAAACCTTTATACTCAATGGTTACTGCAGATTCCATTTCTTTAATCCACACTTTATGCTTTTATAAAGGCACAGTGATTTTCAGTAAGACCTCAAGAATGCAACAACACCTCACTACAGATGAAAACATGGTTTTACAAACTTGGTTCCAGAGATGTTCAATTGGCTATAAAATGGTTAGAAGTTGCAGAAGAAAGTATCCTGTACAAGGAATTAGTTTTCAGGCTACTATAAAGTCATAATAATTTTTGGAAGATGCTATGAGACTAGTGAATGTACAGATATGAATTATGAAGGATTCAGAAAGAAAAGAAGCAGGCATAGACTTCTTTAAGCAAAGGAGAGACTAAGTAAATTAAAGGAGGTTGATATAAACCCTGTCTAGTTCATTAAGTAGTTGAATGTAGAAATCATAATATATACTTTTGTGACTAGAGAAGAGACTGTTAGTTATCATGTGCCCTATGGAGTTGCTGTTCACTCAGGTGACACATCACAGAAAAGTGATCTGGCCTCAAAATAGATTATAAAATGTGACCAATGCCAAAATATGTAATAAACTACACTCATCTATCTAACAGCCTAAAATTAAAATAAATTTACCATTAGTATTAATAAAATTTAGTATTAGACTCTGAGAGGAAGGGTGTGTATTTCTGAGAAAAATAAGTTTTTTAGAAGCAAGATGAGTTGGTTATTTAGAACCCCAAGAGGTTGTCCTTTACCAGGCCTTGTAAAGTCTCAACCTTTGAATGTACAGCATAGTTTTAGGCACAAAAAAACCCACAAAAAACAAAAAAAAACAAGACAACACAATGACAACAAAACAACAACAAAGAAACCCTTGAGAGTACCACCATAAAGAGCCTGTAGTTCCTTTCCTGCATAGTTTTTATTACTGAGGCCTCTGCCCGCATCCCACCACCTCAATGACCCTGTACTCCAATTTCTAGTCCCTGCTTCCCAAGACCGCCATTACTGTTTGGGCTCCCCTTCCTTTACTGTAGTCAAAAAATGCATACAGGCATGTATCTGCTATACTACTGGGACTTAAATCTCATTACTTCTATCTCTCTGGGGTCACAGTGGAATATATAACATCTATTTTTATTTTTATTTTAGGATTTTACTTATTTATTTGACAGAGAGAGACAGACAGGCAGGCAGAGAGAGAGGGAGGGGGAAGCAGGCTCCCTGCTGAGCAGAGAGCCCGATGCGGGGCTCGATCCCAGAACCCTGAGATCATGACCTGAGCTGAAGGCAGAGGCTCAACCCATTGCGCCACCCAGGCACCCCGATGTATAGCATCTAAAGAATTATTTCATACTTTTTATTCATTTTTAAACTTGTTTTCAGTAGGAGAGTCAGTCCAGTACAAGTTATTCCATCATGACCAGGTGGCAGTTCCCGTTTTGAAATCTATAATATCCTAATATCCATACGAAACGTTTCATTGTACTCCACTCTCTTCCTCTGAAATATTAATCAGCTTTGTCATCATCCTCTTTATCCATGGACCATATTTATAACTCACCATCTACTTAGCCCAACGCTCATTGATAGAAGTGAGGTTTTTGTTGTTTTTTCAAGAAATGCTTTTCATACTGGTTTGCTTGCAATTGGATGTCATGTTCACCTTTTTCAGAAGTTGAACTACTGCTATGTATATTTTGAAATTCTTTAGGAAAACTTTGATTTCTAAAACACTTTGGAAATACAATATAGAAATCTTTTTTTTTTTTTTTAAAGATGTATTTATTTGAGAGATTGAGAGAGAGAGCACAGTGAGGAGGGGCAGAGGAGAGGAAGAGAGAGAGAATCCAAAGCAGAACTGCATGCTGAGCATGGAACCTGAGGTAGGGATGGATCTTACGAGCTGAGCCAAAACCAAGCGTTGGATACTCAACTAACTGTGCCACCCAGGTACCCCAAAGCATGTAAATCTTTTGTAGATACATCATAGTCTACAGAAAATAAACTTTGACATTTAAATTTTCAGATTCTAATAAACTGGGAGGTATTTAAAAACTTTTCCAACCCAAGATATATATGTCTTGTATATTTGTGTGTGTGTGTGTGTGTGTGTATTTGCTATTATATATATGCTTTAAGACATTGAAAGAAAATTGGAAAACACATTATATTAAATTCTATTTTGAGAAGGAACAATTAAAAGAATAATAGAAATGTATTTTCCTTTTTGCTCAAGCTAGATGAAAATAACCAGATGCTCTTTGAACTTTGTTTTATCTAAAATTTAGAACATAGGAGAACAAATGATAGGTGTAGAAATAAGATAATAGTTTGAGACCAACTGGAGCAGAGAGAAGTAGATTAGACCATCCCGAGCTTAAAAAACAAATACTTCTAAAGGTACTTTTCCTAAAAAGTAGACTCCTACCAAATGTTGCATTATAATATCTGATTAGTCATATAAAACATTTTTATAAGCTTTGTTGCTGGTAACACAGCTAAATAGGTCTTCATTGCTTTTGAACGAAGACTCTTTAGAACTAGTGTCAAATATTCCTTTATGGATGCCTTAGAGTTTAATCAACTAACAGCTATGCCAAGTGACACAGTCAGACACCTCTTTAATAGAGGCTTAGTGGTCAGGTCAGGAAAGTGGATGTGTCACAAGGACAGAGGGCAGTTCTGGTAAAGCCTTTTACATCAAACTTAGGAATATGAGCTAGCCATTCTAAATCAAAAATTAAAATTATCTTAAAAAAAACCTGCATTTTTACTGGAAGTTTTTGAAAATATGAGTCATAAGATTCCTTGGTAAAATATTAGGAGTCTCAGTTTTGTTTTTTGTTGTTGTTGTTGTTTTGTTTTTGTTTTGGTAACACTACATTCAAGTTTCTATAGGTAGTTTATAGTCACATATTTTTTTAAATTTAGTTTAATGTTTTTTCAGTGTTCCAAAGTTCATTGTTTATGCACCACACCCAGTGCTCCATGCAGTGAGCTTGGTGGTGGGTATATATTTTACATGGTGGGTACATACTTTAAGAAATTGCTTTTATAAAAATGTTTTCACAGAAAACTACTCAGAAGTGAGTAGTGGTGAGATCTTGCTGAGTTGTTGCTATATTCAAACAGAATTTGAAATAGTAGTAGAATTATCTTGATTATATTTTGTCTATTTATTTGGTAATACATTTGGATTCATAGTTCATTCTTGATTTACAAATGCCCATCTAAAATAGAAGCCCAAAATATAATTTCTAGAAACATCTTAACCAAATGCTCTCCCATTTTAGAAGTTAAAACTTTATCTAAAGCCAATTTAAGCTACAGAGAACATGTCATACTTTGAATTATTAAATATGATTTTTTATTAAGTATCAAAATTATCAGTAAAACTAAGTTTTATGAATAAATTCCGTTGTAAATATTCATCAGTGTTATGCAGAAAAGAAGGAAATGATTTTTCAAAATTAAGCAACATTTCCTAGGCTTTCAATTTTTCAACAGTAGACATTATGATAGAGACAAAAGAAAAAAAGGATATAGCTCTTAACATTCATATGTATGCATATGGATACATGCATACACTTACTCATGAGATCTGTACTTTTCCAGAGGTGCAGAGATGCTGTTCATAATTATATTGGCTATGTTGACTCAACACTGTGGAAGCTGAATATTTCATACTTATGAAAATGCCTAATGCAAACTGCACTGTTCTGTGTTATTAATGAGTGTGTAAAAGTAAAGATTGGAAAATGTAAAATATCTCCATAAAAAATGCAGGGGCAGGTGGTTTATTTGTCTATGAAATAAATCTTTAATTAATGCTCTGGAATATGATTTTGAAAAACAGTATTTGTTCCATCTTTCCTACCACTGGAAGAAGAGAAACAAAAATATATTTGTATTTCTTTAAAAAATAATTCCCTTATATACGGATAAAACTATACATTTAGAAACTACTTAGGTATATTACAACCCAAAATTTCTAACACACATTCAAAGCTTCTTGTTAATCTTCTTGTTATTAAACGTGGTTTAGGTTGCTTTTTTTCCTAAACTTTGAGAAACAGGATGCCAAATTCGGGCCAGAAAATACAATCCTGTCTTACATGTCCTAACACAATTGAGAATGGGTCAGGGAAAGAGAAAGAGGGAGGCAGATTCAATGTGGAAGAGACACAAAGTTACAGGTTAAGAAATTTGAACAAGTTAGATAAAGCATCTGGAGAATGAAGTGATTGGAATTTTGTTTTGAAATGAGACAGCCAATATAGGTGAAGTCCAACAGAAGAAGTATATCTCAGAGTGTTAGAAAGACCTAGTGATGTGTCATCTGGGAGAAGAGCAGGCAAAATGCTGAAAGACATTTGGAATACTCACTGGTTTATACCTACAGGTGTGGAAGTAGGTGGCACAGGCTCACTTGTGGCTTAATTATACAAACATGATATTCAAGATAGGTTTCCAGTTCCAGGCAAGCTTGGGGAAAGACTGTGAAGTACCCCAGTTGTTGGGGAGATAGGGATGTGGGGATTAATCAGACTATTGTAGAAGTTCACTAATTCCCATTAAGACTGAGCTTCAGAGTCTCAGACTTGTAGCATTCAGTTTTGACTGCAGGGCCTCCAACAGCGATGAGGTGATTCCTAAGTAATTTGTTAATGACAGAAGAATGAAAAAAATACAGGAACTGTCAATGAAAATAGTTCTGAGCTCATTGACATAAAAATATCCTTTTTTTTTTTTTTTTTAACTCTCCTAACATACTTTCTGGAATGGCAGAAATAGAATTGGAGTTGGGTAGGGCTACCAGAAATGCCCGTGGCAAGCAACACACAAGTGAGGCATTTCAGAGATGTAAGATGAAAGAGGAAAAAAAGGCTATAATGTTCTGCTTTAAGAAACAGAAAAGTGGGGTGCCTGGGTGGCTCAGTCATCAAGAGACTGCCTTTGGCCCAGGTCATGATCCCGGGGGCCTGAGATTGAGTCCTTCCTCAGGCTCTCTGCTCAGCAAGGAGCCTGCTTCTCCCCCGCCCCCATGCTTTCTCACTCTCTGTCAAACAACAACAAACAAACAAACAAAATTTTCTTAAAAAAAAAAGAAAGAAACAGAAAAGTAAGGAGCCCAGAATATTATATTAACACCTGGTAAACTGTGGTTGCAAACACTGAACAATCAACAGATTTTTTTTTTTAATTAAGCACTTACTATGAACCAGGTGCTATGTATTTATATAACTACATGAACAACATATTCTCTGTTCTAAGGAATTTATGGTATATTAAGAAAGTTGGGAATCCAAGGAGATGTGACAAAATTTGTCTTGCTTCTTTCTAAATATTTTTTTAATTTATTTGACAGACAGAGATCACAAGTATGCAGAGAGGCATTGCCTTGCTTCTTAATGCATTCCCATGTTCTTACAGTATCCTAGGGATATTGGTGACCTGACAGCCTTGCTGTTTATTAGTGATGAGATAAGGATGAAGAGCAAATGGCTTAAATTCTAATGATAAAAATGGCAGTCAGAATGGTCAGCCACTTCCCTACTCTGACATTATAGCTAGAAAGGCAGACAGGAGCATCACATTTGTCCCTGGCCAGGGAACCTCAGATTTGCTTTCCTCATCTGTTAAATAGGATTTGTTTGTTTGTTTGTTTGTTTTATCATTGTGTTAATTTGAGGACAAGTGATAAACTGGCAAAATTCCTAGGTTTGACTAGTACTAAGTACTTCACTAGGAAAATATATACTTTTATATAAATGTGTGTATATAAGATTAAGAGCACAGAGTTTAAGAAGTGGCATCTATATTCTACATTATAATGGCATTGATTTTACCCTGGTGAGATGCCCAAAAAAGAAGTTCTATGGCACATCAGTTATTGGTGTATTCAGGGACTTTCTTAATTTTTTAGATCTGTTCCTATTTACTCTATTAAATAATGCAGGCCTCTTTCATATTTCCCTATAATCCTTATTTCCCAATCTGCTGCTCATCTTCCCCTATGATAAGGATTTCAAAGTGGAACCACAGAGGCACCTGGCTGTAGAGTCTATGACTTTTGAGCTCGGGGTTGTGTGGTCCAGTCCCATGAGGCAGGGTAGAGTTTACAAAAAAAAAAAAAAAAAAGAAAAAAATTGTAAATGGAACTAGAAATATTCATGTTAGTTTGTTCACATAATAAAATTTATTTTCCTACAGGCATTCATTGATTATGTTTAAATTTACTATTACCCTTGAAGATAATCACTTCTCACTAGTGTCTCTATAATAAGGAATTAGAAGTAAGTAGCAATGTAACACTTGACTACATATTAATGACATTAAGTGAAAGATGACAGAAATTAAATAATAGAAAATTAAACTACATAAAATACAGAAGATCTATAAATATCCTAAAATACCCTATTATTGGTGCAAAATAATTTTTCTTATATATATAAGGCTGTGTCCTAGGCATTCACTGTTAAATTTCAGGTTTTTTTCTTCTCTATGTGTTTTAGTAAAAAAGCTATTGCTTTGAAATAATAAATTATTTTTATGTAATTTGAAAGAAAATGCTTTGCTATGTTTTGATAGTTAATTTCAAATAGCATAGATTCTTCAATTCTAGCTACTATTGAAGTTTATGAACTAAGGGGATATTAATCAGGTGAACCCCCAAGAGTATGATTTTAAAAATAACTACTATAGAATAGATAATTCAACAGCAGAAGGCAGCTAAAGTATAGTGAGATAATAGAGAGATTTTGAATTTAAATTGCTCTCTACATTTCTCATTATTTTTGAGTCTTAATTTTAGTTTGTTTAACAGAAATGCAAGGGCAGATAAAAATACAATAATGAATTCCTTTCAATAGAAAAGCATTTCCCTTATTCAGAGTTGAGAACTAGAAAGAACAACTTATTGTACTGTGGAATGAATTGTAGCTCAGAGAGGTAAAGTGACATGCTCCAGATTATACATATTTTAATTGCTTTAGAAAGATTAAAAACAGTGTTGTCCCTACTTTGTCCTATAGTAATTATAATATTTACCAAGAGGATTCTTAAACTACAAAAGTGATTTATATATGATGATAGTATAGACCCCTATTTATAAAATTTTAAGAAGCAGTGATTCTATAGAAATTTGTTTACATAAATTTAAATTTTAGTAATATGATTATATATGAATAAACTACCTTTTTAAAGGCTTTGATGGAATTAAAGGTTTTGTTTTATTATTTTTCATGGTGGATTATATTAATTTTTATAATACTTTCATATCTAAATCTCAAAAGAAATTTAGACTCTGCCAATCTAACCATATAGATGAACAGCAAAATATATGTGTGTCTTGCTGTCTCTAGTACAATAACTATTTCTCCATCCACCCTAGTAATTTATAGATCTTTAGTTTGAGAGAAATTGATTTGTATATATCATTAGTTCATCACAAATACACAGTTCACCTGGATAGTGCATATTTGCCAAGAGGTGACTGCTTGGTCTCCTACAGAAGAGTATTATAAGGGCTGTAAGGTTCTTATAAGCTTTTCAAACCTGCCTTTCTTCTCACGAGTTTGGAGTGCTTTATCGATATTAGCTCATTAATCTTCACAGCATCCTCGCAAAGAAGACAACAGGTATTATCTCTGTTCTACACATGGAGCCACAAATAATGGAAAGGTCAACTGCCTTGTCTTGGGTTCCGTAGGACAGCAGTGAAGCAGAGCTCATCTTTAGATGCAGAGAGGGCTTGCACACACCCTGAGCTAAATCGCTCTGTTCTGAGCTTCCACAACTTTTTTGATAAGCATCATGAAGAGATTTTATTAAATACATATTCTTCTTCAACAAACACATTGCAAGGCAATATAAAGGTGATTAGAAGGAAACCCACAGGTTTAAAGACTTAAAAGTTTTATGAATTAAATGAATTATGCACTCTTTGTCTGGATCATGATTCAAAGTGTAAAAAAATGAATTTATGAAATAATGAAAAATTTGAACATTGACTAAATATTTAATGATATTTAGTAATTATTGGTGGAGGTTTAGGTGTAGTAGTGTTATGTGGTTATTAGAAGAGTCTTGTTTATGAGACAGATTCTTAAATACAGATGGATGAATTGATACAATATCTCAAATTTGTTCCGAAGTCATACAGGATGAGACAGGACATGGTGTATTAAACACTATCACTTTTAATTGAGAGTTGATAATTGAAGCATGTGAGTTCACTATATTAACCTTTATATTTTTATGTTTAAATTTCTTATCATAAAAAAGGTTTTTTTTGTTTTGTCTTGTTTTTTGTTTTGCTTTTAAAGTTTTTAAAAAGTGGAAGACGACTCCCCCTGATGAAATTCTGGCTAAATAGGTTTTTGTGGAGCCCATAAACCTTAATTTTTCACAAGATCTCAGGTGACCCTTATGATGAGAACATTCTTGGAAATACTAAGCCTGGTGACCCATTCTTTTTTTTCTTTTTCTTGAATTTTATTTATTTTTTTTCAGTGTTCCAAAATTCCTTGTTTATGCACCACGTCCAGTGACCCATTCTTGAACTCCAAAGAGGCTAATATAAAAAGCCAAATATTTTAGCATCCATGATTTATATACATATACTTTTTTGTGTGTGGAACTTTGGGTAATACCCTATTATTGGTGCAAAATAATTTAAGTTTTCTTTCAAAAGAAAAACTGATTTATTGCTTTAAAAAGTAATAGCATTATATTAGTAAAAATTTACTTATGAATTGAGTGGGCTGTACAGCTCTATCAGTAGATTTACTGAAAATCGAAGGAGCAAAGTTCATCTTTTGCTAAGAATTTTTCTACATCAGATTAAGATAATGTTACTCTGCCATAAAATAACATCAAAGTATATCTTATTAGACAAGAATGCAAGCTATCACCAGGTCTTGAATAAAGTTTTAATGATTATTTATGGAAAATAAGTAATTTGAAGGTAAAGGTTGATCTTTGCCTTTTCAAAAAATCATGTAACTATGTGAATCTGACATCAATAATGAGAAATAAAATGTTTCTTTGAAAAAAATGCTCATGAAAGTAAAATAGCAATACTATCATATTGCTGATTGAATACAGTTCAACTTAGTTTTTCATGAATTCCTAGGCATTTAGCTGATATTAAAAGATTGCATTGTGACTTAACTGATGCTCATTTGGTGGCAAAATTAGCCATAGGAGGAACAATTGGCAGAAGTTTATCTACAAATGATACAGCTTTTTCTTTTTCTGTTCTAACATTGTTAGAGAAAACTTCCAAGCAAAGAAAACCTTATCAAATTTTCTCAATAAATTTCATGAGATAAGATTTTTACTGTAACTTTTTTACAGTATGTTTTTAACTTGGATATAGGTTTAAAATCTGTAGAAATACTATATCTATTAGCAAAATTCACTATTTAGTTAAAACATTTCATTAATAAGAGGCCAATATAGATCAATCAACATCAACATCGACTAGTCAGTTCAATTGAACTAGGAGCAATTGTATTAGTTATGCTTGTAAAGTATTGTTCATAGGCTTTCTGGGCACTTAGGAAAACTATAATATGTATATTATTGTGTGTACATATGTTTTTCTTATCATTGTAGACATTTTTCTTATAATATATGTCTATCTGTGAATGCATATTAATTATTGTTTGAGTTATTTAACCGTGCACCCACAGAACAACCTGGTTCTCTTAGAATGCAGAGAGGTTCATTTCCAAGATTTCTGACCTATTGGCCCAATTCTTAATTCCTACTTTGTATTTTTGAATTAGGGGGAACTCAGCATCATGGGTCAGGTAGGCAGTAGAGTGGGGAAGGTTGAGAGAGTGATTTCTGGATTTCTGAAGCCATCAGTATGAAAAATTGTTGCAGCATAACTCAAATGAGTTTTTAAAAATTAGATTCATACTATTAAGTATGTCTTTAAAAAACATATTTCTACCTACTCATGACTATTTAAAATCTACATATCTACTATTTATGTTGACAGGAAAAATTTCTGAATGTATAAGGGTTCTCTTGCTCAAATTTGCAAAGCTCTATTGGTTTCTCACAAAGTATCTGAGGTAACTCTGAAGTAAGTGAACTAGAAGATTCATAAATCTAGTGTGGACATAACATCTGCAAGAAAAGTTCTGGCTGCAGTTCCTGGGTGGCTCAGTGGGTTAAACCTCTGCCTTCGGCTCGGGTCGTGATCTCTGGGTTCTGGGTTCTAGTCCTGCATCGGGCTTTCTGCTCATCAGGGAGCCTGCTTCCTCCTTTCTCTCTCTCTCTCTCTCTGCCTGCTTCTCTGCCTACTTGTGATCTCTCTCTGTCAAATAAATAAAATCTTAAAAAAAAAAAAAAAGTTGTAGCTGATTAGAGTGTTTGCACCATTTTTTTCCCTATTTCTTTTTCAGATATAGTAAAGCAAATTGCAAAATTTGCTTTTGTTTTAATCTGCCCAGGATGCCGTAACAAAAAACCATAGACCAGGTAACTTAAACTATAGAAATCTGTTTTCTCCCAGCTCAGAAGGCCGGAAGTCAGAGATCAGGAGGCCAGTACAGTTGTGTGTTCTGGTGACCAAATTCTTCTTAGCTTGCAGACTGCTGCCTTCTCACCATGTCCTCTCATGACAGAAACAGTGAGCAATCTCTATTTTTCCTCAGAAAGGCCACCAACCCTATCAAACTAGGAGCCCATTTAAAGTTATTTTCTAAAAGCCCTATCTCTAAATATGTCACATTGAGGATTATTTCAACATATGAATTTTGTGGGGACAGAATTCAGTATACAGCAGCTTCCTATCCATTATGTTAATGTTAAATTTGAACCTAATTATCTGTCTTCCCTGTGATCATGTAGTATAACTCTTTACATAGTTGATGGGATAAGTTTTCCAGATGAGAAGTGAGAAAACTCTGGTTGCAAATCCCAGCTCCACTACTTGTTGTGGAACTTTAAACAAGTTAAATTCCCTAGGTTCAATTTTCTCTTCTGTAATTTGAGATTAATAATGTATAGAGGTAGATCAATTATCATTTTATAGATACATATATTTTGTAGGTATAAATTTAATTAGTTATTACAGATAATGTGTTTAGTACAGGACCCAGTACCTTGTGAATATCTGAATGTTTTACAATGTAGTATAATTGGCATTATGTCAATTTCAGATACAACATAATGATTTGACGTTTGTATATATTGTGAATGATCACCCTAATAAGTCTAGTTAACATTTATCACAAATTACTTTAGTTACATATTACTTTTCATGTGACAAGTTTTAAGATCTATTCTCTTGGCAATTTTCAAATGTGCAATACAATACTATTAACTACAAGCATCATGCCATATGTTACTACCCTATGGCTTATTCATTTTATAACTGGAAATGTGTACCTTTTGATGTTTTCACCCATGTCAGCCTCTGGCCCCACCCCAGCCTCTGGCAGCCACGAGTCTGTTCTCTGTATCTGTGAGTTCAGTGTTTTGGTTTTATGTTTAGATTCCACATTTAAGTGAGAGCATAGACTTTTTGTCTTTGTGTGACTTAGTTCACTTAACATAATGTCCTCAAGTTCCATCCATGTTGTCACGTAGGGCAAGTATTCGTCCTTTTTTATAACTAAATAATATTCCACTGTGTTTTATAGCTAAATATTCCTTTCCATTGTGTTTTATAACTAAATAATAATCCATTGTACTGTATACACATACACACACTCACATAAACACACATTTTATTTATCCACTCATCCATTGATGGACACTTAGGTTGCTTTCTTCAACATTTTGGTTATTGAAAGATATGTTGCAATGAACATGAGGTTGCATATATTTTTCTGAGTTAGTGTTTTCATTTTCTTCAAATATATCCAGAAGTGAAATTGCTAGATCATATAGTAGTTCTAATTTTAGTTTTTTAAGGAAGCTCCAAACTATTATATATAGTGGTTGCACCAATTTGCATTACCACCAACAGAGCACAAGGATTCCTTTTTCTCCACATCCTTACCAATACTTGCTTTTTCTTGTCTTTAAAAATAGTCATTCTTTTTTTTTTAAATTTTTTATTTTTTAACATATAATGTATTATTAGCACCAGGGGTACAGGTCTGTGAATTGCCAGGTTTATACACTTCACAACACCCACCATAGCACAAACCTTCCCCAATGTTCATAACCCAACCACCCTCTCCACCCGCCACCACCCCCCAACCACAGCAACCCTCAGTTTGTTTTGTGAGATTAAGAGTCTCTAATGTTTAGTCTCCCTCCCGATCCCATCTTGTTTCATTTTTTTCCTTCAAGACAATAATAGTCATTCTAACAGGTTTAGGCTGATACCTGTTTCTGGTTTTGATTTGTGTTTCCCTGATGATTAGTGACATTGACTGATGTTGTGATGTTGACCTTTTCATGTACTGCTTGGTCATGCATATATCTTCTTTGGAAAAATGTCTATACAGATTTTCTACCCATTTTCTTTTTCTCTTTTTTCCTCTGCCCATTTTTCTAATTGTAATGATTTTTTGTATTGAGTTATATGAGTTCTTTGTATATGTTGGATATTAACCACTTATTAGATATATGACTTGCAATTTTTCCTCATTTAGATTGGCTATTGTTTTGTTGATGGTTTCATTTGTGTCATTTGGTTGATGCTTTCATTTCCTTTGCATTTCATTTTGTTGATCATTTCACTTTATTTTTATTTTTTTAATTTAATTTAATTTAATTTTTTAATTTTTTATAGATTTTTATCCCCAGGGGTACAGGTCTGTGAATCACCAGGTTTACACACTTCACAGCACTCACCATACCACATACACTCCCCAATGTCCATAACCCCACGCCCCTCGTCCCAAGCCCCCTCTCCCCAGCAACCCTCAGTTTGTTTTGTGAGATTAAGAGTCACTTATGGTTTGTCTGATTGTTTCATTTTAGTTTGTCGTAGTACCACTTCTTTATTTGTGCTTTTGTTGTCTTTGCTTTTGTTATAAAAAATGAAAAAATCATCACCAAGACCAATGGCAAGGATCTTACGGCCTGTGTTTTTTTCTAGGAGCTTTATGGAATGAGGTCTTAAGTTCAAGTCTGTAATTCATTTTGATTTAGTTTTGGTGTATGGTGTAAGATAGTATTGGATTTTATTTTTTTTTAATGTAGCTGTCCAGTTTTCCCAGGACCATTTATTGAAGAGACTGTTCTTTTCCCATTTTATATTCTTGGTTCTTTTGTCACACATTAATTGACCATATATGCCTAGATATATTCCCAGGCTCTGTTCTATTGATCCATGGGTCTGCTTTTATGTCAATACCATACTGTTTTGATTATCATATCTTTGTAATAGACTTTGAAATCAGGAAGTGTGATACTTCCAGCTTTGTTCTTCTTTCTCAAGATTGTTTTGACTATCTAGTGTCTGTTGTGGTTCCATACAAATTTTAGGACTCTTTGTTATATTTTGATGAAAAATACCATTGGTAATTTAATAGGGATTACATTGAATCTGTAGATTGCTTTTAGTATTATGGAAATTTTGACAATATTCTTTCAATCTAAGTGTACAGAACATGTTTCCATTTATCTGTGTCATCTTTAATTTCTTTCATCAGTGTTTTATGGTTTTCAATGTACAGGTTTTTCACATTCTGAGTTAAATTTATTCTTAGGTATTTTATTTTTCTTATGTAGTTATAAATTGATTTCTCTAACGGTGTGCCAGTTTGTTGAAATGCAACAAATATTTATATATTGCTTTGTATCTTGCAACTTTTCTGAAATTGTGTATTAGTTCTAAGTTTTGTTTGTTTGTTTGTTTTGGTGGAGTTTTTAGCATTTTCTACATATGTCATCTGCAAAAAGTGACAGTTTTCTTTCTTTCCAGTTTGGATGCTTTTTATTTCTTAGTAATTGCTCTGAGAAAGACAACCAAAACTATGTTAAAAAAAAAAAAAGTGCCAAGAGTGGAAATCATTGTTATGTTCCCAATTTTAGAGAAAAAACTCTGGAAAAGACAAAATAACTACAACAACAAAAACCTCTGTGCTTTTTACCACTGATGCTAGCTGTGGGGATATCATATATGTCCTTTATTATGTTGAGTTGTGTTTCCTCTATACACACTTTATTGGAAGGTTTTAC
Organism: Lontra canadensis; assembly: GCF_010015895.1. Lineage (NCBI taxonomy): Eukaryota > Metazoa > Chordata > Mammalia > Carnivora > Mustelidae > Lontra > Lontra canadensis. The sequence continues at coordinate 2,701,781 of NW_022631074.1, read as the reverse complement.
CATGAATGATGCTGAATATTGTCCAATGTTTTTTTCTGCATCTATTAAGATCCTATGATTTTTATTCTTCATTTTGCTTATGTGGTATATCACACTCATCTTTAGACATTGAACCATCCTAGCATCCCTGGAATAAACCTGATTGAACATGGTATATAGTGTTTTACTGTATTATTGGTGTTTAATGGTGTTTTGATGTATCATTGAATTTGGATTACTAATATTTGTTGAGGGCTTTTGCATCTCTGTTCATTAGTGATACTGGCCTGTAGTTTTCTTCTCTGGTGGTGTGCTTGCCTGGTTTTGATATCAAGGTAATGTTGACCTCATAAACTGAGAAATTTAGAAATTTCCCTCTTTTTCCTTTTGTTGGAAGAGTTGAGAAGAATTGTATTAATTATTCTTTAAGTGTTTGGTGGAATTCACCAATAAATTAATTTATTCTCATCCTGGACTTTTATTTGTTGGGAGAATTTTAATTACTGATTCAATCATGTTACTAGCAATCAGTCTATCCAGATTTTCTATTTTTTCATGTTTCTATATTGGTAGGTTGTATGTTTCTTGGAATTTATCCATTTCTACTATATTGCCCACTTTTTTGGCTTATAATTGTTCCTAATAGTCTGTTATAATCCTTTGTATTTATGTGGTATCAATTGTAACCTTTTTTATTTCAGATTTTTATTTATTTGAAACTTCTTTGCTTTTATCTTGGTGAATCTAGTTAATGCTTGTAAATTTTGTTTAAAAAAATACTCCTAGTTTCATGGATAATGTTTATTATCTTTTTAGTCTCTATTTCATTTACTTCCACTCTAATGTTTATTCCCATCCTTCTACGGATTTTGGGCTTCAGTTATTCTTTTTCCTTGGGAGATAAAGGTAGGTTGTTGGAAATTTTTCTTGTTTCTCTAGATGGGCATGTATTACTATGAACTTCCCTCTTAAAATTACTTTTGGTGCATCCCATAAGGTTTGTTTTATTGTATCTCCATTTTTATTTCTTTCATGATTTTTTAAATTTCTCTCTTGATTTTATTCTTTTAACCTGTTGTCCATAAAAATATTGTTTAATCTTCACATGCTTGAAAAATTTCCAACTTTCTTCTTATAAATTGATTTTTTATTTCATTTCATTGTGTGTGAAAGATGCCTGATATGACTTCAATTTTATAGACTTGTTTTGTGACCTAATATATGATGTATCCTGGAGAATATTCATGGTACACATTAGAGGAATATATATTCTGTTGCTTTTGAATAAGGTATTCTATATGTATCCAGTAAGTCCATCTGATCTATTGTACCATTTAAAGCGAGTGTTTCCTTAAAGATTTTTTTTTGGATAATTTATCCATTAGTAAAAGTGAGGTATTACAGTCCCTTATTATTTTATTGCTGTTTATTTATCTTTTTAGGTCTGTTATATTTGCTTTATTATATTTAGGTGCTCCTATGTTGGGTGCATAATTATTTACAAATGTTATATCTTCTTATTGAATTGACACTGTTATTATTATAAAATGAATTTATCTCTTATTACAGTATTTGTTTTATAATGTATTTTGTCTGGTTATAAGTATAGTTACTCTAACTTTCTTCTGGTTTCAGTTTGCGTGGAATGTTTTTCCATCCCTTCACTTTCAGACCATGTGTCCTTACATCTGAAGTGAGTTTCTTATAGGGAACATATAGATGGGCCTTATTTTTTAACCATTCAGCCTATCTTTGTCTTTTCATTGGAGAATTTAGTTTATTTACATTTATAGTAACTTTTGATAGGTATGTACTTATTTCCATTGGGTTCATCATTTTTAGATGTTTTTATAATGTCTTTTTTTCTTTTCTTGTTCTCTTCCTTCATAGTTTGATGACTTTCTTAGTGGTATGTTTAGATTCCTTTCTTTTTATATTTTTTATATCTGCTATAGGTTGTTGCTTTGTGATTACCATGAGGCTTTCAGTAAATAGCTTATGTTTATAACAGTCTCTTTTAAATTAATAACAACTTAAGTTCAAATGCATTCTAAGGCTCTACACTTGTGTTCCCCCACAAAAATTTCATATCTTGATATCATAATTTGTATGTTCTGTATCCATTATCAGATAATTGTATTATCTTTCTACACATGTTTTTTACTCACCATACTAGTTCTCTAAGTGATTAACCCACCACCTTTACATTAGGTTATTCTGAATTTTACTGTATGTTTATTTTTACCCATAAGATTTATACTCTCCTATGTTTTCCTAGTATGGCTTAGTGCCCTTTCATCAGTTTAAATTCCTTTAATGTTTCTTGTAAAGCTAGTCTTGTGGTGATAAATTTCTTTAGTTTTTGCCTTTGTGGAAAACTTTTTATCTCTCCTTCAATTCTTTTCTTTCTTCTTCTCCTTTTGTTTTGTTTTGTTTTTATTTGTTTGAAGAGAGGGAGGGGGAAGAGGAGCAGAAGGAGGAGAGAATCTTCAGCAGGCTCCATGCCCAGGCATAGCCTGATCTCACAACCCTGAGATAATGACCTTAGCAGAAAGCAAGAGTTGGATGTCTAAGGGACAAAGTTACCCAGGCGCTCTTTCCTTCAGAGTATTCTTTGTTGGCATTTTTTCCCCAGAACTTTGAATATCTCATCCATTCCCATCTGGCATGTGAAGTTTCTGCTGAAAAATCTGCTGATAGTGTTTGGGGGGATTCCCTTGTATATGACAATTTGTTTCTTTTGCTGCTTTTAATATTCTTCCCTTGTCTTTAACTTTTTTTTTTTTTTTAACTTTTGACAGTTTATAATATGATTGGTGTGGGTCTGTTTGGTTTCATCTTATTTGGATTTGGATATCTGTTCCTTCTCCACATTAAGGAAATTACCAGCTGTTATCTCTTCAAATATGTTTTCTGCCTCTTTTTCTTTTCTCCACCTGTAGTACAAATTTTGGTCTGCTTGATGTCCCATCAGTCCCTTAAGCTAAATGCACTTTCATTCTTTTTTTCTGTTTTGCTGCTCTTGTTGGATGAGTTTTACTGTCTTGCATTTATGTTCACTGATCCTTTGTCTGCTTCATCTAGTCTGCCTGCTATCAAGCCACTCTAATGTATTTTTTATTTCAGTTACTGTATTCTTTATATTTGTGACTTTTATTTTATCCTTTTATTTTCTATCTCTAAAGTTCTTATTTTGTGTATTCATTCTTGTCACAACCTTTGTAAGCATCTTTGTAAGCATCTTTGTCTTTATATTGAACTCTTTATCAGAAAAAATACTCATCTCTGTTTCATTAAGGACTTATGGTGGGGTGGGTTCTCTTGTTTTCTTTTTCTTTTGGAATATATTCCTTCCCCCCCCGCCAACCTCTTTTTTGTTGTTTGTTTTGCTTGGCTGTCTATGTTGGTTTCTGTGGATCAGATGTAATAGTCACCTGTCTCCTGTCTTGATGGAGTGACCACATGTGGATGAGTCTTATTATTTAACTCTGTCCTTATTCTTAATTGCATTTCAAATCTTTGTGATTGCCTCAGAAACCTACTTTATTCTTAGTGGTTCCTAGTAGAGGATGTGACAAGGCCTATCAGTATCCCAAAGGGGAGGATTTCATTTAGCACTTTAGATTCAGGCTGATTGGAAGCCAGACCTCAGGCAGCAGTTATTGAATTATGCAGATATATACATTCCTCTACACTCATTCTACTGGGCACCAGAGCCAGGTAATCCAGAGATGTTCCATGGGCAGGAGCCATTAAAAATAAAGATGGAAGGTAAGGGTACACACTCTTTTCTGGGAAATACTGGTGAATTATGGTGAAGCAGAGGGAGAGTGAAAAGTTGATTCCACTGGTCTCCATACCCTGAAAACTCCTCAGTAGGCCTCTAGATATGTGCCAAACCAGAAGCTTGCCCCTCATAGTAAAGCTCCAGGGCAAGCAAATAGGCTTTTTTCACAGAAAAAAACTGGTGGTGTGTTTTAGTCATCTGTACTTTGCATTGAAGGTGGTAGCTGACAAAGAACTCTCTACAGTTTTTATGGTCATGTAGGACCCTAGAAACCAAGCCCCACTGGCCAGGCAGTAAAACCAGCCATGCAATAAAGGGACATCCCCTTACTGGCAGCAACAAAAATGTAGATTCCAGATGTAAAAATTTGTACACCCGATGTGTTTACAAGTTTTCTTCTGGGAAATACTGGATCTCTGGAGCACAACAGAGAAAAACCACAAAAATAGCGCCAGCCCTCTGAGAACTCTGGAGAGGATTACAATTAGCCCTTGGATGTGTGCTAATTAGAAGCCTGCCCCTCACACAGCAGCTATGAAGACAAGCTAATAGGCCTCTTTACAGGGATATTGGGTACCTCATTCTGTTGCCTCTTTGCTTTGTCTTGGGGGTGGTAGGCAGTTAACTTTCTCTCCATTGGTTACAGTCTTACACGGCTTGCAAGTATAAATCCTGCTGGTCACCAGAGGCGGCAATCTAGAGAAGTTCTGTGGGTGGCAGCCACAAAAATTGGGGTACCAGATGTGAGCGTTAGCTCCTTTCCACAAGATACCAGCAAGCTGGAGCAAGACAGAGGGAGAGCACAGAGATGGTGCCAGCCAGTCTCTATCCCTATAGAGTATTTCAGTAGCCCCCTAGATGTGTATTAAATGCCTGCCATTCAGTCAGAAGCTTCAAGATAAGCAAATAAGCTTCTTTCATAGAAAGACTTTGTGTGTTTAGTTAGCTGCCTTTGTGTTGGACCCTGGGTGGGTGAGTCTGTATGCACAAGTCCTTTAAGAACTGTTTCTCAGTTCACTATAGCCTGTGCATCTCATGATATAAACCCCATTGGCTTTGAAAACTGGTGGTTTTGGAGGCTCATATCTCAGATGCAGGTCTTAATAGTTGGGATGCCTAATGTTAGTTTCAAGCTCTTTGATCCTCAGGAAGAAGCTTGTATTTGTGAGCTTCCCCTTGATTTTGGGTTGCTGTGCCACAGGTGGGGTTTATGGCACAATCGTGTCTCAAGATCTCTTACCCACTTTGAGAGGTGTGTGTGTGTGTTTCCTCATTCACCTAAATAAATGAGAATTACTTAGCTAGTCTTAGGAATTTTTGTTTCAGAAGAAATTATTCCATACTTAGTTGTAGTTTTGGAGTGTCCATGGGAGAGAATGTGTTCAGAAGCTCCTGTGCCACCACTAATGTTTATTCCTTCCTTAATTTTTTCTTTCCTTATTGCCTCTTTCAGTACATGTTCTTCAGTTTTTGTTTGCTTATATTTGATTTTCTGTATTTCCTTGGTTAATTTTTGGGCTCCCTTGAAACGGAACCTTGAATACTTTACTAAAATGCTATATATACTGACCCCATAGTGTAAGTGAAAGTGAGTTATACTTGGGCACTCCTTCATTCTATGCATCTCTTTGAATGTGTGTCCTGTATCATTCATTGTTCTTATTGAGGATGAGGTTGTATTACTGGACAAGAAGAACAAAGTTTTTATTGTCATGGAGTCTTTTGTGAGAAATAAAACACACAGCAAACATAAAAGGCCATTACCTGGTAGAGAGCTTCACAAAAAATTATATGAAATGATGGAAAAGAGTGACTATTTTAGTTTGGGTGGTTCAAGGGGATCTCTCTAACATATGAGTACTGGGAATGAACTGATTTTGCTAGTGCTAGGTACAACATTTATGGTAAGGAGAGAAATAAATGAATGCGAATTCAAATAATGAAAGATGAGAATCATTCGAAGTCAGGCTGGAACAGGTTGGGAGCAGCAGAATGGGTAAGTTAGCAGAGGGAGTCTAGGTACAGCCCAATAGGGCTTCATGAGATAGGGAAGCATATGGATTATCTTCTATGTGGGATGTTAAGAATATTAATCATTTTATACAAGGGAATGATATCGCCAGAAATATGTTCAAGAAAAACACTCTGGCTTTTAAGAGAATGGATTATAGCTAACAATGGAAGCAGAACATGCAGATGAGAGGCTACTGCAGTGTCTGTAAACATTGATGCATATCAGACAGTGGCCTCTTCCCATCTATTCTAGCTAGGTCTCATCAGTGCTATAATTCTGGGGGACAATGAATATGTCTTTTGAAGATTGTCACATATAGCATCTCATACAAATAAATGATCTAAATCACTTTGTGCTATTATGGTTGTCAATAGATGGGTCCTGGCATAGAGCATGCATTGCACAGAGCTGGTATTCAAATGATTCTATTGCCAGACTACCCAATAATCCTCTTGCTGTTGACAGTTGGAAATATTGTCATTTCTTCCTCTTTCTTCTTCATATGGTCATAGAAGAAAAAAAAAAATATATATAAATTAAATAAATATACCTCAAAGTCAGGACTTCAAGTTTTAGTTTCAATCTAGTTGTAAAATAATGTGAATTTACCTAATAAAAAACTATACTTGAAATATAGCATAGTCATTGGTCAGACTGAGACCATGCATCACATTAACTTAAAAGTTAATTTGTGCCATGGGTGGGGTTTACGGTACAGAGTACCATGTGGTATACAGTACCATATTACTGGTATGGTACAGAAGATATGGTAGGCATCTAGTATAATGTGGAAAAAATAATGATCCAAACTTTAAAAAATTCACTTGGGTTTCATTATAGACAAACATTCACTTTGTATCTGGTGGTGCTGATGCTGGAGAAAATTGTAGGTAGGTGAACTTTAATTATATGTATTTATTTTTATAACTTAATAGAGAAGGAGCAAAGATAGTCCTAAGAGATTTAAGGAGCATTAATATGCTTATAGTTGTTAATATTACTTGATCCTCTGCTATATTAAAAGAAAAAAATAAACCCTCACAAACTGAAAGGTAATTAGGGTCAATTAATCTATCCTTCTGATCGATATAAAAAGAATCTTCATATAAACAATTTTAATCATCTATATCTTTCTCTTTTTCCTAATATTCACATAAAATTCAGCAAAAAGACTGATTACCCACTCGATAGCAAGGACAAAAAAAAATGTCACACTCTCTGAAAAATTTATAGTAAAGAAGATAGGAGCATTGTGGTGCCTGGGTAGCTCAGTTGGTTAAGCATCTGCCTTAGGCTGAGATCATGATCCCAGAGTCCAGGGAGCAAGATGCATTGGGCTCCCTAAGTGGGGAGCTTTCTTTTCCATCTGTCTGCCACTCCTGCTGCTTGTCCATGCTCTCTCATTCTGTCAAATAAATAAGTAAAATCTTTAAAAAAATAAAATAAAAAATAAAAGCATTAAGAACCTCAACCAGTTATGTAACTTTTTTTTTTTTTTTTTGGAAAGCTTTTTCTAGGGGCACCTGGGTGGCTCAGTTGTTAAGCATCTGCCTTCAGGCTCAGGTCATGATCCTACGACCTTGGGATCAAGCCCACATCGGACTTCCTGTTCAGTGGAGAGCCTGCTTCTCCCACTACCCCTGATTGTGTTCCTCTCTCACTGTCTTTCTCTCTGTCAAATAAATAAAAAAGAAATCTTTGAAAAAAAAAAAAAAGAAAATATTTTCTACATTAAAAACAAACCCAGAAAACATTGGCTTCCATTTTTTTTTCAAGATTTTATTTATTTATTTGACAGAGAGAGACACAGAAAGAGAGGGAATACAAGCAGGGGGAGTGGGAGAGGGAGAAGCAGCTTCCCGCTGAGGAGGGAGCCCAATATGGGGCTTGATTCCAGGATGCTGGGATCATGACCTGAGCTGAAGGCAGAGGCTTAACCCACTGAGCCACCCAGGCACCCCACCTTCCATTTTTTCTATGGCATATAACAAACAGGGCTCTGTTTTCCTTTTAATACATTTAGTTGTCTGAGGTTAGTAGTACATTTCCTTTCTTAAAAGTAAAAAATGACCTTCTACATGCTGGGGGAATAAAAAAGTTTTCAGTCCTTATTTTATGGAACCTCACTGTATCTAACCTAATGTTTATTCCTTCCTTAATTTTTTCTTTCCTTATTGCCTCTTTCAGTACATGTTCTTCAGTTTTTGTTTGCTTATATTTGATTTTCTGTATTTCCTTGGTTAATTTTTGGGCTCCCTTTTTTATCCCCTACGCACCCCCAGGTTTGGCAGGTAACCCTCACCTAATTCAAAACAGCTAATTTGACTCTATGTTCTATTCCTAGTCATCTGGTTCATGAAGATCTGTCTGCTGAGCTCTCAAACAATCAAGTCTTCAGTATCTCTTCAAACACAATAGAGTATAAAATATGAATGAATAAAATAAGAATTTTGTTTCAAGTTTAAGTTTTTAAAATATTCATTTTGGGGCACCTGGATAGCTCAGTTGGTTGAGCATTTGCCTTTGGCACGTGTCATGATCTCAGGGTCCTGGGATCGAGCCCCGTGTCAGGCTGTCTGCTCAGCCTCTTCCTTTGTCCTCTCTCTTGCTCTCTCTCATTCTCTCAAATAAATAAATAAATAAATACAATCTTTTAAAAATTAGGTATTTATTTTGAACTCAATGGCAAAATGCAAACTATAAGAATTGCTAACATCAAGAACATTATTTTAGTTTTCACTTTATTTTTCTAAGAGATAGGACCATATGTTAAATTTGGTATATACTTCACTCTTTACATGTTAAAAATTAAAATTGAATTACTTTTATGATAGGAGGGTGTTAGGAAAAATATGTTCTCTTAGAAGTAAACCTCTCATCTTAATAAATTACTACTGTCTGGGACCTTAATAATGTTAAATTATGGCCTACCTTCTTGTATCTCAGAAGGAATAATTTACTTTGAATGAACAAAAATTTCATTTTGAATGAATTAAATTTTGAATGAATTTTTGAATGAATTAAAATTTCATCTATGTGACTATAACTCTGTGTTATATCAACTAGTGAAAAAGTATTATCAACGGTATTCTCTTTGGAAAATCCTGAATACATGTTTAAAAGATAAAGATAATACATGTGTATATATGTATATATACATACAACCACACATATATACACACATATATATATGATAAAGAATATAAGAAAAAGCCCTTAAAAGAAGGCAAGAAATAGAAAATTTGATGATTTATGTTTGTGTCTTCAGATGGCCATAATTCTAATTCAGAACTAGATGAGCCATTCAGAAAGTCTGAGTGAATTTCATTTCATTTTAACTATTACTCAATTTATTTGCTGTCTTCAGACATTATTGGATACCTATTACATACCATAATCAACATTAAATAATAAAACAAAAAGACCCATGTCCAGCACTGGAAATGCTAACTTTTAGCACAGACTGAAAACTGGCAGTCTCAACATTTCACCTGCTGTTGTGTATGTTTGGTCTGCTTAGGTCACCACAATCCCCACCACTCTTTTTTCTTTCTCATCCATACCTGGGCCATGTACCATTGTGTTTACAATCTCTAATCATATCTGTTCAGTCCTGTAGCTGTGCTAAAAACACAACCTGCAGGAAAAATGAGAAGAGAGAAAGAAACTGTCATAGAATAACTATGAGACCAAATACTAATATGAAAGAATATGGAAAACTTGTATTTGATTAAATAGGCTTCCTTACTCAATGACATATCTAATGGGTAACCCAAGAAAGAAGACATGGGCTTTCCAATTGGTTCATTTGAAATGATGAAGATGAATGACATCATCTAGGTAGTGGCATATTGGGTTTTTGCTTGTATTTTTTTCCCCCTAAGCCACAAATCCTTTGTTTTAAATAATATACAGAAAAAAAAAATGTGTAATGCTGATAAAAGGGGAGTTACTATGATTGAAGTGTATGAGGAAGTATGTGGACTCTGTTTAAAGTCTGGAAACCACAGGGAGAGAAAGGGTCAAGTACGGAACTCTAAAGGATACCTGCATATGACTGTCAAAACCAAAGAACCATCAGAGAAAAGTCTGAAAGTGAATGGTCAATGTAATAGAAAGCAAGCCAGAAATCAGCATAGGAGGAAGTTTCGAAAAGGTGTTTGATATGGTAAGGATAAATTATAACTATCTTCACATTTAGCTATTTCTTTACATAAGATTATGTGGAGAGAATTTAGATAGTAATGTTTCTAGGACTAAAATGAATTGAGAATTATGTTAGAATATAAAAGAATGTAATAGGTAGCAGATTGAAGGAAAAGTAGAGTAGAAGATTTTCTTGTTTCTCTAGCACATTGAGGAAAAGGGAAATACCTGGAGAATTAAAGCAACAGGAGAATAACAATGGGCATAGCAAGATCCTGGATTAGGTGAGAGGTTCTTGGATAAAGAAAGCAAAATAAGGGATTTATACCTAGAAAGGACAGATATCTATACACTTATAAAATAAGGGAATGATGAATTATTTGAAGACCGAATGATTTTACATAAGATAGCTTTTATTTTCTCTGTGACATAAAAGATACAGAAAATGTTTGTTGGAATGAAGTATAGATGGGTAGAAAAATTGAAAAGGATAAAGAGCAGATAAGAAAAGCCCCCAAACAAATTAGCCAGGAGCAAGTTAAAGAAACAAAATTGCTTTCCTCTGCTCAGGGTCCAGTTACTGTTATAAACTATAGAATTTTTCTGGTGTCCACTTGAACCATCAGCATCATTGTTCCTGATTTATTTTTCTCATTGGTGAAGTAGTAATAACTTTTCTGATTTTAAAATCAGAGAGCATTTGCCCTAAAGTAGTTCATGTGCATTGGGGTGACTTATCAATAGAGAAGTTATAATTTGAATGGGATCAAAATCAGTCTGTAATTAAATGTTTCAATATCTGTTCTGGAATATTTTCATCAGTGGTTCAGATTTGGAATCCACAACTAAATAGGATAAATCCAAAATGTAGTCATAACTTGGCTCAGATTTGTGATAACTTTGGATCAATTTCATTTGACTGGCAGGATAGATCCACCTTGATAAAAATGCTGTACTAAGATTTGGATTTATATATGTATATATATAAAGCCCTTTATCTGATATGAATTTCATGGTCAATAGCCTCTAAATGTCTAGCTGTTTCACAATCCAGGATTGTCACTTTTAGAGATACTGGGCTTCAAAATAAAGTAAATGGAATACATCTTTCCACTTAAGATGCTAACCATTCTGGCATTATTATTCAAAGTCCTGAAAATACCTTTTTAAAGATATTGTAGCAAATTATAATTATACTTTGAAAGATTAAAACTAGTATACATATTACAGTTACTCTTTAGTTACAAATGTGAGCTCACCTTCAAATACAGTGATGCTACCACAAGTCTATTATTGGATCTATTGCTGATAGTGTATGTACTTTAAATTATTTTCCAGATCTATATATGTTGCTTTTAGCTGTTTCAGTCTCTTGCCTACTTCTGATATGAATCTGTAGTACACATTTGCAAAAGACCTACATTATGAGTAGCATCCATTATCATGAGGGGGACTCCTTTTTTTTTAATTCAAAGCTTACTGGCACTTACATGGATCTATGACCTTACCCTGGTTAAAGAACAGTCTTTAACCAGCTGAGCATATAGCTTTAGGGTACAATTATCAATATCTTTCTTACAGAAAATTCCTTAATGCCCATTTTAGATGATCTCATTTCATAAGGTTATTTTAATGGCTTTTCTGATTTACTCCTTTTATGGTCATGTGATCAGAAGAGCTGAGATTATTGAACCTCAGCCTTTAGCCTAGTCTCAAACCAGATATTGAGTCATAATCAAGGGAGCAATTCAATCTTATCCTCAGCCATCTACTAGATCAGCCTTTGCCCCAAATCATACTTGAGTTTTCTGCCAGGCATCAGTCTCATAGAGATGCCTAATCACCCTGAACTTCAGTCCGCTCAGAGGCTTAATTACTGGCCTGATCATATGCCCGTTTCCATCATTACTAGTGAACCAAAGGAAAATGGAGTATTAAATAACCAAAAATAAGGTTTTGCCAAAATTTTAGGCCAGAGTTCTGAAGGTACAGGCTGACAGGTATTATTGATAGAAATAAAGATGAGTATAAGTAAAATAAGAATAATAGTAGGAACAGAAGATCATAGGTATGGAAGACACTACTCCAATGAGAGCTTGCTACATTATAATAATGGAGTGTGCCAAGGAATTAATAATGAGTGTGTCCGCAAAGAATGAGTAATGGCCCAACACCTAAATTACCACATGATCTTGATTTGTTCTTGAATACCTTTGTATTGTCTAAAGACACACATATCTAAATTTGTTTTTCCAGTTTTATTGAGATGACACACAGCACTGAATAGGTTTAAAGTGTATAGCATAAAGATTGGACTTACATATATTATGAAATGATTACAATTGAGTTTGTTCAACATTCATCATCTCATCTAGATACCAAAACAAAACAAAACAAAAAAAGAAAAAAAAATGTTTCTTTTCTTGTGACAAGACCTTTTAGGATTTACTCTCTTAATGCTCTCAAATAGCCCATGGGGCAGTGTTAACTATAGTCACCATGTTGTAGATTACATCCCTAGTACTTATTTACCATATAACTAGAAGTCCATACTTTTTGACCAACTTCATCTAATTTCCCTCCCCCAATCTCCAGTAACCACAAATTTAGTATCTTTTTCTATTTGTTTTCTTTGGGTTTTATCATTGTTTTTTGTTTTTGTGTTTAGCTTCCACATATAAGTGAAATAATACATTAGTTGTCTTTCTCTGACTTATTTCACTAAGCACAGTGCCTTCAAGTTCCACCATACTGTTACAAATGGCAGGATTTCCTTTTTTTTTTTTTAATATTTTATTTATTTATTTGACAGAGACACAGCAAGAGAGGGAACACAAGCAGGGGGAGTAGAAGAGGGTGAAGCAGGCTTCCCATCCAGCAGGGAGCCCGATGCAGAGCTCGATCCCAGGACCCTGGGATCATGACCTGAGCCAAAGGCAGATGCCTAATGACTGAGCCACTCAGGTGCCCCAGGATTTCCTTTTTTTAAATGACTGAATATTATATTGTATATATGTATCCAACTTCTTTATTCACTCATTCATCAAAGGATACTTTGGTTGTTTCCATGTCTTGGCTGTTGTAAATAATGCTTCCATAAACATAGGATGCAGATATATTTTTAAAATACTGTTTTTATTTTCTTTGAATATATTCCAAGAGTGGGTTTACTGGATCATATGGTAATTCTATTTTTAATTTTTTGAGGAGTCATCATACTGTTTTCTGTAGTGGTTGCACCAATTTACATTCCTACCAACAGAGTGTAAGAGTTCCTTTTTCTCCACATCCTTGCCACCATTTGTTATCTCTTGTCTTTGTGATGCTACCCATTCTAGCAGATACGAGGTGATAGGTTATTATGATTTTGAATTGCATTTTCCTGATTAGTGATGTTGAGCACCTTTTCATGAATCTGTTGACTATGCATATATCTTCTTTGGAAAAATGTCTATTCAGTTCCTTTGCCCTTTTTAATTGGATTATTTGTTTTCTTGCTATTGAGTTGTATTCTCAGATACATATTCCAAATACTTTTTTCTCCATTCTGTAGATGGTCTTTTTACCTTATTGATTTCTTTTGTTGTATAGAAGTCTTTAATTCAAATTAATTTTTGTAAGTAGTATAAAATGGAGGTCTGTTTTCATTCTTGGCTCCCTTTCCAAATCTTAGTTGGCCTATATGCTTGGATTTATTTCTGGGCTCTCAATTCTGTTCCAATGGTATATGAGTCTGTTTTTATGCTAGTACCATACTGTTTTGATTACTATAGCTTTATAATAAAGCTTGAAATCATGGAGTGTGATGGAGTGTTTCTATAGCTGTTACACTTCTCAGGATTGCTTTGGCTATTTGGGATCTTTTCTGGTTCAGTACAAATTTTAAGATCGTTTTTCTACTTCTGAAAAAAATGCTATTAGAATCTGGACTGGGATTGCATTGAATCTATGGAGAGGGCAATACATAGTATGGATGCTTTAACAATATTCTTTCTGGTGTATGTGCTGCTGATTCGAGCATAAATATATTAATTCTTCTAATTAATTAACACAGATTGTCTTTACATTTATTTGTGTCTTCAGTTTCTTCCATCAGTGTCATAGTTTTCAGTGTCGTGAGTTTTCAACTCCTTGATTAAATTTATTCCTAAGTATTTTATTGTTTTTGATGCTATTTTAAGTGGGATCATTTTCTATTTCAGATAATTGATTGTTAGTGTATAGAAACACTACTGATTTTTGCATGTTAATTTTCTCTCCTGTAACTTCATGAATGTATTTATTATATCTAACAGTTTTTCGGTGGAGTCTTTAAGACTTTCTATATATAATACCGTGCCCTCTGCAAACAGTCATTTTTACTTCTTCCTTTCCAATTCTGACACCTTTTTAAAATTTTCCTCAACTTGTTGCTCTAGCTGGACTTCCAGTACTATGTACACCAGCAGAGATAAGCGCACACTTGTCTTAGTCATGGTCTCAGAGGAAAAGCTTTCAATTCAATTCAATTCAAAAGCAATTCAATTCAATTCAATTCAATTCACCATTGAGTAGGAGTATATTTGAGGTATATATGACCTTTATTATGTTAAGATGCTTTCTTTCTAACCTAATTTGTTAAGAGTTTTTAATCAAGAATTGATGTTAAATTTTGTCAAATATATTATCTGCATCTATTGCAGTGATCATATGATTTTTTCTTTCATTCAATTAATGTGATGTATCACAGTGACTGATTTGTGTATGTTGAAGCAGTCTTGCATCCCAGGGATAAATCCACTTGAACGTGGTGAATGATCCTTTTAGTGAACTGCTGGATTATTTGCCAGTATTTTATCAAGAATTTTTACATCTATACTCATCCAGAATGTTGGCCTATAGTTTTATTTTAGTGCTCTTCTCTGGCTTTGGTATTATGATGATGTCTGACATTGTAGAATTGGAGTATTCCTTCTTCTTCTCTATTTTGGAAAATTTTAAGAATTAAAAGCAGTTGTTCTTTAGACAGTTGGCAAAATTAAGCAGGGAAGCCATCTTATCCTAGACTTTTCTTTGTTGAGAGATTTTTGATTACTGATTCAATCTTCTTTCTACCAAGTGGTCTGTTCAGATTTTCTATTTCTTTCTGAATCAGTCTTGATAAGTTGTATGTTTTTAAGAATACATCTATTTCTTCTAGATTGTTCCGTTTGTTGGTGTGTAGTTGTCCATAGTAGCTTCTTTTGATTCTTTGTCATCCTCTGGTGTCAGTGGTGATGTCCTTTTTTATAGATAACTTTGTTGATTTGGGACTTCTCTGTTTTTTACTTCATTAGTCTAGCTAAAGTTTTGCTAATCTTGTTTATCTTTTCAAAGGATCGGCTTTTAAGTTAATCTTTGTTATTGTTTTCCCCTTCTATGTTTCATTTATTTCTGCTCTTACCTTTATTATTTACTTCATTTTGCTAACTTTGGGCTCAGTTTTTTCCTCCTTTTTTTTTTTTGTAGTTCCTTGAGAAATAAAGTTAGGTCGTTTGAGATTTTTCTTGTTTTTTTTTTTTTTTTAACGTAAGCATGTATCACTGTAAACTTCCTTCTTAAAACAGCATTTGCAGCATCCCATAAGTTTTGGTATGTTCTGTTCTCATTTTTGTCTCAGGATACTTTTTCATTTCCCTGTAGTTTCTTTTTTGATCCACTGGTGGTTCATGAGTGTTGTTTAATTTTCACATAGCCACGAGCTTTTCCAGTTTTCCTCCTGTTATTTATTTCTAGTTTCAGACCATTGGGTCAGACAAGATACGTAGTATGATTAAATCTTCTTGAATTTGCTAAGACTTGTTTGTGACCTGACATATGGTCTATCCTAGAAGATATTCCATTTGACCTTCAGAAAAAAACTGTATTCTGTTATTGTCAAATAGAATGTTCTACATATGTCTATTAGGTCTATTTTGTCTAAATTGTTCACATTCACAGTTTATTTAGTGATTCTGTCTCGATGATCCACCCATTGTTGAGAATGGAATATTAGAATCCCCAAATATTATTGTATTGCTATTTATTTCTCTTCCTAGCTCTGTTAGGTTTTGTTTTATATACTTAAGTGATCCAGTGTTGGGTGTGTAAATATTTATAATTATTATATCTTCTTGATTAACTGACTCCTTTATCATTACATAATGACCTTCTTTGTCTTGTTTTGCCACTTTTAAAGTCTATTTTTCTGAAATAAGTAGAGGTATCACTGATTTTTTTTTTATTGTTGCTGTTGTTACCATTTGCATGAAATATCTTTTCCTATCCCTTCACTCTCAGTATATGTGTAAATTCAAGGCTAAATTGAGCATTTTCTATGCAGCATATCATTGAATCTTGTCCTTTTTTTTCATTCAGTCATTCTTTGTCTTTTAAATGGGGAATTTGATATTTTTACATAAAGTAATTATTGATAAGGGTTTACTATTGCCCTTTTGTTTATTCTTCTCTTTGGTAAATTTATTGTTCTTTTTTATTCTTTGTGTTTGTGTTTGCTTTAATGTCTTTTCACATCTATATGCTTTGACTTTTTTATCATGTTCTTCATGTAATTACTATAAAGTTTTCCATTGTGGCTACCATGAGGTTTATACAAAATATCTTAAAAATATAACACCTTACTTAAACTCATAAGAACTTAATTTCAATACCATCCCTAAACTCTCTTTTTGCTTCTTCTCCCCCTCATATTTTAGGTTGTTAATGTTACAGATTACATATTTTTATATTGTACATCCAATAACAGATTATTGTGGTTATGGGTATATTTTATTACATCTGTTTTTTTTAACTTTTTTAAACTACAGTTGTAAATGAATTATGTACCACCTTTACCAGATCATAGAATCAACTTTGACTTTATATTTACCATTAGCAGTGAGTTTTATGCTACCTCTTATGTTTTCATAATGTTTATTAGTATCCTTTCATTCCATGAAAAATCTCCCTCTAACATATCTTGTAAGGCAAGTATAGTGGTGATGAAATCCATAACTTTTTGTTTGGGAAAGTCTTTATCTCTGTCATTTCTGAAGGAAAGCTTTGCTAGATACAGAATTCTTAATTGAAAGGTTTTTTTTTTTTCTTTCAATATATCATCCGATTTCCTCCTCATCTTACAAGTTCTGTTAATTAATCTGTCTATAGTTTCATTTATGGTCCTTTGTGTGTGATGTCTTTTTCTTTTGCTGCTTTAAAAATTCTTTGGTTTTGGGCACCTGTGTGGCTCAGTGGGTTAAACCTCTGCCTTCTGCTCAGGTCATGATCTCAGGGTCCTGGGATCGAGCCCCACATAGGGCTCTCTGCTCAGCTGTGGGCCTGCTTCTCCCTCTCTTTCTGCCTGCTTGTGATTTCTCTCTCTGTCAAATAAATAAATTAAATCTTAAAAAAAATTTTTTTTGGTTTTGACCTTTAACAATTTGATTATAATGTGCTTTGATGTAGCCCTATTTTAGTTTAATCCATATGGGGTTTTTTGGGCCTCATGTCTCTGGATGCCCACTTCTCTTTCCTGGTTTGGGACTTTTCAGACATTATTGCTTTAAATATATCTTCTGTGTCTTTCTCTTTTTCTTCTTCTGGATTTCCCACAATGCAGATATGGCTTCTTCTGATTGGGTTCCCTAACAGTTGTAGGCTTTCTTCATTCATTTTTTTGTTTTTGTTTTGTTTCACTAATTTCAAATGTCCTATCTTCTAGGTTGCTGATTATTTCTTGTGCAAGGTGAAGTGTACTTTTAAAGCTCTCTATTAAATTAATCAGTTTAGTCATTTTATTTTGCTCATTTTATTTATTTGCTCTAGAATTTTTTTGATTTCTATTTCTTTATTAAACTTCACATTGTGTTCATGCATCGCTTTCCTAATTTCATTTAGTTGTCTCTGTGTTCTTATATTTTAGTAAACTTCAAGAAGATTATTTAGAATTCTAGAAAAGTTATATTTATACTATACCATAGTCTATTAAATGTGTAATAGTATTATGTCTTAATTTAAAATACTTTATTGCTAAAAAAAAATGCTAATCATTACTGAGCATTCAGATCATAATCACTGGTTGTAACTCACAATAATAATATACTGATAATTTGAAAGTTGGAAATATTGGGGTGCCTGGGTAGCTCAGATGGTTAAGCTTCTGCTTTTGACTCAGGTCATGATCCCAGAGTCCTGGAATTGAGCCCTCATTGGGCTTCCAGCCCAGTGGGAATCTGCTTCTCAATCTCCCTCTGCCCCTCCCCCTCCCCTGGCTTGTTCTTTCTCTTGTGCTCTGTCTTGCACATTCTTTCTCTTTCTCAAATGAAATATTTTTTAAAAAGTTAGAAATATTGCAAAAATTACCAGAATGTGACAGAGATGCAAAATGAGCAATTGCTATTGGAAACATGGTACCAATAGACATGCTTAAAACAGGGTTGCCACAAACCTTCAATTTGTTGAGCAAGCCTCCCCCACCCTACCAATTTGCAAAGTACAATAAACTGAGATATGCCTGTATTGTTTCCTTTTGTGGTATCATGTTTACCTGATTTTCCATGCTCCTTTGTTCCTTACATTGATATCTGTGAATTTGAGGAATTGCCTCCTCTTCCAGACTTTATAGTTTTGTTCTGGTAGAGACAGTTATTCACCAGTCAATTCAGTTTGGATTTCTGAATGTGTCAGATGACAATTCTTGGACAAATGGGGCTTGCTATCAGGATCTATTTGGAGGTGAGACCACTGCCCAAGCTCTGAGATCAGGGGTATAGAGGGGTCTGATGGTATTATTTGGATAGGACTGCTGGTTTTGTTCCCAGTTCAAAGGAGGATGTAGGATTGGTTCCACAGTGGACCAGGTTCTCTGATGAGGCTTACAGATGGTCAAGAATGGGTATTATACTCAGTAATAGGTCAAGATATGAATTAGCTTTCCCGCACTGGTAGGAAAGCAGAGAATTCCCTAGGCCCTGCATAGCTTATTGTTTGAGGACTTGAATCTGGCAAGAATATGCACTGAATTCTCTAGCCACACAGAATCTCTGGTTTTGCTGTGAAGATGAGGAAAGCCATGGGATGTGCTCTCTGTTCAAGTGCCACTGTAAGGCAGTTGAATGGGGCTATGTAGCTTCCCATGTTCTCTGGTTAGGTTCCCTTGTAGGGCAGGATGAAACCTTGTCTTCATCAATGGACAGAGCTACAAATTGGTTTTACTGCTTATCTCCAAAGTTGATCAGTTCTTTTTTTATGGTCTTGACTCAAGCTGACCAGTGTCCCAAGTTCTCTGGCTGAATTATGTTACTGGCTTTGATCTGCAGATGATCAGCCATACTCTCTGCTTCTAGGTATTCTGGCTAGGCTTTCTGTTGGTAGGAGCTGAGGGCTATACTCAGTGGTAGTCTTGGCTATGACTCAGGTTCCTTGCCTTGGTTGGGACAGACCAGCCTCTATGGTTGGGAATGCTTTTTGAGGACCCAAATCAGGTAGATTTTTACCACCTATGTTTCTTGGCTAGACTACACTACTGTCTTGGCTTTGTAGATGAATAAAGCTGCTAGTTGGTACTATTACTTGAATGCCACAGGTAGCAACTTGTTCTGCAAAGATCCATGTGCTGTGTAAGCCTCTACACCCCTCTCCATCATAATTGATTTCCAGTGGTAAAGACTTGCAGATTCTGCCCCAAATCCTTGTGGAGCAAAACTAGATTGGAGATTTCTATCTAGTTTCTAGGAAGAACCATAATCTCTGGGGGGACATCTTGGTGTGATGCTTGGTCTACAGGAGGAGCACTGAGGTTGATGTGTAGATGCTCCTCTAACCTTTGTAATGCAGTCTGTCTTGGTCTCCGTGGTGTAGGGATATATATCATCACTGCCATGTTCTAGGACACTCTCAGGAATACTTGCCCATGAATAATTGTTAGATGTCCTTCTTGGGTTGGGGGAGCAAAGTCAGAATGATCTCTATGTCACCCTCTTGAGGACATTGCTCTTACAGATTTTTACTGAGAATTTTTGGGGGGCAGAATTTTGGTCTTGCTACATAATTGATAAATATAGTGTTATATTTCTCTCTTTTAATTAATCAATCCTCTGCCTATAAATACATATTAAAAGAACTCATAAATCTGTAATATTCCCAGAACTTACTTGTTCTGTTCAGCTGTGTATTATATGGGTTGTGGAAAATTAATTTTCACTCTTCTATTCAACAACATTTATTTAATGCCTAGTATGAAGCCTAGTACTAGGTTATAAGTGAATAACACACAGTGGCAACCACCATTATGGGAATTATAGTCTGGAGAATTAATAAGTGCTCCTACCTTATATTAAGATTTAGAAAACAAAAGGAAGAGCTAATGTTTATCTATTGTAATGAGTTTCATGAAGATGGTAAAAATTCATGGGAAAGAGAGTAAATTGAGTACAGGAATATTAAAAAAAAATCAAAAACCTTTTAAAGAAAATTTATAGGAATTTCCTAGGTAAAAACCTGGATTTGTGGTGGGGAATGTATTCCTAGTAAAGGAAACAGATTATTGGTGCTATCACCTGAAGTGGGAATGACAGGCTATGTTAAAGGAAGTTCAAAAAAATCCAGGATATCTGTAAAACAGCTTCATGTTCAGATAATGACATACCCAAAAAAGAAAAAAGAAAAAAAAGTCAGTGGTTATAGGTCATGCTAGAGGGTCTGGGAGTCAATTAAAGAGCAAAAATCAGAAAAAATGACGCAACATCTATTCTCTATAAAAGTAAAGGATTGTTTAAATTATGGATCAGAATCCATAAATCTAAAAAATATGTTGATTGGGAAAAAATCCCAGAAATAAAAAAATAGTGCAATATGCTACTTATAGAATAAAGAACACATGATTAAACAATTTTAGGTACATATAGCAAAAGTAGAAAATTATTTTGAAAACCAAATTAAGAATATTCCCAGTATTTAGCATAATAGTAACCTATGAGGAAAGGCAGGATGTGAAATAAATACAGCACTTTTGGTAACGTTCTAGTGCTTTATTTTGGTGTCAGTAAGCAGTAGTTATTTTGATTTCTAAGTTTCTTTGTTACTATTAGCTATTTTAATATGTCAAGTATTATCTTAAAATAGAATGGATTGGTGGTGGGTGAGGCAAATAATAGACTCTAAGAATCCAATTGGGAGGCCCATAGCGTTGGTCTTAACTGGATGGAATAGGTGAGGGAGAGTATTGGTGCAGGATGGCTTTTAGGTTTCAGGTTCTATCAATGTGGGACAGAATGTTGCCTATTCCTGAGATGCAGTAAATTAAAGGACAGCTAAGAAAGACAAAATGTTTAATTTGGAATAGTTTGAATTTGAGATTCTAGAGAGCTCTCTTAGAGGAGATGTAAAACTAGCAGTGGGGCTTGGAAAATCTGCACTGTAGAGACATCATCTTCTTCATTTACTGGCAACCAATCAATTGCCAGGTATAATTGTATCTCAACGATGTACATGTCTTTTAACCATCTCTCTCCTTACATGGCTACCACTCTAACTTAGAATCTTATTTCTTACCTAAACTAATCTCTCCAATTCCATTTAATCCATTCAGACAACATATTTATATTATACCCTCTAAAATGCAAACTGAATAAATTTTATTTATTTACCTAAAAGTCTTCAAAGATTCCCATGTTCTTCTATATCATCTATAACCCCTCAATCTTTTTTACCTGGATATTTGTGATATAATTCAACAGAGTTTTCCAGTGTCATCTGATACTTTTCACTACTTACACCCCATAATTCTACCAAATGAATGTATCTCTTGTTACTTAATACATCCTACATTTTTATTAATACATTTTTCATTAAGCTTTAGATTTTCTAACTGTAATACATAAGCTAATTTTATTCGGCTATACTTTAAGCCAATCTCAAGTCCCACCTTTATTTATTTTTTCCCCACCTTTATAATCATGTGTTTTCTCATCCTCAGTAGCAGGTAAGGTACTGTTTTCTGCTTTATTTCCCTTCCTCCCATTTCCTATAATCTTCATTTGCATTTTTATGTACCTCAGTAATTGTCATATTCTGCTTATAGAAGCAGGTGACATGGATTCAAATATATACTTTATTAAACAAACAAGAAAAGAAAAGAAAATATAGTTAAGTGACTTAAGACTATGAGCTTCAGTTTCTTTATTTGAAAACAGACAAACAAACAAACCAGAAATTATATCACATTAGTATGAAGATAAGACAATATATAAAAATAAAAGACAATCCTCTTTTGTCTTCCATTCATTTTTACCATTCTATAACTTAAAACAGTGCCTTTCACAAAATATCTCTTCTATTAATACATACAAACTTAAATCGAAAATATTAAAAATTTAGCTAAATAATTATCTTTAAAAATGTGAATGCAGAATTATATGGTATCAGTCATAAATACCTCACTGAGAATTACTATCAGGGGATTTTTCATAATTACCAACTGAACTCTAGGTAATAAAGTAATAGATTTGTATTTGTTTAATAGTTTTCATGTTTTTATTTTAAGATAAGAAATTAAGGCACTATCCACCAAAAAACAGACCAAACTGTACTGTTTACATAAAAATAAAGAAAATTAATAGAAAAAGTGAAATGAGGTAAAAGGAAAGCAAAGTAAAACCAACTTTGTCTTAAAATTTTAGCTTTGGGTTGGTCTTAAAGAGTACAGATTCAGAGAAGAAATATCATGGCACAAGAAACAAAGTTACAAAATAAAACAACCTTTTATTTGGTCCCATTATTGCTCTTTAAGAGACGTAGGTTGGCTGAGATTAGCCTAATAAGTACTAAAATATGTATATATTGAAAACAGAAACCACGCACATGAGATGTGATATTTAGCTCTTATTTCATAATTTTCACAAACATTTGTAATATATTAAAATATTTCCTACCTACCAGTTATAAAATAAAAACCTGTTATTGTTAATCATGTAGACATTTTCAAAGTCAGCAGGAACCTCTTGATGGCAACAAAGCTTTGAAATTCATATGTGCCTATTTTAATTCCACATTTTAGCATAATTACCAGAAATGTTTCTAATTCTGTATAAAGTACAAAACTGTTATATAATCAGTTTGTTACCTGAAGGTTGGATTATGGTTTTGTACTTCTGTGAAGTTTTAAACTCATACTTCAGATGAAATATATACGCTTGGTGGAATAATACTCAGCTGGATTTGTTGTTTACATTTCAGAATATTGCAAAAAGCCATAGTGTTTTAGATCTGCTATGGAAAGTAAAGGCACCTTTCCAGGGATCCAACATGCTGTGAATGTAGGAACAGGAAGAGTAATAGTAATAGCATCTAAAAACCCAGGATAAATTCTTTTTTTTTTTTTTAAGATTTTTATTCATTTATTTGATAGAGAGAGAGAGATCATAAGTAGGCAGAGAGGCAGGCAGAGGGGGGTTGGGAAGCAGGCTCCCTGCTGAGCAGAGAGCCCAATGCAGGGCTCAATCCCAGGACCCTGAAACCATGACCTGAGCCAAAGGCAGAGTCTTAAGCCACTGAGCCACCCAGGCACACTCCCCCCCACTGTTTTTTTGTTACTTTTTTTTTTAACCCTAAGATTGATTGATTGATTGATTGATTATTTATTTATTTATTTATTTATTTTTTGGACAGAGATCACAAGTAGACAGAGAGGCCGGCAGAGACAGAGAGGGGGAAGCAGGCTCCCTGCTGAGCAGAGAGCCCAATGGGGGGCTCGATCCCAGGACCCTGGGATCATGACCTGAGCTGAAGGCAGAGGCTTTAACCCACTGAGCCACCCAGGTGCCTCCCAGGATAAATTCTTGATATGTGATTGTTTCATGGAGTCCATAAACCCCATAATTAATGCAGGCATTATTCAATTTAGGTTCAGCAAGTCTTAAAGGTTTGGAAATCACATATTGGAACATGGGATGGATTTTTTCCCCATAAAACAATGTTACAGTGTAGTAAGTTCCTTATGGCCTCCCACTCCTGAGCTTAATGAAATGAAACTTTTTCTCTATACCATTATATGTATAAAACATAAAATATTACATTATTTTATAGTTACACTTTCTCTTTATTACATGTATCTGTGTCTAGACTTAGCAGCATTATGTTCAAATTTTCTGCCAATTTCCCATTGTTTTTTCGTGAGGGGAACAGTTAAGTCCTCAAAAGAGAGCCAGGGGCTAGATGCTTACTAAGCTTGGCATTTAATTTTCATTAGAATTATTTGTATGCCCAGGTATTTATATTCAGCATTATAACTAACATTGATAATGTCCAAATTGGTTTATCAGTTTAAAGAAGATCAGAAAAAATATATCAATTTCTCTATTAGAAGATCTTCCTTAAAATAATGTCTGTTTTGAGCTTGATCCTTAGGTCTCTTTAGGGTCCAACATAGTTTATTGGCCTTTGCTCAGTATAGGGTATTTCTGGAAAACTTTGTATTTCCAAAATTCTGTCCTCTTTTTGATTACCTTACTTTTGATTTCCTCATTCAACATCTCATTTACTAAATCCTCCTTTATCCTCAAATGGCTTCTTAGAGTTCAGAAATTAATGCTGCACTTTTATGTTTTCATATGCATTATCTTGGGGGGAATCTTATATATTTTAAGTAGTACCTAAATTATGCAGTAGTTAGATGGATGCATGGGCTTTAGATTATCACAACTGATTCCAAGGTTTCATGAAATTCCAAGCTTCTCATGTTGTAATTTTCCATACTCATGTTACCTTCCAGTTTCATACTCACTGCTTCAGTTAGGCATAAATTTTACCTCTTTGCTCTTTGAACATAATTACTTAGTTTTCCCTGTATTGCTTGTTGTCAGAATTTCCACAAGAATAGAGTCTTGATGGTGGTTTGTCTTGGAGTCTCTTGGAATTAACACCATATCTGGCACCAAGTGATTGTTTAAAGAATAAATATGCAAAAGAAAAACATTTTAAAAACAGAAAATATTTATACTAGGATTTAGTGATCAAACTCAAGGTCACAAAAATTATCCTTAGGTAAAATCTGTGCTCTGATAAATGAATTTGATTTTGATCAAAATCGGTAAGAAAACAAGAAATTATGTAAATATACATCAAACATATTACATTTCTTTTAAATGTTACCCTGAATTTGCACATGTCAAGAGTATCTTTTATGGTCATTAGAAAACCAGAATTGAAATAAGTGATAAAAATTAATGAAAATGTTATATAACCCATGTAAATAAGGTAGGCATACCTCATCTTTCAGCTCAAATATTGTTACATGACCAGGCTTTGCTCCAATACTTTACTTCTCTTAATAGGCCTACTATTAACCTATTTAGGGATCAGAGAATAGGCAATAGGAATAAACAGTGAGTCTTCATCTTTGTAATGCTGCTCAAAAGACCTTAATCAACAACTATTGATTTTAAGTCTAGAGGGAGGTCAGTCACAGTCATGTACATTAATATTTATTAAAAGTTGTAGGTAAGGTATAATAAAAATCAGATTTTCTATTTATCTGCATTTAGAAGGCAAGGAAATTATGCTGTAAAAGCAACAATAATTGATTTCAGTTATTTTCTTTACGTTAGCTTGACAGACTTCAGGTGCTGACTTGTAAGTGAATTCAGAAAGTGATGTTTACAGGAATCAGACCTGACAACAGCAGACTCTAGTACTTTTATCAAAATCAGAATTAAGGGGCAAGGAGTTATCCACATAGCAGTAGCAATAGTCTTAAATTCTCTGTATTCTTTATCTGTTTTCTTTTTCTTTTCTTTTTTTTTTTCTTGTTCTTTTCCTGTAGGGGTTATTAACTTACGGAAGACTAGTAAGGGTGATAAGAAGGAACTTAGTACAAGCCCACACATTTAGGAATCTTAAGTAACTCAAAGATGAAGAAGTGAACTGAGGGCAATACATTCAAATTCAAAAAGGTTTATTTTATCTACTGAATCGGATGTTTGCAAAATGATATTGAAATAAGGAAGGAAAAAAATAAAGAATGATGAAAATATATTTTTTATATTTCAGATTTTATATTGTAAGTATTCTTTTCTATATTTTCAATACCTCAATATTGATGAACTTGGTTATTGCTATGGTGAGAAGTAGAGGTGTTGTGAAAACAATGCTACAAAGAGAACTATGGGGTATCACTTGCTGGCCAATCCCATGTTCCATGGATACTGTGGCAGTAGAGGGGCAACCTGCAAAACCATGTATTTAAAAGTTCAGATCATTCTTCTATTTTAGAGACCAGGCAGAAATTCAAACTTTGTCCCTCACATCCCTGTCTTCTCTACCCACAGAGGTCACTGCAGGAGATTATTCTTCCTTAATATTCTCCCACAAAGCAATAGATACCTAGAATACATGGCAGAACAAGAAAGTACACCAGAAAGGATACAATGTTCCTAATCAGGCTAAAGTATATACACAGTATCATGTCATTTGCTTTAATATTAATTTGCATTTACATAGTTGCATATGCTCTTCCAATGCATTTTCACATGTCATTAGAAATGCACAGTAATTATCTCCAAGTTGTAGGTTGCTGAATGATGTCATATTTGTTATGAAAGTCTCCTTAACACAGTGACAGCCATATTTCAAGCAACTATTGCTAATGAGTATTCCGTGATCTTGAAGGAAACTGAAAATGAGAAAGGATTTCAGGACCAGGAGTGAATAGAAATAGGGAACCTGACTTACCTTTGACAAATCTTGAGAAATAGCAGACAGCATATCAAGCAGTGGGACATGACCAATATGAGCTGATCAATGTCATTATCAATCTAAAGAGGTGAAGAATGAATATTCAAATCCAGATACCAGATATATCAGCATCAATTATGTGCCTTTAAACAATTGTGTGTTTATAATAGAGACCTGCCAGATGTTTGACACATACTTTTTTTTTTTTTTTAGTTCCTAGGTACATAGCTAGACCACAATCCTTGAATCACTACCAGATAGGTGACTATAAGGTTCAACATTTTTTTAGAGTATTATATGACCACAAGTAGTATTAGTCATGTTTGAGCCACATACACTATTCATTGGTCTGCAAGAACAGCTAGAATAACATTGACTTAAATCATAGCCCAAATGCACATAGTCATCCAAAGATCAACCAGTATGCTTCAACTCATTCTAGTCTTTGTGGAAAATGGTCTCATCATTTTTATCTTATCGCCTCCTCCCCTCCATTTATTGGTTTTATTTCAATGACTTCAGTCTCTTTGAAATTAACACAAGAGTTTAGATTCCCCACTTTAACCTCTGGTGTATCCTAGAATAAGACTTACCTATAACTCTTCATCTCTGGTGCTTGTTGCTACTGGATACTTTGTATAAGGTCCTTGTCCAGTTCTGGGACCCAGACCCTACTAAGTACTGACTGCTTCACTGTTAGTGCTCTGGCTATGTTTGCTTCATGAAGATATTATAAATTTTGCCACTAGGAATGTTAGAACAGAAGATGTTGTGGTTCTTCACTGATGAGTTACTATGCAGGACACTGAGAGCCAGAAGTCAATAGGTCAATAGCCAGAATTATGAAAGCTGAAGTCTAACCCCTGTGAGGAATTAAAAAAAAAAAAAAAAGCAGAGGAGCTATAACATTTGCCAATACTCAGGCAAAAACCTGGCATTTAGAAGTTCAGATCATAAAGTATACTG
Organism: Lontra canadensis; assembly: GCF_010015895.1. Classification (NCBI taxonomy): domain Eukaryota; kingdom Metazoa; phylum Chordata; class Mammalia; order Carnivora; family Mustelidae; genus Lontra; species Lontra canadensis. Next base: position 2,674,164 of record NW_022631074.1, on the reverse strand, counting down.
AAAATACTGTGGTAAAAACTGTGTACAGGAAATTATTTGAAATATTTTAAAATCACAGTATATGTTTGGGTTTGTTTATATGTTTATGTTGAGAAGTTACTAGCCCAGTTCAAACCAAAACCCTTTACTTACAGCTACAAAACTAATTCCAGACTTTTTAACAAGTAGAGATATATCCATGAAAGGCTTCATTAGTAACTACTCAGGAATTGAGAGTACCTGATTCTAGAGATTGAGAAATCAATATCTATAGGTGAAAAAGGCTGGGACAAGTAGGCTGACAATGATTTGGGCTATTTAGTTAATTCAGTAAATGCTATAGTTTGCAAGAATGACCAAATCTGTGGTCTGTGGTGCCATAGCTATCATATATAGTAATTGAGTTGAAAGAGGAGAAAATAATTAAATATATATATCTCCTCATTTTAAAGTGTTTTTTTTTTTTTTTTTTTTGGTGTATGGCCAGGCATTTTGAGTCTCTTCAGTGTGTTATACAGATTCATGAAATGAAGTACTCTTAGTTGATTTTTTTCAACTGCAGGGTCATGCTAAGTTCTCTCTCATCACTATTTTTCATTCAATAACCCTCCAGGGAAGATTGCAAGATTTCAGACTTTTTTTCTAATAACACATAGACAACACTCAGCTTCACATTTTCTTTCATTCAAATACCAATTTCACAAGGTTTTAATTTTCTTAGGTCTGTTTAGGACATTAAATGCAGATATAGAGTAAGAGAATTAGAATCCCAGATTTGTGTTATTCATTAACAATATTTATTTCCTTTTAAAATAGTTAATATCTATAGTGATATGGTCTTTTTTTTGTTTTCTTTCCATTCTTAATTATTATTTCTAATAATTCTCCCATATTGTTATAGCTTCAGAATTAAAAACTTTTTCAACATAAAAATAATGTTCTAAAACATGTGATAAATACCCAAGAAAAAGCATACAAAATATAAAATGCATTTTGGTACCATAATCTGTAATGTGTTATGTTTTATGGGCAATTTTAAAATTACCACTGGAAAAAAAATATAAATAGGAAATACTCAATTAAAACTATTATAGCAAAATGGCCAAAAATGTTGTATGACACTAGCAAAAAATTAAATGTCAGCATGCAAACCATGATATTTTACTTTGTTACTATTGAGCGCACTGATATGCTCAAAGGAAGCATTAGTAAACAACAACAAAAATTTTAGCAAAATTAGAAAGCAACAATTTTTAAATTAGGCCACAGTCAAAGCTAATACACAGCACTATATAATGTTTATCAGTATCATGATCTATTCATTAACTTCTCCCTAACAAAAGGATCTCTGTATATATATTCTATTTTTAAAATATTGTTTTAAACAAATTGCAAAACAAATGCATTCTGATTGAATATATTTTTAAAAATATGAAAGAAGATAAACTTTTCTATTATACCCATATTCACTTTCCAGAAGAGTGTCCTAGTCTATGGCCATTGCACACTCAATGCAGCTGATCTCATCAAAAGAGTGTCCTAGATCTTTTCTGTACACAGATAGTACAAGCTTGTACATGGTTGTGTGTACACACACATTATTTAGAGTGAACATGCTACATACCCTATTTTATAATGTGTTTTTTTCCCCACTTACTCTGTTACACATAAAATTATCCATATGATTGTGTATTCTTTTTGAGGGTTGTTATTCTGTTTCAATACATATTTATTTATTCACTCTCCATTTAACTGTTATTTAAGTTTCTTCAATTTTTCATATACCCATCATGCTGCAATGAATATTCCTGAAGGTACTTTCTGTAGTTCTGTATTTTAAGATAAAATTTTTAAATAGACTCAAGTGAATAATATATATTTCTCTTTATTAAAATATATTTGACATATAACACTATGCAAACTGAAGGTATACATAGATTAATTTGGTATATTTATGTATTACATATGATTGCCATTATGGCAATCATTAGCACTTCTATCAGACCACATAATTATTTTTAGTGGTCAGAATAATTAAATCCTGGTTTCTTAGAAAGTTTGATCATAATATAATATTGTTGCGTACATTGACTATACTACACACCAGATCTCTAGGGCTTATTTACCATCTGTTGCACAGGGTACCATTTAATGACATCTATTCCTCTACCCTCAATCCTTGATAACCACCATTTCATACTCTGTTTTTACACATTTGGATTCTTTGAATTCCACATATAAGCCGTACTGTACACTACTTGTCTTTCCTTGAGTTATCTTAGCATAATATGCTCAAGGTCTGACCATGTTGTCACAAAAGGCAGGATGTCTTCCTTATGGCTGATAAAATTTCATTATATACACATACACCACCTTTTCTTTATCCATTCATCCTTTGGGCACTTAGGTTGTGTCCATATCTTGGTGAATAATGCAGCAATAAACATGAGAGTGCATATATGTCTTAATATCTTATTTTGGGTATACGTCCAGAAGTAGGATTGCTGGATCACAAAGTAGATCTATTTTTAATTTTTTGATGAAACTGCATATTGTTTTTCCATAGTGGCTGTTCTAATTTACATTCCCACCAACAGTGTGCAAGGATTCTCTTTTCTACACACTCTCACCAACACTTATCTCCTGACTTCTTGATGATACTCATTCTAACAGGTTTGAAGCAATATTGTGATTTTGACTTTCATTCCCTTGATTAGTGATGTGGTTACCATATTTTCATTTACCTGTTGAAAAATCTGTATGTCTTCTCTGGAGAAATGTTTTAGTTTCTCTATTTTTAAATGTGTTGTTGTTGAGTTATATGTTTCTTATATATTTTAGATATTAATTCTTTATTCAGTATGTGGTTTTATAAAAAATTTTCCATATTCTGTCAAGTGGTTTGTTTTGTTTTGTTTTGTTTTGTTTTGTTTTGGTGCAGACACTTTTAGGTTTGATATAGTCCCATGTGTTGATTTTGCTTTTGTTTGCACTTTTGGTGTCACTTTTGATTTTGCTTTTGTTTGCACTTTTTGTGTCACAGGTAAAAGTGATTGCCTGGACTAATGTTAAGAAGCTTCTCTGTTTTCTTTAGGAATTTTTATGGTATCTGGTTTAATGTTTAAGTCTTAGATCCATGTGATTTAAAACTGGACCCTTGTCTAATACCAATTACAATAATTATTACTCCGTATGTGTTTATCCAGTTTTTCTAGTACCAACACTTGAAGAGACTATTCTTTCCCCATTGGGTCATCTTGGTTGCCTTGTCAAATATTAACTGACCATATAGCAGGGCTTTAATTCTAGGCTTTCTATTCTGTTCCATTGATCTATGTGTTTATTTTTATGCCATCACCATATTGTTTACATAACTATAGTTTTGTAGTATACTTTGAAATCAGGAAGTATGATACCTCCAGATTTTTTTGTTCTTTCTCAAGATTGCTTTGGTTATTCAGGGTCTTTTATGGTTCCATGCAAATTTTGGATTGTATGTCATATTTCTGTGAAGAATGTCATTCAAATTTTCATGGGAATTGCAATGAATCTGTGGATGGCTTTGTGTAGCATGGAATTTTAACAATATCATTTCTTCCAATCCATGAACGTGGAATGTTTTCCCATTTGTTTGAGTTGTCTTCAATTTCTTTCAGCAAAGTCTTACAGTTTCATCGTACAACTCTTTCATTTCCTTGGCTAAATTTATTCCTAGGTATTTTAGTGTTTTCGATCCTATTGTAAATGAGTTAGTTTTCTTCATTATTTTTATTAGTGTATAAAAATGCAACTGATTTATGTTGATTTTATATCCTGTACCTTTGCTGAAATTGTTGATTAGCTTCAACAGCTTTTTGATTGAATTTTTGGGATTTTTGTATATACAAAATTATATCATTTGTAAGTAGCAAAAGTTTTACTTCTTTCTTTCCAATTTAATATATTTTATATCTTTGTCTTACCTAATTGCTCTAGGTAGGACTTCCTAAACTATATTATATAAGAGCGATGAAAGTGATATCCCAATTCCTGATCTTAAAGGGAAAGGTTTCAATCTTTTTTCATTGACTATAATGTTAGTTGTAGGTTTGATATATGTGACTTTTATTATATTGAAGTATATTCTTTTTATACCCAACTTGTTGAGGGTTTCTACAAAAGGATGTTATTTTGTAAATGCTTTTTCTGCATCCATTGCAATGATCTTGTGATTTTTTTCTTTCATTCTATCAATGTGGTGCATTACATTAAATGATTAGCATATATTGAACCATTTTTGCATCACAGTGGTAAAGCCCACTTGGTCAAAATATATACTCCTTTTAGTGCATTTGTGAATTGAGTTTGCTAACATTTTGTTGAGAATTTCTGCATCTATATTCATCAGGGATATTAGTTTATATTCTCTTTCATAGAGTATTTCCATTTGGCTTTATTATCAGGGTAATGCTGGCCTCATAAAATGAGCTCCAAAGTGTTCCCTTCTCTTCTGTTTTTTTTGAAAGAGTAAGAAGGATTAGTGTTAATTCTTAAGTATTTGGTAGAATTTGCCAGTGAACCTGTCTGGTTCTGGAATTTTCTGCATTGAGAGGTTTTTGATTATGGATTCAATCTTTTTTCTTGTGCTATTGGTCTGTTCAGATTTTCTATTTTTTTCCTGGTTTCCTCTTGATAGGTAGTATTTCTAAGAATTTATTGATTTCTTCCAGATTAATTTGATGACATACAATTGTTTATAATAGTCTCTTATGATACTATGTATTTCTGTAATATCAGTTGTAATGGTAACGTCTCATCTTCCATTTTTATTTTTCCTTAGTCTGAAGTTTGTCAATTTTTCTTATCTTTTCAAAAACCCAACTCTTAGTTTCATCAATTCTTTCTAGTGTTTCTAGTTTCTATTTATTTTTACTCTGATCTTTATTATTTCTATCCATCCTTTGGCTAACTTTGGACTTAATTTGTTCTTTTTCTAGTCCTTTGAGTTGTAAAGTTAAGTTGTTTGATCTTTTTTAATTTCTTTTTTTTTCATTTTATTTTATTTTATTTCTTTTCAGTGTTCCAGCATTCTTTGTTTATGCACCACAACCAGCACTCCATGCAATACATGCCCTCCATAATACCCACCACCAGGCTCACCCAAACATCCATCCCCCTCCTCTCCAAAACCCTCAGTCTGTTTCTCAGTGTCCACAGTCTCTCATGGTTTGTCTCCCCTCCAATTTCTCCCAACTCACTTCTCTTCATTGCCCAATGTCCTCCATGTACACATTATTTTTAAAACAGTGAGCTTTTCAAAGATATATTTCCCTGAATGGATAATACCACCATGATTTCAAATAAATAATGAGTTCCCAAAGGACTGCAAAGTGAGGTAATAAAATATTTGAATTTTTATCCTGTATAAGAGTGTCTTTCTTTTTAAATTTCTTATGATATGCTATAAGCTTTCCTCTCACAACTGCTTTTGTAACATCCCATATAATTTGATATATTTTTTTTCTATTTGTTTTGAGATAATTTAGTTCCCCTTTGATTTCTTTGACATAAAGGTTGTTCAGAATATACTATCTCTCTCTCTCTATATATATATATATAGAGAGAGAGAGAGATTTTCCAGCTTTTCTCTTGATTTGTGGTTTTAATTATTTTATTTATTTATTTGTTAGAGAGAAAGAGAGCACAAGCAGGTGGAGTAGCAGAGGTAGAGGGAGAAGCAGGCTCCCCGCTGAGCCGGGAGCCCGATGTAGGACTCGATCCCAGGACCCTGAGACCATGACCCAAGCTGAAGGCAGATGCGCAACTGACTGAGCCACCCAGGAGTCCCCTTGATTTGTAGTTTTATACTAGTGTGGTCAGAAAAGATATTTGGTATGATTTCAATCCTCTTATATTTGTTAAGATTTGTTTTGTGTCTTATAATTTGTTCTATCATAGAGAATGTTCCATGTGTACTTGAGAAGAATGTGTCTTCTGTTGCTGTTGGATAGACTTTTTATATATTTCTTTTCTGATTTTCTGTCTGGATGATTTATCCATTACTGACAATGGAGGTACTGAAATTCCCTACTATTATCACTGTCTATTTTTTCTTTCAGATCTTTTATTTAGGTGCTCCAGTGTTGGCTATGTATATGTTTATGATATAACTTCTTGATTTATGGACCCCTTTATTATTACATATGATCTTTTTTGTCTTGTTACTATTTTGGGGCTTGAAATCTATTTTGTCTAATAGGATTTTCACTTACATGGCATTTTTTTTCCCCTTTTTTTTCGCTTTGAGCCTATTGTAACTTTAAAATTGAAATGAGTCTCTTATAGGGAGCATACAGTTGAGTCTTGCTTTTTTTTTAATTATTATTTTTGAGTCTTGAGATGCATGCAGGCACTCTGTACCTTGTGGTTGGTAAATTTAATCCATTTATATTTAAAATGATTACAGATATGTAAGAACTTACTACTGCCATCTTATTGTTTGTCTTCTGCCTCTTTTATATTTCCATTGTTTCTTTTTCCCTTTGTTTCTGTTTACCTCATACTGTCACCAATTTACAATGGTAGTATGCTCCATCTCCCCTTTTTAGTAGTATGCTCAATCTCCCTCTCGATTTGTGGTTACATGACTTGAAAAACATACCATGCTTATATAAAACACATCATAGGTAAAACCATCCATTTTATGCTCACAGGAGCTTACACTTGCCTATAAAGCTCCAACCTTTTACTTCTCTTTTGTATTTTTAGCGTCATAACTTTTATGTTGTATATTTGTGAACAAATTGTAGTACCTACAATTATTTCTAATATTCTATTACTTTAAACTTTATACTATAATTAACTGGTCAACACACTACTCTAATAGAAATTTTTCACTTGTACTAGAGTGTTGTGTACATTAATATGATTTTAAGTCACTGATTATTGTCTTTTTGTTTTAGCCTGAACTCCTTTCGTCATTTTTCGCAAAGCAATTCTAGTCATAGTAAACTCCCTTAGCTTTTTTTGAGAGCGACTTTCTCTTTTATATAGCAAAGCTGTCCCTCCCATATGAAGTTTCTTGGTTGCCACTTTTTATCTTTTAACCCTCTAAATATTTCAGTTAACCCTTTCTTGACCTATAGAGTTTCTTATCTTAATGGGTTCCATTGTAAGTTATTTTCTTTGCCTTTAAGATTTTTATCAGTTTTTTTTTGATAGTTTCAGCATAATGTGTCTTGAAGAAAGTCTCTTTGTATTGAGAAAATGGGGTGTTCTACTGGTTTCATGATCTTTTATGTCCAATTCCTTCCCCAAGTTTGAAAGTTCTGGGTTATTATTTCTTTTCTTTAAATTTTCTTCTCTTCCCCTCTGGTACATTAATTATTCTTGTATTTTGCCTTTGTAAGTCTGATGGCTCTTGTAGGATTTATGCACTTTTAAAACAACTTAGTTCTCTCTCTTCTAATTGAATTCAATCTTCATTCCTATCCTCCAAGTCACTTGTCCTTTCTTCCATCTGCTCTCCCCTGTTACAGATGCTTTCTATGATATTTTTCATCTCCTTCAGTAGCTATGAAGTTTGGTTTATTTTTATAACTTGAATTTGCTTCATAAAGAATTCCTCATGTTCATTAATTTGAGTTCACTGAATTGCCTGAGTTTCCTTGAAGCTCAATGAATTTCTTCATGACTATCTTGAATTATTTTATGAGATCACACTATTCCATACCTTTGAGCTTGGCTTTTCATGATACTGATTTACTTGATTTTTCATAGTATTTAAAGATATGTGCTTCCGTTTCATATTTAAAGAGCAGACACCTTAATGTTTTATTTTTAGTTTGGATCTTACAGTCCGAGACTATTAGAAAAAATTCTCTTGTGTTCCAGAAGGTGGCACTATAGCTCAAGTTTGTGGTTTCTCCTACCAGATGTGGCTCTTACTGATGCTGGCAGCAGTGGGGAGAAGATGTAAGCCATGTTTGGACCTCATGCTGAAGTCCCAAAGCAGAAAGCACATTCCTTCAAAACTTTGTTTTATTTTCTTGTCTGCCTTCTTCCCTTTCCTTTCCCTCCTCCCAGACATGGATTCCTGTTTCTGAAGTCCAGGCGCTTCTGAAGGAGAAACAGGTCCCTCCAGCCACCACCTGCACAACTGAAACAGCTAGGCAGTCCCTTACCACTTTTGCTTCTCCCCATCTTGGGGACTTTGCCACTGTCTCTGCGAAAAGCTCTGTACCTTGCTGCCCTTAGGAAGGGGCACCTTGATGAGTTACTCCCTCTCCTCTGACTCCAAATTTATCTCTCTCCTACTCTGATGGCATGCTGGATTCTCCTATTGTGGAGGTCCAGCCAGCCTGGATTCTCTGTTGTTTGGGGGTATCTACCCAGATGGTCACTCTTCAGAATTCCTTTCCCCTGTTATCAGTGAGTGGGGTAGAGCTGTCTTGACAAATCCGATGGAGTGGCAGCCCCCACTGAGATTCTACCTTCCCACTTTAAGATGCAAAGATAGGTAGAAAACTCCCACGTATCCTGCAATATTGTGAAGAGATACTTTTGTTTGATTTTAGATGTTCAACTGGTTGTTTATCAAAGAGGAGAGAAAAAAGGAATGGCTCATGCCACCATGAAACTAATATTACTCTTCCATAATATACACAGTTAGAATTGTGATAGACAAATCCTAGTTGAATTCCCAAAGTCTGAAATCAATCAGAAAGTATGTACATCTTTTTTTTTTATCATTTACTAATGATAGATAGTATTAAATAGCACTGATTTAACAAGTTAATCATTTTCCATGTGCCTATTAGTTATTTTACTGTTCCCTCTTTGATTTGCATATATTTTTTCTTGAATTATATTTTCAGAGGATTAACACTACATCACAAATATTTTCTCCCATTTTATCAATTTTTTTAATCTATTCACTTTTTATAAATATTTTCTATAAGTATTTTCTGAGCTTTGTATTTTGTTCAGGAAGTTCTTTTCTTCTTGAAAAAATATCTAAAATTTTCTTATCTTCTACTATATATGTAGATACATATATTAGACTCTTCACTGCTTCTTATATCTTAATTTTAATTCTGAATATGTATGGCATCAAAGACTTATGGTTTTAGTCTGAACAGTGGGCAAGTATATATTGTTTTGGTATTCTTACTGGTTTCAACATCTTCAGCTGAAGAAGTGCTTAGCATTTAATCTAAATGTTCTTTCCATTTTTGATTTCTTTACTGTCTAGGCATAAGAAATATGTTGAGGTAAGACAAATGCAGAGAATTTTAGTGGTCAAGGAAGATGAAAGAAAACCACCAAAACAAAAACAAAAAAACAAAAAAAAAACCATAACAGTTAACATGGCAATGATATATTCAAATGAAAAAAACGACAACAGTGTGAATTTATGATCTTAGAATTTGCCACCTCTGTAACACAATGTGGCCCAACAGCAGTAGCTGCCTCCCTTTAGTCCATTAACCAAATAGCACCTCAATTTAAATTTCTAATACTTTCACTTAAAAAAAGGACATGCTTAAAGTATTACAATATTATGAACAACAACAATAAAGAGGGAAGCCTGGGTGGCTCAGTCAAACATCTGCCTTCAACTTAGGTTATGATCCCAGGGTTCTGGGGTCAAGTCCTGAATCGGGCTCCTTGCTTAGTGGGGAGCCTGCTTTTCCCTCTGCTTGTGATCTCTCTGATAAATAAAATCTTTAAAAAAAACAATAAAGGATATCTGTATTTCCCACTGGTTTGGAGACCCTGAAGGGGAGAGAGTAGGCTCAGAAATGGGGTCCTTGTGCCCTTTGGGGTAACAGCAGCTCTGCTAGAGACCACTTGGTAGGATGTACTGACTTAGGGAGGAAAAGTGCATGTGGAATGAGCCCAGCATCTGTGTGGTTCTTCAAAACGTAGTTGAAGTTTGCACACAGACACCAAATTAGTAGTCCTGAAGAAGAGTGACCTTGAGGACAAGGAATAGTTTAGGAACTGGGTGGGTTTATAAATTTCTCTTCAGACTAAGTGAAAAACTATGTAGAGAATATAATTTAAAACTTCTTTACCTCATTTGTAGTTACTTGTATGGCATACTAATACAATTTAGCATATTTAATGCTATGTATGAAAGTAAGGGACAATCCAGAAAAGGAAATAAAGCCTGCCCTATCTCAAATCCCAAGTGATGCTCTTTGGGTACAACATGTCTGATTTAAGAATGAACATCTAGTCTCTCAAATATGTGAGAGGAGATGGCCTGAATGGGGTTTCCTAAATTACACTCAGCATCGAAATATATTTGTGATTAATTTGCAATATAAATATATTTCAAATTTTTACAAATATAATTATGATCTATTATATATAGATACACACACACACACACACACACACACACACACACACACACAGACATATGTCATTCTATGTACCCAGAATTGTTCTAGGGACGGTTGATAGGAAGTTTCTGACTTCCTGGACCTTATAAAGGAGGAGAATACATATTAAAAAAAAAAAGGTGATATATCAAGGAGCAAAGTAATTTGAGAAAGTGATAACAAAGGAAAATAAATGGTACAAAGTGAGAGAAACAGTCAATGGAACAGGTCTACTTTAGGTTGAGGATAAGAAAACAGTCTTTCTGTGGGAGTGACATTTGATGTAAGACAAGGAAGGAAAGGGACTAGCATAGGAAAACTAAGAATTGTTTCAGACAGAGGGAACAAATACCCCAAGGCTATTAAGCTGAAATGAGTTTCACATGCCCAACAAAGAGAAAGTGGGGATTTAGGGAAATGGAAAATAAAGAGTGCTTTGGAAGTTAATTGATGATATGAGTAATTGTTATCAAACTTAAGCAAACATGGAAGATTTGTAAAGGTGACAAAACAGATTGCTGGGTCCATGTTCAGGTCTTCTAACTCTAATTCAGTAGGTCTGGGATGAATCCCTAAGTTTGCATTTCTTTTGAGATCTCCAGGTGATGCTGATGTTTTTGATCTGAAGACCCACCTTGTGATCCAAGGATATAGGTCTTTGAACACAGGACAGGAAATTTCGATTTATTGTTTCTATATGTAGTGGAAAGCCATTAAGTGATTTTAAGCACTAGACTCTGAATAAAGCATAGATTGGAGGAAAAGAATAGAGTGAAAGTAAAATATATGCTCAATCTATTGTATCTTTGGATCTGAAGTGTGTCTTCTGTAAAAAGGCATACAGTTAATAGTTTTTGTTGTTGTTTGTTTGTTTTTGTTTTAAACCAGTCTGACAACCTCTGGCTTTTCCTTGTTTGACCAATTCACATTTAGTGGTATTGATATGGTTGAATTTATGTCTGCATCATGCTTTTTGGCTCTATATATCTATTACTAATTTATTAGTCTGTTTCTCCTTTACTAAATTCTTTACTATGAAGTGGATATTTTCTAGCATTGAATTTTAATTTCTTTAATAATGTTTACCTGTGGTTTTTGAGTTTTTTTCCTTAAGAGCTACCTCAGGTCCTAGGAAGCATGGTGTACTAAATTGAGATTGGTATAGAAAATGCTCCAAAATATAAGTTTAACCCAGTGGAAGGTCCCTTCCCCTTGCCTCCTCTCCCCTAACATAGCCTGGCAACTTTTAATGCAATGATTCATGGACATAGACTTCTTCCATCTCTTGACTACTCTATAATTATGACTTCATAATCCTTTGAGTTTAGCCAGTGAATAGGAAACAATAGTTAAAGTTCACTTGCTTTTCAGCCACCTGGGCTCAGAAGTTACGCTGTTCATTTTGATATAATTTACTGGCAAGAAATGATCACATCCCTTCCCAAGGTGCCAATGCAAGGGGTTTTGAAATGCTACCAAAGGTGCAATGACACATGATATAAGGAAGGGGAGACGGCATCTTTAGTGGATTGCATGTTGTTCCTGCTATGTGAGGAGATATGGTAGGAAACTACTACAGTGATCTAGGATAGAAATTTTGATGACTTAGACCAGGATTTTAGTAGGAGAGGTAGAGAAAATGATAGGTTCAGAAATGTCATGGAGATAGAATCAATAGATTTGCTGAGGGATATTAGCTACACTGTAGATGGTAATATTATTTACTGATATAAAAAGAGGGTTTGAAGAACAAAGAACAAATTCATTTTTGAAACATTAATTTTGGGGTGCTAAATAGCCAAATGAAAATATAAAGCAGGTACTTGGTTATATATATCTAGAATTCAGTAAAGAGCTGAAGAGTGGATATATATACTTGGAAGTGATTAGCCTAGAAATAAAATTTAAAGCTATAAATATGATTTTCTAGGAAAAATGCACACATAAGAGAAGTTGGCTCAAGATCTGAGCCCCAGTGGTTCACCAATATTTAAAGGAAAGAGAAGGAAAGCAACAAAAAACACTAAGCAGCTGACAGTGTTGTAAAGGGAATACCTTAAATATGTGTGGTCATGGAACCCAGGGGAAATAACCTCTCTTTTTCTTGTAATGCTAACTGTGCCAATTATATCTTTCAAGTAAGATAAACAAATGTTATGAAGGTCACTTGTGACCTTGAAAAGCACATTTTCAAGTCCTATCCAAGTCCAAATGTCATAACTCTTTTTCCATTAGAGAAGGAGGAATCATGCTGTGAGAAATCCTGTACTAACCCACATGCAAAGACTACATGGACAAGGCCATGTGGAGAGAAACAAGGCCGCCAGATGATAGTCATTATCAGTTGCAAGACATGTAAATGTAATAAGTCTTCAGATGATTCCAGCCCCCATTCTTAGTTCATTCTAGCTGAGGACTCCTACATTACAGAGAAATGACAAACCATCTCTATAGTGTTCTCTCCAAATTAATGACCCTCGAAATCTGTGACCATAATAAATAGTGTTTTACTCCATTAAGTTTTAGGGGTACTATGTTTTGCAAGCATAGTAAGTAGGATATAGAACTGAATTCAGCCATTAACTAAGAGGTAAACATGGCTGGGGAGAGGGGACAAAAAGAACGTTGCTACAGGATGGGTAAATTGTAAATGGGTTGGAAGGCCTTTGGCTTTTACGCTAATAGGAGATCCTTCGAAGAATTCTGAACAAAGGGATAGCACAATCTATGTCAAAATATGTATTTTCTTATGAGCAAATTTTTGGCATGCCTTGTGTTTGTTATAAGCAAATACACCCCTGTGGCAGTAACTTCTTATCTAGTAGTAAACTCCTACCTCAATTTTTCTGGAAATGTAACTTTAGTTTGGTAACAAAGAAGCCATGTAATACAGTAGATAATTCTTTATTATTTTCAGTTCAGTTTTCTTATTCGAAGGAAGTTACTCATAGAAAACTATTAAGGGATACATTCACCTAAATGACATTTCTAATATTTATCTCTATTATATATTTGAGCAGAAAATACTTTGGCTATATTGCAGATTCTTATCTAAATTAAATACTCAAGGGGGAAAATATTTTGGAATTTCATAGGGCTGTTTTGTTCCAACTCTGTCTGCATCCTCGAACAATGCCCAAGCAATTGGTTAAAAATTGAAAATATCAGGAGCGTATTACTTTGCAATATGGTTTAGAAATTCTTTTTGCTGGTAAAAGTCTGCTTGCAAGTTGATATATATCTTTCTCATATGAGAAATAGCGTACTACCATATTTATAGTTTTACTAAATTTTTCACCAACTGATTTTTTTTCAGAGATGAGAAAATCTAAAGTTGCCATAACTACAAATATAGAGTGCAATATATTCTAAATTACTTGTGTTTCATTTCTCTTATGAAACTTATAAAGGATGGGAATCCTACTGTATCTATAGACCACATACTTTTCATAAGGTATAAGATGTTTAATGAAGAGGAAAGATCTCAATGCAATGTAGTCCGTTTATGATGCCTAAAAGATTTGCAAGACATTAAATCAAATACTTAAACCAATTGTACCATATCATGGAGAAGTTAAAAGAAAAAAAAGTCACCTGAAAAATCAAACTATATGAGAATCACGTTTTAAAGCACATAGTAATATATTTGATTTGTTTAAACAACCATCTATATTTTTAAATGGCATATTTATTTTCAACACCACAAATTATTTTGATGCTTCCGTACTTAGTAAGGTGGATGGTGCTGTTCCAAACATATGTTTACTGTGAATGAATTAAGATTTTCACAATGCACTTCATTACACATTTATATCAAAAGAGGTATTAATAGATAAAACATTTTTTACAGATACACGCTAAATCAATACAGTTCATAAAAATGCAGTCAAAACTCATGATTTCCGTCTCTAAATGACACCATGGAAGCTCTATAAATTGTATCATCTGTCTCATCTTTATCACTTATTACCTATGAGATTTGATTGCTATAGTTGTTATATTTAAATAATATTATGGAAAACATCACATAATATATACAAATCAGGTCTTCTCATCAGATGAAAATCACCAGGGAAGGAAATAAATTCAATTATGTATTTCTCATGTAGGCAGAGAGAATTTCAGTGTCTGATACATGTTTTTTTCTTTTATGTTTTCAGGTTGACCCTAGAAAACTGTGTTCTGATACACTCATTATTTAAATTCACCATTGGGTAAGCTGGTCTGAGGTAATTACGTTCTCTATATGTTAGGACTATAGACTGTAATGAAATAATCCTGTGCAGCCAAAGCCATTTCTTACTGTGAGCAAAGTTAATTTCAGGAATGACCTTGAAGAGCTAGGCAAAATTATTTTATTACAAAAGAGTGATTTAAAAAAAATGTACTAGACTAGCTGAGATAGAGTTAAACCATTCAAAAACTGACTAAGACTTTTCTTAAAAGTCAAAGAATTGAGTCATAATAAAATTCATGTGAGCCTTTAGTTTCTGCCTTCAGTTTATGAAGGAATTAAAGTTATTAAAAATAATGTTTGTTATACAGTCACCATTGATCTGGTCTTATGAAAATAACTGTCTTCTTCCACTCCAAGGAGGTTTTACGGCACAAAGCTACAGTTTTAAAACATGTATAATACATATATATTTATGTATAAAATCTATACTGTGTGTGTATCGTCACATTTTGATACTGTCCTGATACATGAGAGAAACAATACAGATATTGCACAACTGTGGCTGGAATATCATCTGATGATATAAGCAGAAGGGAGAAATATAGTTCTACAATAAAAGAGATGAACAAAATCTGCACTAGAAATAAGGAAGATACTCTTTGAAGAGAAGCAAAACAATAAAGGGCAAAATATTAACTTAGTCACAGTGCATAGTGAAGAATTTATTTTTCTTTTACTCTACAGCTGCACTTCTAGCATGAACATTTTACTTAAATGATTGATTTTACTTTTCTATCTCCATTCCTGAAAAGTTATAAGCCATAAAAATATCTTAAGAAAGGACTGAACTTAATTTTATTAGATTTAAATGAAACCTCTATCCATTATCCCATAACTTGAACCAACTTTATTATAGTTTATACCTCCTTACTATTGTAGTTCTCCACATTCAGATTTTCAGGATTTAGGGAGATTGCTGCACTTAAGGTTTTTCACCCTAGATAAATGGATATTGGCAAATGAGCATCAGGAAATATATAGAGAAATATTAAGAAAAAAGAAAGATGGAGATGAGGAGGAGGGAAAGATTGCTATAGCTCTGAGTTGAAAGTACTAGTCATTAAAGAGTAAATGATTGGTGGGGGAAAGAAGAGAGGGGACCTTAAGTATAGATTAACAATTAGTACTAGTTAGAGCAGAAAGAAAGAGGGAACATGATGAGTATGAGAGAAAACAGAAATAATGGAATAGAGTATTCTGTCCATAATATTTGGTTTGGGGGAAGGCTTGGCAAAAGCCAGAGGAGGATTTAGTTGAGGAAGTGGAAAGAGAATGGAGAAGACATCATTAAGAAAACTTATTTTTTATAACTTTCTTAAAAATGTTCTTTGTTCCAAGTAATATTCAGAATGAAAAGTTGTCAATCCTTAATAACAAAGGTTTAGGTCTCTCATGGATTGTAAGCTTCTACAGAACAAAGAACTTTATAAACCTTTCAAGCATCATGAAATGCAATTATAAACACCTTGTGGGACATTGGGTGATATCAGATATTTGTTATGGTAATCTAGATTATGTAGCAATGGAAGATTGATAGTTGTCAATAAATCAAGAAATATAAATCAATGACTTCTTTAGTAAGACAGCAGCATGCTGTAATCACTAATACCTACATCTGGTTTATTAAAAGTACATCCAGGCACTTTCATTTTGTCTCTTTTGTACTGTATATTCTTGTGTATGTGAACTCACATCCATACAATTCATGTGAAAAAGTAATGTGAAAGTCAACTCTGGTGTCCACACTGAAAATTCAAATGTGAAAGGATGAATTGTTGTGAGTTCATTTAACAAACAATTTGGACCATGTTTACCAGTAGAAAATAACACCTTGCTTTAAAATCTAGAGATATTAATAAGAATTCTTATTAATTACATTTTAAATAAATTATATAGGTATATATTTATCTGTGTAAGGAGCTTCATATGGGTGGTTAAGCAACTAAAGTAACCAAAAGGTTTTATACCAGGTCAGCAATAGTCCTTTGATAGACATCATAGGTCAGTGGATAGTAGTAAGATCACCTTAGACAGGAAGAAAAGGAATTGTCATATGTAGAAATGAAATGCAATCACTAATACACAGGTTTAAGCCATGGAAAATAATGTGTTAGCACAAGAAGGTGGAAGGTATAGTTTGGGATATGTACATGATGAAAGAGAAATGACTATTGTCAATTTGATCTAGAATACTAGAATTCATGCAAAGAAGAGACTCATTAAGTCCTATTTGCTTCCATGCAGCAGTGTTCTATAAAAATATCTACTATAGGGCAGTTCCACTATTAGAAAACTTCTCTAACTTTAAGCTAAAAGTGCTGCCATCATAAGTCTTCACTTTAGTTATTCCTTCTGATGGTTCGTATAATAAAATTACTTTCTTGTTCAAATAGCAGTAATTTCGAATTTTGATGACCGTAATCAATTTTCTCTAATTCATCTATTTCCCCAAGGTACACATCATATTACATTATTTTTCACCTTCACCATAGGATTTGGCAAGCTTTAGCATGGAATTTTTTTCTCAAGTATTAAAATAAAATTCCTTCTAGGAAGCACTCCTGTTTTATATAATGTGTAAGAAAAAAAAAAAACTTTAAAATTTCACTTCCTCGAAAGGCTTAGGCATCTCTCCTTAATTGATGCTGAATGTTAGGGCACATGGTAAATAGGGGAAGCAGCTTTTTTGTAAGAGTTTGGCAAATCTGAATTAAAAATCATCATTGTTTTCAGGTTTTTACTGTGGGCTTTTGATAGCTTCAAACTGAATTTACAAAATATCAAGCTTATGTAGAAACTGTAAATAATCTTAGTATTTTCTGCTATATTTGTTGATTTATATACATGTACCTATTTGTTTTCTTTAATGTCCACATCAAGAATGAACTGTGCATATATCTATGAATTCATATCTTTAACTACTTCAGTGTACCATAAAATTAAGTAAGCATTTAAAAACTTTTGAAGAAAACAAATTCATAAGCATAAATGGTATGCCTATATGCTATCTATTAGAATATGTGGGTATACTCCTGTGGCAAAGAAAGAACAACTTTAACATGTAAGTCAGAGAAACTGACAAACTGGGAAATATATAAAATATTCAAATAAAAGTCAGTCCAGCTTAATTATGTTGCAGCAGTCTATTAAACTATCTCAAATAACTTGACTCGATCATCATGTCATGTTCTGCTAAGTGACCTTGGGCAAGTCACATAACCTCTTTACATTTCAGTCTTCTTATCTCTAAAATTAACTGTTTGACAAATTCCAGTGTCATTCACTATCCCCAAAGTGTCTCCATTTTATGGTCTGAAAATGTACTGCTAATGTTTATATGAAAAACTCTGTGAATGACAGTAAATTTAATATATACTTGGTATTCTACAAAAACATGGGAATGTCTATTTCACAATAAAACATTTCAATAAGGCTTCAGAAAATAGTGTCAATCACAAAAGACATTCATAGAAGAGAAATAATAAGGTTAAGATCAAGGATGAAATAAGAAGGGTTATGTTAAAAATAGTAGTAAATTTAAAAAAAATACTAATAAAATTAGTAAACCTTACCTAAACGTTTAGACATCTTCACCTGAGTATGTATTTTATAATCATTAAACAACAACAAAAGCAAACTTTGAGTTCTTCAAAAATAGACAGGACTTAGCTCTATCCGGATTACATCTTACAGTGGTGATATTTAACATCAGCTCAATTTTAATGCATTATTTACATTTTACTGAAACTTTTATTAGGTATCCTTGCTACCCCCATCAGGAGGTAACATAACATGTCAGATTAAGAGTATGAATGTTAGAGCCACATTAACTGGGTCCGAACCAAAACCCCTGTTCTGATACCTGTAAGGTGTATGATATTAGGCAGATAACTGGAGCTCTTTGCCACTCAGTTTCTTCACACAGATTTTGGGATAGTAAATGGGTTGTAAATGCAAAGAGTATAGAACAGTTTCTGGCACGATGTTAAGTATTATAAAAGTGCTAGCTGTTATAATAGTTGTTACCTTTTTCTTAATACATGATTACAGACGAAATTAGAAGTGTTGATGCCTAATAACTTTATATACTTAAGCTATGGTTTTCACTAGTCACTTGACATTTTTTGTTTTAACAAGAATGGCTTGGATAAAAGGAATTTATATTTAACCAAGCATATATCATTAAAATATGCTTGTTACCTCATTTTAGTAGAAGGAGAGCAAAAATTCATCCCATAAGACTCAGTTTACAATAAAAGAGGCTTTGTAACAAGTAAAACTGCCATGTTCTAGATCTAGTATAAGGTATCTCAGCCATTCATCAAACAAATCATTAAACATCCATGCACGTGATGCTAAATGTCTTATTCTCAGTTATATGTACATAAATATGAAACCATCCTTTCCCTCAAGGAGTTTCAGGCTATAGAAGAGATACAGTTCTTTAATAGGTTCTAAACTCCTGATATGTCATAGTACGCTTATAATCGTTTCTTCTCAGTTTTCACAAAAGTCATGAAGAGGGGTGTCATGAAGAGAATGTACGTAAAAGAGATGTCATTGGGAGTGGAGCAATGAAAGATGAATAGGGTAGAGTTGAACATTCCAGGCTGAAGGAACAGTCTAAAGAAAAGTACAGAATAAATAGTGATGTCAAAGTTAAGAACAAGTAGACAGCATTAAATTCTCATAAGTGACAAAGTACATTCATACACACAAAATTTCCTTAATGCTTTATTGAGAATATTAATTCATTTACACTTTAAATGAAGTGATTCTATTAAATGCCGAGAGAGAAAGAAAGAAAAAACAATAAACCGAACCCACAAACATGGCCAGACTTTTTCCAGGTTAAGAAGAATCGATATTCTTTGATTTCATGGCATCCAAAAAAAAAAAAAAAATTCAGCAAGAGTAAAGAAAGCCCTATTATTTACATTATAGTAAAGGAGAAATTAAACACAGAATGACTTTTCTAACTACGGATGCAGTATTTTCTAGTAGTATGGAATTACTTTTAGAATAGTAACTCATTCACTTTTGGTTTATGCTTAAAACATTTTGTTGTTACTAACAGTAGAAGAGTAAGAGTCAAAGTAAACAAGATAGCGTGCCTTGAATTTAAAAGAAGTTTTGTTTCTTTCTAGGATGTTCTGTTACTGCTATGTAATCTAATATTAATGAAGCATTCAAAATATTTTGTAGGGAAGGAAGGAAGGAAGGAAAGAGGGATTACAAGGAGAAAAATGGGGATGGGGTAAAGAGAAGGTAAGGAAATAAGAGAGATAAAGGCAAAAACAGTTTGCATAATAATTTAGCATGTTTATATATTTGAAACAAAAATATTCTCCTTGAGTGATTACTTGATCTAGTGGATTTAAGGGGCATTTTAAAGGAAACTGGTGGCATTGTTCTCTTACTAAAATTCAAGGCCACTGAGAAAACATATCTTTTCCCAGGGAAATGAGCAATTTCACAAATTGAGAGAGCATACGGTCACCACTAATCTAGTGGCTTAATCCTCTCCTTTGGGTCTCTCATTCTATTTCAGGTTATCTATCCTTTGCCTCCAGGCAGGACTACAACTAAGCCATGTAAGACAGATGGGTTTCTAGCCCAGTCAAGATTTCTAGGGAAGTCATTTCCACAGCCTCTCAACATTAATCAAAATAACCAGCCCATGATTTAATAGAATAGCAAAATATCCCAAGTAGGCAACAGTTTTTGATAAACTTTGTTTTTTGATTCCATGACTGACAACGGTTCCTTCCCAGAGAATACAAATGAGTTTAAAATAGTTTAAAATACATACCAGGCAATGTGATTCCGACAACCTATTAAATCTCTATTTTGAAATACATTTATTTTACTGGCTGTAAACATAAAATCTAATTAGTAAAGAAACACAAATAAAATACTTTGCCTACTATATCAGGCTCTTTACAGGTATAGACCTAAACTTTCTTCCGTTTTTGAATGTATCTTTTTGGTTGTAATCCTTTAAGGCCTTAAAGTCATAGTGATGATTTTTCCCAAAATTCAATCCTTAAAACATTTGAAAATTTCATTCTCTAATGAAATGTGGAATTTTATAAAGGAAAGAGTGAGTCCCACAAAATAATTTTTTTTGTAAAATATGGAAAAAATCCAACTGCTTAACTGACTTTCAAAACATGTTACCTTATCAGGTTTTATAGCTAATTTAATACTTTTATCTTTCACAATTCCGTTAACATTGACAACACCCATCCCCAGTCTTTGCAGGCATATGACCTCCACATCACACATTAATCCCATTCTGTATTCCCATGTTTCAATCTAACACATTCATAAATCTCTTTAAGAATGACTCATGTAAAACGATGTCTCCTATCCACTGTGAAAACATTAACCAGTGGGCTTTATCAAACTATATTTACTGCTTACATATCTCAGTAAGTATGAGAATTAAAATGCATCAGTTCATTTGTTCCAAAAGACATCCTGTAACTAAGTACTATTAGCCCTAATTTAAAAATGAAAAATAAAAAGATGAATAACACTTTCTAACAATTTATTGCACTCTTACTATGTCCTAGGGACAAGGTTCTAACATAATTCATAACATTTTCTATTATACTAACCTGTTATCCAATGAAACAGATCAATGACAAATTTTTTCAATGTAGTGTTTGGTTTTTATTTTTTGGTTTGACATTGTTAAAAATTTCAGGACCCTTAAATCATAAGAATAATGGAATTTTCTACTCAGAGTGAAACAATGCTATATGAAAGATGGGTAGTCTGAAGTAGTGATTCATATTTAGAACTACTAACTGAATTAATACAACATTACTATTATATTAAACCTTCTAAAGAATATTGATCTTGATGGGTGAGAGCAAATTTTTGGAGGCAATGGATACGTATATGGCACAGGTTATAGTGATGATTTCAGGGATGTATCTTCTCTCCAAACTCACCAAGGCATATGCATTAAATGGGTACAGTTTTTTTGAATGTCAATCATAATTCAATAAAGTATTTTTTAAAAAGATAGCTACTGAAGAGTTTCACAGCCTCTGTGCCTGACTCTATTATTTCTGAACAATACACATGCATACATATTATACACAATACCCACTTACTCATGTGGAGTTACTATTTCAAATAGTTAATCTCAGTAAATGACCAATCAATCCAATTTTAAAGTTATAGAATAAATAAGATTAAACTAAGGGACCTGCCAAGATAGACTTTTTCCAGTTCATTTTCACAATAATATGAATTACTATAGCTTAGTAAATTCTTACCAATTATACTTATGCTTTTATAGCCCTATGGTAGAATCTGAAATTACTGATAATATAATAAACACAGGACAAGTAATTATCTCATGAGAGAAAAAGTATCATTTGTTCTTGTGTTTATCCAAAAGTTGATGTGTATATCATTTTGAATCATATTTCCTATTTTAATTATCTAACGAATCTATAGGTATATAATAAAAAGTCACTGCAAGACATATAACATTGTCTCTATGTCAAAACTGATAGTCACATCAGAATTTTTAACCATAGGTAAAAGGTTTATCTTCTTGTTGCTGCTCTGAAATTTTCTACAGATTTCAGAATAAGTGGGAATTTAGATAGAAGAAAATACGTTCAAATGTCAGTTTAACTTGTACTTTTCCCAAATATACAGCAAGAATTTGTCATGTCCTACTTCAGATAGATTTTTAACAAGTTTTCTTTTAAAGGACTCTTACTATCTTCATAAAGGAAGTAACACGATTACACAAAATGTTTCCATCATTTTGAAGTTTCTATTTATGTAAGTAAAATACTTTGCAATTAAAATACGACTTTTTTTGCCATACTTGCTGATACTTAAGTAGTGCATGCTACCTGATTCTCCTTATCACTAATTGCTTTTTTAATAAACTATTGCTAGTAAAAACAGACACCTACTTCAGTTTGATTGAGAAACATTTCAAAAAATGATTTTATATAGGCATTTTTCTTTCCCCAAAATATCTTAGCAATTTTTTTTAAAATCCAAATTTTGATTAAGCAATGTAAACTTACCTCATATTGAAGAAAAATCTTTCTCTTGTATTTGTCCCTGCTAGGAATCCTTTTTTTTTTTTTTTTTAAGATTTTATTTATTTATTTGACAGAAGATCACAAGCAGGCAGAGCAGCAGGCAGAGAGAAAGAGAGGGAAGCAGGCTCCCTGCTGAGCAGAGAACCTGATGCAAGGCTCCATCCCAGGACCCTGGGATCATGACCTGAACCGAAGGCAGCGGCTTTAACCCACTGAGCCACCCAGGCGCCCCTAGGAATCCTTTATTAACAATAAATGCCTTATTCTAGGAATGGATGGATTTGGGCTGAATATGATGCATTTTCTTCCCTGGAATTTGTTTTGGGATTTTTTTTTTTTTTTTAAGATAACAGTTATGTATAAAAGATTATATTATCAGTTTCCTGTTTTGGTTCCTTGAGTCCTATACTGACTTCCCCAAAGGTAATTCTCATTAAATCTTACACTGTTCCACTGCCACACCTTCACCTCTTTGTGTTCGCTTCAGTCAGAACTCTCAGATTCAGAAATGTATAGAGGATGATCTTTCTGTGATTGATTTAGGGAAGCAGGTATAAAATTTTGTGACTTGAGTTTTTTTTTCCTGCAAGTCTTCTCTTTCAAGTCCCTTAATCTGATATAAAGGACAGGGTAGTCTGTAATCACACTCTAATCTCTATTGGTCTAAATCCAAATAATTTCCTTCCGTACCCTGCTTGGTTGAGACTTAAATCCTTTATTATTCAATGATCCTATTTTTAAACTCTGCTTGGGAAAGCAGTGGTGACTTTTGATGTTAATCCTATTCAGTCCACTGACTCTATCCCCTTCAGGGAAATAGCCAGAGATTTTTAAGGGCGTAAGTATATAGCAGCCATACAACAAGAGAAAGAGGAAAGCTAAGTTAGAATTTTCAAAACTACAGAGGATAATAAAAATAAAGCCTTTATATTAAAACCCAGGTATATTTATTCTGATGAGCAACCTATTTATTCCATTAGAAATAGCTAGTTAAATCCTTTAGTCAGAGTTTTTCCTTGCCTAGGAGTTCATAGTTAGAGGATTGTAGGATAGGCAGTTGATTTTATATTCAAGGCAATAGCACTGGCAAGTCCTCAGACACTTCAAATGAAAATTGAATCTGACCATCATCCATGTTAAAATTCTAGATAAATGTTAATTAATATAATTTCTCATTTGTAAGTTGCAAACAGCCAAGAAGTAATACACATAAAAAACCATTCAGACAAAGCTCTGAGCTGGGGGTCAGAATACCTACCTGGCTTCTATGTTTGAGACTCCCATGATGATCAAGTAAGTATATAAAGCTTAGATTCTAAATCAATTTTTAATAAAAAGGAGTTTAGATCAATAATGATGACACCATTTTAGCATTACAAGACTATGAAAGGCAGTCTCATAAGCACAGTCTTTGTGCTCTAGGCCACATTAGAATGGGCTGAGAAGACTACCTTGCCAAGAGATAAAGAGCCTTCATATCCTGTGCTGGGCTCATCACGTTGTGTGAGAGTATCTTCCCATGTTTCAGACTCAATGTCTACAACTTTGTTGTGTTTAAGTATATGGCACCTAGCCAACTAGGTGCCTGCTATGCTGCTACGTCTGTCCCTTCTGAAAAGAGGATGGGGTCCTAGGGCTGCATGAAAACAGAGTTTACAGGTCAACTGCCTGTGTTGGCTACCAAAAGAGAACTGCTGGTCATGGGGAACCATTGCCCACTGCAGAAGCTGCTTTTGCTCTGTTTCTCCTCTGAGTAAAGCATTGTTATATCTAGTGCTTGACTATATTGTGTTCCCCTTGCACACTCCAGTACCACCATGCAGTGGGCAGAAATGTTCAGATTTCTACTTCCGATAATAGGTAACAAGATGCCACGTATTTATCATAAAATAATGACCTTATGGACTTCACGTGGATAATGTAGTAACAATTTAGCTAACATATGCCTAGTCACTTATCTCTTAATCATAAGAGTAGAGATAATGTTTGTGTCCTTTTTCTTGTCATGCCAGTATACTTCTAGTCCTTCTAGATGGCATGACCTTCCCTCTCTATCACTTAATTTCTCATTCTTTAAGCTGTAGCTCTTAACAAATATTTCTCTTTCTCTCCCTTCCTGGAGAGGGATAACCTCTATTAGTAGAAATAGAGGTTTCTATTTCTATCAGAAATAGTCCATCCTATTTCTGAACCTTATGCTTAACTTTACCATAGTACTGATTGCGCTGTTTTGTAATTTTGTATTGATTTACAAATTTATACTTTCTATTACAATAGGAGCTTCATGAGGACAGGATTCATGGCTTATAATACATGTGATATTAACATGTATCATAAAGATGCTACTCAAACTTTTTGCAAATGAATGCCTGAATAAATGCCTGGATATCCTGATATTTTCTCCTTTCTCAGTTCTTCTTTTAAAGAATCACAAATTCGGGGTTCCTGGGTTGCTCAGTCAGTTAAGCATCTGTCTTCGGGTCAGGTCATGATCCCACCATCCTGGGATTGAGCCCCACATCAGAGAGCCTGCTTCTCCCTCTTCCTCTGTCTGTTGCTCTTCCTGCTTGTGCTCTCTTTATCAAATAAATACAATTAAAAAAATAATAACAAATTCTTATAAGTCAGAAAATAAATTGTCTTTCTTAACCTATATTTCATAGTGTTCATGAGCCCAGGTTTTGTAAACAGACCAAGATTTGGATACTGCTCTCTTTCTAGACTAGTGACACAAAGGAGGTCTTGGAACTTTCCTCACCCCATAGTTGTCATCTTACATTAGATGATTAATTCCCAAAATTAACATTTATTTCACATATAACAATTGTAGCACATAGATGATAAATCATAATATTTGATTTTTCACATTTAAAAATACATTAATGGCTTCTGTCCTTGACAAGTAAAATTTTGTGATTGGATTCCACTTGGATTATCAAGTATAATCCTGGCTAGAGTTAAACCTGTTTTTTCTGACTTCTGGTGCTGGTTAAGATGGAGCAAACCCACTCCATCCTACCCCCTACCACCACTGCTTACAACTAAAAATGTGGACATAATACCAAAAGCAACCACACAAGGTCTCTTAAAAGTGAACAGTAGCAAGTAGATTGTGCAAAAAGTCAACACTTGAAGAATGACTGGTAGAGAGGTCAGTTTTCTGTTTCTTACCTGGCTCTTTGATGTGAGCATGATCAGAACTGCAGAATTACACAGCAGTCAGAGAACAAAATTTTTTTAGGGAAAGCCCTTCTGTCTTTCCAGAAGACTGGGAGAAGGGGACTTTGAGATCCCAAAGGAAAATCTTTCTCTCTCTCTCTTTTATTTTTTATTTTTTTGGTCTTTCTCTCATCCCTGCTTTCAAGTCAGCCCCAGTCATGCTATGGTGCTATGAAAAGGGCTCCAAAAAAATCCAAAGCGAGAAACCCCTGTGATCAACAGTGTATGTGAGGAATTACCATTATTTTATTCTCTCTCATCATTCAACACTTGCCCTCAATAATGGACCCAGTCATATATAATTATGTGGCAGGACAGGGACTAAAATTCTGAGAGAAATTATTTTTCCAACCAGAAAAGCTGGGGAATGAGGACCATGGGTACTAGAAACTGTGCGGAAAATACTGAAGAAGAGTGAGCTAGAGAAGCAGATTCTCTTGCTCTATGTATGAACCAATACATGGACCTGGCTCACCACCACCATTAACACGCATAACACAGAGGAAAGGATTTGATAATTGAACTATGATATAAACTACCAATCAACTACTTTAGTCCCAGATGCATAACTCAAGGAAAGATAGTTAAAATTTTGAAAATACACTGACATTGGAGTTATTGCCACAAAAGATGAAGTACAACTTGCCTTCTGGACCTAATCATGTCATCTGCCTTCTAAAATCACAACAGTGAAACAACAAACAGCATTCTCCAGAGAATTTTAGCAGAGTCTAGAATCTCCCAATATTGAAAATGTCCAGAGTACAGTAGAAAATAACACCATGCCAAAGGGTTAGGGGAAGGAAAATGTGACTAATTATCAAGTGCAAAGACAATGAAATGTCAACCAGGATTGCCAGGACAATGATATCATCAAAGACTTGAGCAACAATCCATTAAGTGAAGATTAAACACTATTGAAAAGTAGAAATTCATAGCAGAAAAATATAAATCATAAAAATATATAAACAAAAATTTTAGATATATATATCTGAAATTTTTAAAAAATGTTAGATGGCTTCAATATCAGAAGAGATGCCAGAACAAAGCACCAGTGAAATTGAAGATCAGTAGAAACTTTTGAATATTAAGAGTAATGAGAATAAGATTGAAAAACTTGTGAAGTAGCCTCTTCATTCCTACTCAGTATCATGCTGGAAGTCCTAAACAGTGTAGCAAGGGAAGGAAAAACAACATGAAAGATGCTGGAAAAAGGAAATAAAACCATTCCTATTTAAATCAACATATACATCTTATGGTCAAAAAAAAAAAAAAATCTCAGGGACTCTACACAAAACCCTCCAGAACTAATAGGTGAGTTCAGCAAGATGGCTATATATAAACTCAATAGTACAGAAATTATTTCTTTTTACAAATAACAGCATTAAATACTTGGAAATAAAAATTTTAAAACAGCGTGATTTACACCACACAAAAATAAAAGATTTAGCTATAAGCCTAACAAAATATGGTCTTGATCAGTCTGCTAAAAACTATGAAACACCAAAGAAAGAAATAAAAAAAAAGACCTAACAAGTGGAAAGAGATACTAAGTTCATGATTGGAAGACAATGGTATATCAATCTACCCCAAACTGACCTACATATCAATGCAATCTAATCAAAATCCAATATATTTTGTAGATATTAAAAATATTACTGTAAAGCTTATATGTAAAATAAAACAGTTGAACTCTCACTTAATATTGACTCAGTGTAAAACTACAATCAAGACAGTGTGGTATTTTCAAAAGTATATACATAGGGGTAAATAGAAAAAAATGGTGAGTTCTGAAACAGACCCAACATAGATGATGGATTTTTGGCAAAGATACAGTCCTAATTTTAGATGAAATGATAATCTTTTCAACAAATGATGCCAGAAAAATTGGACATTCATGTACAATTGATCCTTGACCCATATTTCACATTTTAAAAGGAAATTAACTCAAATAGACCACAGATGTAAAAGTTTAAACTCAGGAGCAAACAGAAGAAAATCTTGTGGCCCATGTTTTAGGCAAAATATTCTTAGGTATGATACCAAAAGTGTGATCCATTTAAAAATCCTAATAAATTGGGGGTGCCTGGGTGGCTCAGTGAGTTAAGCATCAGATTCTTGATTGCAGCTCATATTATGATCTCAGAGATATGAGATGGAGCCCCTCATCAGGCTCTGCATTCAGCAGGGAGTCTATTTAATATTATCTCTTCTCTCTCTCTGCCTCTGACCTTCCCCCCCTTTCATTCATGCTTTCTCTCTCCCTCCCTCTCTCTCTGTCAAACACACACACACACACACACACACACACACACACACACACACACATCTTAAGTGGATAAACTGAACTTCAGCAAAACACATTAAAAAAAAAAAAACTACCAAAACTGATAGTAAAAATACTGGTAGAGATGCATAGGAGCTAGAACCCTCATGCATTGCTAGTGAGAATGCAAAATAGTACAGCCTATTAATTTGTTGTTCAATGATATGATAATGCTTCTGAAAAATTAATGCAGGAAACATTCAGATACAGCTTTGTGTACATACAGCTTTGTGGTTATTGTCATTTGAAAAGAGTTGAGAAAAACAAAGCAGGGGAAATAATTAAACAGTTCAAAAGTGGTTATATTATAACATAGAAGGGTCAGGGAAGATCTCACTGGCCAAAGGAAACCTCACTGAGGATGCAGTACTTTAATACTTGATCATCCACACATTCTATATTGTTTGCATTCTGCAGACACCTGAGGAATAGTGAGAAATCCATGATAATAATGTAGAAAAATCCAAGAAAGGGTAGTAAATATCCTACCTTTTATTCATAAGACTTTTCATTACATTTTTAAGTATCATTCTAAAACTACCTTTAATATTTGTAGCCACACTTTGTGCTGTATTGCTCTGCAAATCCTCAGATGGTCACATCTCTTGTTATTAGGAAGCAGTAGTGTAGAAAGAAACCAGGTGTTTCAAAAATATATGGACAGTTTCAGTGTTGATATGATATTTATAAGTATGGAAAATAATATATTTTTATGTTTTTGCATGATAATTCTGGCAGCACTAATGATATTAGACAGTAAAACTATAAGTAAGAAGTATAAATTCAAACTGGCAGAACAAAGTCTTATTTTAAAGCAGCAGATATCTTATTTAAAGAATTAATGAAAAAATGGAAGGTAATATCAAGGTATGAAGGCATTAGAAATATGAATCCCAACTCAAACACCAATATAAAAATAGATATGAATTAATAATTAATTTTTAATGAACTCAATTTAATGGGGATAATTTCAAGCAGCTATTTAAGCTATAAATACTTAATATAATTTTTAATACTCTATCATAATTTTCATTATAAATTATGTTGTTAAGTGTTCATACATTTTATTAAAGCTTAAAAAATTTGTATTTGGGTTTCAAAGCCTCAAACTCTTTGACTTGTTATTGCAGCATTACAGGAAACCTGGCAGTGTAGATCATTTTATAAAGCATTTTTATCTCTTCTTTTCAGTATTATAAAAAATACTGTCATTAAGAATATAACTTATAAATTTATGCTCTTAAGATTAAAGTGTGAAAATATAGCTTGCCCCCCTTAAGAAAAAAAAGATGCGGCCTCTCTTTACAGAAAATCAATATTTCACAAAATCTTGGACCATAATAGGAGTTAAGTAATAGGCACTTTACAGTTTAATTGCCTTGTGGATGCTTTTGGCTTTTCCATTTCTATTCTGCTCTGAATTTTGCCTCATTTAAAATTTTCATCTTTTCTTATGGAGATAAATTTAGTCTTTTATTATTTGTGCCAGTGTGTGCATGTATGGAGGCCCATAAACTTTTTGCTCTTTTGTGCTGTTGTTTCGTTTAAAAACTATCACCGATAATTTTAGGATATTTTTTCCTGTTCTGCCATTTAGTGTTATAAAATCAAAGAGAAAAGGGTCTGAGGGGATAGCCTTAACTAATGGAACATCAGTATAGGGATATCGGGTCTTTGTTCATGCCCCCAGCAATAATCAGGCTTCATCTGGTATAGAAATCAAGATCCAAGGACTCAGTACCAATTATCCTTCAAGGTTTCATGGCTTCTTACTATCTAGAGATGCCCAGGCAACTCAAAGATAGGTTGATGATAGCCTGCTTACATATTACAGATTTGTAGATTCTATTATAAATTCTTAATTGTTTCACATAAAAATCCAAGAATTAAATATTATGTATATTGTCATTTCCCTTATATTACAATTCAGGATGCTAAAAGTCAGAAAACCTAGGTAGTGTGCCAGAAATCACCCAGCAAGGTAAAAAAGTCCTGGAACTGCAACCTGAGCCTTTAGTCCCTTACTCCCCAATCTCAGGCTTTTCTTGCATAACTAACTCTACATTGTACCCTTTCCTCATTTAAAATAAGATATACTGAAAGAGATTCTACTAGACTCTACCATCAAATAATTCTTGCTCTGTGTTCATGACAAGAGCTCTACACTTGACTTTAGTACTTCTCTTATATATGAATTTATCAAAGCACATGCATAATCTGATAATTGAAATAGGTGAAATAACTGGACTGTCAGAGGTGATTTCGCTCTAAAACAAACAACTGAGAGCAACTAAAGTTAATTTATTATACTATTATAATGGGTAAAATTTGACCACAATACTTAAGAGTTTGATTATATACATCTCTTATTTAATTTTAAAAAGACTATATTTGTTTCCCTGAGTCACACATAAGCTTGAATATTTAAAAGGGTACAAAAAATCATTCAGATTACAATTTTAGTTCATCATTTTTTGACTACACCATCCTCTCATGTCTCAACATCTATAGTTCATTTTCTTTCCTACGTATTTGAGTCATAGTATATTTATACTGCTGATCTCTGTACCAATATATTATGTTCCCGAGCAAGTATTAAATCATTTAAGAACAGAAACAATATTTTAAACTACTTAACATACCTCAAATACATGCTAATTGATTTAAAATAGATATGGTAACATATGTACACTGCCTTAATTCAATAAGCATTTACTGAGCACAGCTTCTCTTGTTCATGTCTACATATCTGAATGTTTCCTGCATTAATTTTTCAGAAGCATTATCATATCATTGAACAACAAATTAATAGAAGAAGAAAAAAATGAGGCCAGAAAATTTCTCTGTATTTAAATCAAGATACACCCATAGTATGTATGGTAATAGTATTAGATGAGTTTTTACATCCCATTACTGTAAACTCTAATTTTTAAAAGCTACTTCTCTGCATAAAGTTCATGTTATGAACAAATAAATACCAATTAGATTTTCTCTATGTTTTGACATCTTTTTAATTTAACTTGTTTTATTATGGTCTGCATTCAGTTATTATTGTGGTCATTTCTCAGCTGCTACTCAGTAAAGGTGCTGTTCTTATAAGTTTTACGATATTTTTCATTGAGAGAATTAATTTACAAACACATGTAAATCCACACTTAAACATTCTCCATCCATACTGTCACTTAAAAGAAACTTGAATGCTTTTGACCAAAAAAAAAAAAAAAAAAGTATCTGAAGAGTGCTGTAGATAATAAAATAATTTTTATTATGCTAACAGGAATCACAGAAGAGTTAAGTAGTCCAAGGACTGAATTTTATATAGAGATCTCAATTTAGGTTCCATTTTAATTGTTAATTACCTATAGTATTAAGTAAGTCATACTCTGGCTAAGCTCCTTCATCCATAAAATGATTATGTTGAGTGTGGAGAAGACAGATTAGTTAAAATTAGTTTAGGGATAACTGCCTAATTATCTATGAGAAAATAAACCTGAATACTAAACTTACTCAAGTTGAAATAGATTCCATAGGCTTAAAGATTCAAATATAAATAAAAAAATAAAAAAATTTAAAAAATAAAAAATATAAGTTAAAAAAAATTATTTTGAGGCACCTGGGAGGCTTAGTGGGTTAAGCCTCTGACTTCGGCTCAGGTCATGATCTCAGGGTCCTGGGATCAAGCCCTACATTGGGCTCTCTGCTCAGCGGGGAGCCTGCTTCCTCCTCTCTCTCTCTCTCTGCCTGCCTGTCTGTCAAATAAAGAAATAAAATCTTTAAAAAAAAAAGTGATTTTATTTTGATTATTGTATATTTTTGAATTGGAGAAAATTCTTTATAATCATAACTGAGAATTCAAGTTATATAAAAAATGCACTTGATAAATTAGACCTTTAACAAAATATAAACATTTTTAAAAGACAAATTGGAAAAATATATACAAAATCAGAAAAGACTAATGTCCTTAGTATGCTAAAAACTCTTAAACTTAATACTTTTAAAAGATTAATTAAAAATGAGCACAAGATTAATAGACGTTTATAGAATTACATATATGTATATGCATATGTATATATATATATATATATATATATATATATATATATAAGATGCTTTTCTAACTTCTAGATATGATTTATGTGGCAAAAATCTTGCCTACTAAAAACATCTAGAAATTGAAGATTTTAAAATTATAACTTAGTTCACAGAAGAGATGGAAGAAGAGGCTGAGAAGAAGGAGGAGGAAGAAAAGGAAAGAAACAGAAAAATAGAATGGTAAGAATGTAGATAGATGTTGTCGTGATCCAGGGAAGCATTTGTCCATCTACATAAACTAGCAGATGAGCTTTAATTTCACAAGATAGATAAACAAGCTATGAGTTTGTAAAAGGTCAAGAGTTGGCAATGTGACCAACACTTAAAAACTTCCAAGTCTGTAAATGGCTGGGTGGGGGGGAAATCACAGGGACGGGAGATACCAACAAAACTTTTATCACTTTTTGTTGTCAATTTGAAGACCCATAACTCTGCCAGTGCTACTCATAGGAGGGGGATAAATCTTTCTAATAATTTGCAATATCTGGAAATATTCACCTTAAGAAGTCACCATAAAATTCTGTTCTCAGCAAATGTGAGAGTTAATTTTATGTTTCAACTTGGCCAGGCCATGATATTCAGGTATGTGATCAAACTGCATAGGTATTTCAGTGAAGGTATTATTTTTTTTTTAACAGAATTAGCACATTTAAATCAGTAGACTGTGAGTAAGGCAAATTGCCCTCCATAATGTGGGTGGGCCTCACCCAATCAGTTGAAGACTTTAAGGAAAAAAAATTACCTTTGTCAAAGAAAAAGGAATTCTGGTAGCAGACTGGCTTAGAACTTGAACTACACTTCCCTGGGTGTCCAGACTGCTGGCCTATCCTTCACATTTTGTACTTGCTAGCCTCCACAATCACATGAATGAGTTTTTTAAAACAAAACTCTCCATGTATACACATCTTATTGGTTCTGGTTCTCTGGAGTACCCTGGTCAATACAACATTTAATATCTTTGTACACATGAAGAGAAATACTTGCAAAACCAGTATGAAGTGATACACTATAATCCAGGTCATGGACACTCACATGAAAATAAAACAACCAAATAAAAACTAGAAAGTTTTCTCAAAACTCCACTCACACACAATAAGCATATTAGTTAAAAAAAAAAAATTTAATAGGAGACACAAAAATGTTAGGTACAGAGTGATTTACTCCATATAGCATTATAGTAATCGAAAATAGAACCTAAAATGTTTAATATTATTCCAATTATAAAAGGACAACTGAGTGTTTAGGAAGATGAAAACTGGCAGATTCATAACAGATCCAAATACAACAATTAAAAATGAAAATATATAGACAGTGAAATTAAAAAAAAAAAACTTCAAATGTGATATACTGTAAATCAGAAATAGAAAAAGAATTGGAGAACTGGGTCATCACACTATGTAGGATACAAAACAGAGAGATGGAAAATATGTCTAAATAGTAAAAAGGCACTGAGGCTAAAATTAGATCATTTAATATACGCTTGAGTTCTCAAAGCGAAAGTTTAAAAAAGAGGCAAAATTTGAAGATAAAACAATGATACAGGGGGGAGGAGTCAAGATGATGGAGAAGTAGCAGTCTGAGACGACATCAGGTAGCAGGCGATCAGCTAGATAGCTTATCAAACCATTCTGAACACCTACAAATCCAAGAGGAGATTGAAGAGAAAAAGAGCAACAATTCTAGAAACAGAAAATCAACCACTTTCTGAAAGGTAGAACCAGCAGAGAAGTGAATCCAAAGTGCAGGGAAGATCGACCACGGGGGCAGGGGCCGGCTCCCGGCAAGTGGTGGAGCAACAGAGCACAAAATCAGGACATTTAAAAGTCTGCTCCACTGAGGGACATTGCTCCAAGGCTAAATAGGGGTGAAGCCCACACAGGGACAGCATTTTCTCAGGTCCTGTGGGTCACAGAAGGATCAGGGGTGTCAGAGTGTCTCAGAGCTCACAGATATTAGAGTGTGGAGGCCGGCTATGAGACGAAGGTGAGGAGTGAGCTCTCAACCTGGGTTACCTTATGGTGATCCGTGGCATAAGTCACTGCTCTGTGAGCTGGAAGAGCTCAGGGATCTACAAGGTTCACAGACTCCAGGCAGGGCTCTGTGCCAGAGACAGAGATGCTTGGTCACAGGCTGGGTGAGCTCGGAGCGCAGCTGGAGGCCAGGGAGATGGGAGTGATTGTTTTTCTCCGAGGGGGCATTGAGGAGTGGGGCCCCGAGCTCTCAGCTCCTCCGGGCCGGGGATTGGGAGGCCTCCATTTTCATTCCCATCCTCTGGAGCTCTACGGAAAGTGTTAAAAGAACAAAAACTCCAAAGCAAACTCGAGCGGATTACTTAGCCTGGCCACTGGTAAGGGCAGTACAATTTTGCCTCAGGCAAAGACACTTGAGAATCATTACAACAGGCCCCTACCCAAGAAGATCAGCAAGAAATTCAGCCAAGACCAAGTTCATTTATCAAGGAGAACAGTGGAATTCCAGAGGAGGAGAAAGCAAAGCATGGAATTCATGGCTTTCTCTGCATGATTCTGTAGTCTTGCAGAGTTAATTTTTTTTTTAATTTTATTTTTTTCTTCTGCTAAATTTTTTAAAATTTTTACCCTTTCCTCTTTTAATGTTTTTTAACTAGTTTATCTTAACAATTCTTTCAAAAAATATTTTTTGAACCTTCATTATTATAGTCAAATTTTATCCTTCATTGTATCTAACTTTATATTTTGTATACAAATAGGGTTTTTTTCTTCTAAAAAAAATTGGGATACAACTTCTTCCAATAGATCTAAAGTACCCTAAATCTAGCACAGGGCTTTGTTCTAGTCTCCAGCCTGAGCAAATTCTCTCCACTTTCTTTTTCTTTATTCTCCCAACCAACTTATCAACTCCTTTTTGAGAAATTAAAAAAAATTTTTTTTTCATCTTTATAGTCACATTCCATCCCTTCATCGTGTTTACCCTTATATATGTTTTACATTCTTTAAAATTTTGGGAGGTAGTTTCTTCTAAGAGACCAAAATACTCCCAAAATTAAGTGGGTGAACCTGTTTTATTCACCAGTCTAATATATACATATTTTCTTTTTTATATTTTTCTTTATTTTTTTTCCTCTTTTTAATTTTTTTTTAAATTTTTCTGAACTTCCTTTTACCCCCCCCCCACAATTTGGGGTCTCCTCTGATTTGGTTAAAGCACATTTTATTGGGGTCTTTGCCAACCTTTTAGTATTTTATTTGCTCCTTCACATATTCTTATCTGGATAAAATGACAAGGCAGAAAAGATCACCACAAAAAAAAAAAAAAAAAGAACAAGAGATAGTACCAAAGGCCAGGGACCTAATCAATACGGACATTGGTAATATGTCAGATCTAGAGTTCAGAATGATGATTCTCAAGGTACTAGCCAGGCTCAAAAAAGGCATGGAAGATTTTAGAGAAACACTCTTCAGAGAAATAAAAGCCCATTCTGGAGAAATAAAAGAACTAAAATCTAATGAAGTTGAAATAAAAAAGCTATTAATGAGGCGCAGTAAAAAATGGAGGCTCTTACTGCTAGGATAAATGAGGCAGAAGAGAGAATTAGTGATATAGAAGACCAAATGACAGAGTATAAAGAAGCTGAGCAAAAGAGAGACAAACAACTACTGGACCACTAGGGGAGAATTTGAGAGATAAGTGACACCATAAGATGGAACAACATTAGAATAATTGGGATTCCAGAAGAAGAAGAAAGAGAGAGGGGAGCAGAAGGTATATTGGAGAGAATTATTGTAGAGAATTTCCCTAATATAGCAAAGGGAACAAGCATCAAAATCCAGGAGGCACAGAGAACCCCCCTCAAAATCAACAAGAACAGGTCCACAAGCCATCACCTAATAGTAAAATTTACAAGTCTTAGCGACAAAGAGAAAATCCTGAAAGCAGCCCAGGACAAGAAGTCTGTAACATATAATGGTAAAAATATTAGATTGGTAGCAGACTTATCCACAGAGTGGACTTTCTGGCCTAGGAGGCCAGAAAGAACTGGCATGATATATTCAGAGCACTAAACAAGAAAAACATGCAGCCAAGAATACTATATCCAGCTAGGCTATCATTGAAAATAGAAGGAGAAATAAAAAACTTCCAGGATAAACAAAAACTAAGAGAATTTGTAAACACCAAACCAGCTCTACAGGAAACATTGAAAGGGGTCCTCTAAGCAAAGAGAGACCCTAAAAGTAATAGATCAGAAAGGAACAGAGACAATATACAGTAACAGTTACCGTACAGGCAATACAATGGCACTAAATTCATATCTCTCAATAGTTACCCTGAATGTAAATGCCCCAATTAAAAGACACAAGGTATCATAATGGATAAAAAAAAAAAAACAAACATCAATATGCTGTCTACAAGAAACTCATTTTAGACCCAAAGACACCTCCAGAGTTTTTTTTTTTAAGATTTTATTTATTTATTTGACAGAGAGAGAGACCACAAGTAGGCAGAGAGGCAGTCAGAGAGAGAGAGGAGGAAGAAGGCTCCCCGCCGAGCAGAGAGCCTGATGTGGGGCTTGATCACAGGACCCTGAGATCATGACCTGAGCCGAAGGCAAAGGCTTTAACCCACTGAGCCACCCAGGTGCCCCGACACCTCCAGATGTAAAGTGAGGGGTGGAAAACAATTTACTATGCTAATGGACATCAAAAGAAAGGTGGGGTGGCAATCCTTATATTAGATCAATTAGATTTTAAGCCAAAGACTATAATAAGAGATGAGGAAGGACACTATCATACTCAAAGAGTCTGTCCAACAAGAAGATCTAACAATTTTAAATATCTACGCCCCTAACATGGGAGCAGCCAACTACATAAACCAATTAATAACAAAATCAAAGAAACACATCAATAATAATATAATAATAGTAGAGGACTTTAACACTCCCCTCACTGAAATGGACAGATCATCCAAGCAAAAGATCAACAAGGAGATAAAGGCCTTAAATGACACATTGGACCATATGGACATCACAGATATATACAGAACATTCCATCCCAAAGCAACAGAATACACATTCTTCTCTACTGCACATGGAACATTCTCCAGAATAGATCACATTCTGGGTCTTAAATCTGGTCTCAACCAGTATCAAAAGATTGGGATCAATCCCTGCATATTTTCAGACCACAATGCTCTGAAGCTAGAATACAATCACAAGAGGAAATTTGGAAAGAATCCAAATACATGGAAACTAAAGAGCATCCTTCTAAAGAATGAATGGGTCAACCAGGAAATTAAGGAATTGAAAAAATTCATGGAAACAAATGATAATGAAAACACAATGGTTCAAAATCTGTGGGACATAGCAAAGGCAGTCCTAGGAGGGAACATATAGTGGTACAAGCCTTTCTCAAGAAATAAGAGAGGTCTCAAATACAAAACCTAATCCTACACTTAAAGGAGCTGGAGAAAGAACAACAAAGGAAGCCTAAACCCAGCAGAAGAAGAGAAATAATAAAGATCAGAGCAGAAATCAATGAAACAGAAACCAAAAAAAACAAAACAAAACAAAACAAAAAAAACCAATAGAACAAATCAACAAAACTAGGAGCTGGTTGTTTGAAAGAATTAATAAGATTGATAAACCCCTGGCCAGATTTACCAAAAAGAAAAGAGAAAGGACCCAAATAAATAAAATCATGAATGAAAGAGGAGAGATCATAACCAATACCAAAGAAAGAAAAAAAAATTATAAGAACATATAATGAGCAACTATATGCCAGCAAATTTGACAATCTGGAAGAAATGGATGCATTCCTAAAGACATGTAAACTACCACAACTGAACCAGAAAGAAATAGAAAACCTGCATAGACCCATAACCAGTAAGGAGATTGAAGTAGTCATCAAAAATCTCCCAACAAACAAGAGCCCAGGGCCAGACGGCTTCCCGGAGGAATTCTACCAAACATTTAAAGACGAATTAATTCCTATTCTCCTGAAACTGTTCCAAAAAATAGAAATGGAAGGAAAACTTCCAAACTCATTTCATGAGGCCAGTATTACCTTGATTCCAAAACCAGACAAGGATCCCATCAAAAAGAGAACTACAGACCAATATCCTTGATGAACATAGATGCAAAAATTCTCACCAAAATACTAGCCAATAGGATTCAATGGTACATTAAAAGGATTATTCACCACGACCAAGTGGGATTTATTCCAGGGATGCAAGGTTGGTTCAACATCTGCAAATCAATCAATGTGATACAACACATTAATAAAAGAACAAGAACCATATGATACTCTCAATAGATGCTGAAAAAGCATTTGACAAAGTACAGCATCCCTTCCTGATCAAAACTCTTCAAAGTGTAGGGACAGAGGGCACATACATCAATATTATCAAAGCCATCTGTGAAAAACCCACTGCAAATATCATTCTCAATGGAGAAAAACTGAAAGCTTTTCCACTAAGGTCAGGAACACGGCAGGGATATCCGTTATCACCACTGCTATTCAACATAGTACTAGAAGTCCTAACCTCAGCAATCAGACAACAAAAGGAAATTAAAGGCATCCAAATCGGCAAAGAAGAAGTCAAACTATCACTCTTCGCAGATGATATGATACTATATGTGGAAAACCCAAAAGACTCCACTCCAAAACTGCTAGAACTTGTACAGGAATTCAGTAAAGTGTCAGGATATAAAATCAATGCACAGAAATCAGTTGAATTTCTTTACACCAACAACAAGACAGAAGAGAAATTAAGGATTCAATCCCATTTACAATTGCACCCAAAACCATAAGATACCTAGGAACAACCCTAACCAAAGAGCCAAAGAATCTGTACTCAGAAAACTATAAAGCACTCATGAAAGAAATTGAGAAAGACACAAAGAAATGGAAAATGTTCCATGCTCATGGAGTGGAAGAACAAATATTGTGAAAATATCTGTGCTACTTAAAGCAATCTACACATTTAATGCAATCCCTATCAAAATCCCATCCATTTTTTTCAAAGAAATGGAACAAATAATCCTAAAATTTGTATGGAACCAGAAAAGACCTCGAATAGCCAAAGGAATATTGAAAAAGAAAGCCAAAGCTGGTGGCATCACAATTCCAGACTTTAAGCTCTATTACAAAGCTGTCATCATCAAGACAGTATGGTAATGGCACAAAAACAGACACATAGATCAATGGAACAGAATAGAGAGCCCAGAAATAGACCCTCAACTCTATGGTCAACTAATCTTCAACAAAGCAGGAAGGAATGCCCAATGGAAAAAAGACAGTCTCTTCAACAAGTGGTGTTAGGAAAATTGGACAATCACATGCAGAAAAATGAAACTGGACCATTTCCTCACACCACAAAGGAAAATAGACTCAAAATGGATGAAGGACCTCAATGTGAGAAAGGAATCCATCAAAATCCTTGAGAAGAACACAGGTAGCAACCTCTTCGACCTCAGCCACAGCAACATCGCCAAAGGTAAGGGAAGCAAGGGCAAAAATGAACTATTGGGACTTCATCAAGATCAAAAGCTTTTGCACAGCAAAGGAAACAGTCAACAAAACCAAGAGAGAACTGACAGAATGGGAGAAGATATTTGCAAACGACATATCAGATAAAGAGCTAGTATCCAAAATCTATAAAGAATTTATCAAACTCAACACCCAAAGAACAAATAATCCCATTAAGAAATCGGCAGAGGACATGAACAGACATTTCTGCAAAGAAGACATCCAGATTGCCAACAGACACATGAAAAAGTGCTCCATATCACTCAGCATCAGGGAAATACAAATCAAAACCACAATGAGATATCACTTCACACCAGTCAGAATGGCTAAAATGAACAAGTCAGGAAATGACAGATGCTGGCGAGGATGCAGACAAAGGGGAACCCTCCTACACTGTTGGTGGGAATGCAAGCTGGTGCAACCACTCTGGAAAACAGCACAGAGGTTCCTCAAAAAGTTGAAAATAGAGCTACCCTAACCCAGCAATTGCACTACTGGGTATTTACCCTAAAGATACAAACGTAATGATCTGAAGGGGCACGTGCACCCGAATGTTTATAGCAGCAATGTCCACAATAGCCAAATTATGGAAAGAACCTAGATATCCATCGACAGATGAATGGATAAAGAAGATGTAGTATATACATATGTAATGGAATATGATGCAGCCATCAAAAGAAATGAAATCTTGCCCTTTGTGATGACATGAATGGAACTAGAGGGTATTATGCTTAGGGAAATAAGTCAATCAGAGAAATACAACTATCATATGATTTCCCTGATATGAGGAAGTCGAGAATCAACATGGGGAGCTTGAGAGGTAGGAGAAGAATAAATGAAACAAGATGATATCGGGATGGAGACAAACCATAAGAGACTCTTAATGTCACAAAACAAACTGAGGGTTACTGGGGGTAGGGGTAGGGATAGGGTGGTTGGGTTATGGACATTGGGGAGGGTATGTGCTATGGTGAGTGATGTGAAGTGTGTAAACCTGGCAATTCACAGAACTGTACACCTGGGGCTAATAATACATTATATGTTAATAAAACAAAATAAAACAAAAAAAACAAAAACAATGATACAAATATTCCTTATTTATACTCTATGTTCCTTGTCATATCATAGTGAAACTACACAATATAAAATATAGAATATAGTATTAAACCCACTGGAGAGCAAGTCAGCTTATTTGTAAAGGAATAAGACTCAAATCTGAATTCTCATTTTCAAGGAGACAAAAACATTTTCAACATGCTGAATGAAAGCATATATAAATCTGGTAGTCTATACTCTGGTATATTACCACTTAAAATAGAAGTTTGAAAATGGAATTTCTATTGGAAACTCAATAATATTTACTGCTTCTGGACCTTGGCCTGTTACTCACCTAATATTTACTGGAACAGTCATGCTAGTTGTTAAAATATTGAAATAATTCCATAGCAGTTTGAAAACAGCTGATGCTCTAAGTCTGGTTATTGCCTCTCTCTGAATGACAGATTAGGATAGGAGAAACAACGTTAGTCACATAAATTGTTAAGCATTTGGTTAAAAATGAGTCAAGAACTAACTGCATAAAATAGGAATAATTATACCAATCAGTATTTAGACTATAAAAATAAGATGCAACAAAAATGCTTGACAAAAGCAACATGGTAAGGAGTTCCTGGGTGGCTCAGAGGGTTAAGCATCTGCCATCAGCTCAGGTCATTGTCTCAGGGTCCTGGGATCCAGCCCTCTGCTCAGTAGGGAGTCTGCTTCTCTCTCTCCCCCTTCCTGCCTCTCTGCCTACTTGTGATCTCTCTCTCTCTGTCAAATAAATAAATAAAATATTTTAAGAAAAAAAGTAACATGTTAAGATAGAAAAAAAAATACTTTCAATAATAGTATTATAATATGCTTGTATTTTTTAGTTAATTTTAGATACTAACTTTATTTTTTGCTAAAACAAATATGTACATTAAAAATTAATAAAAATTAACCACCAAAAGCAAGTCTCAACAAATTGCAAAGAATTACTAGCAAACATGTCACATTAGCTGACTACAGAATAATTTTAAAAAATCAATAAAATAATAATTAGCATGTCTTTGGGAATTTTTGAAGCATATTTAAGTTTATTCATCAATGAAAATAAACCTTAAATTATGTTAAAAATATTCAGAACTGAACCATGAAATCCTGACATATCAAAACCTATGAAATGTGAACTATACACAAATTCTTTAATGAAAATGGCCAAGATATAAAATGGACAACAACCGGGCACCTGGGTGGCTCAGTGAGTTAAAGCCTCTGCCTTTGGCTCAGGTCATGATCCCAGGGTCCTGGGATTGAGTCCCGCACTGGGCTCTCTGCTCAGCAGGGAGCCGGCTTCTCCGTCTCTCTCTGCCTGCCTCTCTGCCGACTTGTGATCTCCATCTGTCAAATAAATAAAATCTTTTAAAAAAATGGACAAAAACCAAATGGCTTATAGATAAGAAATAAAATAAGGATTTTTATAAAGCAAGACAAATAATGCTGAAAACATGAGAAACAGATAATTTCCTAGACAAAATATGAATTTCTACCACTTACTCAAAAAATAAGAAAACATCTCAATAGTCCCATGCCATTAAGAAAATGGAATCATTAAAACTCTTCACCTTTCCTTATTCCTCTCTGACAACATACATTTTAAAAATATCTAGATCCAACTGTTTTTCAAGAGATTATTTTCAAGTCTTTTAGAAACATTTTTGTCTTATTCAAATTTTTTCAGACAGTAAGTGGGAAAAGGAAATATATCTAAATAATTTTAACTTTGATATTAAAACTGATAAGCACACTATGAGAAAAATTACAGGTAAATTTCACTTAAAATATAAGTATAAAAGTTCTAAACAAATAAAATCTTAAGTATCAGCAAGTCAATTATTAACATATTAAAAATATCTTAATAGATGAAAGGAAACTATTTTATGATATTCAACATTTCTTTTTTTTTTTTTTAAGATTTTCATTTATTTATTTATTTGACAGAGAGAGACACGGCAAGGGAGGGAACACAAGCAGGGGGAGTGGGAGAGGGTGAAGCAGCCTTCCCACTGAGCAGGGACCCTGACTCGGGGCTTGATCCCAGGACCCCAGGATCATGACGTGAACCGAAGGCAGATGCTTAATGACTGAGCCACCCAGGCACCCCTCAAAATTTCTTTATTAAAAGAAAAAAACACACTAAAACAATCGTGGTAGGCTGATAAATGGCTCCAAAGGTATCTAAATCTAACCCCTGGGCCCTGTAAATGTTACCTTATATGACAAAAAGGATCTTAATATGGAATATGACAACCATATCCTGGATTAAGGATCAGAGCCCTGGATGGAATCACAAGTGTTCTTGTGAAAGGAGGCAGAGGAATATTTTACTATAGAAGAGCACGTGGTATGATAACCAAAGCAGCTATTAGAATGGTGTGCTTTGAAGATGAAGGAAGAGGCTACAAACCAAGGAATATAGGCAGCCACTCAAAAGCTGAAAAAGGCAAGAGAATTTGTTCTCCTACCAGTCTTCTGAAGAAGCCAGCCTGCCATCACCTTGATTTAAGCGCAGGAAAATGATTTGGACTTCTGACCTTTAGAACTACGAGACAATAAATTTATTGTATTCTTTTAAACACTGAATCTGTGGTAATCTGTTACCATGGCAATAGGTCAGTGACACAGAAATATGTGGGTGCTTTGCATATTATTTCATTAGCATTCTAAATTCATATAAGAAAGGATGGATGGGTCAGGAAAGTTCTGAGGCAATTTGCTATTTACATGGGAAAAGATGAGGTTAGATCCCTACTTCATTCTGTTTGTAAGAAATTAGAGATTTATTTTTATCAAAGATAAATGTGTTGGGGTGCCTGGGTGGCTCAGTCAGTTAAACGACTGGCTCTTGATTTCAGCTCAGGTCATGATCTCAGGGTCCTGGGACCGAGCCCTGCACTCAGCAAGGAGTCTGCTTGAGGATTCTTTCACCCCTTCTCCTCCTGCCCCTCCCCCTGGTCATGCTTTCTCTCTCTAAAATAAATAAATAAATAAAAGCTAAGTGTGTATTACAACCATAAAAAACTTTTAGACAAATACAAAACAACAACATTATGACCTGGTGTAAGAAAAGACAGCTAAAAAAAAAAAAAAAAAAAGGACAAATCTATAAAGGAAAAGAATGGTAATTTTGCATCAAAAGTGATATATCACCAAGACAAAAGATATAAACAGTTCCCTAAAAAGAAGGGCATCCAAATTGCTAATAGAATTTTGAAAGGTTCCCAGTCTTACTGTTAACCAGGCAAATGTCTAATAAAATTGTAATAACTATGTACAATTTGTAGGATTCTGGCATAATTTGAATAAAAGAGTTAGTGAAGGAATAGAGAAGAAATTCTGGAAGGGTGTAAATTGATGCAATCATTAAAAAAGAATTTAGTAATACTAGTATAATTGAAATACACACACACACACATACAGACACACACACTTTGGTTTGGCAATTTCTCTTATTTACGGTGATTGCATTTATAAATGAAAAAGTAAGACATTAGAGAATGTATAAATCATTCTAATGAGAATGGGCAATATGAAAAATTCATATGAATGAACTAAATAACAAGAATTTATATGACTAGGTGTCAGAAATGAAATGTTGAGTCAAAAGATCCATTTTCAAAAGGACACATATAGTACAATTCCATTTATATCAAATTTTAAGATACACATATTTCATAAATACTTATATTTATGTTAAAAGTACAATGATATGAGTGACAATTCCTATTAATTCATTCCTTAGTCAATTATTTATTGAGTAGTTCCTGGAGATTCAAAGTGGTCCAAATAAATATGGATTCTCCCCCTCTTCCCTAGTGGAGGAGGAAGACAAAAAGGGAACTGTAAAATATATAACATATTAAGTTGAAAAAGAAATTTTCAGGTAATGTTTTCCTATGATGCAAAAAAAAAAAA
Source organism: Lontra canadensis (assembly GCF_010015895.1). Taxonomy (NCBI): domain Eukaryota; kingdom Metazoa; phylum Chordata; class Mammalia; order Carnivora; family Mustelidae; genus Lontra; species Lontra canadensis. The sequence goes on along the minus strand of NW_022631074.1, from coordinate 2,629,357 downwards.
AAAGAAAGGAAATACAGAGTGATATTCTAAGATTTGCATGGAAGTTCTATTTTGTCAAATACATGGAATAAATAAGAACCTGAAACAATGACCAAATATTAAAACTTTTCAATCTCATCAGTAATGTTTGTCATATACATGTATATACTTTGTGCATTTAAAATATGTTTTTAAAATGTAAAATGAAAACTGATACTAAAACTCTTCATAACTTAATATATACTTAAACAATTTACTATTTTTCATACGTAGTGTTGAGGAGGACTTGGAATAGAAATAAATTGCTGTGTTCTTTGTAGCTACCATTAGTAGAAACTGTGAAATAGTGCCTATTCCTTGACTAAAGCAATTCTTTCTTTAATACTCTACATTGGAGGAATAATTCAAAGACTAATAAACTGTGGATACAGATGTTCATTTTTGTATTATCTGTAATAGGAAAAACTGGAAACAACTTAAATCAAAAAATGATTATTTAAATAAATTATGGCTCAGCAATACAATAGCATAACATAGTTGTAGAACGACATAGATCTCTGAAAACCAGCATGCAAGTGTGCCTATGATATACTGTTGAGTGAAAGAAGTAAGTACCAGAACCATATAAATAGTGTGAAGCAATATTTGGTTTAAAAAAAATCTGTTTATGTATTCATAGAAAATGTCTAGAAGGATAGACATGAAACTATTTATAGTGGTTACCTCTGGGGCATGGAATTGGAATGGATTTTAATATGAATTTCTTTAGTCCACCTTACACACCTTTGCATTGTTGCATGTTAACTACCAATATTATTTAAAGAATAACAATACAGAATAAATGATCACTAAGTAACTTTTATATATGAAAATTTGATCACCAACCTTTAACTTCCTGCTTCTCTCATTATTTATCATACTTACTTAACAAACTTCATGTCTAGTTAAATACCCTCCTTGCTCATTCCATACTTGTAACCATATAGATCAATATGGCTAGAGAAAAACAGGCAACCATGCGGACTGGCCTCACTTTACGTTCATAATCACTAACATCAAGTGTGCTCTTTAGTAGTACCAAGAAATCAAAATGTATTTCCTTTAATCCAGTTAATACCCCCGTAAGCAATTTTTCCCTCTTTAGATCTTTTAACTCTATTTCCCCAGTTTTCAATACTAGCTAAGAATCTTGTTTCCTATTTGGGGAAAAAGCAATCAGGAAGAAATTTCCAGCAACTGCAACTAATCTATTTGTCCCATGTTCCTTCCATTCTGTTGGATGAATTGTAGACTAAGATCAATTATGTTCATACACATTGCACTCAATTCTTTCTCATCCACAAGAGGACATAACTTTAGCAATTCTCTTACTGATACATCATTATTTATCCATCTCTACTGAGTTATTTCCAGTAGCATATTAGTGTTCTATAATCCTTCACATCTTTAAAAAAATAAAATAAAAAGTTCCTTGCTCTATATCCCCTTCTAACAAGACCTCATTTCCCTGCTCTACTTTTATAGCAAATACTTCAATGTTTCATTCCCTATACCACTCTATTTCCCTAACTTCTATTTTCTCTTGAATTCACTGCATTCAGCCTGTTACCCACACCACCTTATTCATGATTACTCTTATCAGAGTTGGCTATGAATGAGGAATTCTCAGTTATCATTTGACTTGGCCTGTAGTAACATACTCTTGACTTTGCTTCCAGATCATTCTCCTAGTTTCCTTCTACCTTCCTGGCAATTTCTTCCCATTACCCTTCATGATATCCTTCTCCATTATCTCATCTTGCTCATGTAGAGAGGCTTAGGGATTAGTCCTTGGTCCTCTTCTCAGTTTTCAATGACATCCATGGTAATCTCATTTAATACCATTGATTTAAAACCCACTTCCATGTTGATGACTCCCAGGTATTTAACACTAGCTAAGACCCCTTCTGGAGCTCCAGAGTAAACACAATTAACAATTCAGTATTTTGATTTCCCAGTCCTTAAACTCACCATTACACTTTCTCCTCCTCTATTTTTTTTTTATTATTTTAATAAATGGCAAGTAGATCTTTCTAAGTAATTAAGCTAAACACTTGTTGTAACATCCCATAGCCAATCTGTCAGCAAATGTGATTGTCTCTATTTTGAAATATTCTGAAACTGACCACTTCACACTATCTCCACCATGAGTATTTTGGTTCACATTGTTATTACTTATCTGGATTATTGCACTAACTTCCAGCTTATCTTTCTGCTCTTTCTTGCCTACTGACTATTCTCAACATAGTTCAGAGGGTTCTTTAAATATGTCAGATCATGTTATTTCTCTGCCTAAAACCTTCCGATGGTTCCCCGTCTTACAGCAAAAGGGAAGGTTTTTACAATGACCTACAGGCCCTACATGATCTGTCTTCCTTTTTATTACTTTTCTGACCTTATCACCTACTATTCCCTCCCTCATTCAGTTCATGACCTGTTGCTTATTGAACACACTAGACAAATTCCCTCCTGAGGTTGGTGCTTTCTTTTCCTTCTCCCTAGAATACTTTCCTACTGCACAGACATTTAAATGCTTATTTTATTTATTCCAGTTCAATTTTATCTTATTTCAAATTTGTTCTTATTGACAACTTTTCGGCAACCTTATTTAACATTATAAAACTGTCTTTCACCCTAGCACTTCCTAGTCCTCTTCTCTGCTCATTCTCTAAAACACTTACCACCACCAGAAATACTAGATTTTCATATTTCTATACAATGCATAATCTGAAGAAGAAAAATCCCTCATAATGTGAAGACTGTTTCATATATCCTTCTATGCTAAGCATTTGGAACATGCTTGGGAATAGTAAGTTTTCAATAAATATTTCCTGAATGAATGGATGAATGGGTGAATTCTATCAGACTCAAGACAAATTTTCTGAAATGCATTAAAGGACAAAGTAAGTGATTTAGAAAACCAACCTAAAGAAAAATATAACCTCACTTGCTTAAATAAGCAATAAAATAATCTCAGTTATAAAAAGTTTTAGTTACTTATTAAAATTGATCACTTAAAGGGGTGACTGGGTGGCTCAGTTGGTTAAGCATCTGCCTTCAGTTCAGGTCATGTTCACAGGGTCCTGGAATCGAGCCCCATGTTGGGTTCCCTGCTCAGTGGGGAGTCTGCTTCTCCCTTTGCCCTTCACCCCAGTTGTGCTCTCTGTCTCTTTCATTCTCTCAAATACATAAATAAAATATTAAAAAATAAAAAATAAATAAATCAATCACTTCAAGTCCAAAAGCAATAACATTCTTAATGACAATTATACTATTTTTATTATTAAGACTAGATATATTTCTGAGGACTTCATATTGATTTTTAGGTCATTATTTGGTAGTTACAATGTGAATTTGTACAATGATTTATAAAACCAAATATTTCAAGATAATCAATTTGAATCTAATTTTATGTGTCATTGGCATAAACACAAAAATTTGTAGAAACACTGATGAAAATCTTTTATAGTAAATTTTCCTATCATCAAACTATCATACTATAACTTAAAAAAAATAGACTTTTTTTTCTTCTTTTTTTTTTGTGGTCTAGATATATGATCCGATAGAAAACAAAGGGTTCCCTTTGTCAAAATTTTTGTATGACTCTTGAAGTTTATATAACTTCCGATGAAAAATCACAAAGAAAACTATCATGTGAAAGACATAGAGAAATTCAGTATTAACCTATTTAACTGAGTTTAACCCCTGATTTCATAAAAATAAATTTGATAAATAGAATCAATTTTATTTAAACATCAAATCCTTTTCTCATAAAATATAAATTAATATAGTACAGAATTAGAAATCCATAAAGCACACATAGATATGTTGTTGATTTGTTGGTACATTGAGCATTTTGTATTCATTATTTTCCTCACACTGGTGTGGCTTTCAAGAAATGGATGGTTGAGGAAATTGTTTTATATGTGAATGTATAATCAATATCATAGGGAATAATAATCTTTGTAATATTTGGCATTTTATCATAGAGACTGGATTTTTCAACATCCCATTATTTAAATACATAATTTTTTTTTTGAAGATTTTATTTATTTAACACAGACAGAGTACAAGCAGAGGGAGCAGCAGAGAGAAAAGCAGACTCCTTGCTGAGCAGGGAGCCGGATGCCCGGCTCCATCCCAGGGCCCTGGAATCATGACCTGATCTGAAGGCAGACACCCAACAACTGAGCCACCCAGGTGTCCTTAAATGCACACATTTTTAATAACTTCTAAAAACAAAAGAAATGTAATATATCAGTTTGAATGGATGTATATCAAATTCATGTTCACATATACACATACATAATGTATCAATTTATTCTGTATTTAAATAAGATATAAGATCTAAATAAGCAAAATAAATCAATATAAAAGCTATTAAAATAATTTCATAAGCATCTTTTTATAAACAAATGATGTATACGTCAAATATAATCAGCTGATTAATATCACAGAAGGTGGAGTGGATAACAGATGTTTAAAACTGAGATATTTGGAAAAAAGAGGTACTATCAACCGGTTAACATACAAAAGCAGAAATGAAAACAATTCAAATTATAGCTACCAAACTCTTTTAGCATAGAAACACACAATTGCTCCTGGTCATATAAATGCATGTGAATATTATGGAAATTGTTTCTCAAAGATATACCCCCAGGCAGGCCAAGGACCCATTCAAATGTCACTGCTCTACTGATTGTAGTGGGTGGTGGAGTAGTTTCATTTCTTAAGATAATTTTGCCATTAAAGTTTTGAAATTTTTATAAAATAATAGTGTTGCTTTGCTTATGCAAGTTTAAGTCACTTTTAAGGCAATTCCCCCAAAAAGGAAGAAATAAAAAAATGGTTTGAACAATGATGTTTTAACCATGATTAAGGATATTAAATTCCATTAAGTTCCCCAACCAAAAATCTCTTGATTTTTTTCAGAATACTTCTTATACACATGTACAGCATCTATGTATTTATAGCAACTTCTCTTTTTGAGAACCTAAAACTGATTTTGTAAATCTCCAGGCACTTTAAAAGATTCCCTATTACCTCTTAGATATCACAGAAATATTCCAATATGTCGATAGAAACAATTCTCGAACAAGAGCATTATAAATTAAGCCAGAGGGAATTCACAGGTTCCCTAACATATTTAAAAATACTGTTGATCCTTGGATTTGAAATGCAGCGGTCCATTTATACATAGATATTTTTACTGTACGGTACTATAAACATATTTTCTCTTCCTTAAGATTTTAATAACATTTTCTTTTCTTTTTTTTTAAGATTTTATTTATTTATTTGACAGAGAGATCACAAGTAGACAGAGAGGCAGGCAGAGAGAGAGGAAGGGAAGCAGGCTTCCTGCCGAGCAGAAAGTCCAATGCAGGGCTCGATCCCAGGACCCCAGGACCCCAGGACCATGACCTGAGCTGAAGGCAGAGGCTTTAACCCACTGAGCCACCCAGCTGCCCCTTAATAACATTTTCCTTTTCCAAGCTTATTTTATTTTAAGAATATAGTACATAATAACATATAACATCCAAAATATATGTTAGTTAACTGTTTTAAATGTGAGGCTTCTGGTTGACAAAAGGCTATTAGTAGGTAGGTTTGGGGGGAGTTGAAAGTTATACACAGAATTTTGACTTTGTGGAAGTTCAGCAACCCTAACCCCCACTTTGTTCAAGGATTAACTGTATTCTGTTTTCATTCTGGTAGCATCTTAAACACTCAATAATATCTGGACTCTCTGAATGACCTGTCCTGCAAATAAAAACTGACAAAGGAATTCATTGTTCGATTTTGTTTTTAAAATCACATCGACACTGCATTGAACTATTTTAATTTGTAGATTAACAAAGAGAATAATGGTGACTCAATATAGAAAAGATCCATTTATCTGAAAAAAAACAAAAACACATACTTAAAAAGATATGCACTATCATATTCATTACAGCACTATTTACTTTGGATTAGATGTGGAAATAATCTAAGTTTCTATTGTTGGATGAAGGGCTAAAGAAAATCTCTTGGACACACACACACACACACACAGGAATATTATTCACTCACAAAGAGGAATGAAATCTTCCCATTTGTATAACATGGATGGATCTTGACGGCCTTATACTAAATAAGTCAGACAGAGAAAGACAAATACCACATGATTTGATTTATAGGGGAAATTAAAAACATATTGCCCAGAAAGAACAAACAACTGTACTGTGTGGTATATACTAGCAAAGATTTTACAGCACTTTAAATCAGTATGTGACATGACGAACTCAAAAGAACATTCTTAGAGAAACCACATGTTTATTCATATTCCAAGTGCTGATTAAATTTAAACATTATAATAAAAATTAAGCAAAAATAAAAGTGATTAATTCACAATGGGGGGCTCCTGAGAATGTCAATTTGGAATGAATCTCTACATGGCTTAAGAAACCATATCATGCACCATTTACAACTTAACCTTACAGTGACACCATCCAGTAAGTTAATCACTAACACCATTGTCCAGTGGGCACTGAAATGTGGCTAATCTGCATGAGGATATGCTATAAGTATAGATAATAACCCACAATTTCAGGATACCTGGGTGGTTTAGTTGTTTAAATGTCTGCCTTTGGCTTGGGTCATGATCCCAGGGTCCTGGAATTGAGCCCCACATCTGGCTCCTTGCTCAGCAGGGAGCCTACTTCTCCCTCTGCTTGCTGCTCCCCCTGCTTGTTCTCGCTCTCTCTTTCTGACAAATAAATAAATAAAATCTTTAAAAAATATATTAAAAAAATCCCATAATTTGACTTAGTTAAAAAATATAAATATTTATAAATAAGTACACACTTATTTGATAAGCATTTAGTAATGTATAGAATTGTTGAATCATTATATTTTATACCTGAAACTAACACTGCATGTTAATTATATTTCAATTAAAAAAAGAAAATTATATTTAAAAATCTAAAAAAAGTCAGAAGATCTGAATACTTTTCCAAAGAAGACATACAGATCACCAACAGACACATGAAAAGATGTTCAAAGTCACTTATCATCAAGGAAATGCAAATCAAAACCACAGTGAAATACCATCTCGCACCTGTCAGAGTGGCTATCAAAAAGACAAGAAATAACAAATTTTGGAGAAGTAGAGAAAGTGAAGTCTTGTACATTATTAGTAGGAATGTAAATTAGTGCAGCTAATGGAGAACAGTGTGGAGATTCCTCAAAAATTAAAAATACACTAACCATGTGATACAGCTCTTCCACTTCTGAATATTTATCTGAAGAAAACAAAAACACTAATTCAAAAAGACACATGCAACCCTAGGTTTATTGCTACATCGTAATAACCAAGATATGGAAACAACCTAAGTATCCATCAATGGATGAATGGATAAAATGAAATAATTCTTAGCCATAGAAAAGAAGAAAATCTTGCCAACTGTAACAACATGGATGAACCTAGAGGGTATTATGCTAAGGGAAATAAGTCAGACAGAGAAAAACAAACAACTATTCATTTATATGTATATCTAAGAAACAAAACAAATGACCAAGCAAAACTCATAGATACAGGGCGCCTGGGTGGCTCAGTTGGTTGAGCGACTGCCTTCAGCTCAGGTCATGATCCCGGACTTCCAGGATCGAGTCCCGCATCGGGCTCCCAGCTCCTTGGGGAGTCTGCTTCTCCCTCTGACCTTCTCCTCTCTCATGCTCTCTCTCACTCATTCTCCCTCAAATAAATAAATAAATAAAATCTTTAAAAAAAAAAAAAAACCTCATAGATACAGAGAAAAGACTGATGAATATGAGAGGGAAAGGGGTAGAGGACTGGATGAAAAGGGTAGAGGGATCAATTGTACGGTGACAGATGGTAACTAGACTTATTGTGGTGATATATTTTTTGTTTTGTTTTGTTTTTAAATATTTTATTAGACAGAGATTGAGAGATAGCATGAGCAGGGAGAGGGTGAAGAGAGAGGGGGAAGCAGACTCCCCAGTGAGCAAAGAGCCTGACTCCAAACTTGATCCCACGACCCAGGGATCAAGACCTGAGCCCAAGGCAGACACTTAACCCACTGAGCCACCCAGGTGCCCTGCTGTGATACTTTGTATGCAGTGCATGTAAATATTGAATGGTGTTGTATAGCTGAAACTAATATGTTATAAACCAATTTTGCCTCAATAAATGAGAATCTAAATATTTTATTAAAATGGTACATTAATTCCATATTGGAGTGATAATACCTTAGAAACTCCAGATAAATAAAATAGATTAATAAATTTAACTTTACTATTTCTTTTTACTTTTTTCATGTGGCCTCTAGAGGGGCACCTGGGTAGCTCAGCAGGTTCGGTGTTTGCCTTCAACTCAGGTCATGGTCCCAGGGTCCTGGGATGGAGCTTCAGGTCAGGCTTTCTGCTCAGCGAGGAATCTGACTTTCCCTCTCCCTCTGATCCTCCTCCTCCTCATGCATGCTCTCCCTCTCTCAAATACATGAAATCTTTAGAAATAAATAATATGGCTTCTAGAAAACGTAACATTTCATATATGGCCTGAATTTTATTTCTATTGGGCACTGCCATATTACAAGATTATTTGCTATCTCTGTATCATGTGCACACATACTCTGCATAAAGTAAACTTCCAGGTCATCTTGAACTAAAAGTCATACTTTTTTTAATATCTCTGTGTTTTTGCAGATAATTTTTTTTTGGATTGCCCCTCATATCTTTCTATTCCTGAAGAATCCCTACTAATAATTCATTACTTAGCTAAAAGGTTAACACTCCTGTGAAATGCTCTTGATTTTTCCAAGTTAGATTTTCCCTCTTCTGAGCACTTCTAGCCCCTGTGCATGTCTATAATGTAGCACCTTTCACATATTTCAACTCTTTTTCTACATGATTATTTTCCTGTGAGATCTTGAGGCTGAGGATATTGTTTTAATTAGCTTTTCATTCACAGTCTTTACCCTACTATCTAGTAAATGTTCAGTATGTACACAGTGAATATTCAGTAAATATTTGTTGAATGATTTAATGAATGAACAAAGACTAAACATCTATAGTTACAACTGAAAGTGCACACTTTATTTATAAGTCAGATGGCAACTGAATTATCTTTGCCCACAAATCTATGAAAGGCAGGCTAAACCCAAGGAAACTTAAAAACCTCTTCAAATAAGGTTATGAATCTATCACTTACATTTATGAGATTCTGCTTTGTATAATTTATCTCACCTATAGATTGCTTCTCTTTTCTAGGGATGCTTTTTCTATCCCTCATTTTATGCACCCATATGTGGAATTAGGCCATTCCTAAATTTCCAAACACAAAATATCATACAAAGCCCTTGTGTTTGTAATAGATCTTATCTAGGGCTTGCTTTGGTGAAAGGAGTTTAGATTACAAAAAGGAAACAACTTTAAAAGAAATATAAGATACAAGCACTTAAAATCTTTTTCCCCACAGTAATCCAACACTGGAATATTTTTTATCTTTTCATCCCACAGAATCCCTGTCACACAGCTTCTTCTTCTTCTTCTTTTTGGCTTTTCCTATTGCTTTCTCCTAAAACTCTTTTCCTTTCCCTTTCACTCTTGAAAGTCCATGGGGCACCTGGGTGGCTCAGTGGGTTAAGCCTCTGCCTCCAGCTCAGATCATGATCTCAGGGTCCTGGATGGAGCCCAGCATCAGGCTCTCTGCTCGGCAGGGAGCCTGCTTCTCCCTCTCTCTCTGCCTGTCTCTCTGCCTACTTGTGATCTCTCTCTGTCAAATAAATAAAATCTTAAAAAAAGAAAAAAAAAAAAAAAAGAAAGTCCAAGGGGTCTTCTCCTTATAATTTATTAGATATTTACTTATTTCTGCAGGTCTTACTTTCGGACTATGTATTCTGTAGCTATTAAGACAATCAGAAGAATTAAAGGTCTTTACTTACTGATAATTATCATCTATCATGGGCATTTGTGTTGGAAAATAACAAGTTTTGTATTCAACAATGCATGGAGCATATGAGGACAAATAATGTTACTTTTTACTGGATTTAAAACCATTGAGATAAATACAATATTGTGAAAACAAACATCTAGAAAAATACTGTGCATTTTTATGTCATTTTCCTGGATCTTAAACCTAATTGCTATATTCAATTTAATATATTTTATAAGATAAATATGAATCACCACAGATTGAGATTTTTGTATTAGTCTCCAATGTATTTAAAGTTTTTTACCAACTGCCAGATGTACTAGAAATAGTAAGCAAATTCTGACAAGTGAATCAATAATAGGATAAAATAGTAGGTACTTTTACTAAGTAATCAGCATAAAAATTCCAGAACCACAATACCTAAATAAGTCTCCAGGTTCACCGTAAAATAATCAAGAAACTAAAACAACAACAACCTTTTGATTAAGTTCACTTAGTGTTAACTAGAATTTAGAACAAATAAGTTTATTCAGAGCAAATTCAAAATTATCTATTTCCAAGTAATTGTGGTCTGAAAAGCACATTTTAAAATAGCAATTTGTTCTCCCACTTCATACATTCTGTTCAGCATTGGCATCAGCTCAATTTTATTTTAAGGTATGTGTTTCAATAATGCCATCCAGTAATGATGTGGTCTAAACTAAGTCAAAAGCAGTAACCAAAGTGTTTAGGAGGAAAATAAAATGTTCAAGATATATTTAGAATATAGAATCAGTAAAGTATCAAAATAAATGGGGTGTGATAGTTGAAGGAATAATATAGGATGGGTCTCATTTTTTTCAGGTGCATGCAAATAAAAGACCCAGTGATGATAGCTATGAGAAACAGGAAGCTAGAGATTCTTCTTGGTAATCACTAATCTATGCAAAAATTAGACGGCAACTGAGAGATGAAAATTTAAAAAAAAGAAACTTCAAGAAAAGAATGTGAAATACGAATTGATCCGCTAGACTGCAGCAAGAATGAAGAAATGAAATTCCACAATATTTCTTATAATTAAAGAAGTGCATGTGAAATTTTTATACCTACATTTATTTATCCTGACAGAAAACAGGAGTCTTCCGGTCAGAGTACAGACTATTTAGCCTCATGACAAATTTAGCCTTGAATTCTTATGTTCTAATTTCCAATGGGGCAACTCAGTGAGGGCCATATGGACCCTCCTGCATGTACAGAGTTTATACTTCAGATCAACCCAGAAATCATGGGGTGATTATAGAGGACAGCTGGCATTTACCCCTCATTCTTTCTGGACAGAAAGTGAACTTTGGTTTGGAATGTAAAGGCACTCTATCTGGGAAAAGGAGATAAAGGTCTCTAGATATCTTGATATCTTTTCATTTAGAATATAAATAAATGACTCCAGGAGAGTTGTCTCTTAATCTCTCTGGATAACTTATAGGGGAGAAAAAGAAAAACAAAAACAAAAACTTTTGTTATCCTCTTAGTGTCTCTGTCTGGGCCTGAGAATTAAGTTGACATGAAATAAATTAACAGAAGAAAAACAGGGAAGTTTTATTTTTATATGTACATGGGAACCTTCACAGGAAAATAAAGACCCCCAGAGTGGTTAGGTATAAGTAGTTATATGAACATATATAAGTAGTATTTGTGAAAAAGTAAAATACAATGGGAAACTAAAGGAAGGTAATGATTATTTTAACAAATTTCATTTGTTCAGTATCTTCTTGGCCTAAACTCTTCTTCCAGGTTCATTTATCTCAATATAGTTAATATACCAAATTGACTTATTTTGGGGTGATATGTTCTGAACTTTATTCTGTCTTCAACTTTCCAAGTTTGTTTTCCATTCTAATATCTTTTAAACAAGGGGCCAGCAATCTTTGCTCCAAAAGCTGTTAGGGTGCAGAAACATGAAAATATTCATGAAGTATTATTTCCTGTCCATGCTGTGGTAATATGGGTCCTATGTTACGATGAACGGTACAGTTTATGGATCAGGTTGTTTTAAGTAGAGTGCCGGTAGATGTTACCAGAATCAAAGAGACAGACAATGTGTAAGGTTAGGAAGTTAGATTGGTTAGCCCCACAAACTCTGTAATATCTTACAAGTCATAATCAAAGTACTTCAAAGTCTTTGAAGTAAGTATTGGAATGCCCCAGTGTAAAGGGGAAAGCATATCTAAAGGGCATGAGTCACAACGAAAGAAGGCATTTTATAACCAAGCAAGAAGTAATAGTTGAAAGCCAGAAGAATTTGTAGTCCCCCTGCCCTCCCCCACTTTTGAATCCATTTCACTGGAAAATAAATGGCCTTTCTCTATGAGGAGAACTGGGTTTAAGTTAAACCATAAATGGGCTGCATGTGTTCTGTGACTGGGCTGAGTAAATGTTTACATTTACTAGCTACATTTACTGTTTTTACTACATTTACTACATTTACTGTTACAGAACTAGCATTCCAGTGACTTCAGGGGGAAGAGAAGAAAATGTTTAGGCCAGAGTCAAAGTAGATAAACAGAAAAACTCCTGTTTTCTGTATTCTACTACAGTTCACTTCTGACACTAGATATGTGGGTTTTTCCACATCAAGCAATTCTCTAATTCTCAGTGGCCATGAACTGGGCATCCTCAATTTTGACACCACCTACTTAGAATTAGCAAAGATCACATAGGTTAAAAGTTCAGTACCATAAGACTGCACATCCTCCCACACTTCAGACGTCAATTCCAAGTCCCACGTTCCCAACTGAATTTCTGATTAACCAGTTCTAAATTGGGGGTGTAGGGTCCAAGGGCATGCCACCTCATAATGGACCACTTTGACATATTATTTTAAATAAAAGCTACTAAGAAATAGCCAATGCTCTGTCCCCCTGGAAATAGGAAATAAGGGTAACAAAAAATACTCTTAGGAAATTATACTTAGGAATAATTTAAGATATTCGGAGGTTTTAGGACCTCTGACCAGAAACCTGGACAAAGACTGAATTATATACATCTCTTATTTTATCATAATTTACAGTAGAGAATGTCTCAGGCAATTAGATGTGGAGTTTGAATGGGCAATGAATTAGAGTCTATTTTCCTTGAAGAGACTAAGGACTTGAGATAAAATATCCCTATAATATTCAATCTCTTCAAGGAAAATAATAAAAAAGGCTCTTTAAATAATAATAATAACAAAATAATAATAAAAATAAAATCACATTCTGAAATAAACAGAACATTTGAGTTAATGTTTGTTAAGTAGTCACTTGTAATAGCCTATTATCTCTTCAACATTAAAATTCATGTGTAATTAAGTTCCAGTTTTATTATTCAAAAAAGATAAAAGAATAGCACAAGTTTGGTTTGAAGAGAATGTTGGAAACAGCCCCACACCGTGGGTCTGTCTGTAGCAAACTGAGCATGAGGAAGGTTCTGAGGGAAGACCACCCTGCATGGCGGGCACACAGATTGAGGAGCAGAGAGAGAGGCTTCTCTCCCATCAGGCTTGTTTCTCAGCCTTAAACAGATACTAACACACAACAAACTAGGGAGAAACCATTTCCATTTATCCCTTCTTCCTAACGTATCTTCACTTACTTTTTCTTCTCTCATTTTTTTCCTCACTCTTCACCATTTTTTTCTTTCTTCATTCATCACCTTTCTACCTGTTTCCTTTCTTTTCTTCAGTTCTTATGTCCTTTGCATTTCTCCTCTTCCTTTTTCTCCTTTTCCTCTCCAAGTTCCCTCCTTTCTAAGACACCGCTGGCCACTTCCCACAAAAAAGGAAGCCAGTATTCTAGTTTTTGATGAGTCTCGTGTTCTAGTGAGTGCCCCTTTTAGAAGTTCACCACATTCTGATTTTTAAAAACAGCATTTCCAGTAACTGCTGATAGGCTTTAATTCATGGGACTCTACCCTCAGCTATTAGATAGTACATGGAAACTATGCTGTTATGACCTACTGTATGACTTTTTACTGAGCTCCTGAAGAGAATGCAGTGCAAGTGACCATATTAGAACATGAAGACTGGTAGCTGCATTTTACTAAGCATGTAAGGACCTTGAAAGTTCTAAGTCTTCTAGAGTGCTTATCTGTGTCTTTTATATTAGTGATATTTTTGACAACTTAATTTCTGAGGACAATGTGCATCTTTGAAACACTTTATTTTTCACTAATATTCTTATCTGTACTTTAACCCTGTTAAAATGAAACAACAGAAGAGCCTGGATAGCACAGTTGGTTAAGCGTCTAACTCTTAGTTTTGGCTCCGGTCATGATCTCAGGGTCATGGGATTGAGCCTCACATAGGGCTCCACACACAGCATGTTGTCTGCTTAAGGATTCTCTCTCTCGACCTCTCTCTGCTCTCCCTGGGCTAGTACTCAAAGAAAGAAAGAAAGAAAGAAAGAGTGAGGGAAGGAAAAAGGAAGGAAGAAAGAACAGATCCCCAATGGAGTCACTTTCGTTAAGCCACACTGAGACCAGGAAACTAAAGGGATACCATTTTTTTCTCTCCCTCTCCTACTTCTATTTTTGTTAGGATCTCCACCTCCACCTCACACACATGCCTTATAGAACAGATAATGTATGTTTTCCTTCTGAAGATCAAGGTGTTAATGATTTCTTTGGAGTCTTCAGGAACAATTAATAACATTTAAGGAGTGACTGGTCTGGGTCATCCTGACCATTTTCTAAGACCACTGACTCATCAAGACCCTTGGCTCCAGGGGATAAGTGACTTACAAAGCACACCGAAATACTCATCTTTGTTCCCGGATGTCTGAGAAGACAAGTGCACTGGACCACCATCCTCAATAAAAACCCCAGGCCTCAAGCAAAGAGGAGACTCACTCTCCTTTCCTTTCCAAGTCTTCTGGATACTGTCTGTATTTGTGGTGCCTTCAGTAAACTCTGCTCTCACCTCTCAGCTCACATTTGATTTCTATCCTGCCTGAAACCTAATACTCTCTTGGCTGGTCCTATGGGATCTTCCTCTGGGTCCTTGGATCCACCAAGATTGCATCAGTAAGACCCCCCTAGACTTTCTCCCTAAAGGAAGATGACCTCCTCTTAAATAATCCTTTATTTTCTTTTGCTAATAATCTCCTTGTCCCAGCATACTTCTCCCTATAAGATCCTTCCACTTCATACAAATCCTAGGAGATCCTTTTTATTTGCTAGATGAGAAGCTGCCCCATTAATCACTGAATAAAGCTAAATAGATCTTTCCATTTACTCAGCTGAATTTTGTTTTTTAACAAGCCATATTGCCAAATAGTCAGCTATACATTTCCTCAGTTTTTTTCAGAATGGGAGTGGTCAGAACAGAACTATAATAGTCATGGAAACACAAAACAACCCAAAATGTACATTGACATGTAATAGACATTCAATGATGTTCCTCAAAAATCTTGTGGAGAATTAAAAATTTATTTTGTATTCTATTACTAAAAACAAGTCTTAGGAGCACCTGGGTGTCGCAGTGGGTTGGGCCTCTGCCTTCGGCTCGGGTCATGGTCTCAGGGTCCGGGATCAAGCCCCACATCGGGGAATCTCTGCTCAGCAGGGAGCCTTCTTCCCCCCTGCCGCCGCCTGTCTCTCTGCCTACTTGTGATCTCTGTCTGTCATATAAATAAATAAATAAATCTTAAAAAACAGAACAAAACAAAACAAAAAACAAGTCTTATAACGTTTACTTTAAAAAAAAAAAGACCTCAAGAAGAATTCACTTAAATAAAATTTCACTCTATTTGGGGTTTTAAATTTTAGTTATTAAAATTTGGCACATGCTTTGTTCTATTCTTGTATATTTGGTTATTATTTTTAGAACTTCCTTATTTAACCTAATCAAGACTAGGATGTCCCCAATCTTTCATTATAAAAACAGAACATGTGAAATTAGAGGGATAAAAACAAGTTTGGCAAAGTATTTTAACTTCTTTAGGGTCATTTCAGTTCAAGTTTTGGGCAAAGATTCAGGCCAGTTCTTATTTTATCCAAACTAGTGCATCCCTAATCATAATGCTAGCAACCAGCTGTGTTGATTCATTTGTATCTAGTACATGCTTTTATTGTGCTAGAGAGGAAAAGAACTTCATTTCATTCTGTGCTCAGACAAGGGTATTTTTCATCAAAAACAACATAATACCATCTCTGATTTTTGCCACATTCCATATGATAGTTGTGAATGATCACAGCAAAATATGTCTTAAGCAACTCTATGACTAATTTAAATAAACATTTTGCCTTTCTTGGGTATGAAAATAAAAGCATTTAAGGTTTGCAGTATAATAATTTATAATATAGAGTGTTATAATAATTTATAACACAGACTCTATATTAAGTTATTAGCTAATGGAATATGCTGAAAGATGCCCCAAACCACATTCAATGTTGATATGAAGTTGTCTGTCCTGTTATTTTTATGTAGGTACATTCAAGAAAAGGTATAATAAATGTGAATGACAATGGCGCTACATATTATATTTATTCACATATTTAAATGCCTACATCCTTCAGCATTAGTTTAATACCTGTTTCTATATTATTATAGAGGGAAGTCACTTTCAAATTCACTTCAAAAATAAATTCAGCAGATTTTGATTCATTTAAAAATAAGACATATAGCAAGCCTAATAACTGACAATATACCGAAATATTTTACTTCAGTATGTTAAAATATCATTTTTTAAAATGTTGACAATGGACAAGTTACCTGCTCCATTAGGTGTTCCATATAAATATCATGTGTAATCCTAGTTCTAACTAAATTTTAATTGAATGCAATACAATCAATTATATTATGCTTTTCAGGTGCTCCAAGATTAAAAATTAGGTAATATTATTTCTATTTTTAGAAAGAAAAATAAATACAAATGTATTTATACATATAGGATTCCCACGCTCTGACCTACATAATCTGGAAAATCTATGAAATTAGAGTGTACAATTTGTAGCTTAAGTCTTCCATATTGTATTTGTATCAAAAGTCATTTTAAATACCTTGATATGTAGGACTATACAGAGCAAAATATTCCAATGTTCCTCTAGAACTGACTTGTTTGAATATATTTCTGAAACATCAGAGAACCTAAATTTCCATTATACTTTTTATAATAAAAGCATGGGAGTCTGATTGATAAGGAAAGGATACATATTGTAATAATATACAGTATAGTCTTTTAATATCAAAATAATAATTTTTATATGTGATAGGAACTCAAAAGCTGAGAACATAAAATAATAGAGTAAAACAATATATCCTGTTACTGAACAGTCTCATCCGATACTTCCATAAAATCACTTGTCTCATTTCAAATGATCACTTATTAAATAAATCAATATTAAGAAAAACATTTTGTCAATGCTTCTACTAAGCCCCCTTTTCCTCATTTCTTCAAGTTTCTGCCCTAGGAATTTGTGGTCAGTGAAGGGCAATTCCAGTAGGTGGAGTAATAGTAAAACAAATACTCTATGTGACTCTAACTTTCTGTTTCTATTGTCATTTTGGGGGCAGAAATTAGCATAAATCAGGTTAATACAGAAGATGAGGTAAATATAGAAATAAAAAGCATAAGTATAGATAAATGCATTGCTTTACAGAGGAAATGTATTGCTGTAAACCAAAACTTACTCCCTTTGGTTTTCAAATTCCTCTGTATTTTTCCTTTTCACTTTTAAAACTTTCCTAGAGAACTTGCATTTAATACAAAAGTCTGAGAGACTAGCTTGTATTAGCAGCACCAAATGTGACAGAGTGCTCCTGAGTAGTGTGTTGAGGGAAAGTGGAGAGGACAGACTCAGGCAACTTCAATGTTGATATTCTGATTGTTTGAGATTTTAGAGAGGATTTTCTAATAATGTCATGGCCTCGCTAACCCACACTCATTTAGCCTGGTCAGAACCTTCACTGAACCTTCACTGTCCTGAGCAGAAAAGCATGACAGAGAGATGTCTGCCAAGCACATCAGCTCATACTCTGATAGGGAGGGATGCTTTCAAGGCATCTAACACTATGTCTCCTGGGGATCACATAGAGCTTTCACCAGCAAAAGTTTACCAAATATACATGTGAAGGAGGATAAACATGAATTTATTCTATCTCCATATTTTTATCTATCATCTATCCGTATTTATACCTATAACCTATCTATATCTAGAACTAAAATGTATTGTACTTCATAACCATCTTTTATGGTTCACAAGAGAAATCTCCCTTCCTCCTAGACTCTGGTCAGAAAATATTGTAAAGAGCTTCACTTGAACAAGTACGGATATGCCTGGTGTCCAAAGGAAGACCCTGGTATTGCTCCCAAAATAGACAGCAATTTATAGACATCCCTTCTGAGTGCTTTCTATCTTTTGTAGATTAATTTAGAAATTACTCCAGAATGCTTAGATATTCTAGTTGAGAAGTATGAAGATCTGAAGGCTAGCTTGTTTTAATGTTTTCCCTTTGGCTTGTCACATACAGTATGTTAGCCCATGTCTTAAAATCTAGATAACATGCACTATTGCAGTAAAATACAGGAATAGAGAATCAATATTTTCTTATTCTCAAATACAACAAGAATCAATTTTTAAAAGTGGGGGGCACATGGATGGCTCAGTTAAGCATCTGACTTTGGCTAAGGTCATGATCCCAGCATCCTCAACAGGAAGCCTGCTTCTCCCTGACCAGCTCCTGCCTGCTTGTGTCCCCACTCTCTGTCTCTCTGTGTCAAATAAATAAATAAAATCTTAAAAAAAGAAATTGAAACAACACACATTTCCTTAGTCTAAAATTTGTTTCCTTTGTTTTATCTAACCTGTGTCTTATCAGCTAGATAAATATAGTTACTATTTTATCAAATATGCATGAATGTGAAAATATTAATATAAGCTATGAATTCCATATTCTATATAACTTCCTATTAACCATTTATCTTTAAAATGTTTAACATTATAATTATGTATCATAATTTTAAAAAAATGACTATAACTACTAAAGTTATTCAAAATAAAACATAAATATTTAAATTCATCTTCTCACTTTTATTTATCTTTCTATATTTAATATAATTAAGAAACAAATATATAGAATGTGATATGCACACTTTTACACTCTAAGTTTACCTCAGTAAGAATCACTAAGTAATTGAGCATAGATTCCAATATCTGAGAGCACCTCACAATGGCAATTTTTGTTAGCATAATTGAATAGCACAGAAGTTAATAAAAAATATTTTAAAATCTAAACAAAAGTGAATCTTTAATCAAGACTAATCTTGATTCTTTTTACAAATGTTAAATAGAGGGAAAAATTAATGCTCTTGTGTAAATATTTCCTACTATATAATCAACTCAAATTTTGGTAATTTCTTTGTCCATATAATTCCATATCTCTCACAAGTAGATAACCAACTTTTAACAGCAGAGCTACAGAATCCCTGAGGACACATTGACATTTTTTCCTCATTTTGAGGGGATGAAAAATTAATGAGTTACTACCAGGAGGATAAAAGTATTTTATCAGGGAACAGTCAATAAATTAAGTGAAATACATTTTATTAGAATATGTTATATTGGTAGAAGGGATCCTTCCTTTCTCTGATCTCACAGTTTCATGTGGAAACACTTGTGTTAGAATACCCTTCCTTACTTATCTTTTATTTCTTTCTTGAATGGTTATCTGACTGGTGGGTTAAACAACAACAACAAAACTGTCATTCACTGCTTTAAAATTTCTTGACTTTGTAGAATTAAAGCACTGAAAGTTTCAATTTCTGGACATATAATTTTGTGTTTTGTTTTTGTTTTTGTTTTTCCCCCACCTCATTCTTTGAGAGGCAGAAGTCTTGAAAACTCAAACTACTTTGTAGATACAACATTTTCCTGGGACGGGAGGTTCCAAGGCATTTATAAGTACAGGAAAAGGGGATAGTGTGGGAAAAGGAAAGAGTAATAGCCAATCCATTTTAGATACAAATCTAAAGTGATTTTCAAGACATTTGTAATAAAAATACTTTATATCCACCTGGCTGTCTCTTGTGACTTATTTTTCAATTTGTTTCTATTTTAGGAGAAAAAATAAAGTGCTATATATTGACAATCATAATCCCAAGATATGTTTAAGACATTCTAGTGAAACTCCCTGCTGACTATAGTTCTATGTTAAATATGGCATCAATTTTACAATACCTTTCAACTTACCTGAAAAGAGGAGATCATATCAAATCAATTTTATATATTATCATAGTATTTTATGTAATTAGTAGTGTCTTCTAAAATTATTTATAGCCAGGAGATAGTAAAAAAAAATAACAATGCAATCTGCTGAGGACATGATAATTTTTTTCTCTGATAAAGCAGCTGTATAAATTTTAAGACCTTCATATTAGGCCCTTATAACGTTAACATAATGTGTTAGATCTTTCCTAAGAAGTTTTAGAGTCTAGATGGTGAAATCAACCTTATTATAATGAAGTAGAAACTATTTAAATAGAAGAGTTAATTTTGTCAATACGTATTGTCTTGAAGCTTCTTGCACATGAAACTTCAGTTTACTAAAGCACATCAATGAAAGCATAGATAAGATTATTTAAGACTGTATCGACTGGCAATAAATTAGAATGAACACAATTATAAGCACATTTTAAATAATTAGATCAAAGTTCTATAATGTGGTTATTCATTCCAAATGAATACAGCATATAGAATATTATATAACTTCTTTTTGAGAAAAATATGTAGTTCCTATTAATTTTATAATTTCCATTTAAAGACAACATCACCAGTCTTAAATTTGAGGTAAAAGTTAAAACAGGAAAAATAATTTAGTCATATAAACCTATTTATATACTATTTATGTATAGATATGTAAGCAAAAAACCCAGGAGAATCAACTCAACAATAAGGTTAAAAAAGAAAAAGAAAAACCAAAACAACCAAAACCTATAAATCTATACGCAGGCTATTGTTCAAGGACAGAAAGAAGACTTTTTCCACAAAAATGTAAGAGATTAATGGATTTTTAGATAGGAATGAATTTTTTAGAGACTCACCTCCTAGTCCCTCTGACATATGGACATACACTTGTACAACTTTGAAAGCATAACATGATTTATAGTAAAATGCTGTATATGGCACATAGTGCTTTGAAAATGATGTTTCCAGTCTGAATGTAATATTAGCACAAAGAAAGTACATTCCAGAGAAGGAAAAAAATCATTATGTAGTAAGTTCCATCTTATCTAGATGGCAAAAGAGGTCATGTCAGTCATGAAGGACAATTCCAAACTACCACAGCTGAGCAAAATTCCATTATAAATCATCTCAATATAACATCTCAATATACATAGATTCAATTTTACAAAGTCATCAAATCATGACCTCATTTTGATAGTGATATATAATGTAACTGTGGATCTGGTTTCACTACTAACTAGTTGTGCAATCATGGACTGACACTTCCCCTTTTTGAATATTATTCTCTCCATCTATGAAATACAAGGATTAGAATAGGTGATCTCTAAGGCCCCTGTAAAGTGAATATTCTGTGTTTGTTTCCATAAAATCATAGAATATAACAAGAATGCTACTCTTGATTCTCAGTGTCAGCTTTCTTGAATGAGATTATGTTGCATTTTAAATGATAAATAAAAGAATTTCAGTTAAGCTAAGTGCATCAATTCCCTAGAATGGTGAATGAATTCTTCGCCTGCTCGGGGATGAGAGGAGTCACTCATCATTAATTTATTATAAAGGCAATGTTTCTTGATGTTTGGGAGCCTCAAATTTAGTTCTACATGATGATTAGTTCTCACCACACCACATACATTACTATATCTATATCTATATCTATATATATATATACACACACACACACAAAATAAGGAGTCTAACAAATCTAACATTCCAGATAACTGTAATTGAATAATAGTCTCAAATCATTGAGTGTATTAATTTATAAAAGTAAATTTTATGCTCATGAAATAGACCATTGCAGGTTTTTCCAATCTTGCCATTATTCATATTTCGGTCTAGATCATTCTTTGGAGTGGGGTGCTTTATTGTGTATTACAGAATGTTTAGCTGTAGCAATATCTTTAGTTTCTAGATTTTAGTATCAACTTCTCTCAAAAGGTTTCAACAACAACAACAACAAAAAGCATCTCCTGGGGACTCATGCCTTCTAGAGGACAAAATGTCCCCTAATTGAGAACCACTGGCCTATCGCAATGCTATCTATGTGTGTATGCTATCAATAAAGCTCTAATAGTTCTCCAAAAAAGCTCTCATCTTAATGATCCATGATAAATTGCTTCATTTAGGTTTAGACGTTAATTACATTTAATGTTGACTTCTAGTAGTGTAAACATTATGAAACAAAGACTCTTTTAGCTTAGTTTCTCTCAAAACTTAAAATTATAAGAAATCTATTTAAAAACACAAGGTTCACAATACCCAGAACATGGAAACAATCTGTCCTCTGACAGATGAATGGAAAAAGAAAATGTGACATACATATATAATGGGGTATTATTCAGCCAACAAAGAAGGAAATTCTGCCATTTGCAACAACATGGATGAAACTGGAGAACATTATCCTAAGTGAAATGAGTCAGAGAAAACAGATACTATATGGTATCACTTATATGTCCATTAAAAAAAAAGGCCATTTAATAGAAAGAATTGTTGCTAGGGTGAGAGGACATGGGGATAGGGGATGTGCATTTAAGAGTGTAATCTTTCAGTTATTGAGTTAGGAGGATCTAATATATAGCAAAGTGCCTGTAAATAGGGTATTGTGCACTTGAAAATCACTGAGAATAAATATTAAGCATTTTCACCAAACACACCCACACACACACAAACACACTAACTGCATGAGCTGATATGTGAATTATTTTAATCTTGGTAATGATTCTACAATGTATATATACATATGTGAAATCATCACACTATACACTTTAAGTATATACACCTCTATTTGTCAATTATTCCTCATAAAGTTGGGTGGAAAATACAAATAAGTCCTCTGCTGAGAAAACAGTTTTGCAGATTTGCTTCCCTTAACACAGATTCTCCTCATTACTGGGCAAACATCCTTAAGTTCTTGTGTGCTATACGACAGAAGAGCAGCTGACTGAATGTTGTGGCCTTTTCTATGACCTCTATGTTCATAAATAATTTTTTGTATGCTAGCAAAAACAAAAATCACTCTTTTTATTACTAGTTTTGAACCAACAAGTTTGTTGGTTCCTAATGAAAATATCTTATCTACCAAGAGTTTTGTTTTTCCCTTTTTGTGGATCTGGGATACTCCATTGTTCATTTGCATATACACAGCATTATTTCATATATTTAATATTTTAAAACTAATTTTGATTAAAGCCACCATGTTTCTAGCTCTGGAGCTCCCCCATTGAGGCAAAATCATAAGTAGGCAATATTATAAACCCTGAGAGTATTATGCATATCTATAGAGAGAATGCTAGTCAGATCATAACTATATAATGACCTTAACCAGGTTTACTTTTCAAGTGTTTAATGATATACTGAGTGCCTCTAAAAGTTTTTGGACCCTTTCTAAAATTGAAGTTGTGCAGTTTTTGTTGTAAGTTCAATTTCAGTGGTTAAACTGGAAAAGACTTTAATAAGAAACAAATAGGTTAATTCCAAAAAATGCATTCAGGGAATTTATGTTGTAATTTGTTGATATGTTAATTAATGAAACATGTTACAAAACCGAGAGCAGCTATTGAG
This sequence comes from Lontra canadensis, assembly GCF_010015895.1. Classification (NCBI taxonomy): domain Eukaryota; kingdom Metazoa; phylum Chordata; class Mammalia; order Carnivora; family Mustelidae; genus Lontra; species Lontra canadensis. Next base: position 2,605,650 of record NW_022631074.1, on the reverse strand, counting down.
AATTTTCTCCTAGGCCTAAAAAATACAACTAACATTATTTAAACTTCAGTCAGTTACTGTAGTGTGAAAAAGGACACTCAATAAAATAGGTCTATTTTCTCCAGCAGTAATGATCTTCTTTTCATCATTATTTACTTACTACTAATCTACTAAAGTCTTTCAAATAATACATTTTGCTATCAAATGCATAAAAGTTACTTGCCATATTCATTCTTATTAGAAAAATCATCAAACTATAAAGAATATTAAATAATAGAATTGCTGGAGATCTAAATTAGTCTTATAAAAAGTAAACTGAAATGTTATTTTACAGATGTAACTCATTTTTCTCACTGTCCAATCACATAGTGAGTTGAAGTCAGAATTGGCATTTTATCTCAACCACCACTTGTTAAAATTCCAAGCGAATTTTATAGCATGTTTTCTACTTGCTATTCAGATACACATTTAAAAAAAAAGCCAAAATATTTTTAAAGTTTTTTTTTTTATTATTTAACACGTAAAAAAATTACCTATTTTGTAGTTACTTCTATGTCCATATAATTTAAGGTTTACAAAACAAAGGCTTAACCAGTTAAGATAATTAAGTAAAATATAATATAGAAAATATAGATTTAATTGTTAAAGGTTTTAGTATATGGAGAATAATTCACTTTTTTGTTATCAAAATTTTTAGTGAACGGTAGCAATATTATCAAGGGCTATTGGATCTGCAGTTGATAGCATACTTTTGTCTTCTCATATCTATCCCCTAGCCCTCGATAGTGACCAAAACATTTAAATTCTTTGTGTCTCACTTTCTCCTTCTCTAAATCTATCTCTACATAAAGGAGTTTCATTAGAATTAAAATAAACCATCTGTGCTTCACAGTCAAATTCTACCAAACATTTAGAGAAAAGTTAATACTTATTCTTCTCAAACCATTCCAAAAAAATAGAAGAGAAAGGAAAGTTTCCAAATTCGTTCTGAGGCCAGCATTAGCCTGATACCAAAACGGGGATAAGGACACACACAAAAAGAAAACTACAGGCCAATATCTCTGATGAACATAGATGTGAAAGTCCTAAACAAAATACCAGAAAACCAAATCCAGCAATACATTTAAAAAACCCTACCCCTGATCAAGTGGAATTTTTTCTAGGATGCAAGCATGGTTCAGTATCCACAAAATTAATCAATCTGATACATCAATTAGAGAAAAAATTATAATCGATGATCATTTCAATAGAAACAAAAAAAGAATATGACAAAGTATAGCATCCATTCATGATAAAAAACCACAACAAAGTAGGGTTAGAGGGAACATAACTCAACATAGTAAAGATTTTATATGAAAAATATGCAGCTAACATTATCCTTAATGGGGAAAAGCAGAGATTTTCCACTAAGGTCAGGAACAAGAGAAGGATGTCCACTCTCAGCACTTTTATTCAATATAGCACCAGAAGACCTAGCCATAGCAATCACACAACAAAAAAAGAAATAAAAGGCATCCAAATTGGTAAGGAAGAAGTAAAACTTACACTAATTGCAGATGACATGATACTATACATTAAAAAAACGCTGAAGACTCCAACAAAAAACCAATAAAACTGGTAAATAAATCCAGTAAAGTCACAGGATACAAAAATCAATGTACAAAAATCGGTTGTTTTCCTATACACTAATAATGAAGCAGCAGAAAATTAAATTAAGAAAACAATCCCATTTACAGTTGCACCAAGAACAATAAAAAAAAAATCTAGGAATAAATTAACGAAAGAAGTGAAAGACCTATAATCTGAAAACTACAAAACATTGATAAAAGAAATTGAAGACCACACAAAGAAATAGAATGTTACTTTATGCTCAGGAATTGGAAGAACAGATAGTCTTCAAATGTCAATAGTATTCAAAGCAATCTACAGGTTTAATGACATCCCTATCAAAATACCAACAGCATTTTTCACAGAGCAAGAACAAAAAATCCTAAAATTTGTATGGAACCACAAAAAAACCCCAGTAGCCAAAGCAATCTTGAAAAAGAAAAATAAAGCTGGAGGCATCATAATTCCAGACTTAAAGTTTTATTGCAAGGCTATAGTGATCAAAACAATATGATACAGTTACAAAAATAGACATATAGATCAGTAGAACAGAATAGAAAGCCCATAAATCCACAACTATATGGTCAATTAATCTACAACATAACAGGAAATAATATGCAGTAGGAAAAAGACAGGCTTTTCAACAAATGGTGTTGGAAAAACTGGACAGAAGCATGAGAAAGAAATTGGACCACTTTCTTACACCATATACAAAATGAATTCAAAACAGATCAAGGACCTAAATGTGAAACATGAAATCAATAAATTCTAGAAGAGAAGATAGGCAGTAATTTCTCTGACATTGTCAGTAGCAGCATCTTTCAAGATATGTCTCCTGAGGCAAGGGAAACAAAAGCAAAAATAAACTATTGGGACTACATCAAAATAGAAAGCTTCTGCAAAGTGAAGAAAACAACCAACAAAACTAAACGGCAACCTACAGAATGGGAGAAGATATTTGCAAATGACATATCTGAAAAGGGTTAATATTCAAAATACGTAAAGAACTGATACAACTCAACACCCCAAAACAAACAATCCAATTAAAACATGGGCAGAAGGCATGAACAAACATTGCTTCAAAGAAGATATACAGATAGCCAACAGACACACAAAAAGATGTTTGTCATCACTTACCATCAGGGAAACCAAAACTACAATGAGATATCATCTCACACCTGTCAAAATGGCTAAAATCAACAACACAAGAAACATCAGTTATTAGTGAGGATATGGAGAAACAGAACACTCATGCATGTTGGTAGGAATGCAAACTGGTGTAGCTCCTGAGGAAGACAGTATGGACATTCCTCAAAAAATTAAAAGTTGAACACTCTACTATTCAGGAATTGCATTACTGGGTATTTACTCAAAGAATACAAAAACTCTAGTTTGAAGGGATCTATATACTCCCTATGTTTATTACAGCAATATTTACAATAGCCAAAGTATAGAATATATAATCAAAATCATGCAAAACACACACACACACACACACACACACACACACACAAACATTATTCAGCCATAAAAATGAGTGAAATCTTCCCACTTGCAACAACATGAATTGATCTTAGAGAGTATAATGTTAAGCGAAATGAGACAGTCACAGAGAAAGACAAAAAATATATGATTTCACTCATATGTGGAATTTAAGAAACAAATGAACAGAGGGAAAAAGGGAGACAGAGAGAGAGAAATCAAAAAACAGACTGCAGAGAATAATTAGATAGTTACCAGAGAGAAGGTAAGTGGGGGATGGATGAAAGAATTGAAGGAAACTGAGAGCACACTTTGTCTTGATGAGCACTGAACAGTAAATGGAAATGTTGAATCCCTATATTGTACACCTGAAACTAATACAACACTGTATGTTAACTACACTGAAATTAAAATTTTAATAATTTAAAAAGTCTGAATAAAAATAAACTCTATCTATATAGCATTTTGAACAGGTAAACATAGTAAGCATTCAATAAGCATTACCCTTTGTTACCAGAGAACTCCCTGTTGTTGTTAATTATGAAACTGTTAATTCATCTTTAAACAGGGGTAATGAAATAATGAAATATATTTTGTAAGGATCATAGTGTTGTATATTTCATAAATTATCCATTTCTTTGTATATTTCAGCCTAACTCCGATAATATTTCCCTTTACAAAAAGTACAATATTCTAAACACAAAATTCAATAATTGTAATTTGGTTTTTAATTTTAGTTGTTAATAAACATGAAAATAAATCTTTTAAGACTGCTTCCATATATAGGCAAACCTCTCTACCCACCTCTAATTAATATACACTAATCATTGTTAGCATCCCTTTCATGGTTTCTGATCACCTGGCATATTTCACATATTTTTTTAAAAGATTTAAAGAGAGAGACAGCGAGTGAAAGAATACAAGCAGGAGGAGTGGGAGAGGGGGAAGCAGGCTTCCTGCAGAGCAGGGATCCTGACGCGGGGCTTGATCCCAGGACTCCAGGATCATGACCTGAGCCCAAAGCAGATACTTAATGACTGAGCCACCCATGGCACCCTCTGTGTATTTTCTAACTTAATCATCATAATGATCTTATGATTTAGGTATTATTACCATAACTTACCATATGAAACAACAGATTCCACAGATTCTAGGAGACTGGTGATTCTAAATCAAGTCCATGTGACTCCTTACACATTATTGCCTAAGTGGAATGATAGCCCTGATCTTCTAGGAAGTGAGCTTCTCTCATTTGAATGCAAGAATTTGCTTAAAGACTTGAGTTTTAGAAGATAAAGATAATTCTACTTTTGTTTTTAGTGATAATTATCCCTACATTTTTCTGCAAAATAGAAGCAACCTACTATTAGCCTAGGGTGACTCAGCCATATTTTTTTCATCTATTTTTAACTCATTACTCCAAATTCTCAGTCCCTAAAATATTCTTCTCTCAAATGAAGATGTTGGGGGAGGTGGTAGATGAAATCCTGGAAAGTACCTGAGACATGAGCCAGCTGAGACATATCTGTTCTAGGGATGATGTTATAACCATATATTGCAGGGGCACCTGGGTAGCTCAGTGGATTAAAGCCTCTGCCTTCAGCTCAGGTCATGATCTCAGCGTCTTGAGAGGTCTTGAGGGGTCTTGAGCCCAGCATCAGGCTCTCTGCTCAGCAGGGAGCCTGCTTCCCTCCCACCACCACCTCTCTGCCTATTTGTGATATCTATCAAATAAATTTTAAAAAATATTTTAAAAATATATATATATATTGCAAAAAAAAAGCAAAAAACAAAAAAAAAACTTGAGGACTGGGAGAAGTTTGGGGGAAAACTTAAAAAAAAAAAGAAGAAAGTAAAAGAAATAAGATGAAGAAGAAAGAAGAAAGAAAAGTATTTTAAGTGAACTGTAATTTAAACCTGACTCTAAAACCTATACTTGAAAGTGAGAATTTCTTCTTATTAAACCAGTTCAAGTACTTTCTTCACTATTGAATACTATTGCTTAATTTTGCTTTACTTATTTTGCTTATTTTTTCCTGGTCCAATTTTGCTTAATTTGTTACATGTGTCTTAGGTGGTAAACTTCAAGATGGTGTAGATTTCTTAAAAATTGATTTTCTGGCCCTACACATTTAGATCTTTATTTTAAACCAAAAATTACCAAATAATTGTATTATTTTACAATCATTAAATTATTATTAAATACATAATAATAATTATTATGCATTAAATAAATAATAATTAATAATACATAAAACATAATAAATAATATTTTTATAATTATTAAATTATTACAAATAATTGTAATTACTCTGTAACAGACAGCCACATCTTTTCATTAAACATTAATGGAACAGATATATGAATTTCTGAATGACACTCTGGTATCCTGAATGAAAAGTAATAGTAATGGGCATTAAATATTTTTACATTATCTGCCTAGTTATTATGTCATTAAATTTAACTTAAAATATTAATACATAGGGTTATCAAGTATCTTCAACCATGATAGTTTATAATTTTTAATGGAAAAAAGTAGATTATGAATCACTGCTTTGCCTATGCAATCCTTAGGAAATATCAAAGGTATCTAAAAATATGAAATATGCATTACTTTTAAAAAGAGTAAGCTAAATTAATGAAACAGATTCTCAGTAAAAACAGCTGGCAGTGAGAGAGAGATTAAAACTGCTCTCATTATAAATGATTTGCTGTAGAAAGTTGGGTTATTTCTAAACTCAGTACAATAGAGATATAGCAAGATATTGACCTATAAGCAATAGCCAAAATGACTGCAGATAAGGGTTAACTTTGCAGTAATTTACAACTTCAAGATCAATATTTCAAGGACAGCACTGAATTTTAGTTAACTTGCTTTGTCTTCTAAAAAAGATTTAAATAGATGAGAGTTTAAAAAGATAGTATATCATTATATAGGAGTTTACAAGTATTTTCCCTACTATACTTTTTAAAAATAACTACTTAATATTACGGCCAGATGATAAAATTATCATTTTCCGCCCCCCCTTAATGTAAGGTGATTCTTTATTAAAGTAAGGTGATTCTTTATTATATTTCTGGCTCATCTCTTCAGCAGGTATCAAGAAAAGCCCAAGAGAGGAACCACAGGTTAATAACCTACATTATTAGTTTATTACATATTTGAAGAATGAGTAAATGAACTGGTTCTAGAATTTTAAGACAAAAATTTTAAATGTAGGCATTATTTTCAAGGTAAAATTTGAGCTGCAAATCTGTGAATACTTTAATTTTATTACTTAAAATACTTATTTATATAACATCAATATTACTTATTTCTCCATATACATTTTTTAGAAGAATCAAATAAGAATTAATAAGCCAGAAGTAATGTAACGCCCTGTTTATGATCATTGGAAGAGAAGCGATCTCTCTTTTTATTTTACAACTTTTTCCCCTTTACCTCATTATCTAAGTAAGATGACCTAGCACAAACTTAATCTTGGGAGAAAGATAAGTAAATTTTAATTGAAGAGAATAAGAAGAAAAAACATTCTTTTGAAAAACCATCTTTGTTCTCTAAAAAATGATTTTTACTGTTTTACATAAATGAATTTTCAAATGCCACATAGATTCCCTTTTATCTAAATCAGTAAGTCTCATAGTTTGTAGGAGAAATCCTTCCCATTTGGGAAATTTGTGGTAATATTGAGATTTTAGCAATACTAACTAAAACTTACTGCCTGTAAAATCTTTTTTTTTTTTTTTGTAGATTTTTATTTATTTATTTGTCAGAGAGAGAACAGAAGCATGGAGAGCTGCAGGCAGAGGGAGAGGCAGGCTCCTTGCTGAGTTCCTGCTGAGTAAGGAGCCGGATGTGGGACTTGATCCCAGGACCCTGAGATCATGGTCTGAATGGAAGGCAGATGCTTACCTGACTGAGCCATGCAAGCATCCCTGTAAAGTCTTTTCAAAAGGAATCCCAGAACTGATCAGAGACAGAATGATAGAAATAGTATCCATAGTATGTATGAGAAAATAGAAATGATTTATAATAAAATTGCAAGAGACTTTTGATAAAAGAACATAAAAATAAGAGCATAAAACCAGCAATAATAATGACATGATAGACCAATAGGTTAACTATAGACTTAAAAACAATGAAAACTGGAAGACTAATATCTTTGAGCAACAAGAAAAAATATCCATCGATCTAAATGTGTTTGTATAACAAAACTATTTATTAATAATGAAAGGAAAATAATGATATTTTCCAATGAACTGGAGTTAACATTACCACAAATAGTTCTTCCCCAGAAAAACTTCTAAAGGACATATTTCCAGAAAGAAACAAAAAAAACCCCAGAAAGATAGTCTAAGATGCCAGAAAACATAATGGGGAAAAAAAAAAGTTATGAGGAAGACAATGTGAAAATACAAGAAAAAAACATGTGAACATCAAGATACCATTTACATACCAAGGACAAAGACCTAGAAGAGATCCTTCTAACAGTCCTCAGAAAGATTCAACCATAAGGGCACCTTGATTTTGGATTTCTCACTCCCAAAACAGATAGATTTCTGTTGTTTAAGAAAAAAAGTTATAAAATTATTACTATTTAAATTAAAGATATCTATACAATAATAATAGGAGTATTGATAATAATATCAAATGTATTTGGCTAAAAATAAATAAAAAAAAGATCTGCAAAATAGATTAGAATTGACAGAATAAGAGTCCTAAGGTATTAAAATAATTCAGAGGACCCATAAGGACAGTGCATGGAAAATATCAAAAACCTCAAACTTCCTGATTTGACAAAGTAAAAAAATCAATGAAAAATAGGTAAAAAAGAAACATTTTCAATTGATATGTAAAAGGAAAGAAAGGAGGAAAAAGGTCACAAAAAAGTGGGACAAGCATAAAACAATAAGATGAAGTCAAAATACATCAATCACCAAAAAGACTAAACTTGTCCGTTAAACAAAAACAGAAAATCTAAATGGAAAAAAAAAATTCCACAATATGCAGTTTGTAAGAAACACAAAATATAAATAGCCCAAAAGTTTCAAAAAATAAAGGTTAGAACAAGAAACAGGAGTAGATATTCTAAGATTCAAAAAGTAGACTTCATGGCAATACACACACACACACACACGCACACGCACATACACAGATATCTATAGGAAGGTGAGCGTCACTACATAATGATGAATGTTTATTTAACCAGGATAATATATACTAATCTTGTATTTCTTTCACTTAATTAGTTTTAAGATTAGATTGAACCACAGGTGTCATTAAATATAGAAATGCCTGAAGTAATTTATTTTCTTCTAGTGAATTTAAAATTCAGCAGCAAACTATCTAGTGTTGGTATGAAAATTTTGCAATTCAAATTCAAGGACCAGGTTTCTTCTACCTCCTCTCTCAGTCACACTTAGGTATAATCTTCATCGTCATCTTTCAAGACAGTGATATCGTGCCCCTGCCAAGCTAGAGAAGGGACAAACAAGAGGACACACAGACTCTGCCAAGAACCATTTAAAGATTTTCAAAAAATATATTATACTGCTTATATCCTATTAGTCATGAACCATATCTAGTGATAACATCATGTGGAGATGCAAAGGAGGCTGACAAAGGCAATATGTGTAAGTGTCACTATTATTGCAGAAATAGAGAACAGATTTTGGAAAGTAACCAGCAGCTTCTGCTTCAATATCTTCAAAATTCAAAAAGCAGAAGTTGATATGACTCCCCAAATAATAAAGTACCTAGGAATAAATCTTACCAAAGAGGTGAAAGACCTGTAACTCTGAAAACTATAACACACTGATGAAAGAAACTGAAGACTACACAAAGAAATGAAAAAAAAAAAAAAAAACACTCCATGCTCATGGATTGGAAGAAAAAACATTGCTCAAATATCTATATCATACAAAGCAATCTGCAGTTTTAATGCAATATCTATCAAAATACCAATATCATTTTCATAGAGTTAGAACAAACAACCCTATATTAAAAAAAAAAAAAGACTTTACTTATTTATCTGAGAGAAAGAACAAGTAGAGGAGAGGAGAAGAGGCAGAGAGAATCAGACTCCTTGCTGAGCAGGGAGCCTGAGAGGGAGGGTCCTTCCTGATAGGGAGGGCCCAGGAAGGCTCAGTCCCAGGACCCTCAAATCATGACCTGAGTTGAAGGCAGATGTTTAACTGACTGAGCCACCCAGGTGCCCCAACAATCCTTAAATTTGTACTGAAGGATGAAAGATCCTCACTAACCAAAGGAACCTTGAAAAAGAAAGATAAAGCTGGAGGCATCATAATTCCAGACTTCAAATTGTATTACAAAGCTATAGTGATCAAAACAGTATGATACTGGCACAAAAGTAGACACATAGATCAATAGAACAGAATAGAAAACCCATAAATCTACAACTATATGGTCAATTAATTTACAACATAACAGGAAAGAATATGCAGTAGGAAAAAGATAGTCTCTTCAACAAATGGTGCTGGAAAAACTAGACAGCAACATGAAAAAGAAAGAAATTGGACCACTTTCTTATACCATACACAAAATAACTCAAAATAGATTAAGGACCTAAATGTGAGACATGAAACCATACAAATCCTAGAAGAGAAGATAGGCAGTAATTTCTCTGACATTGTCTGTAGCAGCATCTTTCTAGATATGTCTCCTGTGGCAAGGGAAACAAAAGCAAAAATAAATTATTGGGACTACATCAAAATAGAAATTTCTACACAGGAAGGAACCAAAAAACAAAACTGAAAAACAACCTATAGAATGGGAGAAGATATTTGCAAATGACATACCTGAAAAGGGTTAGTATTCAAAATACATAAAGACTGATACAATACCCAAAAAACCAACAATCCAATTAAAACATGGGCAGAAGAAATAAACATATTCCCAAAGATGGTTAACAGACACATAAAAATATGCTCAACATCACTCATCATCAGCAAAATGCAAATCAAAACTACAATGAGATTTCACCTCACACCTGTCAGAATGGCTAAAATCAACAACCTAAGAAACAGGTGTTGGGATGTGGAGAAAAAGGAACACTCATGCACTGATAGTGGGAATGCAAACTGGTACAGCCACTCTGGAAAACAGTATGGAAGTTTCTCAAAATGTTAAAAAATTTAACGACCTTATGATCCAGGATTCACATTATGAAGTATTTACCCCAATAATGAAAGATCTCTAATTCAAAGGGATATACACACCCCTATGTTTACAAGAGCATTATTTATCATAGCCAAGACATGAAAGCAGTCCAAGTGTCCATCAATTGATGAATGGATAAAGAAATGTGTGTGTGTCACATACATGGGATATTATCCAGACATAAAAAAGATTGAAATCTTGTCACTTGCAAGGTCATGGATATAGCTAAAGAGTATAATGCTAAATGAAATAAACCAACCAGAGAAAGACAAATACCATATGGTTTCACTCATATGTGGAATTTAAGAAACTTACAAGCTAAGGGAAAAAATTAAAACAGACAGACAAATCAAGAAACAGACTCAGTTATAGAGGAAAAAACCGAGGGTTATCAGAGGGGAGGTGAGTAGTAGTATGGGTTAAATATTAAATAGGTGATGGGGATTAAGGAGCACACTTCTGAAGAACACAGGGTGATGAGTTGAATTACTATATTGTATACCTGAATTTAATATAACACTAAGTTAACTAATTGGAATTAAAATAAAAACTTAAAAAGTTGATAGAACTGTAGGGAAATATTCTATCAATCATAGTGGGAGATTTCAACAATGCACTCTCAAAATCTGAGAAGACAACTAAAACAAAAACAAAATCCATGAACAAAAGAATCACCAAACTAGATTAAAGGACAACTATAGGAGGGGAGGAGTCAAGATGGCGGAGAAGTAGCAGGCTGAGACTACTTCAGGTAGCAAGAGATCAGCTAGATAGCTTATCTAAAGATTGCTAACACCTACAAATCCAATGGGAGATCGAAGAGAAGAAGAACAGCAATTCTAGAAACAGAAAATCAACCACTTTCTGAAAGGTAGGACTGGCGGAGAAGTGAATCCGACGCGACGGGAAGATAGACTGCGGGGGGAGGGGCCGGCTCCTGGCAAGTGGCGGAGCAATGGAGCACAAAATCAGGACTGTTAAAAGTCTGTTCCGCTGAGGGACATCGCTCCAGAGGCTAAACGAGGGTAAAGCCCAGGCGGGGTCAGCGTGGCCTCATTCCCGCAGGGTCACCGAAGGATCATGGGTGTCTGAGTGTCGCAGAGCTTGCAGGTATTAGAACGGGGAAGCTGGATATGGAGACAGAGCCGAGGAGTGAGATCTCAGCTCGGGGTTACCTTGAACCGGTCGCAGGCTCGGTCAGCTCGGAGCGCGGCCGGAGGCCAGGGAGATGGGAGTAATTGGAAGCTATTCTTTGAGGGTGCACTGAGGAGTGGGGCCCCAAGCTCTCGGCTCCTCTGGGCCAGAGACTGGGAGGCCGACATTTTCATTCCCGTCCTCCAGAACTCAACGGAAAGTGATCAGGGAACAAAAGCTCCTGAAAGCAAACCCGAGCGGATTACTCAGCCCAGCCCCTGGGAAGGGCGGTGCAATTTGGCCTGGGGCAAAAACACTTGAGAATCACTACAACAGGCTGCTCCCCCGAAGATCAACAAGAAATCCAGCCAGGACCAAGTTCACCTACCAAGGAGTGCAGATTCAATACCAAGGAGAGAGGTGGAATTCCAGAGGAGGAGAAAGCAAAGCACGGAACTCATGGCTTTCTCCCCATGATTCTTTAGTCTTGCAGTTAATTTAATTTTTTTTTTTCTTTTTCAATTTCTTCTTCTTCTTCTTCTGCTAATTTTTTTAACTTTTACCCTTTTTTAACGTTTTTTAACTAGTTTATCTAATATATCTATTTTTTTCTTTTTTACATTTTTTCTTTATTCGTTTTCCTTTTTTAATTGTTTCTTTCTTCTTATTTTTTTTTCCTGAACTTCTTTATATCCCCTTTCTCCCTCCCCCACAATTTGGGATCTCTTCTGATTTGGTTAAAGCGTATTTTTTCCTGGGGTCTTTGCCACCCTTTTAGTATTTTACTTTCTCCTTCATATACTCTTATCTGGAGAAAATGACAAGGCAGAAAAATTCACCACAAAAAAAAGAACAAGAGGCAGTACCGAAGGCTAGGGACCTAATCAATACAGACATTGGTAATATGTCAGATCTAGAGTTCAGAATGATAATTCTCAAGGTTCTAGCCGGGCTCGAAAAAGGCATGGAAGATATTAGAGAAACCCTCTCGGGAGATATAAAAGCCCTTTCTGGAGAAATAAAAGAACTAAAATCTAACCAAGTTGAAATAAAAAAAGCTATTAATGAGGTGCAATAATAAATGGAGGCTCTCACTGCTAGGATAAATGAGGCAGAAGAAAGAATTAGTGATATAGAAGACCAAATGAGAGAGAATAAAGAATCTGAGCAAAAGAGGGACAAACAGCTAGTGGGCCACGAGGGGAGAATTCGAGAGATAAGTGACACCATAAGATGAAACAACATTAGAATAATTGGGATTCCAGAAGAAGAAGAAAGAGAGAGGAGAGCAGAAGGTATATTGGAGAGAATTATTGGAGAGAATTTCCCTAATATGGCAAAGGGAACAAGCATCAAAATCCAGGAGGTGCAGAGAACCCCCCTCAAAATCAACAAGAATAGGTCCACACCCCGTCACCTAATAGTAAAACTTACAAGTCTTAGGGACAAAGAGAAAATCCTGAAAGCAGCCTGAGAAAAGTCAGTAACATACAATGGTAAAAATATTATTTTGGCAGCAGACTAATCCACAGAGACCTGGCCGTCCAGAAAGAGCTGGCATGATATATTCAGAGTACTAAATGAAAAAAACATGCAGCCAAGAATACTATATCCAGCTAGGCTATCATTGAAAATAGAAGGAGAGATAAAAAACTTCCAGGACAAACCAAAACTGAAAGAATTTGCAAAAACCAAACCAGCTCTACAGGAAATATTGAAAGGGGTCCTCTAAGCAAAGAGAGAGCAGAAAAGTAGTAGATCAGAAAGGAACAGAGACAATATACAGTAACAGTCACCTTACAGGCAATACAATGGCACTAAATTCTTATCTCTCAATAGTTACCCTGAATGTTAATGGGCTAAATGCCCCAATCAAAAGACACAGGGTATCAGAATGGATAAAAAAAACAAAACCCATCTATCTGTTGCCTACAAGAAACTCATTTTAGACCCGAAGACACCTCCAGATTTAAAGTGAGGGGGTGGAAAAGAACTTACCATGCTAATGGACATCAGAAGAAAGCTGGGGTGGTAATCCTTGTATCAGATCATTTAGATTTTAAGCCAAAGACTATAATAAGAGATGAGGAAGGACACTATATCATACTCAAAGGATCTGTCCAACAACAAGATATGACAATTTTAAATATCTATGCCCCTAACATGGGAGCAGCCAACTATATAAACCAATTAATAACAAAATCAAAGAAACACATCAACAATAATACAATAATAGTAGGGGACTTTAACACTCCCCTCACTGAAATGGACAGATCATCCAAGCAAAAGATCAACAAGGAAATAAAGGCCTTAAATGACACACTGGACCAGATGGACATCACAGATATATTCAGAACGTTTCATCCCAAAGCACGAGAATACACATTCTTCTCTAGTGCACATGGAACATTCTCCAGAATAATCACATCCTCGGTCCTAAATCAGGTCTCAACAGGTATCAAAAGATTGGGATCATTCCCTGAATATTTTCAGAACACAATGCTCTGAAGCTAGAACTCAATCACAAGAGGAAATTTGGAAAGAACCCAAATACATGGAGACTAAACAGCATCCTTCTAAAGAATGAATGGGTCAACCAGGAAATTAAAGAAGAATTGCAAAAATTCATGGAAACAAATGATAATGAAAACACAACGGTTCAAAATCTCTGGGACACAACAAAGGCAGTCCTGTTAGGAAAATATATAGTGGTACAAGCCTTTCTCAAGAAACAAGAAAGGTCTCAGGTACACAACCTAACCCTACACCTAAAGGAGCTGGAGAAAGAACAATAAAGAATCCCTAAACCGAGTAGGAGAAGAGAAATCATAAAGATCAGAGCAGAAATCAATGAAATAGAAACCAAAAAACAATAGAACAAATCAATGAAACTAGGAGCAGGTTCTTTGAACGAATTAATAAGATTGATAAACCCCTGGCCAGACTTATCAAAAAGAAAAGAGAAAGTACCCAAATAAATAAAATCATGAATGAAAGAGGAGAGATCACAACGAACACCAAAGAAATACAGACAATTATAAGAACATACTATGAGCAACTCTACACCAACAAATTTGACAATCTGGAAGAAATGGATGCATTCCTAGAGACATATAAACTACCACAACTGAACCAGGAAGAAATAGAAAACCTGAACAGACCCATAACCAGTAAGGAGATTGAAACAGTCATCAAAAATCTCCAAACAAACAAAGTCCATGGCCAGACGGCTTCCCAGGGGAATTCTACCAAACATTTAAAGAAGAACTAATTCCTATTCTCCTGAAACTGTCCCAAAAAATAGAAATGGAAGGAAAACTTCCAAACTCATTTTATGAGGCCAGCATCACCTTGATCCCAAAACCAGACAAGGATCCCATCAAAAAAGAGAACTACAGACCAATATCCTTGATGAACACAGATGCAAAAATTCTCACCAAAATACTAGCCAATAGGATTCAACAGTACATTAAAAGGATTATTCACCATGACCAAGTGGGATTTATTCCAGGGATGCAAGATTGGTTCAACATCTGCAAATCAATCAATGTGATACAAAACATTAATAAAAGAAAGAACAAGAACCATATGATACTCTACATAGATGCTGAAAAAGCATTTGACAAAGTACAGCATCACTTTCTGGTCAAAACTCTTTAAAGTCACGGATAGAGGGCACATACCTCAATATTATCAAAGCCATCTACGAAAATCCCTCTGCAAATATCATTCTCAATGGAGAAAAACCTGAAAGCTTTTCCGCTAAGGTCAGGAACACGGCAGGGATGTCCATTATCACTACTGCTATTCAACATAGTACTTGAAGTCCTAGCCTCAGCAATCAGACAACAAAAAGAAATTAAAGGCATCCAAATTGACAAAGAAGAAGCCAAACTATCACTCTTCACAGATGATATGATACTATATGTGAAAAACCCAAAAGACTCCACTCCAAAACTTCTAGAACTTGTACAGGAATTCAGTAAAGTGTCAGGATATAAAATCAATGCACAGAAATCAGTTGCATTTCTCTATACCAACAACAAGACAGAAGAAAGAGAAATTAAGGAGTCAATCCCATTTACAATTTCACCCAAAACTATAAGATACTTAGGAATAAACCTAACCAAAGAGGCTAAGTATCTATACTCAGAAAACTATAAAGTACTCATGAAAGAAATTGAGGAAGACACAAAGAAATGGAAAAATGTTCCATGCTCCTGGATTGGAAGAATAAATATTGTGAAAATGTCTATGCTACCTAAAGCAATCTACACATTTAATGCAATTCCTATCAAAATCCCAATCATTTTTTCAAAGAAATGGAACAAATAATCCTAAAATTTATATGGAATGAGAAAAAAACCTCGAATGGCTAAAGGAATATTGAAAAAGAAAGCCAAAGTTGGTGGCATCACAATTCCGGACTTCAAGCTCTATTACAAAGCTGTCATCATCAAGACAGCATGTTACTGGCACAAAAACAGACACATAGATCAATGGAACAGAATAAAGAGCCCAGAAATAGACCCTCAACTCTATGGTCAACTAATCTTCGACAAAGCAGGAAAGAATGTCCAATGGAAAAAAGACAGCCTCTTCTATAAATGGTGCTGGGAAAATTGGACAGCCACATGTAGAAAAATGAAATTGGACCATTTCCTTACACCACACACAAAAATAGACTCAAAATGGATGAAGTCCTCAGTGTGAGAAATGAATACATCAAAATCCTTGAGGAGAACACAGGCAGCAACCTCTTCGACCTCAGCCGCAGCAACATCTTCCTAGGAACATCGCCAAAGGTAAGGGAATAAGGGCAAAAATGAACTATTGGGATTTTATCAAGATCAAAAGCTTTTGCACAGCAAAGGAAACAGTGAACAAAACCAAAAGACAACTGACAGAATGGGAGAAGATATTTGAAAACGACATATCAGATAAAGGGCTAGTATCCAAAATCTATAAAGAACTTAGAAAACTCAACTCCCAAAGAACAAATAATCCAATCAAGAAATGGGCAGAAGACATGAACAGACATTTCTGCAAAGAAGACATCCAGATGGCCAACAGACACATGAAAAAGTGCTCCATATCACTCAACATCAGGGAAATACAAATCAAAACCACAATGAGATACCACCTCACACCAGTCAGAATGGCTAAAATTAACAAGTCAGGAAATGACAGATGCTGGCGAGGATTCGGACAAAGGGGAACCCTGTTGGTGGGAATGCAAGCTGGTGCAACCTATCTGGAAAACAGCATGGAGGTTCTTCAAAATGTTGAAAATAGAACTGCCCTATGACCCTGTAATTGTACTACTGGGTGTTTACCTTAAAGATACAAATGTAGTGATCCAGGGGCACGTGCATCTGAATGTTTATAGCAGCAATGTCCACAATAGCCAAACTATGGAAAGAACCTAGATGTCCAACAACAGATGAATGGATAAAGAATGAATGTGGTATATATACACAATGTAATACTATGCAGCCATCAAAAGAAATGAAATCTTGCCATTTGCGTTGACGTGGATGGAACTAGAGGGTATCATGCTTAGCGAAATAAGTCAATCGGAGAAAGACAACTATCATATGATCTCCCTGATATGAGGAAGTGGAGATGCAACATGGGGGGTTAAGGGGGTAGGAGAAGAGTAAATGAAACAAGATGGGATTGGGAGGGAGACAAACCATAAGTGACTCTTAATCTCACAATACAAACTGAGGGTTGCTGGGGTGAGGGGGTTGGGAGAGGGGGTGGGGTTATGGACACTGGGGAGGTTATGTGCTATGGTGAGTGCTGTGAAGTGTGTAAACCTGGCAATTCACAGACCTGTACCCCTGGGGATAAAAATATGTTATATGTTTATAAAAAATTTAAAAAAAATAAAAAAAAATATTTTTTAAAAAAAGGAAAACTATAGGCCAATATCCCTGATAAACGTAGATATAAGAATCCTCAACAAAATATTAGAAAACCATATTCAACAATACATTAACAGTACCATTTACCATGATCAAGTAGGATTTATTCTAGGGATGCAAGGATGATTCAAAATTCACAAATCAATCATCATCCTATACCACATCAGCAAAATGAAGGAGAAAAGTCATAGAATGACCTAAATAAATGCAGAAAAAGCATTTGATAAATTCAACATCTATTCATGATAAAGACTCTCAACAACAGGTTTAGAGGAAACATATCTCAACATAATAAAGGCCATACATGAAAATCCCACAGCTAGCATTATACTGAAGGTGAAATACTGACAGCTTTCACTCTAAGATCAAGAACAAAACAAATATGTCCACTCTCATCGCTTTTAATCAATAGTACTGGAAGTCCTAGTTATAGCAATCAAGTAAGAAAAAGAGAAGAGAGGCATACATATTGATAAGGAAGAAGAAAAACTTTCACTATTTGCAGATGACATGATACTATATAGAAGACACTTAAACTCTACCAAATAACTATTAGACATAATAAATTCAGTAAAGTAGTGGGATACAAAATTAA
This sequence comes from Lontra canadensis, assembly GCF_010015895.1. Classification (NCBI taxonomy): domain Eukaryota; kingdom Metazoa; phylum Chordata; class Mammalia; order Carnivora; family Mustelidae; genus Lontra; species Lontra canadensis. The sequence continues at coordinate 2,587,742 of NW_022631074.1, read as the reverse complement.
TATTCAGAAATCAGTATCATTTCTACACACTAATTAAGTACCAGAAGAAGAAAATAAGAAAACAATCCTATTTACATTTGCACCAAAAATAATAAAATACCTATGAATAAACTTAACAAAACACTGTGAAAGAAGTTGAGGACACAAATGGAATGATACTCCATGCTCAAGGATTGAAAGACAACTGTCAAATTGTCCCTGTTGCCCAAAGCACTCAACAGATTCATTTCAATCCCTATCAAAATACCAAAAACATTTTTCCCAGAACTAGAACAAATAATACTAAAATTTATATGGAACCACAAAAGACCCCAAATAGCTGAAGAAATCTTTATTTTTTTTAAAGATTTTATTTATTTATTTGACAAGAGAGAGGGAAAGGTCACAAGGAGGCATGGAGATAAGCAGAGAGAGAGGGGGAAGCTGAAGAAATCTTGAACAAAGCTGGAGGTATTACAAAGATATATTACACAGCTGTAGCAGTCAAAACACCATGGTACTGGTACAGAAATAGACCCACAGATCATTGAAAAACAGAACAGAGAGCCCAGAAACAAGCCCGTGCTTATATGGTCAATTAATCTATGACAAAGAAGGAAAGAATATACAACAGGGAAAAGACAAGCTATTGGGACTACATCAAAATTAAAATCTTTTTCACAGTAAAATCAACAAAACAAAAAGGCAACCTACTGAATAGGGAAAAATATTTGTAAATGATATATCTAATAAGGAGTTAATATCAAATTCTATAAAGAACTTATACAAAAATACCAAAAAATTGATTTAAAAAGGTCAAATGACCTGAATAGAAATTTTTCCATAAAAGACCTATAGATGGTCAACAGACACATGAAAAGATGCTCAATATTACCAGTCATCGGGAAATAATGCAAATCAAAACCACAATGAGATATTACTTTACGTCTATCAGAATGGCTAAAATTAGGAAAAAAGAAATAACAAACTGGCAAGGAAGTAGAGAAAAGGGAACCCTTGTGTACTGTTGGTAATATAAATTGGCACAACCACTGTGGAAAAAAGTATGGAGATTTCTCAAAATATGGAAGCAACCTAAGAGCCCGTTGACATATAAATGAATAAAGAAGACAAGATGTGGTATATATACAATGGAATATCACACAACCATAAAAAAGGATGAGATTCTACCACTTGCTACACCATGGATTGACCTAAAGGGTATCATGCTAAGAGAAATAATTCAGATAGAGAAAGACAAATGCCATTTGATTTCACACTTATGTGGAATCTAAAAAACAAATGAACAAACTAAAATCAGAATTAGATCCATATATACAGGTAAGAAACTGATGGTTACCAGATGGGATGGATGTAGGGGGATGTACACAATGGATGAAGGGGAAAAACAGGTAGAAGCTTCCAGTTATGGAATTAGTAAGTCATGAGAATAAAAGGCACAGCATAGAAAATGTGGCCAATGGTACTCTAATAGCATTGTATGGTGACAGATAGTAGGTTTACTTGTGGTGAGCACAGCAGAACGTATACAGAAGTTGAATCACTATGCTATATACCTGAAACTAAAGTAACATTTTTTGCCAATACTCAACTTTAAATATGACATGATTTAAGTCATCTCTGAGTAATCTATATTATAGGAAGATATTTTTTCAGAAAGTTACAAACAATTGCAAGTCATGTAAAAATGTTCTGTAGGTTCTATGAAATTGTTAGAACATTTTCACCACAATTTTTGTAACATTTACACGGAGTTGTAAGACCCACAAGTAACCAAAGGGCTCCTGGAGAAGAGCAAGTCTGGAAGATCTTCCTCCATGAAATATCAAGATTTATTAAAAAAGCAAATATATTTTAGCTAAGGCATAAAACAGATCAAAGATAAATATATTAATTGAAGAACATTTAATCTATAACAAAAGAATTACTGGAAATAATTTCATCATCATAAATGAGGAAAGGAGAGTATTTAATTGGCAGTGATGGGACAATTGATTATTCATATTAAAAAAAGAAGATGAAATTAGGTCTCCAGTTCATGAGATCTACAATAATCAACTTCACATACAGACTTAATTATAGGAAAAAAATTGTGAAAACTTTAGAAGACAAAAGAACCTCCTGTTGGCCATAGCATAGAAATACTATTCAAACACAGGAAAAGTTCCATGTTTGGTCATTGTTTACAGGCATTGTATAGAATGTATGTTTTATACATGAAACATATATTTTGCATAATAATTCTTCAAATATATGTGATAGAAATTTTTGTTTTCCATCTCCTGATTTTTGTTTCCTATTTTCACATTTCTAAATGTATCTTGTGGTGAAAAGTTACAATTTTAATGTCCGAACAAGGAATACAATTGAAAAATACACCCCATTAATAATTAGGAATTTGTAAAATAAAACTACAATAAGAACTTTTATATTCATAAACTGGCAATGCCTAACAATACCAAAAACATTGAGAAGAGTACATAGGAAACTATATATACTGCTAGTGGAATAAATTGATATAATTATTTTGGAAATAAATTTGACATTATGTTGTGAAGTCATACATCTAAATATTAAAAGCCTGCAACTGTCCTTCTAGACAAATTACTGCAAACGCACATTAGAAAACTGGGAATATTCAAATCAGCATTATCTGTATCAACAAAAAAATAAGAACTGCCCCCCAATATAGAAGAATACATAGATAAATCATAATGCATTTATAGAACAATGAAATGGCAACAAATGAAAAAAAATAGCAATAACATGAGATTTAGAAACAACGTGAATAAATAAAAATATCAAAAACTTCATAAAGTATGAAAACACTTTTAAAACCTCAAATAAAATTAATGTATTATGCAAAAATGCATACCTATAATAATTGCATATAGATGAACATACAAATTAAATTGCAAATTTAAAAAAAATAAGCAATTTTCACTATAATGAGAGGCATGCCAGTGGAATAGGAAAAACTAATAGGTAGCAATAATAGTTGTGGTTTCATTGATATGTTTTCTTATTATGCTACATTACTTACAAATCTGTGACATATTTTATGCAAATAATGCAATTGTTCCATGATGCCCAAAAGCAAAATAAAACACATTACCAATTTTTGTCTTTGTTCTTTTTTTTTTTTAATAAAAATCACAGAGCTCTCTCACTGAGTTATAGTCAGAAAACTAAGGCTGTAAAAAAAACACATTGTGCCATCAGTAATAGGTGAAGATTCATTTTATATTAATTAAAATAAAGATTTTTGTTAAAAGCAATAAAATGTACATATATGGAGAGAAGGAAAGGAGCTAAATGAGGATGCTTTTCAATTAAGTTTCAGCTTCGAATTAAATATCCCATGTCACTTGCTCAACATCACTGGTTCTGGCTCTCAAGTCAGAAGAATGCTCCTTTCCAAATAAAAATTTTCCATGTCAGCAAAAATGTCCAAATCATCTATTTCACATTGATGTGCCTTTTTAAAAACTTTTCTCTTCAAATCAAGGGCACTTCCTTGTTCCAGATTTAAGAAGCAGATGAAATATATTCTAATAGATTCATATCATAAATCTCTAGTGTTTAAGTAGACCAGAAGAAGAAACATCTATCTGTCCTGATCAGTATCTCCAGAGGCTATTATATTCTCATTAAAAAAAAAAAAAAAAAAAGTTGTCATCTGTGTAGAGCCCATCTTGGTCTCTAGCTTGTCAGTTCAAGAACATTAGAATACCTCTTTAGTTTTGCTCATTAAGATGCATTTTTTTTATTCCCCATGATAACCATTAATATTCAAAAAAATACAGGAAAATGCCATAAGGCAGGTGCTTAAACTAGAGAATACTACTATGCCAAACACTTGGAGCTTCCCAATTACTACTGGACCCTATTTCCATCTGGCAACTGACGGTTATATCACAACACAAGTGCCATTTTGAGGCTCAAGTAAGCAGCATCAATATAACTGCTAGTTGCAGGATGACTTTGTAGTCCTATAGGATTGCAAGATATGGATGATTGCTCCTCAGAGGAATGACTGTTGACAGGGCTGGGGAAACAGTTCATGAATGATGAACTGAGAAAGCGTCCAACTGCTCATGCAGACCTGTAAATGTGCCACACCACAACCTTAGGAAGGATTACAGCAATTTCTCCGTGTCCTACTGTTTGCCTCTGAGCAAGAATGACAGATATGCTCAGTGTCACTAGGTATAGTCTAGATCCACACATCCTGCTCTTTTAACGTCATTAAGAGGTACCATCATGAAGAATTGTCAAAATATTGAATTTTTCTGTTATGTCTTGAACACATAACAAGTCCCTTTTTGGAAAATAATGATTAAAAAACAACTCTAAAATATTTAAAATCAAGGAAGAACTTAGCAAGAGTTCATCTTCGCCATCTATTCCCAAGACTAATAGCATTTCAGTGACTTGATCAAGACTCACAATATACACATTTTTTAAAATCAATCTGCCCCATATGTGAATTTATATAAATATAAGCCTATAATAAGCATGCCTTGAGCTGCTTTAATTGTGGAAAACATTTACATAATAATCCTACAATAACCTATTTTGAAAAAGAAGAAAATACTTTTTTCCTCTGATACTTCCTTCCCTGGTAACCACAGCTATAATATTTACAAAAGGGAAACTATGATGCTTCAAGAAAGATGCTTAAAATACACGCAAGAATGGAATCATTTACTATTTAACAGATTAATCCCATTCTATGATGTCTTTGATATTCCTGCCACTATGAATTTTTCATCACATTTGTTCAACTATCACAACATACACCTTAAGTTAATAGTTTAAAATTTAACAGTTAAGTAACATAATCAGTTTTATTAGCAAATTTTATTTCCCTCCCTACCCTACATATTGTGTCATCCACTTCATTAGTTATTTGCTGGTGATCTTTGTTAGTCAATTAATTACTTTATTTATCCATCTGAACCACTCATTGCCTACTACTACTACTACTACTAACTACTACTATTACTACTACTACTACTACTACTACTACTATTACTGTAAGACCACAGGATATCTAATATTTTAAATTTTTAAGTGCACAGTATAGTATGTTAAATATAGACATGATGTTATACATCTCATCTCTAGAGCTTAATTCACTTCGTACAACTGAAACTTTAATACCTGTTGAGTAGCAACTTTCCATTTCCCTTCTACTTTTCCCTTCCCACTTTTTCTTCACTCTTCCCCAGATCACACTACTGTCTTTGCATATTACCACCATCTTTGTTCCTTTTTCTGTTTTATCCATCTGACTCCTTGTCAAATCCATTGGATTTTTTCTTACTTTAATTCTCAAATTCCAGATAATGATCCAATCTACAGGTGGATAATATTTAAATTGTCAAAAGGAGTCTTATCCTCTAAAAAGAACATCATTATCTAATAAAGAGATTTTATTTTCTGCACATTAGATAAACATTTTAGAATATCAATATTTTATGAAGTCCTCTCTGCTAAGGAGGAAAGAACATGTTATCCTAGCTAATATATTTCTTGTCAACCAGTCTATTAAACAGGTTTTATATCCAAATTAAATTTTTGATTATTTTAACGTATTTATTTTTAATATTCTTTTAGTCCATCCTATTAATTAGTCTTTTGAACAAAATGAAACAACGTTTCCTAACCAGTAAGACCATAAGAAAATTAGCATTTGGATGAAGATCTAGTTTTTGGTAGGATAAGGTAATGAAACAAGAATTGTCACAGCTCCTCCTAAACAGGAAGGAATTGAAATGCCCTGCCATTATCTCAATTCTTAACCAGAATTTAAAATGAAAGTGAAACCCTGGTCTGCTCTATTGGTTGGCTGATGATGGTTTTGGTAAATTTGATTAATATTCGTCTTAAGTTTGTTTTAAAACTCAATTTTTCAGGAGGTTTTATGTGAGAATACATATTCAGTTATATTTGAGTATATTTGAAAATAAATAGCACATAGCTTAAAAGTCTGGGATATTTAGGAATTTCATTTGGAAACCATTTTTACTTATTTTCAAAAGAAACCATAATCCTTATATACTGCTTAATCCCTTGTTGAAAAGTTAAAATGTGCCACAACACTCATCTGGTTCACTTGACAATTTGAGAAAATGACTGAATCATACACACTTGAAAATCAAAGGTCGTAGTAAGGATAGAAACATATATATACTTTTCTTAAATACCATTTATGAATATGCCTCTTTTCCCTGATAACCTATTTGAAATGGTCTTCTAAGAAAGCAAGGTATTTGGACTAAGTAACTTATTTATAAAGTAATTTACAATGCAACTATATTAGTTACTGTATATTTATATATATGAATTATGCTCTAACATCTCAACTTAGAAATCCATGTTCATTAACATTTATGAAATATTTGTTTCTCAATATATCATAACCTTATGATATATTTAGTAATTAATAGTGACAAGACAGATTTTGCTTAATCACTTTTAAGTATTCATTGATAAATTAAATATAGTATACATTTACAAAAGCAATGCATTTATGATAAAGGATTTCCTTAGTAACTTTGTATGCTTGGTGTTATTATGGATGCTTCTAGCAGACAAAATGCCAAATTATAGTAACTTAGCTACATTATTCTTTTATCTGTTATGACAACAATCATCTTATAATATAGATGATTAAATAAGTATAAATGTGTATATTTTATCAGTTTAAGAAGTGATAATTTCTCTATAATTATAATTTCCTATGATTATAGGTAAATACAACAGGAAATAAAACTAATGATCATAACAAACTGATCATCTCTTTGCTCATGAAAATTTAGTTGGTCATGATAGCACTAATTTATTATGACTATAATCCTTCTTATGTGCAAAATGAACAGAATTTAAGTAGAGAAAACTCTTTAGTTTGAATGTAGGAAAATATATTCCCTTACATTGTCAAACAAGTATAACGATTATGAATTTGGAGTCCAGAGAAGCAGGCTTTTAAAATTTCAAATCTACTACTTACATGTAACATAACTTTGGGTCAAATTGTGAGTTTCAACATCCTCCTTCAAAAAAAAGAATGTCAGTCAAAATATGTAGATATTATAAGAATTATATGAGAAAAAATATCCATATAGTATAAAGTATACAGTATCTGGCTAACAGTGATATCTCTAAAAGTATTAGTAAATTTTCCTTCTTCCTTTATCAGATATTCAGATAAACAACAGTCTAAATAGACATTTTCTCATATACTTAAAAAAAACTTTGGCAAATATACACAAAAATATTTAAATCGGTGAGTTCTGTTAAGTGTACAATTCAGTGGCATTAGGTATGTTAACATTGTGCAACCACCATCACTATCAATCTTCCTAACTTTCATCATCTCAAACTAAAACTGTACCTGTTAAACAGTAACTCCCCATTTCCCTCTGCCCATAGTACCTGGTTATCAATATTCTCTTTTTTCTCTGTTTATTCTATTTACTACATAGAACAGACTCATAAAACATTAGTTCTTTTACATCTGGCCTGTTTCACTCAATATCATGTTTTGAAGTTTCCTCCATATTATAGCATGTATTAAAATTTCATTCTTTTTAAAGGCTGAATAATATTCCATTGCTTGTGTATGCAACATTTTGTCTATCCATTCATCCTTTCATGGACATTTGAGTCACTTTTAACTTTTAGGTATTGTGAAAGTGCTGCTATAAATATGGTGTGTGAACATCTGTCTGACAACTTGCTTTCAGTTCTTTGGCATTTATACCTAGAAGTGGAATTGCTGAATCATATAGGTATTTTATAATTAATTTTTTTGAGGAAACACCATACCATTTTTCACAGTAGATACACCATTTTAAACCCTACCAGTAATTTTATATCCTTGCCAACAGTGTTGTTGTATGCACTGTGTTTGTTTTTGGCTCTTGATAGTAGTCATCCTAATGAATATGAAGTGATGTTTTATTTTGGTTTTGATTTGCATTGCTATTAGTAGATCTTCGGGGTAATGTCTAATCAAGTCCTTTGCCCTTTTTTTAAGCTGAGTTGTTTATGGCACTGAGTTTAAGGTGGTGTTTTATATATATATATATATATATATATATATATATATATATATATGTTTTGGACATTAATCATATATTCTGGACATTAATCTCCCATCTGATAGAGTATTTGCAAATAAGTTATTTTGTTGACTGCCCTTTCACTCTGTTGATGGGGTCTTTTGATTTAAAAATTTAAAAAAAAATGTTTTTGTTTTTATATAGTCCATTTTATCTATTTTTTTTTTTGCTTCATTGCCTGTGCTTTTAACATCATAACCAAGAAATAATTGCCACATTTAATGAATCCTATACCCTGAATTTTCTCCTATAGTTGTGTAGATTTAGTTCTTATGTTTAGGCCTCTGACCCATTTTGTATTAATTTTTGCATATGGTGTGAGGTGAGAGTCCAACTTTATTCTTTTGTATATGGATATCCAGTTTTCTCAGCACTGTTTGTTGAAAAGCATGTCCCTTCCCTATTGAATGATCTTGACCATACTATTGTAGGTCATTTGATTATATTTGTGAGATATTTATTTCTGGGATTTCTATTTTATTCTATTAATGTATAGGTCTATCATATAAATGCCAGTATCATATTCTTGATTACTGCAGATTTCAAGTAAGTTTTAAAGTCAGATCATGCTAGTTTTTCAACTCTTGTTTTTTTTTTTTTCAAGATTGTTCATATTTACAATCACTTGAGATACAAATTTTAGGATAAGTTTTCTATTTCAGCAAAAAAGGTTATTGGGACTTAGAAAGGGATTACATTGAATCTACAGATCACTTAGGGTGGTACTGACATCTTAACAATATCAAGTCTTCTAATCCATGAATAGAAATATCTTTTGATTTATTTTTGTCTTTAATTTCTTTCACCAATGTTTTTAAATTTTCAGCATACCATTTTTACTTCCTTGGCTAAGTTCATTCCTAAGTGTTTTATTCTCTTTGATGCTCTTGAAAAATGGCTTTTTAAAAATTTCCTTTCTGTATTGTTCATTGTTTGTGCATAGAAACATAATGGATTCTGTTGAACTTTTGTTCTCAAATGTTGTTGAAATAATTTATTAGCTTTAACAACTATTTTGTGGAATCTTTAGTTTTTTCTACATCTCAGTTCACGTCATCTGCTTAGAGATAATTGTATTTCTTTCTTTCCAATGTGGATGCCTGTTACTTTTAGTCATTCATTGCCTAGTTGCTCTGGCCAGAACTCCCAAAACTATATTGTATACAAGTGACAAAATGAGGAATCTTTGTCTTGTTCCTGATCATCCAAAAAAAAATCTTTCAGTATTTCACCATTGAGTATGACATTATTACAGATTTCTCATATATTCCTTTTATTATGTTAAGGATGTTTTTCCTTCTATCTGTCCTTCGTTGAGTGTTTTTTTTTTTTCTTTCAGCAAAAAACGGTACTGAATTTGATCATATGCTTTCATTGCATCATTTGAGACTATTTTTTTCTTCATTCTTTTAATGTGGTATATTATTTTGACTATTGAATTTATTTTTAATTGAACCATTCTTGCATTCCAGAAATAAATTCCGTTTAGTCATGGTATGCAATCCTTTTAATATACTGCCAAATTCAGTTTTCTAATTCCAACCAAAGTATACTGAAGATTTTTTGCATCAATATTCATAAGAGATATTGGTCTGTTTTTTTTTAAATTTTGTTTTGTTTTTGTTTTGTAGTATCTTCATTTGGATTTGGTACTAGCATGATGTTGGCCTCATAAAATGAGTTAGGAGATGTTGTCTCATCTTCAATATTTTGAAAGAGTTTGAAAATGATTGATTTTTTTCTTTAAATGTTCGATAGAATTCACTGTAAAGCTATATGGTCCAGGTATCTTCTCTGTTAGGAAGGTTTTGATTACTGATTCAATCTCCTTACTAATTATAGGTCATTCAGATTTTCTAGTTCTGTTGCTAGACTTTTTCGAATTTTTTTTTCATTTAATGAACATAAGGAGCTATGAATCCAAGGACAATAAGATTTGGCTCTACAAAATTTACTTTCTAATTTATGTGCTTTTCTATTAAAGAACCAGATAAAGGGAAGATAGGAAGATGATATTTTTAAGTGTTTCTTATAGGGACTATTATATATTTTACATTATTCCATTTAGAATATTATATTTTGTATTCTTATATCATACATTATAAATATATATCCCATACCATGTCTTATATGCTCTTCTGAATTAATCATACCAGCTATGTGTCTTTGAAGTCATGTAACTCTTTCAGCCCGTTATCAAAAAGGAAAAACCATCTTCACCACATTTGATAATTTTACATATTTAAAGACATGGATATTTCCAAAGCCTCCTGCACAGTCCCTAACATATAGTATCATGTACCCAACAAATTAGTTCTTTCTCCTTGTTTTCTTTCTATCTTGAAGAATAAAATAAAGATTACAAATAACTTTCAAATAAAAAAGTAAGAGTTCCATGGTAATTTAATCTTTTTTTTCTTTTACTTCAATAGTCTACTTTTTTATCTAATAAGTAATTGTATAAAAGGAGGATCATACATTCATTTAAATGTAAGGACTGTTAAAATATTTCACTAATTTTTTATCCTTCAATATATTTTTTCATAGACATTAGAGCACATTCATTTAAGGTTTCATGTTTTCTGAATAGCTGAATATGTAAATTAATATATGTAAATACATCTTTAATAGCTAAATATCTAACATACACATTCTTTTATGAGAGGAAACTTTATGAATAAACATTTAAAAATATTTCCAATCAAGTTCATTTAGAAATGCTCAATCATATGAATTCTGCTGAAATCTTTTCATCATGACCCTCACAGATTAATTTGTATCTAATTCACACTAAATTCAGAATGCTGAAGAATAAGTTAATTATAAGTATTTGGTCTTTTAATCCACTTTGCAATTGGGTCTTAAACTCAAATCTTAGAACAGAGGACAGGTTATAAGAGAACTTTCTTTAGGACAAAAGGGCACAAAACTGCTTTTAAAGAACATATAGAATATAAACATGTTATGGGACTCTGCTGGAGACTAAATGAAAATAAACCATATAATGACAAGGAAAGGATACATTTACTATATATAAAATAATAATATTAACTTGGAATATTAATAGAAGTAGAAGTTATATTGAGAGGCTCAAATTAGATTTTTAGGTGAATTTAGTATTTTTAAATGCTAATGACAAGAATAAAGGCATCATACGGGACATTTGAAATGTTATTCCAGAGTGAATAGAATTTGCTGTCAAAATGTATCCTGAAATTAAGTAGGACAATGCCTTTGACATCTCCCTTAACTGTTTTATTTTCTTGTGTTCTTAACAGTCTCCTATACACTTGTCTTAAAAATAGAGTCTCTACAGACATTTATTGGTTATCAATACAAATGAAACCCATCTAAAAGACTGATTTCCAGATCATGCAAACAACCAATTCTTATCACCGTCAAGCTCCATCATTTAAATATTTGTTCCTCACAGCTTATGTTAAAGGTGCTTTTAGAATAAAGGAGAGGGCAAAATTAAAGTCCTGAGTAGCAGAATATTGGCCTTACGGTATATTTACTAAATGCTTGCTGTAATTTATCTATTTATCTGTTATAAATGTATATGGAAGTCTATTGTAAAATAATTTGTAAATTTTACAGGATGCCTGGGTGGCTCAGTTGATTAAACGTCTGTCTTCAGCTCAGGTCATGATCCCAGGATCCTGGGATAGATAGAGTCCCTTACTGGGCTCCTTGCTCAGCAAGGTGCCTGCTTCTTCCTCTTCCTGTCCTTCCCCTGCTTGTGGGTGCCTGCACTCTCACTCTCTCTCTCTTTCTGACAAATGAATAAATAAATAAATAATCTTTTAAAAATAATAATTTGTATATTTTATTTATATATGACAAAATAACTTCTTTCAATTCTGCTTGGGTAAGATTGTTAAATAGCAAAGTTATGAAATTTTGATAAATATAAGGTTATGAACATTTTTGATAGCTGATGCCAGCCTCTCCACATTCAATGCCTTTACTAATATTTGAAAATTCCAAGGGTCACATATATTTCTTCGATTTACCTATCGCATAATTTCCACCTTTGGTTAGACTTCCATTTATCACTTCATATTTTGTAACTGCTTTAGATTTTTTTTGCCTTACACTTGCATGAAACATTTCTAACTCTGTTCATTAGAAATCTATTTAGGTTCAAAAGTTATTTTATTCATATATTATAGAAGTAGCGTTCTGTATAGAATACACTACTTTAAGTAGAATAACAAAGGCTAAAATAACGGCTTGATCTCCATTCTTTCTCTTAAAAAGCTCCCACAACATGGTAAACCTATAGTAAGAGAAATATTTACCCTAAATAAATTTAGCATGAGGAACCAAATTCCTCTACTTTAGAATTTAACAACCTAGACAACAAAGTCTTGACTATGTTTTTTAATGTATTAAATATTACTATTTTAGTAAATAATTATTGAATACTTAAAAATTATAGTAAGATATGTCTTTTTTTCTATTCGGACTGTTATAATCATATTTCATTTAGGTTTTTGCTTTTTGTTTCTAGGAACTTATAGAATTTCTAGTAATACTGGGTCATCTTGGTGGGTTCTAGGACTGTTCTTAGAGCAAATAAATGTGCCATGATTTGAATGCATAATTGTCTACATACATGCCCTCAGTTGAATGCACTACCTCACTGTCTTTTCCTGGTTTCCATTTGAACTTTGGATTTTAACTAAAATGTCTTTTCTTCTACAATGTGTTCCCTGATACTCCTCTTATTATAACTGTCCTTTGCTCTCATTTGATGGCGATCACAGTAGCAGGGATTGTATCTTTTATTTATTTACCCCTATCCTTAATACCTGGTACACAGTAGACACTCTAAAGTTAGAGAATTTTTTTTTTTACTTCATGCATTTCCTTTTCTCTTGTTTTCAATTACCTATTAATAAGTGTAATTAATGCCAAATCTGATTAAAACTGTGTCCTAGATATAGTTCTTGCTATTTATAAATTATGAAGGGACATAGGAAAAGACAAATCAGGTGGAAAATTTGGCTGGAAAAAAGATGATGGACGGCTTTTCTTAGCTTCTGACATGATAAACATTATGTGCTTATTCTTGATTCAGATATGAAAAACCTGTTTCAAATTTCCTATAAAGTTAGATTCTGAGAGAGAACCCATATTCCATTATTTTTTTTTCCTCTCTCTCTCTCTTTTTTTTCCCCAAAACCAAACCTCACTAAAGGAATTCAGTGTTTCGGCTGTAAATATTTTAAATTGAGCATTTGAGGGCTTTCAAGAAATAAGTATATGCATTTAGAGTTTGTCCTCGTACTTTGCTTGTCCTCATAATTGTATTTGATTTAGCTTTGACTACAGCCATATTCTCAGAAAATCCTTCTTGACATTCTGAAAATCCTATGTAGTTAAGATAAACCATATATTCAGCCACCTCTATCTTATAATGTCTATAAAAACATATGCATTTAATAAATAATGTCAAATTAATAAGACTAAATCCCATTCCCCATAGCCCTATGCAAATAAATAAGGCATTAATTTCCCTAGGAGAAAGCTAAACTCCCAGGACATATTTCAAAGCCACTTTCAATTATCATAATTTGTGAGATTCCTTCAGTCATGAGTGAATAATAATGCCCTTCCATTTTCAATGCCACATTTAGATGTTTTTTAATTCCACCACACCACCTTTCAAAAGTGTCTGTGGAATATTTAACCAAGGAAATCTGTAAAATCTAAAAACTCTGAACTTTACTACAAACTTTGTTTCGTCTATGAAGGATAAGTTTTTCATACATATTTAAGTTTTCTTGTGAGAGTCAATATTTTGATACTTTTTTACCAAGCAAATATTTAATGACCAATAATCTGTGATTTAACAATGCTTTCTATTCTTAGTGATATTACTTGTAATATCTAGAGCTATTGTATCAGTGAAATCCTAATGCAACCCTATTATGCCAGGTTTCCAGAACATACAATATTCAGTTCCTTCACTGAATGAATTTAGATATATTTACCTTAAAATAAGAATCTCCTTGTCACAAGATATATTGAACTTCAACATACATTGAGTGGCATCTATATTCCTAGTTGGGACTTGAATTATCTTGCTATAGTAGGCTACAAAGATTAAACACATACTTCTTTGCTCAGTTTTACTTATATAAATGTCCTTAAAAAGGAAAAAAATATATATATACACACACACATAATTCCCATGGTCATTCTCTTCTCATTTATTCTTCTGTGTGTAAAGCTTCTATAACTCTTGGACACACAGGTTTTCAAAATATAGTACACATTAAAGTCACTATTAGCTCTAGGTCCAGAGACTCCAAAGCAGTACACCCAGGACACCACATTGTTAACAAGTTCACTGGATGATTCTGGTACTTGTACCACATGCTGAGAATCACTATTATAGGTTATGAAATTCTAGGTTTGGAATCCATGGAAAATTGTGAGAAATTCCTGAGAGACAGTATGTTGACCTTTTTTCCCCACTGTGTTTCAGTCACTTATAATATCATTTTGTATAAAGGCAATTAAGGTTAAGTTGACTGTGATCCTTAATTTAAGCTAAATAAAATTCAGATATTCCAAATAGGAGTTATATGAAAGAATGGCTGGCAAAAAGTTGGCTATACATTTTAATAATGAAAGCCTTTTAAGTGAAGAAAAAAAAGGGAGAGGAAAAGGAGAATCATAGGATGCAAACACGGCCATAGAAATCACCATTATGGACAATGACATCAAATAGATCTCAGAAAATTAAATAACAAAAGGAGGGACAATGGAAAGTCAGGACGATAAAAAAAATGAAAGTAGTAAATATGGGTATGATATGACCATTATTATCTCAAATATTGTGCAAATTATGATTAAAAGTTCATCTTGGGGTGAAAAAAATATTAAAATTTCTTAGCCCTGTATCCTAGGTTTGACTAAGCTTATAAAATTACATGCATTATAACTAACTACATTTTTCTCAAACCTAAACTGAGCACATACATCCATGAAAAAAAATTAGATTCTAGTAAATTGTCTTGTGACAAGATAATATGTTCTCAGTGGGTATAGTTTAGATGATCAGAACAAAGCAATACATAGTGACAGAGGTAAAAGGCATCATGACATCCTGACGAGTCATTTTGTATGCTACAGAGTTTTGACAATGTGGACATAGAACAGAACGATAATCAATGCAACAAATGTTTGTTCCTTCTGGTATCACGATGTTCTTTAATGTTCTTGTTTCCTGTTGTAGATTACAATATCCTAATAGGAAAAGATCTTATTTATTTAAATTTTGAAATGTTCTTGCTGTATGATACAATTCTGAATAACTTTACATGCTGCTTTAATCTATGCCTAAGGTGAGGTTGGTGGACCTCTACCCAGGTATGTGCTTTATAAAGTAATTTCAGAAGTGGAGTCCATCAACAGGTGAACTGTATTTAAAACTGGGTACCATCAGCAGATGTATACGTTCTACCCTTAACAAGGTATAATGTGGTTTTGGATATTAGCACCTGGATTTTTTTTTTTTTAACTTCACCAAAGTTTCTCTCATGCTTCTTTTGACTATTCTCAGCTCTCAGTGTGACACTGGAACTCATACTTGGTAGCTAATAACTCAAAATGGCCACTAAAAAGCCAATATCATTTTTAATTTATGTAATTGCCCAGGTCCTTTCTCTGCCTATTCTCCACATTTGCCACTTTCTGATTATCAAATAATACAAAGTAAGTTATATTATAAGAAAACCTAGAAAGCTACAATTTTTCAGTATTATTCTTTGATTCAAATTACTCCAATGTTCATGCTTAAATTGGACAACATCTGTCATATTTATTGTCTAATTATGCTCAAAGTTTCATTTAATAATTTAAGCAAATATTTACTGAATGCATACTAGATGTCTGGCATAGTTTCTGGGCTCTGAATATGTAGCAACATACAAAACCAGCAATAACACTGATGTATACAGTTTCTATTCTAATGAAGGGAGATTAAAAAAAACAAACAAACAAACATGTAAAATGTGAGGTGTACATAAGTAATGAGCACAAAAATAACACATGGTGAAAGATAAGAGAATGATGTTGTATTGCATTGTTATATGGAACAGCCAGAAAAATCTTAGATATTTTCTGAGCAGACGCAATTCTTACTCTACTCACTGTGGGTCACTTTTCTTATTGTATCTTGAGTAATACTCTTTTCTAGGATAATCTCTTCACATTGTTTACCAGTGTCATTTTGGTTAAAGTAAAGAAAAAAGTAAAAACAAAGATGGAGCTTAAGGGGTGCGTGGGTAACTCAGTGGGTTAAATGCCTGCCTTCAGCTCAGGTCATGATCTCAGGGTCCTGGGATTGAGCCGGCTTGGGCTCCCGGCTCAGCAGGGAGTCTGCTTCTTCCTCTCCTTGTGCTGCATACCCTCCTTGTGTACTTTCTCTCTCTCAAATGAATAAAGAAAACATTTTTTTTTTTTAAATGGAGCTTAAAACAAAACCTTTCTTCCACATGTATGACTTAGGAAATCTTCCCATCTACCAAAAGAATCTCAAGTATTGTGAAACTGAAACTCACTCTCTCAAATGGCCATAGCTCAGGTCCAGTTATTCTCATAGGTACAATTTAACCAGGAGTTGGAAGTTTCAGTGAGGATGCACTGCTTTCCAGACTACTGGCTTTATTAAGGGAAATCACATATAGATCTTCCATACTAGGGTTTAAAATTACAACTCTGGATGCTTCAAGTACATTAATATCCCACGTTCTCAAGTCTGCACTGGCCTGAGTACCTCTATGAGTCATACTACATAGCTTCAACTTCCACTTTACTGCCATAGCTAGGAAGTCCCTTTTAGTAACTGAAGATTTCTCTTTCTTTTCTCTTTTCCTCTTCTCAGCTATGCCTTTGCATTGACCATAATACATTTTTTAAGCCTGTTGTTGCTGTGTTTGAAACTAAAGGTTATGGAGGTTGGTAGAAGTGGGAATGTGTTCCAGATTTTACTCAGTCCCCGATCAGAAGTCCCCTCAACTCGCAGTTGAAGAGTTTGCGGTGTTTTCTATGTACTAAATTTTCATCTTAAAACCATTCATAAGAAAGAAGTACGTATAATATGCTAGATGTATTTTAAGGATTCACACCAAACACTTAATTTATGGTGACAAGTACTACCTTACTAATTAGAAATTACCTAACTCTGCGTCAAGTAAGATAATAGCCAAGTTTTTATTTTTCCAGAGAATGAAAAAAGTAAGCTTGAAGGATTAAAGTTTAGAAAGGTCAGTGTGCATATTTAGTCTTCTCCTTCTCTCTTTACTCTAGGAATCATGGTAGGAGTGATATACCACCTTATTGTCAATCAAGGACACATTGGACCATTGAAAATGCACTTTGAATGACTGAGGAAAACAAAGTCACCATGTTTGGCTTTAGACAAAGACCTTAAGAGATTTAAGTTATGCTTCAAGTTATATGACTCTCAATTACAAACATCCATACATGATGGTTACAGAATCCTCTCCCACTAATGGTGTAATAGAGCCTGTGGAAATGCTTTTTCAAGAGATATAAAACACACACTGACTTACAAAATGTCCTTTCTTTCACAGAGTAGGTGGCAAGAAAAGTTCTCCTCTGAAGGGGATAAACAGACTATCACTTTTAAGGATAAAAGAAGACTTTAAATGCTACATTTAAAATTCCATATCCAACTGATATTAATACGGTTAAGAAGCAAGAACATGGACTTAGTTCAAATGGAGAGTAATTATTATATCTGTAAGAATTTCACACCACATATTTCTTTTTTACATTTTCCAAATTAATTAGAAATCTCAAAATTATATCAATTTTAATGATATTAAAATATGTTAAAATTTAATTCTATGGAGAATTGAAAGTGATTTTACTTGGCTGTTTTAATTCTTTTCTTAAGCCATATATCATAGTGTGTAAACATTTGTGTTTTGCATTTTTATGAAGGATTTGTATTTATGGGTATATGTGATTGTTTTGTTTCTATACCTACAAGAACAACTTCAGTAGAGTAGCTTTTTTTTTTTTTTTCTCCTGGGAATTATCATGTGGCTTGCAGGGGAAATCTCTCTTTAAGAAGTTTAGGGCAGAGCACCTGGGTGGCTCAGTGGTTTAAGACACTGCCTTCAGCTCAGGTCATGATCTCAGGGTCCCAGGATTGAGTCCCACATCAGGCTCTCTGCTCAGTAGGGAGCCTGCTTCCCCCTCTCTCTCTGCCTGCCTCTCTGTCTACTTGTGATCTCTCTCTGTCAAATAAATAAATAAAATATTAAAAAAAAAAAGAAGAAGTTTAGGGTAAAGGTGTCTGAGGGCCTCAGTCAATTGAGAGTCCAACTCTTCATTTCAGCTCAAGTCATGACCTCAGGATCTTGAGATCAAGCCCTGCCACCTTGGGCTGCACAACGTACATGGAACATGCTTAAGAGTCTCTCCTTCTTCCCCTCTTCCTCTTCCTCTGTACCTCCCCCTAATTCAGGCTCTCCTTCCCTCTCTCTCTTTCAAAAAAATAAAAAAAAAAAGACGACATTAAGTACAACTATAAATAATGTAAAGGAAGCCATCAGAAGCTATCTCCATGGAAGTGAGGTATAAATGGTTAAGATTATGTTAAAACTTCACCCTCACTCACTGAGTTAGAATTTCCAGTTAACAACTCTTATAAGCTTAAATATCAACTCAAGAACCTTTTGGCTAATTCATATGCTACCAAGCTACCTCCTAATTGCAGAAACTCAGTGTCCTAAATGTCTTGGATGTGGATAGGGAATTTAAAACAGCAAACCCCAGAACCATGCTAAACAGTAATAAACCACACTAAAAGAAAAACAGACAAAAAGTGTGAATAAAGGAACTAAAATTTATGTAGTACCATTTTGAGAAAAAAATTAAACCAATTAGAAACTATACTCCTAAAAGTACAAACCAAGATATCTGATCTACCTAGAGTCTCCAGATAAGTAAAAACAGAGTATAAACAAGTTGTTGCTTCTGACTTTGATTTGACTGTTAGATGAAGGGATGAATATTAAAAGTATCCTTTTGAAATAGAAAAATAAGATATTCATGTTCCTCCTCAAAGCCCATCAGAAAACTCTCTGTACATCAGAAATTCTTAACAATCAAGCAAATTGGATGATCCACTCTGATGAAAAATCAGTACCCTTGCCATCCAGTCCAGTGCAAGGAGGATCTTCAGACATTTTATGGACTCATAAAGAGATAAAGGTTGTTTCAGGACTTCTACTCATTAGGACAGACTTGACTAGGACAGACTCTGATCTAGAATGTATGTTTCTAGAAGGAAAACAAACAACAAAAAACAAACAAGTAACTCTTGTGGTCCAGATACCATGTCTTCAAGTGACCAACCTAGAAACAAGTTATTATACTAAGCTCCTTTATGTTATATGTTGAAGTTAAGTTCCTTCTCTGGAATATACCTTATTTTGGAGATGGGTGAACCTCCTCTCTTTCCAAATAACTACCAATACTTCCAAAAAAAACATGATTTTTGCAAGCATTATACACTGTCATGTTCTTTTGCACAATATTGAGTCACACATAGAGCTCATTCAACATTCAGGATTCTCTAGTTTATCATCCAGAAACAGTTTCTACTGAATGGTGCAATGACATACTGACTTGTAGGATGTGATTAGGATCAGATGCCAGTTAATGGTGCAGTTTTTCCTATAGATAGAATACATGGGTCTCAGAACTAATAGTTGAAGTTGGTGGTGACTTAATATTTATAACCAAATATACACCTTTATAATATTTTAAACCTTTTTCCCCAAAACTTCATGTTCTATAGAATTTAAGATTTTACTACCCTAGGGATAAATCCTTTCTACTACAGGATTGAACAATAGTTCCAATGATTTGGACCTAAGACCTGGTCATTAGCATTGTTTATGCCCCTTAACAAATAAAGGTGTGGGGGGAGAAGGGTATTTCAGTGTTGGATGAGTATTTCACAGTAATAAAATACTAATAAGGAACAATAAGATAACCACTATAAAATAGGAGCCTAGAAAAGTACAGTTGGAACTCAAATGATTGGGATTTTTTTTTCCTAACCATGTCCAAAGTTATGGTTAGATTACTAGAAAGCAAGACCGAAAGGATTGTGAAGGCTTCAAATCACTTAAAGAAATTTTGGATCACCCACCAGTAAAAGAAAAAAAAAAAAAAAGACCACAACACTATTACAGACCTGGTTTAGAAAGCTCTGCCCTCTGCCACAATCACTAAGGTAAGGAAACTAAAAAAGAACATTTGGGATGGATACCTATAGTTACACAGGTGCCTTTATTTCAGTTTCGAGAAACAGAAACTTCTCCCACCCCTGCAACTCTAGGTCCTACAATCATGACTACTACTAATCTACATGGGAAATCAATCCTGGAACACATAAAAAATATAACCCTCACTCTTGTATGTTGGCACCAAAAATCCAGCATCTCCATGACTGGGGTAAACCCTATATACAGGAGAAGTCACAGAGTCATTCTCCACCTCAATTGCACCTTCCAAACTTCACATAAGCTTGGCAATTCACACAAATGTAGCAATCAGTGAAAAATAAGTCATATCTAAAAACCTAGTTACAAGGCCATCTGGGAAGTGGCATATGCTGTTGGTTTTACCAGCTTCTGGAGGAAGAGTGTGGTTCAATGGATGTATTGATTGATGATCTATACCATATGAAAAAAATCAACTATAGCTTGGGGTCCAGTTACAGAAAAAGAATCATACTCTCACTTCATAATCCAAATATATTTTTAACCACATGTCTTGCTATGATCTTCCCTTCCACTGATCTTTTCCCTACTAATATATATAAACTGTATTTGTTGTACATCAATTTACCTCTACATTCATAGTTTATAAACTATCAGATCATATTATAACATTCTACAGAAGACAAGAACATCACCCAAAGCCAAGGACTTGTCACTGGGATTCAGCCCATCACCCTGTGTAGACATTATATACAGTGGTGTGTGCATGTACCTGCATGCACACACTACAATTAAATGTGAAGTGGAGACAGTTTTAAAACTACCTATAGAAAGAAATATGTGTGCCAATGTCTTTTTATATTTTAAACACACAAGGAATAAATATAGTAGTTACCTGTTTTCTAACCATTCTCTCTCATCCCTTTTCTTTAAAAATCAGTATCCCTCTTTTCCTTTATAGAACAATTCTCACATTCCCCATATTCTTCATGGAAATATCAAAGATCTACCTATTACTGTGCACATTCCTCCCCTCATTCCTTATAGAATACATGTGGCCCAAGTGGACACATGTGGTTCATGTGGACCAAGTGGCTGTTTTTAAGCTTCTGGAAAATGTCAAGAAGGTTCATGGATCCCATGACTCCTATGCTTTTCTTTCCATCTCTTTATTTCTATGAATATCTTAGTATTATTCTAATATTTCTGTCTTAGTCAGTTTGGGCTGCTATAACAGAATTCTATAGAGTGGGTAGCATATACAACAGAATTTTTTTCCACAGTTCTTACTTTGTCTTCAAATGGCAGAGAGAGAGATCATTCCTCTGTGTCTCTTACCATAAAAACACTAATTACTTTTAGTGTAATTAGTGGAGCCCTATGACCTAATTACCTCCTAAAGGTCTCATCTCCAAATATATTCATATTGTGGATTAGGGCTTCAACATATGAATATTGGGAAGACACATCAGTCCATAGCAATAATCATGCTATGAATATTATATTCATTTTTCATTTATATTAATTCATGCAATAATGAAATTTTTTGATCAATTTATGGTCATAACCATACTTATATGTCCTGGGTACTGTGATAATTATTTCACATGCTTTCTCATATTTAATGCGGTAATAATGTGCAAAATAAATGTTATTTGAATTTTATAGATTAGGAAATGAAGTCTTTAGAGGGAGGTGGCTGGGCCAAATTGTTGATGGGTATTAAGAAGGGCACTTGTCAGGATTAGCACTGGGTGGGTTTTTTGTTTGTTTGTTTGTTTGTTTGTTTTAAGATCTTATTTATTTATTTGAGAGAGAGAGCATCCAGGTGTGCATGAGTAAGAGGAGGAGCAGAGGGGAAGAGAGAGAAGGAGATTCCCCTGCTGAGCAGGGAGCCCAACAAGGGCCAATCCCAGGACCCTGAGATCATGACCTGAGCCGAAGGCAGGTGCTTAACAGCTGATCCACCCAGGCACCCCAGCACCGGTGTTATATCTAAGTGACAAATCACTAACTTCTAGCCCTGAAATAAACAAGTAAAATACCTAAAAAATTAGAATTGTTACACCATAGCATAAATGGAATTAAACTAATACACTTTAGGTCTCAGAAAGGAAAAAAAAAAAGGGGGGGAGATTTGGAGACAGAGACATAGGGAGACCTAGGGATAATATTATGTGACAAGAGAAGCAGAGGTTAGAGTACAGCAGCCACAAGCCAAGGAACACCAAGGAATGCCTGCAAGGCTGGAAGAGGCAACGTAGAGGTTTTAAGAAGAGAGCATAGCCCTGCTGATGCCTGATTTGAGACTCTTGGCTCTAGAACTATGAGAGAATCAGTTTCTGCTGTAAGCCACCCAGTGTGTGGCAATGTTGTGGCAGCTCTAGGAGATTAATACATGAGCAATTCCTAAAAAAAGAAAACACTAAACTTAAAGAAAAAAAAAAAGATGGAAATGAAGACTTTAGAGAATCCAAGTAACTTGAGTAAAGTATCAAAACTAGAAACTACTGAAGACCAGATCCAAGTTACGGCTCTCTAACGTGAAAGCTATGTTCTTAAATAATGGTATTTTACCTATATGTAATTTTCAGTCAAAAAACTACTAAAAATTTTGTAGAACCAATGCTATATTATTATGCCTGATATTTTTTCCACCCAGAATCTGGGGGAATAAAAAATATTGGACCAGAAATTATATTCAATCATCTAATAACAAAGTATGGGGGGGAGGAAAAAGAATATTTACACCTTCTAGTTTATATGGAAAGAGGCCTATAGTTTTGGCTAATAGGAAAAGATAAGCCTGACATAGTGAAAGCTTCTTTAGTATTCAGAAAACTTGTATTCAGAAAAAGGTAAATACACGTATACACATACCAAATGTATCTCATGACACACTAAGACTTTCCGTTGAGGTTTTGTCTCCCTAGCACCAACATATGTGTTAAGTAAAAACTATAGAAACAGAAAAATATTGTTTTTCAAGAGATGATATGAGCGTTCCATACCATGTATAACATGTCCTAAGCATGCAATTGATCCCAATGTGGATACACTTCTAAACAATTATCTATTCTGCCAAGGAAGATTAACATCCTGTGATCGCTAGTAACAAATTTCCAGTATGGGAATGGTCATTCCCCAAGCTCTCTATATATGATCAGAGGTGATTTTGTCACTTCTTAGACCTAGTGAATTAAAGTGTACATTATTGGTGTTGTGACACTTATAACTTTAAGAATAACATGAGTGTCTAATGAACGAGTGGTATTGGCATGTAGTAAATGGCATAGCCAAGTGAAGAGTCAGATTTTGCTCTGGTCCTGGATGTGCTCCATGAAAACCATGTCCCCAGGAAAATTATTATGTAGAATTACTTCTACATTGGCAAAGTTAGATAGTGTGATTGGATATTCACCAAAGATACATTTCACCTTTCTCATAATAAATTACTGAACTTTAAATAAGCCTGCTATGGCAATGGCATACAAAAAAATTGTTTTCTAAAGTTGCCATAAAGTTAACACTATCCACTATTTACTCTGGAAGCAAGATTTTGGTTTTTAATGCACCTAAATATTTCCTTCAAAAATTACAGAAGCAAATTTTTATGTGTGTTTATAAATGTACTATAAATACTTGACTCTAAAGTATACCACCTACATAATATGGTTGAGTCCAGGGAAGAAATTACGGAATTGGGTGCCAATATATTAATGTGGACATGTTTCAGCTTTATTTTGGTCATTTTGAAGTTACAGATAATATCATACAACTTGAAATTATCTAAACCTTATTTTTATTTTATTTCTTTGCTATAGCAATGCATAAGTGCCAAAAATCATAATTTGCAAAACATAGCAGGCATCATGAAAAGTGAGTGTCTGTATTGTCTTTCTTCTTTCATACTGACAAACTTGATTTTGAAATGCTGACAGAAAATTCAAATTGTAGTCTGACAAAAAAAAAAAAATTTCACAAAAGTCTTTGTCTCTATTCCTTACAGGAGAAAATAATTTTTTGTTATAAAACTCAAATTTGGGATAAATTCTTCAGTTGATCATAAGGATAACTTTGTGGTTTTACTTTTATACACGTATGTGGTTTTACTTTTATATGGAAACTAAAACGGCAGTTCTTTTATAGTGTTCTGGATGTAGGAAGTGAGAGTCTTACACTAAAATAAAATATTAACTATATATTATTTATTTAAAAAGAGAATACACTCTCATCTGGTTTTATTTGAATAATCCATTTTGGTATGCCTGTGATGTTTACCTAGATAGAATGTCAACTTATTTGCAAAAAATTAAAATCTATGTGGAAAATATAGCATCTGTTAATTATTTTTCTGTTGAAGACAAAGAATAAGTGAGTAGATTCTAATAATTAAATTAAAAAGCTCCCTAGAAGTTTGGATAATTGTTTATCTATGCCCATATTTCACGACTAAAAATGCAAATTACTCACAGTGGCTGTAAGTAAAATGTGGGTCTTCAAATATTCACATGGAATTGAGGGAATTGAAGGATGCGAAGAGAGTTTGTAAAATCTACTTATCTTACAGGTAAGGAACTTCTTCAAAGGAAAACATTTAGATCATATTAAAGCTGAATTTAGAGTCTCACTTCCAGGTTTATTTCAATTCAGTATCAGTTCCTGGATGGATTCCATTATTCTCAGTATATTACTAAAGAATAAAGGAGGGGAAAAAAATGTTGGGAAACAAAGACGAATAAATGTAAGCCCAAGAAAATAATTCAGATAAAAATATATATCAAAGGCTGTACTTGCTTTCAGCATATGGAGATTAAATAAAATGGCCAAACTTTCTCCTAAAGGAGGGATATAGAAGGTTCAAGATTATTGAATCATGCCAGTAAAATTGTTACCACCAATAAATTGCTCTCAGTTTTTCTCAATTTTTCTCCAGATATAAAATTTTAGTTCTAACTTTCCCATTGTCTTCATTTCACTTCACTCTGGCTTTAGCTCCCATTTCACAGAAATTTCTTTCATTAAGGTTACAGTGACCTTTATGACTTTCAAGTGAATGGCCAATTTCTTCTTACCTTGTCTGACATCTTAACTTTGGATACATGTTGCTGCAACTTTCTTCTTGAAATATATTCCCCAGCTTCTATTTATGATTTTTCTCTAATATCTCTGAACTCTCCTCAGTCTTCTTTACTGACTGCTCTCCTTCCTCCAGCCCTTTAAGTAATGGAGCACATCAAAATCTGCTCTAATCTATTTTTTGCTTTCCCTACACTCTCTCTAGGAGATCTCATCCATTCCATTCCAGTTTCATTCTGTACACAAAACACGCAAATGTCTATCATAATCCTGATCCAGTCTTTTGTGTATGAGAAATCTAATATCCAATCTTCATTTGTCATATAAAAGATGTCTCTAAGAACTTTTGATACAAAGATGCCCAAAAGCAAACTCACAATCTTCTTCCTTGAAGATGAATTACAAAAGGATGTTTAAATTGGTATTTCTTTACTATTAACTGTACCCAACACAAAAGAATTCCTTGTATTCCATAGAAGATCTATTTCAGACAATATTCTTCCATATCAAATTCCTTTTTACAAACCTCTGTGACAGCCACTGCCAATTTTATACTGACTTCTCAAATAGCCTCTTATTCTATAAAAAAGAAATCATGCTCTGAGTTGTAAATATAATATTATAAGTCCAATATTCTTAGTTATGCCATTTACTCATCATTTGTTTACAAATCTTGAACTTATAGCAATAAAATACATACTACTAGGCCCCTGATCTCAAGGAACTTAGTCTAATAAGAGGAAAATATAATAAAAATGTATACAAGTAAGGTGATTTCAGTTAGCAATTAAAAGTCATCTAGAAAGTTAAACAGGAAAATGTGCACAGGTTGTCTTAGAGTTGGATGGTATTTTAGCTTGAATGTGAGGACAGTTCTTTAAGCAGGAAATATTTTTAGTAAAACCAGAAAAATGGAAAGATCCAGGAGAACAAAGATCAGGAGGAACAATTGAGGCAAGGATGTAGATGTTTAGATGGCCTAGTGGGGTGGGAAAAGGCTGAGTAAGTGTGCAGGACTGAGGAGAAAAAGGGCAAAAATAAACAGGAAATGGTCAGCAGAGAGTTCATAGGGTATGTGTGGAGGGGGAAAAAGGGGGGCAGAAGGGGACAGATAAAGGAAGATGAAGTTGGGGTGGGGAGTGAGAGAATCAATAGCCCACTCATATAAGGTTTATGCCTTTGGAATATTTGGTTTTATTCTAAGTGTAATGGGAAACCACTGGGAGTGAGAAGTTTAAGGGGATCAAAGGTACCACTTGGTTTACATATCTAAATGCTGAACATCATTAGGGGGAAAGAGTCAGTCCTGTGGTGGCAAAACCTAGGAGATGCAAAACTCAGAAGCAGTTGGAAGGCCTGATTCTACCTTGTGGAGGAAACCAAACCACAATACAAATTAAAACAAAAATTGGAGAGAAGCAAAAATAAAGGAAAGACAGTAAGCGTTCTACATTAGTTGTCTCTTGATGAGTGGCAAATTACCTCCGATCTTAGAAGCTTAGAACAGCATTTATTATCTCATGGTTTCTGTGGGGCAGGAATCTGGCACAACTTATCCTGCACCTTTACTTCAGGGTCTTTCAAAACCTACAAACATGACAGCTGGGCTTTAGTCATCTCAAATCTCAACTGAGTAAAGATTTGCTTCTAAGATCATGTGACTAATGGGAAGATTCCATTACTGGAGGGTTGTCAGAATGACAGCCTTATTCACTCACTGACTATTGGCCATAGGTTGCCCTTAGTTCCTTGCCAGGTGGGCTTCTCAAGAAATGCAGCTTGCTTCATAAAAACATACATGCTTAAGGGCCCCTGGGTGGCTTGCTTGGTTGTGTCCAACTCTTTATTTCAGCTCAGATCATGGTCTCAGGGTTGTGAGATGGAGCCCCGGGTCAGGCTTGGCACTGGGTGTGGAGCCTGCTAAACATTCTCTGTCTCCACCTCTGCCCCTTCCCTCAGCCACACCCACCCCCCATAAAAACAATATAATGCTGAGAAGGCAAAGAGAAAGAGTATGATAGAAAGACAAAAGTCACACCCTTTTTAAAAGCTAATCGTGGAAGTAGAGTTAGAAAAATTTTGACATATTCTTTTTGCTAGAAACAAAGCATTGATGCAGCCATGTTCGAAAAGAGATTACACATGGGCAGAAATACCAAGATGTACAGATCACTGGAAGTAATAGTAAATGACTCCCTACCCCCCATTACCCTCTGGCCTCCACTAATTTACATCCATCCCAAGTGTAAAATATCTCCTTTCAAGTTCCCCAGAAATCTCATTTCATCATATCAGCTCAAACGCCTGACTCTTCCTTATTAAAATTAGTTTTAACTCCTTGTTCAGTACCTGTGACCTGCGATACCTATTGAAATCATGTAGAGCAGAAGGATCATTTAGCCAAGTCTTCCCAAATTCCTCAACCATGTATTCACAGGATTTAATAAAATTCTTATTATTTTAAGCACCTAGATTTTGTGGCATTTTGTTATATAGCAAAAGAAAAACTAGGAGTCCCAGTTCCCTAAACAACAGAAATGCAGGACCACAAAATACACTCTGCAGTAGCAATGTGTCGAAAGTCTTGAAGCAAAGCATCCTTATGTTTTATCGTCAGGTGCTCAGAGAACTATCCTCTGGGAAAGTAGGCCCTGAAGGCCAAACAGCTTTCAGTTTGGGGGAGGAGGGGAGGGTGTAGGTGTTAGCACTGACCTTGATGCTCACAGAAGGCTTTTCTCTATGGGGCACACAGGTTAAGCCATTCAGAGTCTATAGGTAAGGGGATAACTCTGGTAACCATTAAAGGTAGCAGGACATGGTGTGCTAAAATATGTTGTGTTGGTATATTACTTTAAGGTGTAGGCACTTGAAAAAAAGCAAATTCAGGAAGAGGTTTTCTCTAAATTCTCCTTATCTGACTAAAGACAGATCCTATGAAAGGAGCTCAGTTATAAATGCCCTTCCTGGGAGTTTGATCAGCCAGGGAAGATCAACTCTTACAAAGGAAGAGGAGACTAGAAGTTGCTACCACACCCAAACCATCGCAAACTGACACACCACACATCTGTTCTTCTGAGATCCCATTTATCTTTCCTAAAAATTACATTGTCCTAAGATACCCATATCCCCTTCACTTTCCCTATTAAGATGGACTTATTAATCCTGAATTCTAAACCACTCTGAAGAGAATCCCTTTTCCCTGGGTATCTTCATGTTTACATGACCTATACATGTTCGGAAACTTTGTTCATTCTTCTCTTATTTATCTTTTATTAGAGGGGTCTCAGGCAAAAGCTCAAAAGGGGAGAAAATTACTGTTACTCCTCTATATCACTCAAAGGCAAAGCCTTATTTCTACACACATCAAGAAGTGGTGGAAGACCCATTGTTTCTTATTGCACATTCCTCCACAAGCTCCTCAGGTAGAGGGAGGAACAAGTACAACACATCGGCAGCTCTTGTTCAGAAGGTCAATGCCAGACACCTCAATGTTACTGAAACCCCTATCTCATTTCATAGATATTTCATTCCCTAGTTTAGGAGAAACGTTGACTGCCTGGATATCCAAAGGTGGGTGAATATGTCCCACGTGGTTGTGTGTTAAAAAGTACAAGGCTAGGTAGGTTTCCAAGTATTTAAATCAACAAAAGGTTGACTTCATTTCATGAGACTTTACCTGAGCAAAAGCTGGCTGATATTTAAAGAAAGCTTTGGACTTCCTCTTGAGTAAAATTTTAATCAGTTAAGGAAAACAAAATGCATCACTAAAGGTTAGACGATAAGAGCAGTAGGATTATCAGCCTGGGGAAGCATAGCAATCTGTTCACGGCTGTGGCAGAAATGTTCCTGGCAATTTTTGGACTCCCAGGATAGTCTTTGCTACAATCTTTCTCTTTGTTGGAAGACTTTGTCCTGGAATCCCCGTCATGATCTACACTGACTCCTGTTGTCATCCAGTCTGATGACTTTAAATATGTTTCTGCTGATGACGCTCAAATGACTATTTTCCAACTATCACCCAAATACAAAATTCATACTTCTACCTGGAAGTAGAAGTAGAATTAGACATCTTCTCTTAGATGTCTAATTGACATCTCAAACTTGACATGTCTGAGGCTAAATACTGGAGTTTTTTTCTCCCATATCTACTCCCATGGTCTGCTCATTCACCTACTCAATGAGAAAAAGCTGGAGTCATTTTTGCCCCCCTCTTTCTCTCACATCACATATTGATTCAGCAGACAATCATCTAAGTATGCCTTCAAAATCATCCTAAATCTCTTCACATGACTCCTTCCCCACAGCAACCCTTCTGATTCATACCCCATACTTTTTAAAGAGAATATTATAGTAGCCTCCTGATTGGTCACCCTGCTTTGAATCTTACACTTTAGTCTAAAGCCATTTTGATCCTTTAAATGTAAGTCTGATTATGTTAAATCTTGTGATTTAAAAAAAAAATGTTCTGTATTCCTAATAAACCAGGTCAAGAACCTGTCACCTCTGGTATCCTGCTTGAGTTGTATTGCCAGAATCCATTAGCAGCCAAACCACTTCAGTACATTTTATCTTCACCAGAATGATAGTAAGCATTGTTTGAATGCAGGTATGTTGCCAAAGATGTTTTCTAGGCATTCCCAAAGTTATTATTAGTTGAAGGGCTAGAGTATCTCTGAAAATGACCTCCTCCCCAATCCTATGATAATATTTGCCTGTTATCTCCAGAATTAGATCTGTGTATGCCTACACCCCATTATTCCTCTTAACCCCAAAAAGGAATGGGAAAACTTCTTTAAATATCAATGGAGGAAAACAATCATAAGAATGGACCTATGTTGGACCAAGCAGTTACCCCAATATGTCCTGTTAGACCTATAATTTGCTCATTGGGGCAATATTAACATATTAATGAGATGTTGTGTCCTTGGTCAGAGCTTTCATTAGTGACTGCATACCTCCCTTACTCCCATTCTCATTCCCCTGACCCCATGGACCTGTTGCACCTGGACTTGAGGTTTCTTGGAAACTTTTTTGCTAATAAAAGAAGGTGAACACAGATCAATAAATGATCATGAGAATTGGTGCTATATTTTATTAACAATATATCCCGACTGAGAACTTCTGCCTGCTTTGAAAAGAAATATGAAAAGTAATGTGATGAACTGAAGTCCTACTGTAAAGTTTACAAAGCTCCTTTTGTTTGTAATTTATTGTTACTTTCAGTCTTTATGTTTCAAAGGTTTTAGATTGCTCCTTAGAGTTTAGAATTTATCTGTCCAGAACATTACACTGTCATAGAAAAGGGGAAAATATCCCTAAGTTCAAACTTCTATTTTCCATAATAAAGGCATTAAAATCCCACAGACCTCATTCTTCATGGCTGAATTGTGTGCCCCACAACGTGAGACATAGGACAAAAAACTGCACACATCTACTTTCCCTCAGTTCCCAGTAGTTTTCATTTTCAATCAACCACTACAAAGTTCTTTTTCTAGTTATCAAGATGAATACAAAAAAAAAAAAAAAGATTTCATGCTTCAGGGCACTTCTGTGTTAAAAAAAATAATATCACCCAAATAACTAATGCAGACCTTAATGTGATTGATATTCAACTTTATGATTCCAGTTTAGGCAGAAAGAAAAGAGATGAATTACACTTGACTACATACCAAAATATACCTGTAAAGTAATCTTCCAAATGAAACAGAAAGGTGGATGCCTTTTCATATGCCAAGGGGAACTGTATTCATGACAACATCTGTGTTTTTTAAAACCAAAATAACACTAATAAAAAACATAGTACAAAATGTAGAGCGATCAACACTTCTCACATGAGAAAGTTTGACCTGTATTTTTTTAATATAATCATGCTGATCATTAATTACAAAACAGCTATAAAGTGTCAGTT
The DNA here is from genome assembly GCF_010015895.1 of Lontra canadensis. Taxonomy (NCBI): domain Eukaryota; kingdom Metazoa; phylum Chordata; class Mammalia; order Carnivora; family Mustelidae; genus Lontra; species Lontra canadensis. The sequence goes on along the minus strand of NW_022631074.1, from coordinate 2,556,339 downwards.
TCTGTAGTTCGGGGATCTGAAGTATTTGAAAGTATGTGAATGCATATTTTCCATGTGGGAATTTGACTAATGCACAGAAACTTTACAGAGTCATTATTACCAGTAAATTCCCTTTGTAGATGAATACCCATCTTTTCAAAGGACTTTCTATAATTATTTCAAAACAAAAGAATAGAAACCATAACCAATTACAATGAGAAACAAGCAGTAATTAGTTTTACTTTTATAAACTTCTAGGATGTTAAAATTCAGTGATCCCTATAGACAAGGGAAAAATACAACAATATGTGTAGTCATTTCAAGCTTCCCACCGTAAGATCAGATTTTTTTTAATTGAAAAAGTAAAATAATCCATAGATATATGTTCAAACTTCCCTGTGCCAATGGTAATGATAGTGTAGTGGAAAGACTACTAATTGGAAAAACTGGGATTCAAACTCTGCTTTACAGATCACTGCTCAAAGTATGGTAGGAGTTTCTTTTGGGAGCTAGATGAAGTACCAAAAAAGTTCCTTTAAGAAATTGTCCCATGGAAGGATAATTAAATTTGGGTCTTTTTGTATCTCAGTAGTTATAATAGGACTAACATGTATAAGCATAAGATTTAACATCAAAGTTTCTACAAGTCAGAGTTACCTAAAAATGACATGGGAAGAAGGCACGGTATATATTCAAGCATGATTTTATACTAGACTATTACATGGCAAGTATCTGGGAGAGGAAAATCAAGCACTGAGAAAACTATAGGACTAGAATTTCTACTAACCCTGCGATTTTTTGCCTTTCTGGTGTCCACATTTTTAATCTTTCTTGAATACTATCCTCAGGTACTTGCTTTTGCAAAAGCTCATTAATTTAAACCATAATGAATCAAGTTCCTTTGAATGAGTCTTATGGCTCATGATCTTTATTTAAATGTATATGTCCTTCAAAAGTATCTTCCATTCCAGCCAGGGCAGTTTCATCTTGTGCCACCATGGTCACCAAAACACCATGGTCAGCACTACCTCCATTTTCCCTGCCCTACAACTCAGAATGCCTTCTTAAATTTCTGTTTAGGATAATGCCTGCATTCTTTAAGATCTGCCTTACTGCTTTAAACACTTTCTACTTAGCCCACTATTGGTGAGGGAGGAATTCTTGTCCTAAGGTTATGGGAATGGCAGAACACAGAACACCCAACTCTAGACAAGTGATATGGATGGTTTATCAGCCACATATACTCAGCCCAGGAAAGGAGGGCACCATATGTCATACAGTGTCACACAGTGGATGTACTTAGGAACAGAGTGAACAACCATCAGCTGGGGAAGTAGATTCTGTAGTATCAAGAGAGTAAAGTTCTGTCTGGTTCCAAAAGAGAGACATGGTTGATTTCTTTGATTTAGTTCCATGGTCTAGCAGGGAAATGAAACCTCCTACTCAGGAATAAGCAAGAAATTATCTGTCCCTTTAGTGAGGAAGACTGTTTGGCTAGGGAACCATATTTGTGCAGGAGCAGAGTGCTGAAGGGAACTTGCAGAAAGTCTACTGAGACCCTCCAGATGTCAAAGCAGGACACAATACTGGACCTTGATTTTAGGCCTTCCACCACAATCATGTCTTATGTTTCCCATAAAATCTTCTTATAAAATGAGATAAAGTACACAGATATGATCTTTAAGTTACTACACTAATCTGCTGTTTTTCTGTCTACTTTAAGTTTCATTGAGGTCCGTATCCAATTGAATAAATAGCAAGAATGTAACATTATTTTATATATGCATTCTTACTACTAATTTATTTTTTATATCTTAATATTCTAGATTTTATACCCCTTAAAGGTACTGACTTACAAAAGCCATATTTTACTTCACATTCTCCATTGCAATGTAGTCATTTGACTGCTTCATCACCTTATGAAGGGGGACTGGGGTGGGGGGTACTGAATTCTAGTAAATTTGTTCATTCATCCTCACTTACAAAATTAGATGCATTTAGGGAAAACTAATTATAATATATATTCCCTTTCCTAGGTGACTTCCATTATAAAATTGGCCATTTCTTCCCATATAAAACTAGGCCTTACTAGACTATGTTAAACATCTCTAACGTCGAAGTGATTAAAATAGTTACCTGAAATTCAGGGATAGAAATTAGTAAACAGGAGGTTTGTGGGCACTTACTAAATAAAATCAAAGTAATTGGAAATCAGCAAGGATTTATTAAAGAGTCACATGAAAATTAATTTGCTAGGGTGCCTGGATGGCTCAGTCAGTTAAGTGTCTGCTTTAGGCTTAGGCTGTGATCCCGGGTCCTGGGATCAAACCCCGCATGAGGCTCCCTGCTCTGTGGAGGGCCTGCTTCTCCCTCTCCTTGCAATTTGTGCTCTCTCTTACTATCTCTGTTTCTCTATCAAATAAATAAAATCTTAAAAAAATTAACTTGCTTTTTAGCAGTTTTGCAACGATCATCGATTTAGAAACTACCATATAGACTATTCAAATTTTGTTGAGATATATGACATGACTTTAATATTTTTGAGGATTAGAATTAAATTTATAGCTGGTAGAGAAATACATTGAGCATATTGATTAGTGTCAAGCTGACTAGAAGTTTCTTCTTGTTTGATGAAAAACTCCATCTTTGGTCTTATTCTCTATAAAAAAAATGAATGGCCAGGATAGGACACAAAATATGCTTATTAAATTTTAAATGGCATATGGTTGAGAGAGATAATAAATGAAAGAATCAGATACAAAATTATCTCAGCAAGCTGGAAAGCTTAGTCTGAAGAAATAAGATTAAATTTAATAGCAATATTATAAATAAAGACTTATATTTAATTTAAAAATCCATTGTGTAAGTTACAGGATGGCTAAATCTGGAAATCCAGTTGGCCACAAGATTAATAATGAAATGTCAGTGTTATAAGGATAATGTTCAGGGTCTAGAATTATGGGACAGGTTGTCCAGGCACATCTGCACAGTCCAGCTCTGCACACATCTAGAGCCCTTCTCTGCTATGAATGTGCAGGGAAGACCATGTTAGAGGCACAGGATGACCAGGAAAAATATCCAACTTAAGGTAAGAAAAGATAGAAGAGCGGACAAGCACAGTATAATTAAGGAAAACATTTGGCTGTGATTTGAAATATTGGTTTAAGGTTTCTGTGCTTTGATTTTGTACTTAATGCTAAATTGAAGAATGGAGACATCATTCTCTGTTGCAAGAGACTGTAGTGGAATGCATATATACTTGCATATACATCAAAAGTAATTCTGACAAAAATTACTACCAACCCAAAGTTGATCGATATTCACTTACCAAGCTTTCATGTCCTCTTCCCAGATCACCAGACTAAAAAACAGAAGTATATCCCTGAAGCCAAAAACCACTCAGAGGTCAGCCACAAATACAACTTCCTCTATAAATCTAACAAAAAGCTGATAGAAAGAAGCTGTAGAAAAGGAAAGATAAGAGACAAGATAACAATAGTGCATTTCAAAGGGGTGAACTTCAAAGGAAGAAAGTTTGGAGGAAGGAAAGCAAAGGGTTGATATGGTTAGGAGTGGGGGCCAATAGCTAAAAGAACTTAGTAAAATTATTTTGAATTCATCTTTCCCCCCCCCTTTTAAAAAAATTCCAATTGATAATGCAACTCTGGTAAAGAAGATTTTCAAATTTGCATATTTACTTTAAGATATTCCAAAGTGTCAGACAAATTGGATTTTTATTTTTATTTAACAAACTCATCATTTTTCCCTGAGAAACAGAAAGCTCTAATGTTCTGAGGCTCTTTTTTCAACCATTAAATAGGCTGATATTCCCTCAGAATCTCCCAAGCTGCTGGAAAACTGAAACTTGACACAAAAATAATTTTGTTATGCCAAAGTGCCTGACAGGTGGGTAAAGTATTTGAGGGGAATTGCAGTGACTTTCAATTATCTATCCTTAGACACTTATCTGTTCCTCATGGTGCCCTACCTAATGAATAACTCTTCTGCAGATGGTGAGAAAACCAGGATTCTTAATTGCCACCAGGCTAAAATTAACATCAGTCATGAGCAATGCTAGGGAAAAAACCAGGTATAATATAGTTCATCTACCAAGAAAAGGAAGCTCAATATAAACTTTGATGATGTATACTATAAAATGGGTGGTAAGGATCATTTTAACATTATGAAGCCCAATCAAATTCTTTTATTTCTGAGGGGTTCAGAGCAAGTGTCCCCCAAATGTGCCACTCTGGCAAGTGGGCTATTTTGAGCTGAAGGCAAATGAGACTCTGAGGGCTCAAGAGAGACTTTTGCTTCTCCCTTAACTACCGAGGAGAATCTAAATTGAGGATCTTTCCAAGAATAAGTGTTATTACCAGAGATAAAATTTGATCTGAGTGGCCCTTCTGTATGGCAGGGCAAATATCTAATTATCAACCATCTGCTCTTTTTCTTATTGCCCTATTACTGCCCTCTTCCCCTTTGAAGCCTCAGGCTCTGATCCCAATCCTTAGCTCAAGATGACATATATATACCTCATTGTTCTGGTCTTTGAACCCCCCCGTGTATGTGAGGTTCCTGTGTGTACAGAAATTTATTTCTCCTGTTAATTTGTCTCATGTTGATTTAATTTTTAGACCAGTCAGGAGAATGTTCAGAAAGTAGAGAAAAAATTTTCTTATATAACAGCTCTAAGAGCAAGTGTTAATAAAAACAGTTATAATTTTATATTCTTTTCCCTTGAATTGATATTTCTTAAATATGCTTTTATATTTATATTATCTAATCCTCAAAATCCTCAAAAGTACCTTGAAAGACAGTATAATATTGCTTATCCCTATCTCACCATTAACATCTATAACATGAATTTAAGTAACTCAAGTTGACATTAGTAATTTAAACAGTGTATACCTTCCTCTCACAAGGTTAGAACTCAGTTTTATAAGTGCTACCATTATTTCTCATATGAGCTTGCAGTTTCTGAAGCAACGATACATATGCAAATAAATGTCCAAAAAATTGGTGATGGAGTATATACAGTGTGATTTCTGGACATATTTAACATTATTATAAGTCATTCCGTGCAAACATATTAAAATTTAGGGTATAACACACACTTGCAAGGAAGGAGAAAAGTTTGAGTAAACAAAGGCTTTTTTTTTTAGAAATTGATTTTAGATAATTGTCTAGATTTCCAATATGTTTTAGCTGTTAGGTTCTTGCAACTGAATACTGATTAGTTCAAAATCTTGCATGTTGCCTCTTTCAAATCTCATTTCTTTATCACAGCTTGAAAGTGAGGATATGGGACAAAAACAAGGCAGCAATAGCACACATAGCTTTGTAACCATAGCTCTGTGTTGAACTTCTGTTTCAGTGCTCCAACTTCTAGGTCACACACATAGACTTGAACAATCTAATGGCTCGGGGAACAAGAAGGGTCAGTGAAGTTGCTCCTTTCCTTATCTTTCCTTTTACTGTTCAGTTAAACAAAATCTGTGAGATTAAAAACTTGGCTCTAGGTTACTGATATAAATACTGACTTGAGTCTATGCCAAGGCAAGTTAAATGCTGGAATCTTTGATGTGATACAAGTTCCATTCAAAAGCATCACTAAGCAGGAAACATACAAACATAAACTTCGATAAGTGTTGCTGAACCACATCCATCCTAGGGTATTCTAGGTGGAATTGTTCTGTAGGGGATTTCTATACCAACCATAAAACCACATCACAAAATTGGTCCAGAGTTAGGTGGATGAAACATAAAGAAGGAACTCATAATTTTCATTGTAAAGTTCTCTGTAGTGATGGAATTTCAAATATTAAATACTTTTTCTCTTCTATCAAAAGATCTCATTTCTATGACTACCTAAGAATAATTAGATTGGCAAACCCAGGTCTCTGTTATAGTTTGCTTTGACTATGGCTATATGGAATCTTCTAAATGGCTTTAACTAAACTAAACTGGCTTTCCACTTCTCAGGTTGGATTTGAAGGTGGGCAAATTTCACAATACTGAAAACCTTTATATAATGAAAATCCTGGATACAGACTGATTTTTTCATCCTGCAACCATGTTTCTTGATTAGCCTTCCTTATGTTACTGGATATTTTGGGAAAGTTGTTACAGTAAAAATACAAAAAGTAAAATCGAATGGTTCTTATCCAAGCTTTCTTGGGCCTTTCAGGGGAAATAAACAAGAAGCTGTAAAGTTCTGTGACAGCCTCCAACCTAAGCCCTCTCTATGAGCTTCAGAGTAAAGAGCTGCATGAAAAGGATAAGAAATTAGGAGCTCCTGGATATCAGTCTCTAAGATGGAATTGTCAGACTTCCTTATACCACGCACTATTTAGGTCATTGTACAAATATCGACTAGCTCTTAAGGAAAAATATTTACCTCCTTGTGGGAGGAGCATGTAAGAGTTTTCATTGTTGTTTGCTTTTTGTTTTTGTTTTTGCCTCTCATATTGTCCAGGGGATTTAAATAAGGCCACTTTGGAAATTATTTATAAAGAGTTGGCTTAGTGACATGATGCTTTAGCAAAAATCTCTGTGTGGCTTTTTAAAATTTAATTATGTCTTCAAGCATCTGGCTACTATTCAATTACTGCTGTTGGTGGCATCCATATCTATACTTACTAGAAAGAGATTTGCAGCTTAATGTTCCAGATTTTACTTGTTATTTATTGTTGCAAATGCCAGTATGCCCAAATCAAAAGCTTTACCCCAAAACACAAACACAATTTCCCAGAGCTTATATTTCTGTTCTGCACATCCCATTATCTTAGATAAGTTGTCTATTCCATCACAATGGAGAAATGTTTTCTTTCCTACTTGGCATTAGATACGTACATTTTACTTTGTAATATGCTTATCATCAATCAATTTTCAGGAGCTGAGTCTATTACTAACATAAAACAGTGGAATGCTGCCTTGATGATAGAAAACAGAATGTCAGAGCCACAAAGACAGTAACTCGGGCAGACAGAAAGGCTAACACTTAAATGCAATTTCCTATTTTTTAGGAAGGAATTATTGGACCTTCTTTAGTCCTCTTCACTTATTCTGTCGCCCCTCAGGTCTTTCCTTTTTCGCTTTTAATATTAGATTTGGGGAGATTCAATTGACTGCTGTGCTCTACTGCCTAATCAGTCAGTAAAAGAGCACCAAAGTCAAGAAAAATATTTTAAGAGATGTCAGTTCCATAAAAGTCAACAGAGATAAAGAGATTTATTGCTTCTATCCTCACTGCTGACCTGATTCTATTGGAGTCGGAAATCAAGAAAATCCGATTGTTTGTGTGTGGGTATGAAAGCAAGCAAGCAAGCAAGCATGAGAAATAGATTTAGTTTGCAGGGGAAAGGAATAATATTTATAAGTTGTCAGAAATCCCCAGAAGTTGATATTTTACTGTGCTACCTGAATTTCTGGAACTTTTTTTTTTTTTTTTCCCCTCCTGTTGACAGAGAAGAAAACAAAATAAACTAAAAGGTAAAATATTCTGTTATATTTATTTGTACATTAACTTATATTCTTACTTGATCAATGTTTATTATGCTCCTACTAGATTTTAGAAATTGAGCTAGTCACTAGAGTTACAACAGTGGGCCATCCTAATTGGGCTCTATTTTCATTCTATTTTCTTGATTCTTGATTATACAGCCTGAGGGGAAAGACTCACATAATTCACTCATTTCATATAAAGAAAGATTAAAGGGTTTGAGATAGGGCAATAATGAGAGAAGAAACTATTCAAGTTGTACACCAACTCTAGCAATTTCTGTAATTATTAGGTACCTTCCAGGTCAGATCTAAGTTAGAAGAGATTGTGGTCAAGATGGAATCCCTGGATGGTCCTAGGGTCATCTAAGATATTAATACAGAGATTTTTCTGCGGTAGGAGGGAATTCAAAGATCATAATATGGTCCTTCATTTTACAGATGACAAAAAAAATTATGTGGCTCAGAGGGCTAATTTGTTCACACAGCTTATTACTGATAGTTTGAAAAGTAAAAAATGCAGTTTCCTTGCTCTTTTCATTTCATAAATTCTGCCAAAATGTTTTAATGGTACCTTATACAAACAGTTTTTTTCAAAAGCCACACTTATTGTAAGGGCAATAGGAGTGAGTAGTACTATATACCACATAAAGTGGGTTATGTTTTAGTTTCTATAAGAGAGTTAAGTATTGTTATTTACACATATCTCAAGTGTCACACTAACCTAAATATTCTAGTAATGGATTAATTCAATGAAAAGGGATTACCCATCACCAACTAGGAATTCTATAATGTGAATACCCTGTCATACAATCTAAGCTCTCAAAATGTACTAGCACACATAATCCATAGTTCCTTAATAGTCATGTTTCTCCATTTAAGGTCATCTAGGAGAAGAGAGGAAGGGAGGATAAAAATTGCAGATTTTCATAAAAAATTATTTATATGTATCTATAGATATTTATATCATATGCCTATATATATATCTATAGGTATTTATATATCTATATAAATCTATATAATATAGATAGACACCTTGGCCAATATCATTTAAATGTCTTTAACTGCTTGGGATGCCTGGGTGGCTCAGTCAGTGACTGACTCTTGATTCCAGCTCAGGTTATGATCTCTAGGTTTTGGGATTAGATCAAGCCTGGGGTTGGGCTCCATGCTCAGCAGGGAGTCTGCTTGAGATTCTCTTACTTCCTCTCCCTCTGCCCCTCCCCACATACACGTTCTTGCACTCTAAACAAATAAATTTTAAAAATAAATAAATACATCTAACTGCTCGGCAAATTTTAGGCATGGACCAGTAACTTACCCATCTTGTAAATGCTGATTTCAGATTTCAAATACAGTTCCAATGGGTTCTAGTTTGTCATTACTCTTATTCTTCTTCTTGTACCTTGTTCACACAGGTGAACCTTCTTGCACCTTTGTCACCAAAACATAATGCCCTTGAATATTTTGACAGCTAATAATTTTTTTAAAAGATTTTTATTTGAGAGAGGTAATTTTTTTAGAAAAGGCCATCACTTATCCTTCATAATTGTAAAACATTTTTATTTTTAGATTTATGAACACTAATCAAAGAAGCCAATTAATCATTTTCCATTTCCATTTGATCAATTTCTTTTCAGCCATTTTTGTATTACCTTGGCCATTGGCTTTTTTCCACTTAATGAAATGTGTCAAGTGCATTTTGGTGAATATCAAAAACATAGAAAATACTGCCACATGTTTTGTAAAGGAAAAAAGCATGCCTCAACTCTACCATAAAACATGCATCATGAAATGCCTTGTGTTGAATGAACTGCATGAGATCATGTTTCCTTTTCTGTCCTTAGAAATGGTCTACTGATTCAATGATGCTCACTAATTCTTGCATTTGAGGAAACTCATGTAACATAGATTATTCTGAAGACATATAACCTGAGATTTCTATTTCAACTTCACCAACATCATTAGAATCTGAAGTGTGGCTATCTTGCTCTGCATTAATCTTATTACCTAGTAATTTTGACAAGTTGTCCTTTATACGTGTCCTACTCATTGCCATTATAGATGGAAAGGTTTGTTTGTTTGTTTTTTGAATCAGAGTTCTTAATTCTGTTCAAAGAGAACTTCGAATAAATTACCTAAAATCCTACCAAGAAGGTGGCACCAGATTTCCCTTAAACATTTTTGAAGAAAGAGGCAATCCTTTAGGCAATGTAATAAGACAAACTGACAAATGATCCAAACTTGGTTATTTATTTCACTACTGTATCATTCTACCAGGTGATTCCACCATTTTTCCATTTCCATATTACTTCAATTTTTATTAGAATAACTTGGTAAATTGCAGTTCTAGATGGCAACATAGGAGACTTCCTGAGCCCACCCTCTCCCACAAATGTACCAAATTGATAGCTATACATGGAGAAATTCAGAAAACTGAGTGACTCCTACATATTGGGCAAAATAAAAAAACCCACAGTGAAATGGGGAGAGGCAGAGGCAAAAATCTTGCTATAAACTCCACCCCAGCATGGCAACATATAGTTGGAAGGAACTTAAAACTCCTCACTTCACCCTGAAAATTGAAGGATTTGGACCCAATATCTAATGCTTCTGCTTTTAAGACTTCCATCTCAGGGATAGGCTCCCAAAACACTTAGCTCTGAAAGCCAATGGAACTTGTCTCTAAGATACCTATAAGACTACAACAAACAAATAATTTGGGGGCTTGTTAGAACTCACCTTGGCTATCCTCCCAGGGCTCAGCACTGAGGCAAGAGATTGAAATGCCCATCCCCCAGTCTTTCCTGGAAAGAAGCCTATCTGCATATCTTAAAAGCCACAGCTCAGGGTCAGGCTCCTAATTTAAGACAAAACTAGAGGCTGACTGCAATTTTCTCCAGAGACAGGAAGGCCAGCAGGTGCCATCTTTGCACTTTCCCTTTGTCCTGCTCCAGTCTGTGAATCTCCCTGAGCAGAGGCATTTGTGCACAAAAGATATGGGAAAGGAAGATCATCAAGTTTCCATAATAAATCTTATATTTATAAAAGGGCCCAATGGGCCCTTTAGGGAAAAAGCAAGATAAAAGTTGTTTTATTGCTTTAAAAATATACATTTTCTCTTTATTCATTAAAGATCTTGAAAAGAATAAAAGTCATGAAATATAAATTCTTACCTGTTAATAGAACTTTTTACAAAGAAACCCAAAGGTTGGAGTTCAAAGAGACCTGCTAGTATTCCCAGTATTAAATTTAAATACTTTTTATCGATAAAGTTGAGTAAGTTCTTATAGGTACTCTTAAAGGGAGTAATAAGCATACTTATCAAAACACGATTTAAATCTGCTTACTCCTTAACCTCCTAGTAGATATCTAAGACCCGAACTTAAGTTCAGGATTTTTAGTTATTTAGTTCTTGCCTAATGGAATTAAAAAACACTTCCTTAGGCTTTCCAAATTAATAAAGTTTACTAAAATATTAATATGTTGTCCGAATATCTCATGGCTTTTTAAGTTTTCACATTCATAGGCTTTATTACAATTTGATTTCCTAGTTTGTTTATTTGTTTGTTTTCCCTGTGATTTGAGATTGAGGTCATGGAAAAACTTTGTTTTTAGTTATATTTTTCTGGTATTATATAGTCTGCAAAGGTAAAATTTAGAGTGCCTGACTAAAGATCCAGCAGTTAGCTACAGGATTCTGGTGACTCCACACTATTCAGGAATAAAGTTCTGCTCATCCAAGTCCGAGCTTGGAAAATAAACATCAGCTCTGCATGAGAAAACATCAGCTTGGCTGAAGATAACTACAATTTATGGATAGGAGTTTGGAAACCTGTATTGGAATAGCCACGTCAGAGTCAGAGGCTATTCAGGCAGAAGACTGGTTTGTGAACACCTTAGGACATGTACCATAATTTACCAGAAATTTCTAATAGCAGGCATGTTCTTGCTTTTGATAGGCAGTGCTTAATATAATTGCAAGTGAAAATGTTGGTTTTTTGCTTTAGGGTATTTCTCTACATAGCAAAGATTTCCCAGGTATTTGGATAAAGATCATATTTACTAAAATTGCAAAATAAAAAGTCCTTCTTGCTTTGCATATATTTACATAGAGGTAACATAACATCCAAAAAGATGGAGAAACTCAGGTAGGTGAATTAACAAGAATTTAACAAAACCTTGCATATTTGAAGAGACTTTGCCTTACATTGCCCTCTTAGCAAGTCTTGGTTTTTATTATTTCTGGGATTAGTCATATGACTTAATCTTTACCCATTTATTTTTGATCGAACAGGGATTAAGTATAGCAATTTTATTGGTTATTTAGTGCTTATCAAAAACACTTCGCCACGTTGTCCAAAAACCTACCACCTACAAGTCAGGTCCACATATGTCCTGGTTTGCCTAGGATAATCCTGGCTTATGACTAGTTTTTTGTTTTTGTTTTTGTTTTTGTTTTTTTTTAACTATTGTCTGCTTTTATTCTCAAAGGGTTCTGGTGTCCAAGAGAAATATTATATAATCATTCTACACACACACACACACACACACACACAAGAATGTACAAAGATTCCTCCTATCCCTTAGTTTTTAAGAACTAATTTTGACGACAGTAAAAATGACTCAGGACAGAAATTAAGAAAACTCAGAGCCCATAAACTCATGTCAACAGTGGGAAAGTTCTCTTTCGGTGGAAGGTATTGAGTTGGAGGATCCAGCAGACGGAGACCTGTGAATCATTGAAAGGTCAAAGTCTGATTCCTTTATTGATTCTTCTATATCTAGTTCAGTGTTGGATAGGTTAAAACAGTAAATACTACCAGATAGATTAAATTCTTAGTTTGACAGACAGGAGAATGACCACTCAGTATCAGAATGATATATATTTGTGGTGATTTGAAGGAATGCCTCTCTGAAACAATCCCATCTATACAAATAGGTGACTTGGACTTCATTTTGAATAAACTTCCTTTTAAGTAAACACAGTAAAAAAGAATGAATGAACTTGCTTCTGATGTTTTCTTTAGGTAAAGTATGCCCTGTAGTCATTGACAATTGATTTGAAGGGAAGAAGAAGAAGGAAAAAAAAAAAAAGAGTGTAAGAATGTATTTATACTGGAAAATGCTGTTTTTACAACCAGATTCACTATAGAACATGTTCTAAAAATGAAGCTTTAGATTCTAGTTAAGACTATTTTTTTCTCAGAAAATTTTGTATTTCTCTAATTACTGTGATTTTAATATTAAACAGACTTTTCCAGTCTATGCCAAGCATTTATTTGGGAGTAATTTCCATACCTGAATGAAAAAATTATGATGTAGAACTGCCAAAATGTATCATTAAGTTGGTGAATTCTAAATTAAGACACTGTATTCCAATGTGACTAAAGTAGCAACTGGGGTACTGTGGAAGCACAGGGGCTTTGGTGCGATCTGTTTCATGACCCACACCTTACCCTAAAAAGGAAATAGGGCAAATCTCAGCAGAAACACACACTACTAAGGATGTAAAGCTAATTAAAACAAAAACGGAAACAAAAAACAAAACACCCACAAAATGTTTAAAATGGGCATTTAGGACAAAATCGGAATTGTCACAGATGTCAGTATACTTGACAATAATTAGTTATATATTTTTTTAAATTTTACTTATTTATTTGACAGAACACAGGTAGGCAGAGAGGCAGGCAGAGGGAGAGGGAGAAGCAGGCTCTCCACTGAGCAGGGAGCCCGGTGAGGGGCTCAATCCCAAAACCCTGGGCTCATGACCTGAGCCAAAGGCAGAGGCTTAACCAACTGCACCACCCAGGCATCCCGACAATGATTAGTTATTGAAAGAGCTCACACAAGCTAAGTTATGGTCCCTCACCCCTGAGAGGTGGTCAGGTTCTTCCCTGACCCTCTTTCTCCTCAGGTAGTTCCATCTTAGTGAATAACACTACCATCCACCTTGTAAACTAAGCCATGCCCTGAACTCACTTTTCTCTTTTTCAACAATCTTAGTCATACCTTCATAGCTTTGCCCAAGATCAATGAAAGTGCCACACTTATGCCAGCTTCCTGTTAATATATGCTAATCCTAGAGTAGGGGTTGATCATTTCGTCAGACAACCTATTAGGTATGTGTGAGAGTTACCAGTTAATATGTTACTTTTTGGGGCTGGAATCCAACATCCATTTCCTATTCTTCCTATAATCATTCCACTCTTGTGCTGGGATATGACCTTTTCATTACCTGATGGTGATACGGTCAACCAAGATTGAAAAAAAAGACTGGGAAAGCTGATCATAGATTCATCCATCAATGGTAACCTAAAGAAACTTATTTCTTGCCACCCGAAAGCCAGGTTCTGCCCTCGTTCCTTCCTTGCTTCCTCAGCATCCAGTTATCCCGGTGAACTCCATAAATCACTCCATGAAATTTCCTTTTGCTTAAATTAGCTTCAGTTTCTCTTGTTTGAAGTCCCAAATTCCTAACAGACACATCATGGATCCTCCCAGAGGTACTGACTGCATTCCTGGGGCTTAGAGCATGCCTTACCGTTCCTAGCAACAAGCACTGAGACAAGTATATTTTGCTTAAAATGAAAATGAAGTAGCACAAAAAGATGGTGTTAGACTCATCCTCTAATTTATTCTCACAAATTTTTCCTAGTGATTAGTGTAGCTAGTAGCTAAAACTGTTGCTTGGACACAAACAAAAATGCCAGAAAATTATTTTGCTGGATAGTAAAAAGCTACTGACTTTCATACCAGATTATTATTACAGCAATTACACAGCTGACATGCAGAAGCCTTGAAGATATGTGGCTCTTGGGATAGCAAACAAGAAGTTTGAAATAAATGAAACTCAAATACCAGAGTCATGTTGATGGTCAGCACTGCACCTCTTGGCAAGAAAGCAGATTCTCCTCTCCCAAGAAACAATTTGCATGACACTTGCTGTAGACATTACTTTTCCTCCCAGCCACACATTAATTGACTACCCAGGTGCTCAGAGTAACGAGGGTAACACCAAGTGCATATAAGAAAAGAAAGAAAGGAAGAAAGGAAGAAAGAAAGAAAGTAATCACAAACATGATTGCCTTGATAATAATTAATGCCTGGGGGCTAGCTTCTACCTTAAATCAATAATGTTTATTTTTCCCCATCTCAAATCTATAAAATTCCAGACATGATTCTTTCTCCACACCCCTTGCCAGAAGAGCTAAAAGCAAGTCTGTGTCAAATTCTTGATTCCATATCAGTTGCAGACACAATGCAAGAGATAAAACCTAATGAGTTTCTACAAACACAAACAATTTGTTAGCATTGACTGGTCACTTCAGTGAAAGAACCAGTCAATTTAATCAAATTGGCCAAACTGGCCTTAAGCTGAAGTGACAAATGGATTCAGTCAAAATAATCAAACTAAGTAAATAGACTGGGTGTGTTCACATCAATATCCTTATTATGGTTCCGAATCTTAACATTTTTGCTAATAAGCTCTGGTCCCTGCTAAGTGAAAAAACATTAGTTCTGGGGAGCAAAAAGCAAGATGCCTGCTCACCCCAGTGGTCATAGCCAATCATCTGAATGAGCAAAACATGTAGGCAAATGGAATAAACCTTTCCCCCTACCTCTTGACTGAGGGCATGCCCAGGAGTGCTACACCAGGTTTTCTAATCATCGGCATGTGAAGAATGCAGAAGACACATTGCCCCTAGCCACAGTATAATTGGTTATATACATACAGTATAAACATACGTCTGCTGGACAGTGGACACAGGGATACTGAATTAGAAAACACACCCAAGAGACTCTACCAGGAATCTAAGAAGAATAGACAGCAGAGAGGGCTTTCTAAAGCCCCAAACAATCATGGTAATTCACTTCCAACAGTTGCCCTGCTGGCACTCTTCCTAAGCAGACAGGGGAGAGCTGCTGCATCTCTCAGATAACAAGGTAATTAATGTTAAAAAGGAAGACCATATTGAGGAGGGTCAGTTGTAGCTTCAGAATTATAAAAAGGTAGAATTAAAGAGCCTATTTCCATTTGGCTCGAACTTTTTTTTTCTAAGGCTTATTTTAAAAAGATTTGAAAAGGCAGGGGTAGAGACGTGAATAAACAAAAGCTATTACAGAAAAATGAAATTCTTTTCCTCTCAGCCTCTTTCCGTTTCAGAACTTTTCTGAAGCCCCAGTGGCATTTCATAATCCAACCTTCCAAAATTAGTTTCATCTCCTTAAAAAAAAAAAAAAATCACATCATAGAATGTGTTCACACACCTTTAGAGGTGATGCAATCCTTTCAATGAACTAAGGATCTGCCTCACCTTCTCACCCTGATTCTCCTCTCGGCAAGTAAATACATAATCACTATTTGTTAATTGCGTGAACTCCACTGACAGGGAGTACAATTATTGTAGCATGACATCTGGAGGAATTATACCATCAGAAGGTGGTGATGAGCTTGCAGAGGGTTATATGGGAGGACTATAAAAGACTTACATGTCCTATATTAAAAGGAAAGACTAAATGAAAAATTTTTTTTTAAAGATTTTTATTTATCTGGGGCACCAAGGTGGGCAATATGTTAAGTGTCTGAATTTTGGTTTCCGCTCAGGTTGTGATCTCAGGGTCCTGAGATCAAGCCCCGTATTAGGGTCCTGCTTAATGAGGAATCTGCGTGTTTCTCTCTCCCTTTCCCTCTGCCCCTCCTGCTCACATTCAGGCGCTCTCTCTTTCTCTCTCTCTCAAATAAATAAATAAAAATCTTCTTAACCTTTAACTGACTGAGTTAGTCAGGCACCCCAAGACTAATAGAAATTTAATATCATTTTTAAATCCATGATAATGATTTCTTAATAAGTAACAATAGTAAATCTTATCTTTAAATATCAAACCAAGGAAATGTGTAGCCTTATACAGTCTAGAATAAATAAATCAGACAATTAGAAACATTAATTAGGTTTATCAGAGAAGCTGTAATCCTAAAAATGTAGTATCTAATATACACAAAATACTCTCTGCTAGATATAGGCTTAGTGTTTTAATATGTATTAGTACATTTAAACTTCATAACAACCTTAAGGTAGTTATGGTTGTTAACCTCATTGGGTTTTTTTTTTTAAGATTTTATTTATTTATTTGACAGAGAGAGAGAGATCACAAATAGGCAGAGAGGCAGGCAGAGATAGAGGAGAAAGCAGGCTCCCCGCTGAGCAGGGAACCGATGCAGGGCTCAATCCCAGGACCCTGAGATCATGACCTGAGCCAAAGGCAGAAGCTTAATCCAATGAGCCACCCAGGTGCCCCAATC
The DNA here is from genome assembly GCF_010015895.1 of Lontra canadensis. Taxonomy (NCBI): domain Eukaryota; kingdom Metazoa; phylum Chordata; class Mammalia; order Carnivora; family Mustelidae; genus Lontra; species Lontra canadensis. Next base: position 2,539,553 of record NW_022631074.1, on the reverse strand, counting down.
TCATTGTTTTAAGATAAGAAAACTGAGGCACAGAGAAGTTGAGCAACTTGACAAAGGTAACACAGCCCACAAGCTTAAGAGCTAAGATTTGGACCCAGAAAATCTAGCTCCATGATCCAGACTGTTATCTATACATACGGTGACCCTTAAAATGAAACATCTGGATATCTGTACAAGTGAAAGACTGTACATAGTTTTGAATACATTGTTGGAGCAGCAGGGTGACCCTCCAAGGAATTCTAATATTAATGGTAGAAGAAAATATAGTAAGGAATGTATAACTTCTATATAGCATTCTTAAAAAAAAAAAAAACCTACATTTTTTAAAACTTTTTTTTTTAAGATTATTTATTTATTTATTTATTTATTTATTTATTTATTTGGCAGAGAGAGATCACAAGTAGGCAGAGAGGCAGGCAGAGAGAGAGGAAGGAAGCAGGCTTGCCGCTGAGCGGAAAGCCCGACGCGGAGCTCGATCCCAAGACCCTGGGATCATGACCTGAGCTGAAAGCAGAGGCTTTAACCCACTGAGCCACCCAGGCGCCCCATTAAAACACATTTTTGATACTATTTACTTATATATTTGAATGTACCACACTCCTATACTTAGTACTCAGTGGCAAAGTATATATCCAGAAACAACACCCATTAGAGAAAATTTTAATTTCTTTATATTTACCTATGATGCCTGTGTTTTTTAAATGAGTATGCATGTGTTAATTTTTTAATTATAAATTTAATTGGTCAGTTTGGACTTGGAGAAATCTGTCTTGAATGATTACTATAGGATAAATCTTAACTAGCTTCTAGAGACTGTATGCATAACACCAACTATAATCTTACATCCACAGTCATGAGAGGACAATTGACTTGTCTCATCAAAATGCTGGTAGACAGAAAACAAGTCAGAACTTTGGAAGTTTGGATTCAAACTGAAATGTACAATTAGCTAAAATCTATGATGTTGGCTATTTCTTAAAATATTTCTAACATGTTAAATGTTAGGAGATATAGCCCCCCCCCCCAGCCGTCCTCCCAACCTCTTGGCCCTCTTGCATACACAAGCACACACAGCCCACCACCAATTCCAGAACAGCAAGAGGCAAAGGGAAATAAAAGGAAGTAGTCACAAGAAGTCTCTAAATATTTTATAGTTTTCAAAGACTAGCTTTATCATTTTGATCAATATAACTAAAGAAAAGCCAAATAGCTCACAACTCCTAAAACTGAGGTATGCCATAAACACGGGAAAAGGACAGTCCTGATTCTCACTTGAAGGAAGTCCACGCAGAGCATTTTCACCCAGGAGACAGTCTGCCTCATTAACCTTTAGGTGATGGCAACTGAGGGAGACAGCAGAAAAAAGGGGTTGGGACAGCTCAAGGAAAGATGACAACAAGTCAGAAGTAAGATGGGTTGTGACAGGGACGATCTCCAAAGGAAAGAAAAAACATGGAAATCGGCAACGCAAATGGAAAGTGACAGGAAGAAACTGTTTGGGACTATAAATTAGCTCAGTGGGAAAGGAAGTGGAACATGCACTGGAGTGAAACCATTGAATTATGGGATTATGCCCCCAGAACTCTTAGCATAGCAATATTGTCTCCTAGCCAACAGAGCAGGACTAGATTTATTATATATACATCCTCCTGCCTTCTTCATCCTGTTCTCAGAGAAGCAGCGAAGTCAGTTGCGAAGAGAAAATTAACCAGCTCTTTCCTTTTTTGCCTCTTCTTTGCTTCCCAAATTAGTGAGAAAATGTAAATGTGAATTTTCCCTCGGTGGCTGTCTCATCACAGATGGTGACACATTAGAAAATCCTGGTGAGAAAATTTAATTCCAGTTTTCTCCTCTCCATCAAGGCTGATGTCCCTTTGAATGTGCTAATGGACCCTCCCCTATTCAGAGTCTAGTATAATTACTTTTAACTCCTTTCTTTTAAAGGTCTTTTAAAATGAAGAAACCTGATGATGTCAATGACTCCACTGATTTCCCATGTTTGAACCTCAGGTGATTCACTTTGTATTTCCCCTATAGGCATTCTTAATGGATTGTCTGTAGAAGGCCTTCTGACTCTGAAATCTAGGTTACCAAAGGATTGCTCATTGCTCAGCATCCACTTTCTTTTTTATTTCTAGGGACAGCCCTAGTCCACTTCAAATTAAAAATATTTAACACATCTCTAAATACTGCGAAATATTGCAGACTTCTACAATCAAGTTCAATGGGAGCACATCAGCTCACACTTCCTGAATGTTGGACAGCAAGAGATGTGACACTCTGTGCTCTACCCCATGCAGTCTAGCCTTTAAATGAATACCCAAATAAACATGCAAAGTGTTCAATGCCTCTGGGCATACATTACTCGCCTCATACTACATGCTTAAAGATGAGGAAAAATAGTAGTGAGGAAGTAGGTTTGGTTGGGTAAAGACTGAAACAGTTTTTGTTTTTTTGGTTTTTTGTTTTTAAAGATTTTATTTATTTATTTGACAGAGAGAGAGAGATCACAAGTAGGCAGAGAGGCAGGCAGAGAGAGAGAGGGGGAAGCAGGTTCCCCTCTGAGCACAAAGTCCGATTCGGGGCTTTATCCCAGGATCCTGAGATCATAAACCGAGCCAAAGGCAGAGGCTTAACCCACTGACACACCTAGGTGCCCCGTTTTTGTTGTTGTTGTTGTTGTTTTATTTTTTTAATGCAGGTTTTGAATAGAATACATTTATACAAAGTTAAAAACAAAACTTAAGGATCCTTTAAAACCTTAAAGTACTGATGTGTCTAGAATAAAATGGCTGCTTTGTGACAAAGCACAGGGGGATGAGGTAATGAAAGGACATGATAAGACATTCTTGAACATGCATTTTAAGCCCCTACACTAGATAAAATTTCCCCTCCCTGGAGAAAATGAGTGATTTGCAGGCTTTGGACAGATATATTCATTAATTAGGACAGTCTGAGAGAAAAGCTAGCTTGAGTGTGGGCTGGAAATTCATCACCTCATCATCCATCACATCTCAAATGGGCAACAGCAGGAGATGTCAAAATACAAGAATATACAGAAGACCTGAACTACTTTCTCCAGGTCACTCCAATCTCCTTCAAGAGAGAAGGAAGTAGGACATTCTGAGATTCAATGTCCACACTCTTCAGGTGAGGGGAAGCTTTGAGACAGAGATGAGAAACGACTGACCTCCCTCGAGTTTCACTTCAAGGTGTCACACGAGGGGATCAATTCTGCAATTTTCTTGTCTGATAGATGTAAGAGAAAACATCAGACAGCCTATGTGAATTTTCACAAATTTGGGGGAGATTTTCCCAGATGAATGAGAAGTGCTACTTGAAAGAGGAGGGGCTTCACACCATCCCAGCAGGCAGACTGGGAAGCCCAATGAGGAGATGGAACAAGGCAGGGAGTTATTTCAGTGCAGAGGAGAGCCTAGGTGGAGGTGATGTACAGAACACCAGGTGACATTCACACTCATTACTAGTATTATCCATGGGAGGAACTGACAATCCCAGAGCTTGGAAGTGACCACAGCAGGGACACTGCTGGATGCAACTGTTCACTGGGAAATATAAAGCCTTGAGAAGACAGAAGGATCAAAGAGGCTAGTGTTTTCAAAAAGGAGGGGATGCATTTATTTCTATTATTTTTTTCATTTCAAATCTATGAACTGTGGCCTTATAGAATCAAATACCTCAGAGACTAAAGATTAGGGCTAACTAGTAAATATTTTTATAAAAAAACTGGCACAGTTGGCTTGACTCCAATGAGGAAAACTGATATAGTTCTATGGATAATAAGACATTTAAATCCTAGAGAATATGGTGAGGTATATAAAAATATTTAAAACTGTCTTTTTAGCATATTATCTTTAATATTGTATTGTCTATTTCAGTAGGAAAATAAATATCTGTAAAACCTATAATTATTTAAAAATAGTCCTTTGTAGTTTCAGAATATGCACTTTAAAAAAAACACAAAACAGTAAAAGAGATTATCTGTATTATAAATGCTTTAAAGTAAATCATATGGAAATTTTAAAAGTTAAGCATAAGGTAAAAAAATACAGAATACTGAAATTTTAAACTTCATTTAATAATTAAATTCTGGACGAACAGGGGCATCTGGGTGGCTCAGTGGGTTAAGCTTCTGCCTTCAGCTCAGGTCATGATCTCAGGGTCCTGGGATCAAGCCCCACATCGGGCTCTCTGCTCAGCGGGGAGCCTGCTTCCCTCCCCCCCGCCTCTGCCTGCCTCTCTGCCTACTTGTGATCTCTCCCCCTGTCAAATAAATAAATAAAATATTTAAAAAAATTCTGGATGAACAAAGTATGGTTCAATTTCAGCAAATGATATCATTTAAAAATATTGTTTAGTAATTTCTAAAAGGAATTTGTTATTAAGCCTCTTAATAATCAATAAAATCAGTCAACCAATAAAAGTAACAAAGAAGTCCATAGTCTCTCATGGTTCTTCTCCCCCTCCAATTTCCTCCTACCCCCGACCATGATAGACTATTGACTCTGAGAAACAAACTGAGGGTTTTAGAGGGAAGGGGTTTGGGGGGCTGGGTTAGCCAGTGGTGGGTATTAAGGAGGGCACGTATTACATGGAGCACTGGGTGTTATATGCAAATGATGAATCATGGAACACTGCATCAAAAACTAATGATGTATTGTATGGTGACTAACATAATAAAAATAAAATAAATAAAATCTTTAAAAATAAATAAATAAAACCATTTTTGACCCAGGTCAGGGTTGGGGGGAGTAACAAAGAAGGTCAACAATATCAGGTTTTACTTCACAAAAATTCAGAGTAGATAATAAATATATATACCTTTTAGAGTTGATGAAAAATAGGAAAATAATCATCACATTAAATTCAGGAAGAAACAAAACATAGGTCTACAATTCCTTATCTGAAACCTCAGTCATTGGAATTTGCATATATCATATATTATGTACACCTTCCAACCATACTCTTTAACATATTGTTTCTCAATATTCACACCAATTGGGATAAATAAGAGTATCAATGGTAATATTAATATAGTTATGTTTAGTCACCAAATGTGATTCAGGGTCAAGCCAACGGGGGGAAAAATGTTTTCATAGTTTACTACATCATAGAATTGTAGAAATAGGGTTATGTGCTTGTATTTAATATGCAAACACAAATCTAAGAACTTCATTGACAAACGTTTTCTGTCTTTGAGCAGCAAGTCCACTAGCTATGATAAGTCAACTGGAATGTAAAAGACTCGAGTCTATGTTGTGCTGATTTACAGAAGACTCTACAGCCAACAACCCTATGCAGAAATTCACATGCGCCAAAAGGAGAATGACTGAATTCAGAATGTTAAGAGAGAGATTTCCAAATAGTGCTAAAATAGAATTTCAAGTAATGTAAGTTATCAGTGTTAAAATTTTAATCACTTCTTCATTATGTTATTGAGTAATACACTGCGTATATCCATTGTAGAGCTTTTTATCCTTGTATCCTGCAGGCAGGAATCATAGTGGAAAAGACTCCTGATCTCAGGAGACTTGCAATGGTGAACATCATGACCATAGGCACCACGGCCTGAATAGTGATCAGAATATGACCATTAGATTTCTTTTGTAGTAGCTTACTGATTTTGGTATCTCTAGGACTGAAGTAGATAGGCAATTAATTCAAAACCTTACTTGAAATGTATAACAACAAAAATCATAGGTTTGGTGAACAAAAGCCTAATATGAATCAACACGACAAATAGTCCTGGTCATTCATTCAATGCCCAGACCTGAGCCAGTCTAAATACTAGGAGTCCCTTTTTAAAAAGGACTGTGTATCCTTAAGATTGACAGTTCTACAAGTACATATTTCTGGATACTTCCCCTAAGGGACCTGAAATCATTTACCATGTAACTGAACTGGAGAAAAGAAATGAGATTACTGGATACTGTGATGATAATCGCTGGGAACTGTGGTTTGAATGTCAGGTGACAGATGGAATTTTGGTCCAGGTCTGTCTTTGCTTTCCCACTTTCAGAAGGCAAAGTTGAAATGGACATGCTTAACAACTGACAGAGTTAGACAATTAGCTATGTTTATATAAATAATCATCATAATCTTACTTTTGTAACACCAAAAAGCACAGTTTGAAGTTACTATTTAAGAAGTTAACCTGGAATTTTAAGAAGTTAATCTTCACATATGAAGCATTATCCATCCTCATTTTATCATATAATTGATATATAGAGGAGCAACATTTGTTGCTGTATTCCCTTGGCATTTGGATTGTTTTCGGTAGAATATTTTTAAGAAACCTAAGGTTCCAGAAGTTTTTTTTTTGTTTGCCTTCCAACTAATTACCTAAAAGAATTTAGATAGCTCCCACCTTGAAACAGTTTCTCTAACGAGAACTATGGTATAACATGAACTAGATGTTGTAGACAGGGAGGAACCAAGCAAAGTATGTAAAAATTTCATCTATAAGACCCATTGTTCATGGATGGTCAAGCAAAGATTTGTTTACCTAACATTTACTTTTTCCATCCTCCCTGTGAATTTCCTTTGTTTCCTTTGAAACCCCAGATTCCCACCCACTTCACTTTTGCCCAAAATGACAAAAATAATTCATTTTGCTGGTTTTCAGAATCTCTCATGTTTATTTGGATTCCCCCTACTTAATTAAATTAGATTTTTCTCCTGTTAATCTGTCTCATGTCAATTTGATTCTTAGACCAGCTTGAAAGATAATCTTGATGAAGAATTTTGAAAGATGAAGTTTTGCCTCCTCAACAATCAAGACTGTAAAGCTTGATTTATGAGGTTCTGAAAATTTTCTTTAACAGCAAAGACATATGTAAAGACAACTCCTTAATACTATAAAATATAATTTTATTCAAAGAAGAGGTGTTGCAGAAAGAGTTATGGTTTGCAGAAAGAGTTATGGTTTTAATTTGATAATTGTAACCCTTTTGTTGTGATTAAAAGTTCTCTTCACCAATTTGGAAATTTTCTCATCTTAGAGCAGAGAATGGAATATACATATAGATATATAATTAGGCTTGTTTTAGATAAATAAGCTGGCAAATATAAGGAGTATATTTTATATGCAATATATGGAGGTCATATAATACAGCTGAAATAATAAAAGTACAATTATATCAGTCTTGACAAAATCAGTATTAATTAGGTCTTCTTATTCTCCCCTTTTTAGAGATGAGGAAATTGAGGCACAAACTGATTTAGTGATTTCCCCCAAGATCCCACAGCTAGTAATTGGGGCCAGTATTCCAATTTCACAGTTTGGCCCCAGTGTCCACGCTCCTAGTTATTATTCTAAGAAAGAACTTAGACCCAAGAGAAATATGTTGATATGAGTTCTTTGCTGCTATATTGAATTTTCCTGATCAGCATAAGGAGAAGGTGCTTTCATAACCAGCAGGTAAAAACAGAATAAGGAAAAAGAATTTCTCACGCAAGTAAGAACATACTGGGCATGCCCCACCTCTTGGTTTTCCTGGCTATGAAGACTTTACCTAAGAATACCAAGATTATAAAATTAAAATTCAGACACGCAAAGGAAAGGAAGTAAATAGCAGTAAGAGGTGGTAATCTGTGTTTTAGCCAACTCTATCTCTGGGAAAGGTCTAGATTGGGACTTTGGCAGTGGACAACAGGTAAATGTTCAGACTTGGATTATAAATAGAAGGCATTGTAGTAAGTCTTCCAAGACTTGGAAGAAGCTTTAGTGTACTCTAACAATTGTGGATCTATTTCTTCTTGTGACATTTGGCTGAGAAACATGGCAACCGTAGAACCTGGTTTGTTTGTTTTTTTTCTCTATTTGACTTTTTACTAAAGTCAAGGAGAGTTGAGCCCACTGTGAGGGGTTAATGGGAAAAGAATAGATTTTGTTGTTGTTATTGTTGTTACATAGAAAATCCTGAATATGACACTATGGTTTGTTTCAAGTGACAAAACCAGTTTAAACCACTTAATGCCACTATAGTCGTACATGCAGCTAAGAATTCTGAAATGTCTAGATACAGGTTTCAACCTATGTCATCAGGATTCTCTTTTCTAATTTCTACTTTCTTGAGTGTTTGTTGGTTCATTCTTTAAACTCCTCACATATTGAAAAAAAAATAAAGAAAAAAATCAACATCAGAATCTCTAGCTTTGTATATAAAGAAAACACTTTCTCCTCTTGGTCTCATGTATTCATAAAACACACACAAACACCCTCATAATAGCTATTTATCCATCCCATCTCTAGATCTGGACCAATTAATTACTTGATCAGAAGAAGGTGCAAGAAAAATCTGAGTTTGCAAACTTGGGTTACATCCCTATAGGTGGTACTAGGCCTCGAGGCCGGCCTCAGACAGAAATGCTGATGACCTATGGGAGAGGAGTGTTTACTTAAAGAAACCTTGGACTTACATAAGTATTTATAATTGTACAATTAGGTTTCTTTTCCTTTCTCCTCAATATTGTCTTTTATTTCCTTTCCAATGTTCCAAAGCTTGCAAATGATTTCCAAGATTAGAGCATTTAGATATATGAATTTTTAAAAAATGGATTTAAATATATATAATTGAAGGAGTTCAAAGTATTATTCATTAGAGAAAACTAAAGATTACATTTAATTAAAAAATCACTAATATTTTCATTTTAGAGGATTTAATAAAGTATAGCATCATAAAAATTTAAAAATATATATTAAATCAGTTAGACCAAGAGAAACATTTTCTAAAACAAAAAACAAAAACAAAAAACAACCTTTCTAAAGGAACTTTCTGTAAAATTTTAAAAGCTATGCTCTCCTAACACAATCTTACGAGACTCAAAGTAGGCTGCAGAAGCTGAATTTTGCCACTGGTAGCTCTGTGCATTTTTGTTGAAGAGAATGATATTCAAACCAGAAATAGAATTTTATGCTCTCTGTCACCTACATTTCAGTATTTACTTTGTGTCATATTCCCCAAGCACTCTTTATTAGAGTCATAAGCATCAGCCTATAGATTCAAAATTCACCTCTAGAATACCTGAATATTTGCTTACTTCTAATTTTCATATTCTCTAAGATTTTAGACAAAATCAAGAATGATCATATCTAAATTCATTAATTTGAAATGAATAACTTATTTAATGTAATTATATACTGTCTAAAAATTTTCTCGTCTTGTACTTCTGTTTTCTAGTAGTAAGACTATTTCTGATTATAAATGTTTACATGTTATATGTATATTAATAATCAAAAATATGTATTTTATGTATATGTATATTAATAATCATATGTTATATGTATATTAATGATCAAAAAATTCAAAAAAATATGAAATGACAAAAAAAATCCTTCCCTATTATCACCTAGAAAGGCTCTCTTATAATACTTTGGTGATGTTTTTCTCCATATATACACACATTTTAAATAGTTAAAATCACATTAATAATAGCTTTTCATCTTTTTTTAACATAAGTATTCTCTCATGTAATTAAGTCTTTTTTTTTCAGTTATTTCATTTCCCCATGAGAATCTATAATAAGTCTTTTGTGTGTGTGTGTGTGTGTGTGTGTGTGTGTTTTCCCTACTAAATACACAGTCATGGATATGTTTCTGGACTCTTTTTTCCCATGGTTTATTCGTCTATCGTTATACTAATACCACTCATTCTAGCTTTACAGTAAGTCTTGATCCGTTATAGAGTAAATCCTGCCCCATGTGCTTCTTTAGAATTTCTTGGCAATTGCATTTCCCTATGAATTTTATAATCAACCTGTCCATTTCCAGACAAATACACACTCACACAAATCTGAGGATTTTCACTATGATTTTACTATCAGTCAATTTGAGGATAAGATCAAGTTTTTTTTCCATTCCCTTTGCCTCTTTCTATCGCAATATATTCTAAACAATGATCATCATACATCAGTGGAAACTGACGTCTTTTTAAGCTTTTCTTAATATCATTTCATTGTCTTGAACATCTTTCATTAGATTTGGTTCAACTTGATTTAATAGGTTGTTGTATAGGGTATTTTAAAGTTTTTTATGTTTCTTGCTGCTGTAAGAGTCATTCCTGTACTGTGGAACATTTGTTCGTTTTTAAGTTGAATGTGTGTATGTGTGCTGTGTGCATACGTGTATGAGTGATTTCTCTGCATCCTTTAGCACTTCACTGCTGCAGCTAAAAAATGTTAATTTTATGGGTGAAAATCAAATTTTATTATCTTAATTTTCATTTCTTTAATTATTAGTGAGAGTGAATATTTTTAAGGGTTCATTAGCCATTATGCTGAATAATTAATGATTCTACAAGCTATAGAGAAACTCTTATAGAAATATTAGCTGAATTCTGATCATATGCTTTTTATGAACAAGCATGTTGATCAGTCTTTATTTAATCATGGTTTTAGTCTGTATAATACCATTTCCTAGGACTATGCTCTATAGTAATGCCTAAACCTTGAAATTCCTTTTATTAGGTTCTTGTTGTTAACTAGATTCACTTACTCTATTCCTGGGATGCTGAAAGTTTCCTGACACTGTCAACTTTTTATTTATGACAAAGTATGTCTTAATTCTTACTAAATCCTGACATAGATATAGGATTTTTTGTCATATGCTATGAGAGAAACAAATGTGATTTATTCCTTACTTTCAAGTGATTGGCCATCTAATAGGGTAGAAAGTCATATGTGCAGTTAAATATAATCAAGGCTGGGAAGGGAATCTGAAATTAGACAACTACAGAATTCCAAATGGAACATAAATTTTCCTTTGTAGTTTAATTTATTCCTTTTTTAGATGCTAAGGAGTCCTACCTGGCTACCTGTGGTAAAAGAAGTTGATAAAAAGACTATTTGAAATTATACAAAATTTATATTAAAAAGGATAGGTGGAAGACCAAAAAAAAAAAAAAACTGTTGCCATAAGATTATATATAGGACTGAAATTCACAGATAGGATGGCATTTGCATTCCCTTTATCATGTACTTTGGGTTAATTCATAGATTTGTTCAATGAAAACTGGGTTGTGTTAAGCCAACCCCATGTCCCCAAAAAAGCAGCAGATTCTGAATCTTCTTACCCTGCAGGTGTTACAATTAATTAAACCAGTGTTTCTATTTTGCATGTACTATGATTCTGATAACAAGTGGTGATTAGTCTAGATAATATTGTTAGGCTCTCACTTTCCAGCTTAGGGGTATTGCTTTCATTCTAAAGTGTTGATTGTTTCTTAACTAACTTTGAAAATAAGATTAGATGCCTTTTAAACTGATGTCTCCTATATTGTCTAACTATGGAAATTTATATGGTAATTTAACATCTGATAAGCTATGAGTGGCATAAGCCTGCATAATAAAGCAATCATAAGTATTGACACATTGGGCAGAATTCAGTTCAGTCTGCCTGTGTAAGGAAAAAATTTCCCACCACATACTGAAGATTTAGAGGGGACACTGAATGTACTACTCAGCATCTAACAGAACTGTCTTTATTGTATTCACTTTCTGCACATGTCTGGAAAAGTTTATTTTGGAAATTCAACAAGATTAACGAAGAAAATAAAGGATAATATCCTTCCGGTTAGCATTTTATTAAGTTTATTTATTCAACAACTTTTTTTTAATGTTAACTTTATAAAACAAGCCACTTTGTAAGGCACAACAAAGGATCAGATGCCATTCTTAACATCTAATAGAAGTCAGACAATCTACATTCAATTTTCATTACTGCAATCTGAGTATAGATTTGCTACTTACTATCAATGTGACCCTGTAAAATTAATCTGAAGTGTCCTTTTGTCAAAGGTAAAAAGAAGAAGATAATCAAAATGTGGATTACATTCTACATTAACCAAATTCTGACACAGTAGATACCAAAAAAACCTTTGGTTTCTGTTGTAGGAAGCTCTGACATGGCTTACAATAATTCCCACCTCTGGTATTCATACCCTTGTATAATCTCCTCCCGTTGCATGTAGGCTGAAACCAGTAATTTGTTTTCGAAGAACAGAATGCAGTAAAAATGAGGAATTTCACTTAGTTGATTATAAAAAGACCACAATTTCTCTCTTGCCAGTACTTTCTTACTGACACTCTTTCTCTCCAGATTTGCATCCTGATCTTGCTCGCTTTGATGGAGATGCAAATGGTGGACACCCATGGACAACAAGAAACTGAGGCCCTCAGTCTATCAGACTGTGAAGCACAAAATTGCCTCTTAAGTGGTCTTGGAATTGAATTTTGCCCTAACTGAATGTGGAGATGTCTACAGCCCCTACCAATACAGTGACTGCCACCTTGTGAGAGAGAAATGGGCCAACATCCTGATTTCTGTCTGTGACACACCCTGAAGCAGAAAACCCAATAAAGCTAAGCTCTGATGCCTGACCCACAGAAATTTCGAGATAACAGAGGTGAAGGGTTTTAAGCTGCTATCCTTAGGAGTAATTGGTTATCCAGCTGTAGGTAACTAATACAGTTTATCTCCCATATTGCTTCTCTGAATCTGCATTTGCTGTTCTATGAAAGACGGTAAATAATATGTAACCTACTAACCTCAGAGGTCTTTGTAAAGTTTAAAAACGATGATGTATAGGGAAGAAAGTAGCAAACTCTTAAGTACTCTACAAATACAAGCTAATCTTAAGGAATAAACAATGTTAACAAAAGTGATTAGTATTACAAAGGCAACTAATTACTATTATTAACCAAATACCTAAGATATTCCAGGCACCTTCCATGGTCTTTTAGAAATACATCTAGGGGAGCCTTGGTGGCTCAGTGGGTTAAGCCTCTGCCTTTGGCTCAGGTTATGAGCTCAGAGTCCAGGGATCGAGCCCAGCACTGGGGCTCTCTGCTCAGCAGGGAGCCTGCTTCCCCACCCCCACCCCCCCTCCCCCGCTTGCTGCCCTGCCTACTTGTGATCTCTTTGTCAAATAAATAAATAAAATCTTTTAAAAAAAGTAAAATGTTCAAAGTTTTTGAGAGAGAAAATAATCGCTTAACCCCCCACCCCCCTCCCCCACTTGTCTCTCTGCCTACTTGTTGATCTCTCTCTCTGTCAATAGATAAATAAAATCTCAAAAAAAAAAAAAAGAAATACATCTAATTGACATTGCTATAGCATAATCAAGAAAATTGAGGTTCAACAAAGTTTACTAACTGGCAAAATTTAGGATGTGATGGTTTTGGAATTCTTTACCCACATATGGCTCAAAAGTTCACATCTTTTCCTCTAAGAGATCCTGTTTTCCTATTGTTTTTATTTGTTTGTTTTGCTTTTTGTTTTGTTTTGTTTTTTAAACAAAACAGAAAGTTAAGTTTTCCGAACTTTAAATGTCTCACGATGAGTAATTTTGGTGCTCCGCTTATATCTCCTAAATGGGTGTGCTAATCCTCCAGCTCTTGAGTACTGGCTGCCTCCACCTCTGAAGAAATCCCTTGCAGAAGGGAGACACAGCCTGAAGCTTATGACGGACATACACAAGGCTAGAACATGAAGGCTTCAAGTTGAGATCAACTCTGTGCTATATAGTTGATGCTTCAGGGTCTCCTACAAGACGAAGCAGAAGCTAGTTTCCAGATAATCTTTGCTATGCTTTTATGCCTCTGCCCTGTCCTGCTTCCATTTCTGTCTTTCTCCTGAGAATACTTCCTCCCTCAGTAAACCTCCTTCACCCTCATTGTCTCAGCCTCTGTCTCCAGGGAACTCAAGCTAAGAGAGTCCCTATGAACCTCTTATTTTCTACTTTCTCTTTTATATACTTCCATCTCCTAATCCAAACCCCTCATACACTTACACAGAAATGTATTTATTCAAACCTTCAGGCTATAATCACACTGGTTATTGAGCTTAACAAAACCACCAGCTGAGATACAAGGAACAGTAGGCCCAAGTTCCTGTTGTAGTTTTACCGATTTCTGAAAAGTCTTTTTTTTCCCCTGTGTGGGTCTTGGATATAAAATTTGTATATAACACTGTGTCCATTGCATAGGGGAACTCTTATGTTGCATTAACGGAAATTTTAAATATAATTTTTAAACTTCATTCATTTTGCTTATAAAATAATACTATGTGGTAGAAAAGTTTGAAAATATAGGAAAATTATTTGAATTTTGCCTGTACCCTTAATTCAACTAACCAAAAATTTTTTAAAAAGTCTAATTTTAAAGAAATTAAAAAAAAACCCTAGTCAAAACTGCTATTTTACTAGTATAGAATATTAGTTTTTGATGGAAATTCCTCTAATTTTACCAATTATTACACTTTGGGTACAAGGTTTTTCTTTTTTTTTAGTAGGCTCCACACCCAGCATGGAGCCCAAAATGGGGCTTGACTCAGGATCCCAAGATCAAGACTTGACCTGAGATCAAGAGTTGGATGCTTAACTGACTGAGTCACCCAGGCAACCCTGGGTACAACACATCTTATAAATTCATTTCTCACTCTTCTCAACAGAACTATTGTTATGGTAAGAAATTTTGGTCTTTCTATCAGGAAGTGTGCTCGTATAAACTGTGGATTAAACTTCTATTTCCTTTATTTTATGTTATTCTTATTAACTCTTCAGGACGGAGTCCTCAGAACGCAGACATATTGACCTTCTCTAATTATGGTTCAACATAAATACAAAATCAATACTCACTGCCCTCACCTTAAACCCTATTCAGTGAGGTAATTTATCATTTAAGTAATTATTATTGTATACATTTATTAATATCACAAATAAGACATAATCATCAATAATTGCAGTCATACTCATAGTACACCCCCAAAAAACTGTAGGATTGTCTATCGTAGATACCATGTGACCTGAAATTAACAATTGATGTAGGGCTGATGATTATACTCTTTAAAGCCTTATGCAGCTTTTTTCCCCTCTATGCAGCCTTTAAACACAAACTGGCAGGCAGTATCTTCCTCAAGAATGATGGAATGTTACATAGTATTTAGCACATTTTCAATAAATATTAAAAAGCTTAGTTCTTTGATGCTTACATTGTTTAATATCACGCATGCGGCAGAGTGCAGAGGTCACATACTATCTCCTTCCCGGTTTGGCCTTGGTCACTGACCCCTGAGATTATTCTCAAAATGTGTCTCAAGTAGATGCTAATCTTTATCACAAGGTCTCTTATCAAAATGCCTTATTTAATAGACAATTCTATTTTTTTTCTAGACAATATAAAAAAATGAAAAAGGAGCATAAAAACATTTTGAGCACAGGTCAGTCATTATCAGGTAAAGGAAGCCTTGTTCCCGACAAAGTCTGGCTAGCATAACTATGGTAGTTCTATGGTAATACCTCTATCTTGGTAGGTTTCTGTTTGTTCTGCAAATGTTACTTACGGTATTTTGATATATATGTTAAAACAACAAAAAAATCAAAATAAAGATTTCATAAGTCCAATAAATACTTACTCATCTGTTTGTCAGTATTTTTGCTTCATATATCCAATTAAATTTTTAGATGCAAGATTATCACAGTGCTTCATTCTGTCAATGATAGAGTCCATTGGGACATAAGTTCAGCATACATGCATGGTATTTGTTGTACATAAGGCGCTGTTCTTACTCTGGCTATAGTGTCCAGGTTCTTACCCACTATATAATTCTACCTCTCATTATAAACACTTTGGAAGATGATATGCTCAGAAACCTTGCTAAACTTTATAACTAAAATAATTATAAAGTCAAGAATACAACTAAAATAATTTTAAACTATTCTTGACTTTATCCCAAAATATGTTACAATAGCCTTTGGACAATAGCATTTCAATACTAAGCTTGATTTTCTGCTTTTTAAGATTATTTTAAGTTTACTCCCTCCCCCGCCCACAAGGATGCATTTCTTTTCCAGAAAACAAACAATCTCCAGCTATGTTAGAGCCCATTGATTGTAAACCCTGTATCATAGTAAAAAGCAATTTTGGCCAGTTGCTCAATAAATAAACTGGATAAAGAAATGGGTATGTAATTATTTGTCTACTCAATAAAAATGTATACCATGAAATTATGACCATGATATGAAAAATACCAATAGGTATACACCTTGGTTTTACTTAGAGCCACCATTAAATAACTTGGATCATGGAATTTGAAAAACTCTCACGGCTTTATAAGAAATAGCATGTGTGAAAAATAAATCAATGACAGAAACCAAGGAGTGGTAACTTATCTACAACTACAGAAAGTTCCCTAAGTATCACTTGTGTTTCAAATGTTAGGAAATTGGAAATAAAATGTATTGCTATTTACAGTGAAACTATTTTCCTGATTAGAACTGAGTGATAGGGCATACCATCACAAAGTAAAAAGTCAGTCTTTTCATATGAATGGAAATCATCCATAGGCTCTTTGAGAGAAAGATCAGAAATTTGGTTTTAGAAATGGGGAATCAGGTTCCTGAAAGCTGAGTAGTTTGCTTAGACCTCTCTGCAAGCTAGTGATTGAAATGGAGCATCTCACTACCACTTAGTCTCATTCTTAATGTCATGTAGTCTCTAGTCATTAAAATAAGCACAAAATAAGAATGGCCTCAGGTAATCCAATCACATTTTGTTTCACATCAATTACCTCAAAAGTAAAAACTAATGCTTTGTGTCTTAAGTATTCTAATGTCAACTTCACACAATCTACCTATACATAATTTAGTTTTTATACACGTGTACCTGAATCAAACAAGAATTTGAGTAATAAGTCTTTCTTATTTTAAAATGTGCTTGTTTTGTTTGCACTAGCCATGTAATTAGGAAAGATGGCATCTTTGTGAAGACATTATTTTCAATATTTCATGAACTAAAAAAGCTTAAAAAAAAAAAAAAAGCATAGTTAGTTCCATGTGCGTACATGCATGTGTTTTGTCTTTGTTGAAATTAGCAGTTACCAGGGCTGCATTATGTGGCTTGAAAACAAGGCCCTCTGCACAGGATATAAATTCAACTTTAATAAGATATAAAAAAATAAGTATAAATACAAATACAAATAAGTATAAATACAAGATTTTCTTTTATAGTGACAAATTCTGATCAAGCTATAATAGTTGAAATCCATGATTTTCTTTATCTAGGATCCCAACTTTCCTACAGTATGATGAAAGGACAATATAGACCACAATATTTTAAGTGTACATATGCATATAAGTACAATTCTTGTCACCAGTTCTACAGTCTGAGGGGGATTTCCCTACACTACCTAGCAATTCCTGGATACTAGCCAGGTACCTTACAATTCAATTCATTTCAGACACTATCCATCTACGTAGAGATAGCATCAGTTTCCACAGGTTAAGGGTTGAGACCTATACGAATATGTTCTCCCACACTTCAAATGCCAATCTCAAGTCCAACTTGTTGTCTGTGCTTTCTAATCAACTAGTTATAGATCAGAGATTTCAACCAGTCCTCCTTATGTTCAATTAGTTTGCTAGAGTGGCTCAGAAAAATCAGAGAAACATTTTAATTACTAGGTTACCAGTTTATTATAAAAGGATAGAAGTCAGAATAATCATACAGAAGAGATGCAACAGGCAAGGTATAGGGGAAGGTCACACAGCTTCCATCTTGGAGTACACTACTCTCCCCACATTTCTAAATGTTCACCAATCCAGATGATCTCAGAACCCTGTCCTTTGGGTTTTTATGGTGATCTCATTACATAGGCATGATGGATTAAATCATCCACCACTGGTAACTGATTCAACCACCAATCCTCCTCCCTTCCTCAGAGGTGGTGGGGAGGCTGCCAGGGAGGAAGGAAATTCTAATCTCTTATTGCTATTGTTTACCCTACCAACCAAACCCCATCTTTAGGTTACCTATTCACTTTTCAAAAGTCAGCTCATTCACATAACAAAAGAAACCATTACTGCTATCATCACTTACGAAATCCCAGTGGTTTTAAGAGCTCTGTGCCAGATAAACATTTATTATAAATCATACCATAATATGTACGTATTGTTTATATATTAATATTCATAGCTATGAAATTTAAGGTATGAAGTACAGTAAGTACTACTATACTTACTACTCAGATATTGATAAAACATTACCTATATTCTTAAATATCTTCTTTGTTTTTCCCCATGTCCTACCTCACAGACATAACCATAATATTAAAGAATTTACCAATACATGATCTATCACCCCCAACATGGCCACACATTTTCCCATTCCTATATAGTATACTTTGCTGCAATGGAACTTTCAATTCTACTCATAAATAAGTAGAACCTGGACTTTGCTAGATCTGGATTTTTTTTTTTTTTTTTTTTGGCTGAATTCACTGTGATGATAAATTTTCTAGGTCATATTGGGGTCAGGCATGGTGCCTGACCATGTGGTCAAATATTCTTCTACATGTTTCTGTAAAAATGTGTTTTTGGAGGAGATTATCATTTAAATCAGTGGATTTTGAGTAAGCAATTGTCCACCATCTTGTAGGTAGGCCTTATCCAATCAGCTGAAAATTGGAATAGAACAAAAGATTGACCTCCCCCTGAGCAAGAGAAATCTGTGGCAGAGAGCCTTCAGACCTGAAAAGCAGTGTGAGGCTTTCTCCTGCATTCTCCCTTCTGCTGCCCCTTTCAGGGACAGGGTAAGTTTAGACTTGCCCATCTCTATAATTCTGTAAACCAATTTCTTAAAATAAAACTCCTTCTATAGATGTACATATCTCATTGGTTCTGTTTCTACATCGAACCCTAATACATTGCCACTTTAAAAACACAAAGCACACAGGGGGACCTTGGTGGCTCAGTCGGGTAAGTGACCAACTCTTGGTTCCTGTTCAGGTCATGATCTTGTGGTCATGGGATCAAGGCCCTGCCTCCATGCTCAGTGAGGAGTCTGCTTCAGATTCTTTCACCCTTCAATCCCTACCCCTCCCTGCTCACACACTCTCAAATAAAGTCTTTAAAAACAAAACAAACAAAACAAAAATGAAATACACAGAGGCTTGCAAAGTCCTTGCATGTTAAGGCTTGAACTCTCTGTGCAAATAGTCTTCTTGGAACCCAGTGACCACCACCATTTGAACAAACCTGGGTGCCCTGGCTGGCTGATGAGAGGCACAGTTAACTCCATCATTCACGTCAATAGCCAACCTCCTTACAGATGTGAAAGGAGAAACTCAACTACCAGCTCCCTACAAGTGCATGATCAAGCCCAGCCAGGGGTATGCAGAGCTGGGATGAGCCATTTTAGTGAGCCCAAGTTAAGTTTCCAAACCACACAATTTTTAAATTATTTTTATTGAAGTGTGAATAATATACAGCATTATATTTCAAGTGCATAATAGGATTCAGCAATACTAAATGTTGTTCAACACTGCTCACAGTAAATATAGTCAGGATCTGTCACCAAAAATTTTTGTAATCATACTGACTATATTCCCTATGCTATATTTTTCATCTCTATGACTTATTTACTTTTTAACTGGAAGTTTGTACCTCTTAATCCCCTGTATTGATTTTGCCAATCTCCCCACCCACATCCCCTCTGGCAACCAATTTCTTTTGTATTTAAGTGTCTGCTTTTTTGGTCTTTTTTCTTTGTCCACTTGTTTGGCTTTTTAAATTCTACATATGAGTAAAATCATATGGAATTGGTCTTTTTCTTATATCCCGCCCCCCCGCCTATAGAAAGAGTGATGGCAGGTATCATTTATCTAAAAATACATCTTTTAATCTTCATTGTTAAGTATGATACTTGCTCTCCATTGTTTTTTTTTTTAACCTTCATTAATTTCCATGTAATTTAGCTACAAATTTATGGATGAATACTGAATTTTATTTAATGCTTTTATTACCTGTACTGCAAGGATCATCATTTTTGTTCATTTAATGTATTAATATGGTTAATTGCAATACAGATTTTCTTTAAGTTAAATCAGTCTGGCACTAGCAGGCCAGAAAAACCCAACTTGGTCATACTATTTTGTCATTTTATGTCATGTTGTATTTTTACTGTGCATTATTATGTGTTTACTTATCTGCTCCATGATATTAATCCATAATTTTTCTGCTTCATATTATCCTTGTCAGTTTTGATAATAAGGCTATGTTGGCCACAAAACTTGGGAGAGTTCCTTTTTCCCCATTATTTAGAAAAATTAGATTAAATTTGAAATTGTATCTACTGTTTTGTCTGGGCCTGGTATTTATTTTGGAGGATAAAATTATACTTTACCCATCAGTTCAGCAGTTCTAATGGTTATATTTCTATTGAGATATTCTATTTGTTTGAGTAAAGAGTATTTTTTTTAGAAAAAATTTCAACTTAACTTAAATTTCAAATTTAAACTATTACTTTTAGTAATTATTAACTGCACAATCTCTGTTAAATATATACATATATACATATATTTGATTCAACGTCTCAATCTTATTTCTGATATTTGTCTTATATTCTTTATAAAATGTTCTCAAGGTTTTCAATCTTATTAGTTTTAGAACTTTAGCCTTGTAGGTTTTTTTTTTGTTTTTTTTTTTTTTGCTTTATATACTTTTATATCTCATTAACTTTCATATTTATTCATGCTTAGGTAAGACAGTAGTAAGGATCATTTTAGGACTTTTTTTGTGCCTATTTAATTCAATGCTTAGCTCATTAACTGTCACTTTTTTTTTTCTCATCTAAGTTTCCCTAATATTAGCATAAAATTGTGATAGGTGATATTTTCATTGTTATACATTTTGGAGAATTTTTTTAAATCCCATAGTTCTTTAAGTGGTTCATTTAGTAGGCTTCCTAATTCATTTTGGAATTAGTCATTTAAAAATATTTTCCTCAAGGGGGTGGCTGGGTGGCACAGTTGGTTAAGGTCTACTCTTGGTTTCAGCTCAGCATGATCTCAGGGTCATGGCATCAGGCCCTGCCCAGTGCAGCTCTGTGCTCAGTGGGGAGTCTGCTTAACACACTTTCTCCCTTTCCCCCTCTGCCCATAATCTTTCTCTCTCCCAAGCAATCTTTTAAGATATTTCCCTTAAAAACACTTATTTACAATTTTGGTCTTGCAGATGTTAATATTTTTATTTCCATGTTTGTTCCTAATCTGTATTCCCTAACAGTTTTCTTTATATATTCAGCATAAACTACTTTAAAAAAATCTAATTCTACTTTATGTGGTGTTGCTGATTTCTTCCACTATTAAAAGCCTATTTCCATATTTCATTCTTGATTTTTAAGTATTTCACAGATACATACATGCCAAAAATTGTACATATTCTTGGGAAAATGAATATTTTTTGCTTAACATTTTCTTAAAGTCTATTTCCTATTATGATAGGCATTATTTCAATATTTCTATGAACTATTATTTTTTCTCTTTCAATATTTCAATGACCTTAGTTTTTATGTTCTGTAAATGGCACAGTTTCATTGTATGTATATGTATGTTCTCACCTAGTCTAGCCATTTTTTATCTAACTGAAGATATTATTCCATTTACATAGACTAGGATTGCTACATTTGTGTTTATTTCCATTATCTTACCTTGTGCTTTTTATTTTACCCAGATTATTGTTCCCTTTTATCTCTTTTTTGCTTTTCTCCTTCCAGTTTTTAAGGTCAGTTTGTAAAACTTGTTTCCTTTTAGCAATTCCAATAAATACTAACATGCTTTCATAACAAATCTGAAATTATAATTCCTCCTCCTATTGATACTACAAGAACTAGAGCACGCTACTTTTGACTTCTCTCCTAGCAGCCTTTTTAGTACCAGAAATTACTACTACTTATGCACTATTTCTTAAAATGACCAAATCATTATACAGTAATAGACTGACAACTTCAGACTCCTCCATCCTGGAAGGCCCAGGTATTTCTGTAACAGAAATAAATATGCAATCCCAGTAAGGGTTGGCCTCTACTGTGGGAAGGGCTCAGTCAATACTATTTCACAAAAGCTTATAACATGCCCTTTCCAGTGTTCCAGAACTCCACAGAACATTAAAGAGACAAGGGACCCATTTTATAGCAAAAGAAGGTCCTAGAAAAGGCCCATGAACGCAGGCTCCTTTGCATCACGTGCTGTACCACACAGAAGCTGCACAAAAATGGATAGGGTGGTAAAACGGCCTGTGGACAACATAGCTGAAGAGCCAGCATGAAGACAAAACTCTGAGTATGCGGTACTCTTCTCTACAATGCTGTATACTCTGTGACTCAAAGTCCTTTCGGTGGCGCTGAGCTCTCAGTAGGAGGACGACATGGTTCTGGAATCCAGGCAGTGAAGCAGGAGTTGCTGCACTTACTGCTCCCAATATCTCCCAGGAGACTTCATGCTTCCAGTGCCCACAACTCTGGGCTCAGGTGTTGGAGATCCTGGTCCCCCAAAGAGGCACAATTTTGCCTGGGGATACTGTAAGTGACCATTATAATAAATCTGCTGCTGTATAGACACTGTTTTGTTTCCAGACACCAAGAGAAAAAAAGAGGATCATTTGTGCAGATTAGTTGACCTTGACTACCAGCCTAAGGCAGGGCTGCTTTTACACAATGAAAACACAATATGTATGAGCAGTTTCTGATTCTCTTGTCCACTGTGACTCTGAATTAACAGGTAAAGCAAACCAGCTTTAAACCAAACAGGCATGGTGACTAGGGCGTTTGTATCACTCAGAGAGGAAGCTCTCAGTTAAATCAGCAAGTAAGCCACTGAGCCTGGCAGAGGAGGGTAGCTGAGATTAGGAGGAATCTAGCATGCAAATCAGGGAAGGGACACAAGAAAAGTCAACCACAGAGCCAAAACCAACTGTAGCAGTGAGGACTGACTACTCTGTCCCACTGACTTCCCTTTTTAAAGTTCTTTTAAGATAAAAAGTCCACTGAAGTCCTGATAGGACTATTCCCTGAATCCACAGGGAGAAGTACTTCTGGGCAACACAGGCGTGGGCTGTGATAAAGAGATGGGATACTTAGATCCTCATTCAAGTTAGGATTTGCCACTCAACTGTGAAAAGTACAACCAGGAAGCCACTGTCAGCTGTTAAGTATTTTAAGGTCTTCCTCAGCTACAGAGCTGGCTGAAGGTCAGCTACTTGCCCAGACAGCAAACATTTGGTAACTGAGCATAATCTAAGTAGAAAAGTCAAATAATTGACAAAAAATACTTAATCCAAATTTTCCCACCAGTTTTACTGAGTTTTTTTGGCCTTGTATTACAATTTGACTTTTTCCTCTGGCAAATCCCTTTCCCTTCATGAGGTCTGAATTCTAGGATGCGCTTAGACCCTGAATTCCAGGTAAAAATTTGCTTTCAGAGATGGTGACACTCCAGATACTTGTTTCCTATCCTCAGAAATAAGGATTGGTCTCTGAGTGGCCAATTTTCACATGTGTCACATGCTGTAGACAAGTTTATTGAGCAAATAAACCAAGATAGTTCAGTTTGGAAATTGAATTGCTCTGTGAAATGTATTTTCCTTTATGACTAAAATACAATTTATATATATGTGTATATACATATATATAAACACACATATATATAAGTTTATATGTATATATATACATATAAACTTATGATGTGCCTAGTAGTATTCCCTTTAATTACTCTTAGCTTGAGTGGCCCTCTGAACTCCTACCCCCGGCACAGACATTCCTGAGCATTTGTATTTAATAGTTCTTAACATATGACTGTCACCACCCAATTCAGTGTTCTACTGAGAACATTCTTAATGTTAATTAAGAGGATAACTAAAAATTATACAGTCATACCAATGTGGGAAGGTGAATAGTTTTAAGATTACATTTTAAAATATTGTAACATCCATCCTTTGCACCACCAAAACTAAAACTAAAATAAAAACAAACTAACAAATTGTTTAAACTATGGTTCTATACCTTCTCCCTTAATGGACAGCTGATACTATAATGTTGTGTCTTGATTCCTTGTATACAATGTCTACTTAGGGATTATGGAGATGAAACTAAGGCACAGAGTACATCATTTAAGAACTGCTAGAAACCTTTGGGAGCCCCTTTCTTAAAAGGTGGACTTACAAATACATGCACAGACTATGATATAGTTCTCTCCAATAGTCAATAATCATATAAGCAAATCATATAAACTAAAGTGCCTCTGTCCTTTTGCCAAAAGGACAATTTGTCAGTTACCCCATGTATCTTTAGAAGAAGTTTGTCAGTATTTATTAGGATTGTTCCATAAATACAACATTCATTTGTTACTGTTTCGGTTGCCCCATACAGCTCAAGCAGGGAAACTATTGCCTGGAAATGGTCATATTTTCTAATATTTTTCACAAGGAAGTTGTTTGTGTTTCATTCATCAGTTTTACGGCCTTTTCTTCCTGTTTTTAGAAAGCAGAAGCATGCTCAGTATTCAGTCACACACAGAGCAGACTCATTACAGAATTGTCAATGAGCAATTTACCAAGCAGAAAGTCAAATTAGCTTTACTGGAAAGTTGACTGTGGTGTGTTATCCTCAGTGAAAGTAGCAAGTAAAATTTACCCACAACTGGTTACATAAGGGTAATTAAAACCATTAATCTTCTCATTGATCTTTAACTGTTGCCTACTATATTTAGCAGCTAAGATTCATGAGCTACTGGAGTGTGTCCATTGTCACAGATATCCATCGATAGATATCCCCTAAAGAGGGCTCCAGGGTAAAAGAGAATTTATCTGATTTATGCCTATTATGTGGTTCATTCAGACCTGAAACAAATAATGGTTACGCTTTATTAAGAAGTAATATTTGCAAACTGCAAGTCTCATGGAAATTTTAACTTTTCATGCTACAGAAAAATAACACATGGTAAATGCCTTTTGAGTCATATCTATTCTATTTATGTTTATATTTGATGGGGATATGGTTCTACTTGATAACATTCTAAAGTGCTATAGGGCAATGTATAATTTTTATACTTAAGTGCTCTTTTAAAAAGTAAATGTTTGACCTTATAGTCCATAATTAGGTCTCTGAAGGGGTAATAGTCTATCACAAAAGCATGGCTTGGTTCACAGATCACTGATATAGTTAGTTTTAACAGATGCTTAGGTACCATTATAATCTTTCCTATCCATTTGACTGTCATAAAAGTTAGACCTGTGTGTCCAACTTCAGCGATTATTTCTATAAGGCCTTTGCTCTCCTACACTAGGATCAATTAGTAAGACTAGTGACCTTCACCAATTAGAGAATTTTTGGAATTAGGCATGTGGTAACTACTCTCAATATTTACTGGGGAAAGTAAAGTGTAAGATTCAGATATTTCATTCTGGGTGCCAATAAGAAGTCAATAGAAGCCTGAGGATTTGGTATCTTGACAACTGCAGTCTTGGAAACTTAATGATAAGTGATCTTGCCCAGTAAATAACGTCCATACCACTTCCACACTCACATGAAATGAATCAGTGCCAATACAAACAGATTAGTCATTACAATTCTACTGATCAAAAATGCAGAAGTAGAACATGTACAGTGAACAACTGTCACTTAAACATTACAATTACCAGTGCCTACACCCTCTTTATGTTTGGGAAGAAAGCCCTCCTTATGTTGTCACTTTGGTGAGAGTCAAGAACTCCATTCTTTCACCTGAATAGTTAGAAGGAAAGCAAGTAGGCCTTGCAAAAAAGGACTGGAGAGACTAAATCTTACAAAAGAGATGTTCCCAGGGGATTGGAGGTGGAGGCTAACATCAGAGTGCCACGCAGGTGGGTATCCTGGAACAGGCTCACCAATGGTGACAGCTTGATATCCTGCTCCATGACCCTGGCTTGTTCTCAAGGTCTTGGGCTTATTCAATCCTTTTTAATTTTCTAAGCCGGGTTTTTCAGATTTCTAATCCTTTATGCTGGTCACTAGAAAACCCTGTAATAATTTATTTTCTTCTGAAGTTTACTAGAGCCCACCTTTGAGGTTTTAAATCAATAATCATGATTGATGCACCATGTTTCTAGGTATACATGCAAATATGTATGTATATAATATCCTAACTCAATTTGCTTGATGAATTCTCCTGGCTAGTGACTATTAGTCAACCATAAAATTTTAACCTTCATGCAGATTAATATCAACAATTTCACCCATTTCTGGACTTTAGATTTCAGATCTCAAAAATGATAAATTCAGAGCTAGACATCTGAACTCATTTCTGCTAAGTATTTTTTAACATTCCTTGGGCAAAAACACCTAACAATTTTTGTGAGATACTAAAATTTACTCATTAACATGCTTTACACATTGTCAAGAAGGGCTAAAGTGACAAACTTAGTAGCTAGGTAAATGAATATATAATTGTTTCTTTTCCATTTATAGTAGTAATCAAGTCTTAAAAATAGTCCTTTTTTTTTGCTTCCATTGTACCTAGTACTATCACATTTTCAAAATATTCTCTTAATCCCTAGTCACCTCCTCCCCAGATGACTGAATTCACTCAATCATCCAACAACTATTAAGTACTAATGATGTAATAGGAGGCATTTGTTAGTGAAGTACACATGGATTCTGCCTTTTCCCAGCATACTCATCTATGTGAGATAGACAAGAAAAAAATAAGAAATGTGAGACACAGTATATGAAGACAACACACTGTATGCAGAGATGGAAAACAATGGGGTATGAACTGAAGAAAGGAATAGTAAGGAAAGAACTTTCAAAGAATAAGACTTTAAGAAGGTACCCAGAAGTATGTAAAGAAATTAGCCAAGATGGAGATGGAGATATATATATATATATCTGTGTTGGGGAGAGAAAGGGACAGAGAGAGAAGTAGAATATGTGACAATTTCTGTATTACTAAGAGTTTGGAATTTATTAAAAGCTGACAGAAAGTCCATGAGGCTGAATTGTTGGCCGCTGCGGAGGAATGACACTGAAGTGGGCAGACACTTCATGTACTAATTTGCTGTCCATGGTAGAGTTTGTCCTGAAGAGAGTGGGAAGTGGTTGAAGGGTTTAAGTCTATGAAGTGACATAATTTGAGCTATTTTTATTAAGCTGGCTAAAATGTGGAGAATCAATTGAAGTTGTCAAAGCTGGCATCAGGGAGAGAAGTAAGGATGCAAGGGATGATGCTGGTTAGTCTAAAGTGGTGGCAGGTGAGAGCTGGAGAGCAAAAGACTATTTTTGAGATAGAAAATGCAGGACTCAATTGACCACCAGGGGTTAAAAGTAAGAAAGAAAAAAACCCTTCAAGGGTGATTTCATGTCTAAAGTATACGATGATTTTAAGAGCTTTGAATAAAATGAAGTTAGTTCTATGCTTTGGTACTGTACCTCTTTCTCCTCTTTCCTCTCCCCACTCTCTCCCCCTTCTGTTTACCTATAGAAAGTTCAGAAAACTTCTGAAAATGAAGCAATCAGATATCCTAAAGACCTCTGAATACAAAATATGAAACAGTCTGAATAAACTATAAGGAATGTAATATTAAACATATAATTGGGATTGCAGTAATTTAAGATAATTAAAAAAAAATCATCCTATTTGCTTTGTTGTTCAAGACAATTCTGGTTCCCTTCTGAAGACCTTGGTTTCCCTGTGGTCCCATCGGGCAGGGCCTTATCTTCTCCGTTGCAGCTCTGAGTCTCTGGGAGGGAAGATTACACTGTTCTCCATGATGGTCCTTTACAGACTTTTAGAAGATTTCTTATTTTTCTTTAACAACAAAGGCATGTTTGAATATCATGTTATCATGCGATGTTACCACCTAATCTACAATTTCCCTTTAACCCCCAAATCATTTATTTTGATTTCTTCATGATTTTAGGTCTATTAGAATGGCCTGTCATAGTGGTTTCGGTATAGATATAGAAAATACTTT
This sequence comes from Lontra canadensis, assembly GCF_010015895.1. Taxonomy (NCBI): domain Eukaryota; kingdom Metazoa; phylum Chordata; class Mammalia; order Carnivora; family Mustelidae; genus Lontra; species Lontra canadensis. The sequence continues at coordinate 2,511,753 of NW_022631074.1, read as the reverse complement.
TCCTACTATGGCCTCTCAGTTCCTTTAATTTCTCTCCTTCAAGAAGCAGTCTTCCTCTCATGTACTTCAGCCATTCACTCCAGTGGGAATCAATGATCTTTATTCTTACAAATAGCCACAACCTCTCCATAGTCTCAATTTCATGTAGCCTTCTCTGGGAGAACTAAAAGTGATTCTGGGTTAATGTTAATTTCTTGTGATGGTTATGGTGTGATTATAAAACACAATATTCTAATTTGTAGAAAATGAAGTATTTGGAATTGATGGAAATTGATTTTGAAAACCTGCTCTCAAATGGTTGGAGGAAAAATAAAGATTTTCATTATGCTTTTAACATTTGTGTAAGTTTGATATTGTTGCAAAGTTTTAAAAATGCATACCAACAAATGTATAGAATGTCATAACAGGTGCCCAGTATTCCCATAAATGAATCAATCTTAGAAGAATTCACAGCCTATAATCACAAAAGATACAACGCAACAGCCCACAACGGATAAAATCGAGATTGCTAGATAGAAAACATGCAATATGCCAACTCATAATGAGAAAGAAACATTTTGGTTGGAGGAGTTGTATAATACACTTTCAATTTAAGTCTAGATTCAACCCTCCAAAAACACTTCCCAGCACATGGAGCTGAATATCAGTGTTTTCTAAGCAGCTTTGAAACTGCTACAAGGTATGGTCCTAACGACCTCTCAGCCCTCATCTTGAGGACTGCTCTTGGATGCTCCCACACATTAGTAAGTAATATATTTCACAAATATCAAACAGAACTTTTTTTTCAATCTCTTTAAAACATTTTTTAAAAGTTTAGTAACTACTAAACAGGAATTAGGCAAGTGAGGATGCACAACTGAGAAAGAAAAAGAAGCAGCCTACCTTTATTTAAATTTGGGGGCTCTGGGGTGCCTGGGTGGCTCAGTCATTAAGCGTCTGCCTTCGGCTCAGGCCATGATCCCAGGATCCTGCGATCGAGCCCCACTTCAGGCTCCCTGCTTGGCGGGAAGCCTGCTTCTCCCTCTCCCAGTCTTCCCTGCTTGTGTTCCCTCTCTGGCTGTCTCTCTCTCTGTCAAATAAATAAATAAAATCTTAAAAAAATATAAAAAAAAATAAAGTTGGGGTCTCTTCCAAGTTATCCAAGAGCTCAGATGCCCCAGATATCTGTGCTGCCTTCTCTGCACTGAGGTGTCTCCACCCCCGAAGGACTTTTTAAGTAGTCTGGAAATACCAAGTCAGCAAAATTAGGCATGGGGAGGAAAAATCTGCCCTGATTCAGCTCTCTGGGAGTTGGACCAGGTTAAGCTCTCAAGTGGATTCAGGTAGGTCCAGTCACAATTCAGGAGTCCTGCCTGCAAACTGAGCTTCTCCCCAACTCAGCCTTAACAGATCAGGGCTCTCAAGCAGGCATGTAGATGCCAGTCTGGCCAAAGAAGCAAGAAGGTGCTCCTTTCATTTCCAGGTCGTGAAGTGGGAATGCTGGCCAGGCCATGAGCATTATAGCTTCATTTATAACTGTTAAATTTCTAGATGAATACATTTTAACCTTCATTTTGAGTTTAACCCAATCCCAAAATCCTAAGTGTGGGCCTGCTCATCTCTTAGCCTTCCAGAAGTTTCCCTGTCCCCGCAACTCCAGGTGCTGGTTCCTTTGTGTCTGCAAGCTCATTCCCACTCAGGACACTCACCCACTACATTTCTGCCCATAAAGATCTTTCCTGGCTCAGGTGTCCACACCATATAGCAAACTTGCCCCCTTTCTCTTACTGTTTACCTTGTTTTATTTTGTTCATATTACCTAAACTCTCTGAAACCAAAACTTTGTCTCTTATTTATCTCCTCTCAAGAAAGTAAAGGGCATGAAGGCAAGAATTACAACTTTTCATCACGTGTCCCCCAACACTTAGAGTATAATATGGCTTCTCAATCCATACCAAATAGATGGATGAACTGGAAAAGGATGTGAAGTAATGTGATTTTATTTTTAAAAAATTACAAATAATTCGAATACATAAGTTTGTAATATCTAAAATAAGCAAATGTTAAATAACAGCTAAAAGTGTCTAAAATATTGGAAAGATCATGATCATATAATTATTTGTTTAAAAGATCCAATAAGCAGAGCCAACAAAGCTACATCAAAATGCTGATGCATCACTTTATAGTAAAAATTTTTAAAAATAAGCTTAGAGTTTCAAGAAAAAGAACATTTGATAAAAGTTTGCATTAATGAGATTTTTTTTTTTTTGGTCTTGTTAAACTCATGAATAGCTAAATTAGAATGTTAAATCTATCATGTTAGCAGTTTTTCGTAATTGGTCACAAGGACACACATAGAGTTATTGATTGATCATTGTTAAATTTTGTCTAATTCAGCACTGACTTCTTTAGTAACCTTGATGACTGAAAACAAAATAAAACAAAACAAAACAAAAACATATGCACAGGGGCACCCAGGTGGCTCAGTCGTTAGGAATCTACCCTTGGCTCAGGTCCTGATCCCAGGGTCCTGGGATGGAGCCTGGCATCGGGCTCCCTCCTCTGCAGGAAGTCTGCTTCTCCCTCTTCTACTCCCTCTGCTTGTGTTCCCTCTCTCGCTGTTTATCTCTCTGTCAAATAAATAAATAAAATTTTTTAAAAAATATCCAAAGTAAATTTGAACATTATCCAAGCCAGGGAAAGAGGTAACTATAAACAATAGGATAATAATATTAGAAAACTTAAAAAAAAAAACTTTTAAGAGATGATAAGACTAATCCAAGAATGTACTTGGATATGAAAGGGAAAATTATATTCTATGTTTAGTAAAAAATAACCCACACCAATAAATATTTTGATACCTAAGTAAATATAAAAACTGAATTCTAAGTAAGCAGTCATTTGACCTTGGAAATATCAACTTACATTTTGAGGTTTAACATAAAGAATTTAGGTGAAATCAGTAAATACAACAAAAGTTACATACTGAAGTTTTGTGACTTCCTCAACAGGACAATTTTAAAGTTGATGCATGTGTTAGTCAAGACAGTGGAATGAACAAACAAGAAGGACTTTATATCCGCTTGCTTAAATACCATTTTCATGAGGGAGAATCAGGAGAATATATTATTTTCTTACAAGTACATAGGCCCAAATGGGATATCACTATTTATCAAAACCATGATTTTCAAATACTGGTAAGTTTCAGGAATGAATAGTTCTTCATGGAAAAAGATACTCATAATCTGTTCATGTTGAAGTAGACTGTCGTGCTAAAACTGTATGGAACTGAGTTCTCCCAACAACTCGAATGAGATTAGAAATGGATGCATCTCTACTGGCTCCAGAAAGAAACTTGAATGAAAATGGAAATGGATTCATTTCTACAGGCTCCAGAAAGAAACACAACACTGCCAAAACCTGGATTTTAGCCCAGTGAAACCCAAAATCTCATCTACAAAATGTGAGATAATGAGTTTTGTTTTTTTTTTTTTTTTTTTTTTAAGTCACTGTGTAGTAATCTGTTTGGTATCAATAAGACACTAATAAAATGCCGGAGATCAAAACTACATATTCAATCATTCTGTAGATTACAACTACATTTAAACTACGTATTCTTAGAGGTAGAAAAAGATGAAATGACTTTGGGTACTTATAGAACTGATTATTTTTGGACAAATTTCCTTTAGATAGCATACAGTAAGCTACTATAATATACGTATTGTTGAAATAACTTTCGAGGCTTAAGGTCAAGTCATTTATTCCCCGGGTGCCATGTCAGCAGACTGAAACTTAGATGACTTTTGTATCCCTGTAAATGTCTTGCTTGATCAAAAATGTAACGTATCCAGTGAGCCAGTCCCAAACACCACGTCAGCTGTGAGGTCTATATTTAATTCTTTGTTTCTACTCACCCAAAAGGTTGATTATGTGGTCCCAGATAATCAGATTTTTTCCCTTGTTCTTTATTTTTTCATCCTACAAAAGCTGCCTTCTGCCTGATTTTGCAGTTCTCCAAATGGTGGCTCTCTACATAGGACAGCCTATTTAAAGTTCAGTTTGTATCATTAAATTTTCCTCTTTAATCATTTTTTAAATAATACAAACACACGCACATGCATATTCATTAGCACAGTCTATGTAGTAAAAGAAACAATTGTTAGAGAATTATTAATTATACACCAAAGACAGTGTGCCACAAATAGCCCTTGTTTTTACCTTATAGTAAAAAAGGAGGTTTCCGAAAAACAGTATTTGTACCCAAGACTTCCAGTTTGATGCCTATCTGCCAAGGCACAACTTTTTAAAATAGCAAGTGCTTTTTAATACCTCCAAGCATCATTGTCTAACAAAATTCTCCTGCACTGCATAAAGGATGCACTCTTACTGTAAACATTAGCATTGTCAGAGACTGGGCATCAACTGATAATTGCTCATTTCTCATCTGATATTTTCTGTCTTGTGAAGAGACTGAGATTTTAATTTCTGTAAGGTCAAATTGGTCTTGGTGCAAAACTGAATCATCCTCCTAATCATAATGTTGCTGAAATGCCTTAATAATCAGTTTTGCTTCCCTAACCTTGAACAACTGAATTTTCATTTCATTAACTTTTTTTTTCCCTTATTACTAAAAATATTTATTCTGGCTATAATGGTAATTTAATTTACCAATTTAAATGCCTTGCATCACAGTTATTTTTATACACCTCTTAGCCTCCCTAGTAAATTTAATCTCTCTTGAGGTCACTGAGATTTTCCATGTCATCTTTTTATAGCCCCCAGCACAGGATCTTTCACCAAGTTTGCATCAACTATAAAATAATATTTTGACTATCTGGCACAATATTTCCTGCAAACTTTCATGGATTTCCCACTAATTAGTGAAGTGGAGTCATATCGATGTTATAGTCCTCTCTCCAAGAAACCTTAGAAGTCTCTGAAATAAATGGGTTATGTTCTCTGTTTTATTAAGAAGGTTAATTAAAACAAAAACCATTAAGTATGTGGACTGAGAATTTCTGGTTACTCCCATTCACCTGATCCATATGTAAAACCTGAAAAACTCATAATTTCCTGGATTCTAGTGATTGGTTTAACTGGAGTCCCTAAAACTTCACTAAAAGTTTTCTTGGTAATTACTTACAAAACCATTACCTACTTCCATTTGAAGCAGCCAGTCTCCTAGGACTCGCTCTACGATTTGCTACCATTCCCATCTTCCAAAATCTATGGCCCGTGCGGCTCTCAGGAGTGGCTCATCTGACTTTTTCCAATCCGCAAGCTTTAAAGCACAAACTCTTGCTGATTAAATGAGGGAGGCTTTAATGGGTTTCAGTTGAATGGGGGAGGTGAGGGAATCTCCTTTTCTTCTTTCCTGCTTCTCTTCCCCTTCAAGTCACTTTCAGTTATAGTGGGTGGTATCCTATTGTAGAACAATTGAGACCACAGATTCTAAAAGCCAAACATGAGTTCTAAGACCAGCTCCACTTTGACTGGTATAATCTTGTACCCTCTGCTTAATGATGCTAAGGTAAGATTGTTACTAGGTGCTTTTGTTAAAGAGGTGCATGGACTGAAAGGAGTCAAGCTGAGCAATTGCATATCAAATATGTCTTTATTAAATTTATTTTTTTGTTGTTGTTAACTTTGAATCTCAAACATAATAAAGTTAGGGCAAAAAATAGAGAAAGGAGAAATCTACTGGATGCACCTGAGCCTGCTGCTTTAGGAACAACAGACAACACTGTTGCTCTGTGTCTTTGGGTGTGTCTCCATGGCAGGGCAGAACTCCAACAGTGGAAGCTCTTAGGAGGTCTATGGTATTGAATTGTACTCAGTCTGGTCATGTACAAAAAGGGTAAGTGTCAAAATCCAATTCATTATGAGTACATTTCTAGTTTTTCTATTACATCTAATTTTATTTAGTTATCTAACACAATTATCTTTTCCTATTGCAACTGTACTTTCTGATGGTGGAATGTCTACTCATTCATTAATTCACTTAACCAACTGTGAAAACTTTAGTGTGCATAGCCTGATTCACTTCACCTCCTGGCAATCTACACTAGCTATATGATGTCAAAATTACATAAGTCAGCACTAAGGGAAGAAAATACATGATCAAATCACCAATGTATACTATATAAGTGGTTCTTGTTAAAATATATACTAAATATGCACCTGGGTGGCTCAGTCAGTTAATCATCTGCCTTCAGCTCAGGTCATGATCCCAGGGTCTTGGGATCGAGCCCTCCATGGGGCTCCCTGTTCAATAGGGGACCTGCTTCTCCCTCTCCCTCTGCTACTCCCCCAGCTTGTGCTTTCTGTGTCAAATACATAAATAAAATCTTTAAATATATATATATATATTAAAAAATAAGGTTCATGAAAGTGTTAGTAGTTCAAATGAGGGGAAAATGTCACCTTGATAAAAATCAAAGACCTCACTGAAAAGAACACGAGAGAAATATCTCCAACCTCAAACTTGCCTGTGAAAATGACACTTATGCCATTCAGATTTATCCACTTTTTTTAATAAATATTTTTAAAATTTATTCATTTGTGTGTGACAGAGTCCACAAGCAGGGGGAGAGGGAGAAGGAGACACCCCGCTGATTTGGGAGGCTAGTGTGGGGCTCCGTGCCAGGGTCTTGAGATCATGATCATGAAATTGTATAAATGTGTCACTTTTTTTCCTTGCATTGTTATATCTGCATATCTGCTCATAAACTTTTATAATAGGCACAGGTCATAGAATAGATGCCCCACATGAAACTAAGTGTGTAAGAGCAAGCAGGGCTCAATCATTACATAGTACATAAAATGCTCATGAATAAGTGAAAATATAATAGGAATAATGTAAAGCATAATGATATCATCTTATATAGAGTTCTTATGTCAATTTTGCCTTGTCAAATTTTTCTGTTGTTAGAAAAGAACTTAAGGAACTTAAGAAATTACTATGTATCATTGGTGGATCACTTTTTAAGAGTATTCCCACTACTATAATCCCCACTTTTTGGATAGAAGTTTTAAGGCACCCCAGATTTATCCACTTTTAAAAATAAGGTACCCTTGGGGTGACTGGGTGTCTCAGTGGGTTAAAGTCTCTGCCTTTGATTCAGGTCCTGATCCTTAGGGTCCTGGGATCGAGCCCATCATCCAGCTCTCTGCTCAGCGGGGAGCCTGCTTCCTCCCCTCTTTGCCTGCCTCTCTGCCTATTTGTGATCTCTGTCTCTCAAATAAATAAATAAAATCTTAAAAAAAATAAAGTACCCTTATGTTTTACACCAAAAATAGTCAGTAAAATAGTCTTTTAGTGAGAATTGTAATGTAAACTCTATAATAGAAGCTTTAACATTGACATTCATAATTCCTTATCCCTTTAAGCACAGAAAGATTATGAAAATAGTATTTAATGATCAACTTTTGAAATGCCAAAATGCTAAACTTATATCTACAATATATGAATGTTTCTCTAGATGGTAACCTTTGACTAAAAGTTGATCCATATATGATTAGCTTATTTGAAAAATATTTTTTGGAAATTCTAGGGAGGTGATGTTTTAAAATAATCTCTATACATGGATAATTTACTGAAACCTTGGATATTGCTTAAACCATAAGCTATCAGTCAAACATCCAGGTCAAAAAAAATTCCAGATTTACACTATTTATTCACATGGCATTTTTTTTTAAATTTTTTATAAACATATATTTTTTTTCCCCAGGGGTACAGGTCTGTGAATCTCCAGGTTTACACACTTCACAGCACTCACCATAGCACATACCCTACCCAATGTCCATAACCCCACCCCCCCAACCCCCCTCCCCGCAGCAACCCTCAGTCACATGGCATTTTTAAAGTCCATCATCCCTGTCGTTAGAACGCTCTTTGCTTTCATAAGGTATCACCAATATGAGGTGTTGTATTCTCCAATATCATTAGTACCTATGGGCTGATTTTGTGTAAGCCCCACCTAAAATCATCAAGCCTCACACTGATGAGAATTTATTATGTTAATTTTATTTCTGTGCTCTTCCTCACTAGAGTATTAACTACATTACAAGGGGGTTACTAACATTATCAAAAGCTCTCTCCAAGATAATTTTGGTAATTACTTCCATCAGCTACCAAAAGAGCAGGCAGCTCAATCTTGATTTCTTATTGTTTTAACCTGAATTCAACCTCATTTCCTATGAAAACTCAAAATTTCAAAACAACCAAAGAGTCAAATTCTGATTATCTCTTCACAATAACAGAGCAATGTAATATTAGAGAAATTTCTCCACGGAACTTAGGGCTAAAATAATTCATTTGTATTTTCAAAAGCATGTTAGAGGAAGTCTCAACCAAGCAAAGTTAACCAAATTCCTGTAAGAGATTAGAAAGTTATTAATTCTCTCGTTAATAACTGAGTAAAGAATCCATTTTCCCAGTCCTACTTATTTCTGTTAGAGAAATGCATTCTCTAATAATCAGCATATTTTCCTGTTCTGAGAGCTACAACTACTCACTCTTCAATTATCAGCCACAACCCGCCACTCCACAATATGGTAAATGAGCAACACTTTACAGTTTGTGACTGCAGAGTTGAAGGGATCAGGAAAGGACACCTAATGGCAGTGGGGTTACTAGGATTTTCTGAATATGGATGAACTGAGTTCCACATGTAAAAACTAAGGAATGAAGTCTATGGAGAAGGGATGGGTAAGGTTGGGACAGGTGAGAGGTGGGAGCATTTGCTGCAATATTCATGGAGCAGCAGTAAAAGGAGGTTGCAGGTTGAAACAGGTATGCACAAGCAAGGGAACATAGGGATCCAGAGTGGGAAACTGAGAGAGAAGCTGCATTATTCCTTGTTTCCATCTAGTTCCTGGTTCTACTACACCCTCATAAAACCAGACTTGTACTTACCACTCCAGTGGACTTGGAGGTAGAATTTCTAAATAAGGTCTATAGTTTTGTTTTCATTGGTATTATTTCTGTATGTGAAAGTTGATTTCTAGTATGTGAAACTACAGAATCCTAATTAAACTACTCATATACTTTATGCCACCAAAATTCAGTTCCCATTTCATAATTTGCTACATATTTGTAGATCTTTGTTTCTCAAATTTAGAATTCTAATTTGATTCATCCTATGATCCTCTTTAAAATAATAGGGAATATTGAATAAAGCTTGCTATACAATTTTTTTAATATGTTCCACGACCTCGAGTAATATGGCAACTTGAATTCAAATAGTCAGTAAGTATGGCAAATTTATTACATTCAAGTGTATATTTTTGGAATACCATATGCTCTCAATTTGAAAACATTTTCAAGTTGATTTATATAAGTAATTTACAACTAAAGTCCGAGATATCTAAGATTATAGAGAGTTGTTCCAAATATTCTATATTTTTAGTAGGACTTCATTTAAAATGTTTTTAAATCACTCAAAGGTACATAACCTCACATTTTAACAAACTGTTTATCTCTAATACATTGCCTCATCTCTTCTAGTTGATTCTGTGAAAGGTCTTCATTGGAATAAAACTTTTTCTTACTATCTATGGGATTAAATTTGAAATTGTATAAATGTGTCACTTTTTTTCCTTGCATTGTTATATCTGCATATCTGCTCATAAACTTTTATAATAGGCACAGGTCATAGAATAGATGCCCCACATGAAACTAAGTGTGTAAGAGCAAGTAGGGCTCAATCATTACATAGTACATAAAATACTCATGAATAAGTGAAAATATAATAGGAATAATATAAAGCATAATGATATCATCTTATATAGAGTTCTTATGTCAATTTTGCCTTGTCAAATTTTTCTGTTGTTAGAAAAGAACTTAAGGAACTTAAGAAATTACTATGTATCATTGGTGGATCACTTTATAACAGTATTCCCACTACTATAATCCCCACTTTTTGGATAGAAGTTTTAACCTTCAATAACGAAAGTTAAAAAAAAAATACTTAATAGGACAATATACATGTTTAAAAATCACCACTTCCAAAAACTTATATGAGTCAAAATTTCAAGACTGTGAAATAAACAAATGAATTAGATACTCATACTGATATGAGTTTAACTTGTCACTCATAACCTGTAATTTAAGATTGGTTTATTCATCAAAACTTTTACTCTTACTAACTGTATTTATAGATTTATAGAAAACAATAACAGATTCATTAATTTCCTCACTATCCCAAAATCAAAACAGAATGATAAAAACAAAACCATAATAACGATGAGAATAAGAAAAGAGATATTAGAAAATTACTAGAAGGGGTGTCTGGGTGGCTCAGTGGGTTGAGCCTCTGCCTTTGGCTTGGGTCATGGTCTCGGGGTCCTGCAATTGAGCCCCGCATCGGGCTCTCTGCTCAGTGGGGTCCTGCTTTCCCATCTCTCTCTCTCTGACTGCCTCTCTGCCTACTTTTGATCTCTCTCTCTGTAAAATAAATAAATAAATAAATAATTACTAGAAAAGGAGACATTTCGATGAAAGTCTGACTATGTAGGAGTAGAAATTAATTGAACAGACAGGATAAGCTGCAACCTAATGTGCTTTCAGAGGTGGGTATGGACAAGAAGCAGTTCTTCTGCCCAGTGAAACTCCAGCAGAGTTAGGACTCAGCAATGCTAGGAATAAAAGATAGCAGAAGAATCATGACTGGGGGTTGAGAACAAGAGATTATCTAAAATTCTTACAAGGATGATTTTCCACACTGCATTAGGACATATTTTAACCAAACAAGGGATCCCAAAGTTGTAAAGTGGATTAACATAATGGTAAAGCCAAAATCTCTACATTTGGCAAAGGCTTCAGTCAACTCTATGCAATCTCCCTAAATCAAAACTCACAAATTGATTCAATCCTCCAACTTATACCAAGTAGCCAAACAACTTTATGCTCCTTGCTGAAATACAAACAACTATGGATAATGAACTTTTTAAGAAAGTACAGCATGAAGGGCGCCTGGGTGGCTCAGTGGGTTAAAGCCTCTGCCTTTGGCTCAGGTCATGATCCCAGTGTCCTGGGATCGAACTCCGCATCAGGCTCTCTGCGCGGCGGGGAGCCTGCTTCCTCCTCTCTCTCTGCCTACTGTGATCTCTGTCTGTCAAATAAATAAATAAAATCTTAAAAAAAAAAAAAAAAGAAAAGAAAGTACAGCATGAAAACCAAATCATATATAAATGTATAAATAAGATGATGCAGGAAGCAAAAAAGGAGTAATAAAACTTCAGTCATTAAATCTCTAAAACATGTATGTGTGGAACTGAACCATTAGCACTATGAGAAGACTTGAAAACTAAAATTATGGTTGGGTAAATTAATTTAAAAATTTAATAAAACAGAGTAAAGATGAAGTCATTGAAGTTTCTCAGGAGACAAAATAAACAGAGAAAAAATTAAAAAAATGAAATTAATACCTCCATCATTTGACAAGTAGAAATTCCAGAAAGAAAAACAGAAAGGAGTAATTAGAAAGGATAATCCTTGAGAAGAGAAAGACGGTAGCATTTACTTTTAAAGACAGTCAGATGCAGAAAAAGCATCTGACAAAGTACAACATCAATTCATAATAATAATTAAAAAAAAACCTCTTAACGAAGTAGGTTTAGAGGGAACATACCTCAACATAATAAAGACCATATATGAAAATGCACACCTAACATCATACTCAATGGTTAAAAAAAAAAAAAACTGAGTGCTTTCCTTCTAAGATCAGGAACAAGACAAGGAGGATATCCACCCTTACCACTTTCATTCAATGTAATAAGGGATGTCCTAGCCACAGCTATCAGAAAACAAAAAGAAATCAAACCAATCCAAATTGGTAGGGAGAAGTAAAAATTTCACTAGAAAACAAAAAGAAATCAAATGGATCCAAATTGGTAGCAAGAAGTAAAAATCTCACTATTTACAGATGACATACTATATATAGAATACCTTAAAGACCCCACCAAAAAACTGCTAGAACTGATAGAGGAATTCAGTAAAGTCACAGGATACAAAATTAATATACAAAAATCTATTGTATTTTATACACTAGTAATGAAATCGCAGAACGAAATTTTTAAAATAATTCCATTTATATTTGTACCAAAAAGAATAAAATACATAGGAATAAACTTAACCAAAGAGGTTAAAGATCTATTCTCCAAAAACTATACAACACTGATGAAAGAAATTCAGAATGGCACAATGCAAAGGTAGTCCATACTCAGAGACTGGAAGAACAAATATTGTGAAAATGTCCACAACTCAAAGAATTCTACAAATCCAGTGCAATCCTCTATCAAAATACCAACAGAATTTTTCACAGAACTAGAATGCATAATACTAAAGTTTGTATGGAAACACAACAGAGACAAAACAAGGATTCTTGAAAAAAAAAAAGACAAAGTAAAAATATTATAATTCTAGATTTCAAGATATATTATAAAGCTGTAGTGATCAAAACAGTATGGTATTGGGACAAATATAGACACATCCATCAGTTCAAGAGAACATAAATGCAAGAGAACAGAACCGAGAAATAAACCCATTCTTATATGGGGATTAGTCTTCAACAAAGGAGGCAAGGATATACAATTGGCATAAGACAGACTCTTCAGCAAATGGTGTTAAGAAAACCAGACCACTTTTTCATACCATACACAAAAATAAATGCAAGATGGTTTAAAGACCTAAATGTGAGACCTGAAGCCATAAAATTCTAGAAGAAAACACAGGCAGTAATTTCCTTGGCATCAGTCACAGAAACATTTTTCTAGATATGTCTCTTCCTGCAAGAGAAACTAAAGCAAAATTAAAGTACTGAAACTATACCAAAATAAAAATCTTGTTCACAGTAATGGAAGCCATCAACGGGACAAAAAGGTAACCCAATTTAATGGGAGAGGATATTTACAGGTGATATATCCAATAAGGAGTAAATATCCAAAGTATATAAATAACTTACACAACTCAACACCAAAAATACAAATAATCCAATTTAAAAAGTGGGTACAGAACCTGAATAGACATCTTTTCAAAGAAGACATACAGATGTCCAACAGACACATAGAAAGATGCTCAATATCACTCATCATCAGGGAAATGCAAAATAAAACTGTAATGAGATATCACTTTATACTTGTCAGAATGGCTAAAACCAAAAATACAAGAAATAACAAGTTTTGGCAAGGATGTGGAGAAAAAGAAATCCCTGTGCACTGTTGATGGGAATGCAAACTGGTGCAGCTACTGTGGAAAACAACATGAAGGCTCCTCAAAAAATGAAAAATAGATTTCCATGTAATCCAGTAATTCCAAAGAACATAATTTGAAAAGATACATGCACCCTTATATTATTGCAATATTTGTAATAGACAAGATGTGGAAGCAACCCAAATGTCCATGCATAGGTGAATGGATAAGAAGTGACTTTATATATGTGTGAATATTACTCAGCCATAAAAAAGAATGAAATCTTTCCATTTGCAACAACACGGATGGATGTAAAGGTGAAATGAGTCAATCAGAGAAAGACAAATGTCATATGATTTTACTCATACGTGGAATTTAAGAAACAAAACAAATGAACAAAGTAAAAAAAGTCCACAACAAACTGGACTCTTAAATAACATAGGAAAATAATTGTGGGTTGCCAGAGCGTAAGTAGTGGGGGAGGGATGAAGTAGATAAAGAGCATTAAGAGTATATTTATCTTGGAAAGCACTGAGAAATGTCTAATGTTAAATCATTACATTGTACACCTGAAACTAATTTAACACTATGTTAATTACACTTGATGAATAAATAAATAAATAACTAAAAAAATAAAAATAAAGACATACAGATGAAACAGTATAGACTTTTTATACATGTAAACTGGCAAAGAGTCTTGGGGAATTCTGTATTATTTTTGCAACTATTTTTAATTTAAAAAAATTTCCAAAATGCAAAGGTTATTTAAGACAATATGTTTCTATTGGCATGCCTGGGTGGCTCAGTCTGTTAATTCACTGCCTTAGGCTCAGGTCATATCCCAGGGTCCTCTGATCAAGTCCCACATCAGGCTCCTTGCTCAGCAGTGACCCTGCTTCTCTCTGACTCTGCCTGCCACTCTGCCTGCTTGTACTCAATCTCTCTCTCTTTGATAAATAAATAAATAAACATATAAATAAAATCTTAAAAAAAAAGAAAATATTTTTCTATTGTTTGTCTATCTCCCACCCTTCTTTCATAATTGGCCATACCAATGAAAATGAATCTTGGTTCTTACCTCACATCATATATTCAATAATTAGCTCTGAGTTGATCAGAGTGATCTTAAATGTAAGAGTTAAATTTATTAAACTTATAGCAGAAACCACAGGAGAATATCAATGTTGCCTTAGGTTAAGTAAATAATACTTAGAAAAAAACAACAATAAGTATGAAACATAAAATAAAAATTATGAATTCCAATTTATCAAAATTAAAAAACACGCTTTTTAAAAGTTACTATGAATAAAATAAAAATGCAAACCACAAAATGAAAATATTTTTTAAAACATTTTAATAAGGGATGTATATCCAAAATATATAAATGACTCTTCCAACTCAATAAAAAGTTAAACATCTTAATTAAAAATGGGCAAAAATTGGACAAATGATATTTCAGTTACAAATAGAGCCATGAGAAGATAATCAGTCACTACTGAAATATAAAAAGTACAATCAGATACCATGGCATACTATCTAGAATGACTAAAAACAACAATAAGTATTGGTAAAAATAGAGATCAAGTGAATTTCTCAAACATTACTGAAAATGCAAAATGGCCAACCACATTGGAGGACAGTTTAATGGCTTCTTACAAACTTTTTCCATATGACACACATATTCTACAAATGTCCATGCTTTTAGCCAAGAAAAATGAAAGCACATCTCAATACTTCCAAACAAATATCCACAGCAGCTTTATTCATAACTGTTAAAATTTGGAAAAAAACTCAGAATATTATCAGCTGATAAAAGAATAAACAAACTGTCACATACCCATACAATAGTAACTATTCTGCAATAAAAGGAAAAAACAAAACTACTATTATTTTCAAAGTGTGTGTAAATTGTAAAAGCATCATTCAAAGAAAGTAAAAGAGACCAGACACAAAAGACTGCTGCATGCCATATGATTCTATTTATATGACTGTCTGGACAAGGCAAAATTATAGTGATAAAAAGCAGATCAGTGATTTTCAAGACCAAGTGTTCAGGACAGAGGACTGATATCAAAAGTGCATGTGTTAAAGACTCAATAATCCATCCCCCACACAACAAATATGTCCATATTATAGTCAGCTGTACCTATCAATGTTACTTTATTTGGTAAAGGGAATTTGCAGATGTGATTAATTTAAGGACCTTGAGAAGGAGATATCATCCTGGATTATCCAGGTGGGCCTTTTGTAAACACAATGAACAGGTACAAGAGTCAAGAGGGGCACAGGAGGAGTGACATCAACAGAAGAACCAATGCGACAATGGAAGACTGAAATGATATGACCACAAGTCAAGAAATACTGACAGCCTCTAGAAACTGAAAGAGGAAAGCAACAGATTTTTCCCTGGAGCTTTCAGGAGCTAGTTCTGACAATACTTTTTGTTCCCTTCAGATGTATTTTTGACTTCTATTGTCTAGAAGTTTAAAAGGATACATTTGTGATGATTCAAACCAAAATTTTGTGGTAGTTTGTTTCAGTCATAATAGTATACTAATCTAGAGGATGAGGGAACTTTTAGAGGTGATAGAAATGGTCTATATCATAATTGTAGTGGTTTTAAGACTATATAAATGTATCAAACTTCACCGAACTATAGACTTTTATTATTTGCAAGTTATATAAAGCTGATTTAAAAATTAAACTTTGTTATACACATTTTATTCCCATTATTTTACCTAAATTTACCTGCAATATCCTAAACTTCCCATCCTCATCCTATTGATATCTTAGCATCCTTCCAAATGTAGCTGAATCTACAAAGTCTTCCAATATAACCCTAGCTTCCTGCATGTTCCAGTAGCTTTCAAATTATCTCTCTCACATACCTGTTATTTTCTGCCCTGTGGTATAAATAATGTAATAATTCATCTTCCCTGGTAAATTGGAGACCTCTCAAGACTTAGCACCATGAAGCTTTGTGTTCAGAATGTACCCGACACAGATATTCCCAAAGAGTATCATTTCATAAACACCTGCTGAAAAAATGCACTAATTAATTCATGCTTTTATTTACTCAGCAAACATTGCCTAAGTCATTACTATGGACCTGGTTCTGTATTAGATACTAAGTATCAAGATGTCTTTTCTGGTGATCACAAAGTTCTTTTTCTTCTTTTTCCATCCAAAGCCAGATATTTGGTACATTTATTGTGCTAACAGCTCCTACTTGTCCATAAAAGAAAGCAAGATAAACAAGTATAGACACCTCCTAAGGTGATTAAATGGCACTCAAACAGCTCTGTGCTTCTGGACTCCATTCATTCTCTCAGCTTCAGCAATCCACACAGCCTGGACGACCTGTGATGTCAATGTGTTACTGCCTACAGTCTTGGTTCCTGCTTTGTTTAACAGTGTGATGAGCCAGCTATTCCATTTCTTCCTCTCAACTCCAAAGTCTCTACTCTATGCATCTAATTACGTAGTAGGATTCTTATGTGTTGGTCACCGCTGACACATTTTTACCATGTGTAGCCCAAGCTCTGCATCACACAATCACATTCAGTAACAACCAAGCTGGTCTTCAAAAGACAGGCAAATAATCTAATCTGGATGATAACATTATGCTTATGTTAAAATTTAAACTTTGTTCTAATGAAGTTTCTGGGGAAAAGAAAATGGCCCTAGTATATACCAGCTGGATTGCATTTTTAGGCTGGCCTGGATAATTTTCACTTCACAGGATTCCTATGAACCAATTTTATTCTTATAGAGCTTTGAACTAAACCATTGTATTCACTGGTCTCATAAAAGTTTGATATCTGATTCATCTACTACCTCTCTTATTTTTATAGAAATAGTACTAAAAAATGGAGAGCAGTGTTTCATATTTGTATTTTATTACAGAAAAACCTCTAAAATGTCACCTCTATGGAGCTGCAAATGATACTAATTTCTCTTCTCACAGTTTAGAAGAGATGTAGCTTTTTTTTTTTCCCCTCTAACATTTTCTCAATTCCAGAAGATTTTAACCTACCTCTTTGGCAAGGATTTTTTTTTTTTTATTCCTTCAGTTTTCTATCAGTGTTGGCAAAATTTTCTTAATTCTGGAAAAATACTAGTCATTTATACTGTGACACTATTTTTTAAAGCATTTTTAAAATCTAATAAGCTTTTACCCTAAAATTTCAGTTTTTTCAAAAATAAGGCAAAGTTGAGAGATTTTACGGTGAATGCCTGCATATGATTAACTTTCACTGAACTTATCTCTTTCACATACCTATCCATTCCTCTATCCATTCATGAGCCACTTTATTTTGCAGAAGTTGCAAGTAAATTAATTGCAGACATCACTAATTTTTCCTCTAAATATTCCCAAAAAGAGCATTACTAGAGTTCAATATTTATTTACAATTCTTTTCTTTTGATGTAAAATTTACACACAATGAAACACACATTTCATAAACAGTTCATTCACTGATATTTGACATAGCCTATTGCTGTGTAACCAAAATCTCTATCAAGATGTACATAAATTTCATTCTCAGACAATTCTCTCTGATCCTCCTTTCCAATCAATATCCCCTATACTACCCTCAGGGTCAATCTCAACTCTGATTTTCCCCCCATTTTGTATTTTACTAGCTAGTTATCTATATCCTTAATGAGATTTAAGGAACTTTGACATAGAAACTACAAAAACAGGAGAATGGTCCAGAATGACTGAGTAAAGAGCTCTGAAAATCTGCTTCTTCATAAAAGCAAAAAGAACACTAACAAAAATGGTCAAAACCAACTTTTTCAGAACTCTGAAAATTACTAAAGTCTTGTAACTATCTAAGAGGCATTCATTAAAAAAGAAAGATAGAAAGAAACATCTGAAACTCAGTTTTAAAAAGTGAGCTTTGTGGTGAGTGCTGTGCTGTGAAGTGTGTAAACCTGGTGTTTCACAGACCTGTACCCCTGGGGATAAAAATATATTATATGTTTATAAAAAATAAAATTTTAAAAAAAGTGAGCTTTGTGTCACTTTCATTTGCCCTAATCCCACTTTTCTCTTTTTAGTGGTTTAGAAACCAATAGTCTTGTGACAATGGTAGCTATGGAAACCAGCATCCCAGAAGCAATTAGAGGAATATGAACAGATTTGGAGGTCTACAAAAACCTTACCCCCTCCCCCCCTACAAAATGTCACTATTTGACTATTTGGCGGCTTTCTGAAAGCTCCGTTAACAGGGTTTGCCTTAAATTGACATGACTGTAGAAGCTCACTCAGTGGAAAAAGACACATGCCCAGAGAATCCATGGCAAATGATCATGGCTAATTGTTTTAACATTGAAACTGCTGGCTTTTAGGCTACCAAGAGGCTGGCCAAAATCTTAAAATGAAACACTGAGGAATGAAATGTCATATTCCTCTGATATATTCCTGGGAATCTAGAAGCTCATGCAAAACATGCCCAGTAAAGACAGGAGAAGGCCCTAATCTCATATTTCTGACTGACACTGAAGCTCTGCTCCAGCAATTAAAGGCTAAAGCTGAACTGTAAACTACCTGTCAGACCACTGAACACATACCCCAATACACACATGAAACTTCTCAACAAAGGCTGGGAGAATTATTGGTTCAAATCATTTAAGGAAATCTCCATCTAATCATTAACTAATAACGGAACTAACTATAGACTTCAGTGACCTCACATGACAGAGTTCACAGAATTAGTCCAAGTAAGCAGTTACATTACAGCAACTCAATTAATCAGTAATTGTATTAAATATAAATAGACTAAATACTCCAACTTAATGACAGAAATTGAAAAAGAGCATTTTTAAAAAGCAATCCAACAATATACAGTAAATCCTTGAACAAGATGGGTTTGAAATGCACAGATGCACTTATACATAGATTGTTTGCTTGTTTATTTTTTGATAAATGCAGTTCCATACTATAAATGTTTTTCCTCTTCCTTATGATTTTCTTAGTAACATTTTCTTTTCTTTATTTTACTTTATTGTAAGAATATAGTATAAAATACATGTTAATCAACTATTATGTTATTGGGAAGACTTCCAGTCGATATTAGGCTACTCATAAAGTTTTTGGGAGTCAAAAGTTAGATTTTTGACTGTGTGGGAGCTTGGTAACCCTGGCCACAACATTGTTTAAGGGTCAAATATACTATCAAACAAAGACACACTTGAAATTAAAGTCACAAATAGGTTGAAAGTACAAACATTTTAAGATATATACTATTCAAACAGTACCCAAAACAGCTGTAGTGGCTATGGTATCATTCACAAAATAGACTTTAAAATAAAAATTTTCAATAAACACAAAGAAGTATATTTTAAAATAAAAAAGGCCAATTCATTGAGAAGGCACATTAAAATTACAAGCATATGTACATAAAAAACAGAATCCCAAAATATATAAAACAAAATGTAACAGAATTGAAGGTAGAAATGGATAATTCAACAATAATAGTTGCACACTTTAATCCCCAACTTTTAGTAATGCATGGAACAAAAATAAAATTAATAGGGTAATGGAAGACTTGAATAATACTATGAAACAACTAGCTCTAACAGAGAACTATAAAACATTCTACCTAATAATAGCAGATTACATACACATTCTTCTCAAATATACATAAATAATTCTTTAATTTGGCCATTTATTAATCATAAGACAAAATTCAGTAAGTTCAACTAAAATTATACAAAGAATTTTCTCTGGCCATATGGAATAAAATTAAGAATCAATAAACAGAAAAAAACAGAAATTTAAAAATAGGTGGAAATAAAATAATTTAATTCTAGATAATGAATGGTTCCAAGAGGAAATAACACAAGAAATTTTAAAATACATAGAAATGAATGAAAATGAAAACAAAACACCAAAATATACTGAATGTAGCCAAGGCAGTGTTTTAAAGGGAAGTTTATGTTATAGCTATATTAAAAAAAAAAAGAAGTAATATCAAACCAATAGCCTAAATTTTCATCTAAAGAATCCAGATAAAAATAGAGGGGAACTTCTTCAACTTGATAAAAGTCTATCTACAAATAACCTACAACTAATATTATACTTAACGGTGAGAAATTCAAAGCTTTCCCATTGAGATCAGGTATAAGGCAAGGATGTCCCCTTTCACCACTTCTTTTCAAAATCAGTTGGAAGTACTTGCTCATGTAATAAGGCAAGGAAAAGAGGTATATACAGATTGGGAGAGAAGACATAAAATGGTCTTTTTTTGCATAGATAATATGATTAGGTAGAAACCGCCACCTCCCCCACTCAAAAAAACCCTATAATGTGATTATAATGAGTTTGTGAAATAAAAGGTTAATATATAAAAATCAATTATTTTCCTATATATCAACAATGAAGAAGTAGAACTGGAAATTAAAAACACAAAATTTATATTAGCACCCCCCCAATTAAATGTTTAGGTCTAAATATAACAGAAAATATACAAGATCTACATAGAAAACTACAAAACTCTGATGAATGAAATTAAAGAACTAAATAAGTGGAGGGAGAATAAATTCAAGGGTAGGGAGATAGTACTGTCATGCCACAATTTATCCCCAAATTCATCTATAGAGTCAATGCAATAACAAAATTCCAGCAAGTTATTTTATGGATATTAACAAATTTATTCTAAAGTTTATGTAGAATAACAAAATTCCCAGAATAGTGAAAACAATATTGAAGGAGAAAAATGAAGCTGGAAAACTGATATTACCTAACTTAAATATTTACTATTAAGCTGCAGTAATCACGGTAGTATGGTATTGGTGAAAGAATACACAATAGATCAATGGAAGAGAACAGAGTCCAGGAATAAACTCAGAGAATTAGAAGACAAGCCACAGACTTGGAGAAAATATTTACAAAACACACACACACAACAAAACAAAACAAAACAATAAAACTGAACAAACAAAACACACACCTGAAGAACAGCTATCCAATGTACACAAAGAGCACTTAAAATTTAACAATAAAAAATAAACAACCTAGTTAAAAATGTATCCAAGACTTTAACAGACACATAATCACAGAATATATATAGATGGCAAATAAGCACACAAAAAATATCTCATGTCATCAGGAAAAGACAAATTAAAACAATGAGATACAACTACACATACACTATATCAGAATGGCTAAAATTCAGAACACTGACAACACCAAAAACTAGTGAATACAGGTAGTAAGAAGAATTCTCATTCACTGCTTATGGGAACACAAAATGCCACAGCTACTTTAGAAGACAGTTTGGCAGGTTCAAAGAAACTAAACATATTTTTACAAGATCCAGCAACTACACTTCCTGATATTTACCTAAAGGGCTTAAAAACTTATGTCTATAGAAAATTCTGTACAAGGATGTTTATAACAGCTTTATTCATAATCGCCAAAGTTTGGAAGCAACCAAGATATCCTTCAGTAGGTGAGTGGATAAACAAACTGTGATACCCCGAAATTATGGAATGGCATTTAATGCCAAAAAGAAATAAAATATCAAGCCATGAAGAGACATGGATGAACCTTAAGTGCATACTACTAAGTGAAAAAAAAATCTGGAAAGGCTACATACTGTATGATTCCAACTATATGATATTCTGGAAAAGAAAATGAGGAAGAGAATAAAAGATCAGTGGTTACTAGAGGTGGGAAGGGCAAGAGATGAACAAGCAGAGCACAGAGGACTTTTAGGACAGTGAAAATACTCTGTATGTGATATTATAATTATTGATATATGTTATTATACATTTGTCCAAAACCAGGGAATGCACAACACCAAGAATGAACCCTATGGTAAACTACAGACTTCGGCTTATTATGATGTGTCAATGTAGGTTCATCCTAGTTACAAAAGTACTATTCTGGTAAGTATTTTTTTTCTATGGGGGAGGCTACGTGTCTGAGCTCATAGGCTATATGGGAAATTGCTAGACCTTCTTCTCAATTTTGCTGTAAACCATAAATTGCTCTAAAAAGTTAAGTCATCTAGAAATATATATATATATATATAATTTAAAAAATAACTCAAGAAAAAAATCCATTAAACCAAAATCAAGTAGAAGACAATTTTTATTAAAGATGAAAGTGGGGGAAAAAAATAAAGGAAAGCAATAGAGAAAAATCAATAAAACCAAAAGTTGATTCTTTGAAAAGAGCAACAAAACTAGTAGGCCTTTAGATGTACTGGTAATGAAAAAAAAAAAAAAAGAATCACATTATTAAAAATTAACTAAAAAAAAAAAAAACCCAAGAATTTAAAAAAAAACAAAAAACTACTGTTGCATAAATAATGGAAGATGATAATGGGAAAATACTGTGAACAACTGTATTCCAACAAATTAGATAACTAGCTGGCATGAACAAATTTCTGAAGATGCAAATTATTGACATTGACCCCCCCCAAAAAAATAGAAAATTTAAGTGAGTAAATAACTAAAATTGTTGAATTAAAAAGCTTACTACAAAGAAAAGCCCAACCCATGTGATTTCACTGATGAATTATATCAAATGATTTTAAGAGTGAAAGTCCTTTATAAAACTTTAAAATACATAGAAGAGGAAATGCCTTTCAATTTATTCTCTGAGACCAGTAGTACTTTGACACCAAAACCAGAAAAAGACACTCAAGGAAAAAAAGACTGTAAACCAATATCCCCTATGGATATAGAAAAAAGGGAAAAATCTTCAAATTACTTGAAAAAAGTCCAGTAGCTCTTTGTAGAAAGAATATATCACAGTCAAAGGGATTTGTCCCAGGAATGCAAGTTCAGCTTAATATATGAAAATTAATCATTGTAATACACGAAAGTAGTAGAATAGATGTCAAAACCCACACAATCATCATCATAGACAGAAAAAGCATTTAACAAAATCCAACACCCTGTCATTGTGAAAACACTCAACAAACTAGGAACAGAAGAAAACTCTCACACTAATGAAGGTCATCAATAAAAACCCACAACTCTCATCATACTTAATGATAAAAGACTGAACGTTAACTCTGCAAAATAAGAAACAGTAAGGATACCCATCACTTGTATTCAATACTGTTCTGGAAATTTTTGCCAGAGCAATTAGGCAAGAAAAATAAGTTAAATGCCTTCAGATTGGAAAGAAAAAAGCAAAGCTATCTCTATTCAGATGATATGATCTTGTACATAGAAAATTCCAAGGGGGAAAAATAAAGAAAATTCCAAGGAATCCAAAACATACTGTTAAAACTAAGAAAGTTCAACAAGATTGCAAGACACAAAATCAATGTACAAAAGTCCTTTGTATTTTCATATACTAGGAATAAAGAGTCCAAAAATGAAATTAAGAAAATAATTCATCTTACAATAGGATCACCATAAAGATTAAAATATGAAGGAATACATTAACAAAAGAAGTTCAAGGCTTATACACTGAAAAAAATCACAGAACAGTACCGAAAAAAAAAAAAAATAAAGAAGGCCTAGATATAAAAAAAAGCAAGTGCCTGCTCATGGTTTGGAAGATTTATTATGATAGGAAAACTCTCCAAATTGACTTACAAATTCAATGCATTCCCTTTCAAATCCCAGCTACCACTTTTTTGCATAAACTGACAAGTTGATTCTAAAAATTATATGAAAATGCAAGGAAATCTAAGTAACCAAAACAATCTTGAAAAATAATAAAGTTGAAGGACTTAACACTGTCCATTTTTTGCATCAACATCATTATAACTTTGGAATCAAGCACAACCAGCATACATATTTATTTCTAGAATCTAAAATTCTTACCTTTTTTTAATCCCTAGTCAATCACATTCCCTACTCTAATGCAAATGTATATTCTTGTATGTTTTTGCCAGAGATATGTTAACATATATACATTTATAAAATTACACATCAATTATTTGGTGATTTACTTTACATTACAATTGGAAATGAAGAGGACCTACTCACTTATCTCTCACTCTTTCTTCCATGTTGGCTAACCATAATAACCAAATATTCCAACTACTTTTATATGAGATCTTGGAAGATATATAAATATGATTTAATGCCATAAATCTTTAAAATATTCCTCTGAATGTTTACAAAGGTAATAATGCCTTATAATTATATACAATTTTAGGTTTGCAAATAACATTACTTTATTTGATATAAATATGGGTTTATTAATGAAATGATGACCCAACAACATAATTAAGCCAACATATAATAATAGTTTTATATTTTGTAGAGTGTATCTTCATTGTCTTCTTTTAGGAATAAACTTTAATGGTCATATAATTATTTGTAATTGATCAGTCTAAGCAAAGAAATGCAAAGTAATTCATCTTTATATTAATGAAGTTTTATACACTGAAAGATAATTAGAATTCTGGAGATATTGGAGATATTGATATTGTCTAGCCAAAACCCTTATTTGTAGTGTCAAGGTCACTCAGATATTTTCAGTTTATTGTTCTACACTGTATGTAATGAACAGACACACACATGACAATTAATAATTAACCCTGTAGGACTAATGTGCAAATGAAGTACACCTTTTTACAAAGTTTTCCCTCTTCCCACCCATTCTTTCCCTCCCTCTCTCTTTCTGGTTCTCCCAGCTTTAGTTTTATATGATTTTCTGTTCTTATTTGTTGATAGTGTTCTAAATTTGAAGCAAACTTAGTACTCAAAAACATCATATATTATTTAAGGAAAAATGTGTGTTAAACACATTCCTGTAGATATTAGTCCCTAGGGAGACCCTTTGGAAAATTTTGCTTAGTGGTTAAGCCTAGACAATATATTCTTAGATGCATCTATATTTCCTTACCTATCTCATACATAATTAACTGCTAGTACCTGGTTTGTGTTCTTCTGTCATTAACTTTTTGAGAATTCACATAGAACCAAGGCTTATATTCTATAACCTTTTAAGCATGTCAATGAAATTAGATATTATGACTGACAGACTAACTTGGTGGCATTTTTTTTCTCCTAATAAAATTAATCATTGCCTCTAGGAGTAAGTCAAACTTTGAATTCGATTTGACCATGCAGATTTTACAACTTACTTGAACTATTTTGCTGCTGGCAAAGAATCTGTCAGCCACTGCTGTAAAGTTTGCATTTGGCATCTTTTGAACTATGAAGACAAACATGATAATAAAAGGATATGACTAAGAAGCTAACAGCTTTGCATTAGTGTTTCTCACATCAATGGTAGTTTAGCAGATTCTGCATAATTTTCCCTGGGGTTAGAGCTATGTTAGGAATATGTCTTTTGAAGTTAAAGATAAAGGTCATCATTTTGTGGAAAGGAATACATGAAAGGACAAATTACAAGATATTAGTAGAGTTGAGAATGGCATAGGACCTCAAGGTATTTTGTTGAAAAAAAAAATTTGGAAAAGCATGCTCACTAACTGGTACATACATCATCTTTTCTCACATTCTTCTACAGTCTCATGCCTCCCAAAGAAACAGTTTTAGCTGGGTTGGCTATGAAACCATATTATTTTGCTTCAGTCATTTAATGGATCCAACCATATGGTAAAAAGGTAGGGAAGTTAGATGAGAAACACAATAAGACATCTGGGTTAGAATCCATAGGAAGTGTGTGTGTGTGTGTGTGTGTGTGTGCACACAAGCACACGCACACATATATGTGTATATTCACAGATTTATTCTAAAGAATTGGTTCATGTGATTATGAAAGCTAGAAAGTCCAAGATCGGTAGGCAGCAAGCTGGAGAATCAGGAGATCTGATGGTACATGTTGCTTTCCAAAAGCTGACAGACTCAATGCTTAATAAGAACCAATATTTCAGTTCAATCTAAAAGCCAGAATAATGTCTCAGCTTATTCAGCTAGGCAAGTGGAGTTCCCTCTTATTTATTGTTAGCCTTTCTGTTTTATTCAGAGCTTCAACTGATAGGATGAGGCCCACCAACATTTAGGTGGGGCAATCTGTCTTATTCAGTCTATAAATTTAAATGTTGGGGCACCTGGGTTAAAGCCTCTGCCTTTGGCTCAGGTCATGATCCCGGGGTCCTGGGATCGAGCCCCACATCTCTGCTCAGCAGGGAGCCTGCTTCCTCTTCTCTGTCTCTCTGCCTGCCTCTCTGCCTACTTGTGGTCTTTATCTGTCAAATAAATAAATAAAATCTTTAAAAAAAATTAAATGTTAATCTCATCTAGAAATTCTCTCATAGACATACCCAGAATAATACTGGGCAAAATGTCTGGGCACCCTGTGGCCCAGTCAAGCTTATATATAAAATTAATGACCATATAGACAAAATAGGAGTTGATCATTAAAAGGAGAAAAATCAACCTTCAATCACAATATTTTCATGTAAAATTCAGAAAAGTGTATTTTGGTACTGCTCAATGAAAGGTCATTCTTTAGTCATCCTGTCTCTTCTCAAATACATCATACTCCTGCAGCTGCTATATATAGGATTATACCATCCATAGACTTATGAATACCTTAAAGCAGAGCCTCTTTGTTTCATTCTTGAGTGTTCAATACAAAGCCTAGAATTTTTGTCCATTTAATAAATATCTGTTGAATGAATTAGATGACCAATATTACCTACAATTTAATAACTCATATTATGTATCATTTTAGACTTGTCACAGTACTTTTACATGCTTTATCTCATCAGAGCATTATGATCCCAATTCTATCAATAAAAAAATAAAGTTCAGAGATAATACTGACTCACAACTAGAAGTCAGCAAAACAAACACTTGAACCAGAGCCTCCAAATCCAGTCTATACAACACAGCAACAGTAAGGAAATGATTAGGAAATGATGAAAAAAAAATGACATAAACTGGTCACCTTTTATAAGTTAATATATCATAGATAGTGTTTAAGACTATAAGAAAAATTGGGGGGATTCAAGATATATTACCTTGTTTAATAGTGGCAATAACCAAATGAGAGGGATTATCACTATTTTATCCGTACAGAAACTGAAGATTTAGAAGCTATATAAACTACACAAGTAGTAAGCGATTAGATAAGTAGTAGCGATTAGAACCAAGTTTTCTGCTGAGGTCAGGCTAATTCCTAATGTCTATGCTAACTAACCACTCATATACACATATACAATCATTTATTCTTTAAAATATTCCCACAAAATATGTGCAACAACATTTCACAAGTAAAGAATGGAATCTCAGAAAGTTCCATTTACTTATCTAGGCCACAAAGACAATTAGCAGAGTGCAAATATTTAAAGTCAAGTCCAAACCTATCTTCTTTTTCCATTGATCTCAGCTTCCACAGCATTTCAAGCCCTCTGATGTATGAGACAGGCACTGAGCCTGCACTCACAAGCATGTACTTTAACAAAGAGAAAAGGTTACAGAAATATAGTTACTGGACTCTGTATTAACTTCTAATTTGGAGCCATTAAAGAAACCAAAATTTCTCTATGGGTTGCACGTCAATCCAAAAAAAGAAAACTCCAAATTGTATTAATATAAATGACAGAAATATAACACTTAGCAAGATGAGTGAACAAGGAAATATGACAATAAGTGAAGAAAAGGATCTGCACCATGAATAATGTATAGATACTTCATCTACAATTTTTGGCAAATACTTCCACCAGGTCCTCAAAGAAGATATTATTATGATCACATTGGCATATTCCAGTAGTTTCTTTTTTTAATATATGGAAAGACAGGTAGTTTGAGACAGATATATAGCCATGGAAATACAACTATATATGACTTGCATGCATTTGAGGTAGCTATTTAGAATTCTTCATATAATTTATTCTGTAAAGAGATTTTAGTGTAAACCTTTCCTATGTTATCATAACCCTAATTTAGAGAACCCCACCAGATGTTCTGAAGAACCACTTTGGTACAACAGACTTTTGAATGTAAGAATTCAGTTAGGTAGGTGAGATATATGGTAATTGTTTTGTATTCTGCCTTCAAATTATAAGGAGCTAAATAGATTAAATTAATCCACAACTTTAAGGAATTTACAGTGTACTGGGAAATAAACCATGACATTTTGCCAAATATCCAAAAGAGAAGAAAAAAAATCTAGTTTGGGAAGAAATGCTCTAATTTCAGTTTGAACCCATTGACCTTGAAGATGACCAAGTTGGGATACTCTTCAAACTGTTTAAGATAAAAGAGATCTCAGGGGACACCTGGGTGGCTCAGTCAGTTAAGTGGCTGCCTTTGGCTCAAGCTCTGATCCCAGGGTCCTGGGATTGAGTCCTGCATTGGGCTCCTTGCTCAGCAGGGAGCCTGCTTCTCTCTCTTCCTCTGCCTGCCACTCTGTTTGTTGTGCTCTCTCTCTCTCTCTCTCTCTGTTTAATAAATAAATAAATAAATAAATAAAATCTTATTTAAAAAAAAGAGTTATCTTAGTAAATAAATGCAGACCAGAGATAAGGATTTGGAAGTCAGATACTTCAAATTAATTATGCACATTTAAAAAATGATTGTAATTTTATCAAGAAATAGAACAAGAATAACAATAAAATCTAGAAGTTGAAGTGTTCCTACCATTAGTGTTTGAAAGAAAGAATGGAAACAAAACAGATGCAGTTCCAAAAGAAGAAAGAGAAGTCCCACTACCACCATAAAAGACTTATGAAAGAACACTTTAGAAAGGAAAGTTGGCAGACACTGAAATATGTTGAAAAAAGGCTGGAAGAAAAGGTGACATGGAAAACCTGGATTTGATTATTAGGAATTTTTTGGTAGACTCTTTCAAAACAGCCTCAACATTGGGTGGGAAATAAATCAAGCAAAAAGTTATAAAGAGAAAATGGCTGATGAGGATTAGATATTGATCTGATCAAACTTCTGCTTTTCAAACTTTAATGAGCATATAATCATGACTTTAAAATGTAGATCTTAACTTAGTGAATCTGAAATGTAGACTGAAATTCTGCATTTTTAAAAGCTTGTAGGTAATACCACTGCAGTTGGCCCACGAACCAAACTTATATAATGAGACTGTACAGTGCTCAGGTTGATTTAGTAACAAACAAATAATAGAGTATGCTTATTATTCAAGGGATTGAGGGGATGGAAAGAAGATGGAATGCTTTGAGCTCAACTGAAAAAAGGTCAAGCTAAGCAGAAATAAAAAATGAAGCAAGGATGCATTTTTGGTAAATCTTCCTCTTGCTAATACTTAATTATCAAGTGTTTTTACAGGTGTGGGTTGGAAAAGATTAACCAAAAATATCGGGTAATAGTATTGTACTGGTAGACAATAGGTTTTGCTTGTTCAATCCTGATATAGATGGATCATGGAAAAGGATAAGCTTTCACTTTGATTTAGTAAAGCAACACGTGAAAAGCAGTTGAGGCTTTTAGAGATACAAAAGCAACCTGTGTGTGTGTGTGTGTATATATATATATGTATATATATATATATCTTCCAAAGTTCAGTTTTCATTTCCCCCTACATTCGAAGATGTTCTTTCTCCCCCTTTTATATAAAGCATATATAGCTTATAAAACAGTAACAGAAGAAGATACAAAAAAAGCTAAGTAAAAAGCATATTACTTATAATAATTATGATATTTGAATAAAGTTTCAGTACTTTTATTTCCCAGTCATCAAAAAATAGAGAACAAATATCTTAATTAGCAATTTGTTAGAAATCACTTCATGTGTCATAGTGCACTGTTTCCTCAGTTGGAGGCACTTCTGGGTAGAGAACTCAATCTCTAACGAGACCATTCTTTTCTAGTTCTGATAAATTAAAAAGTAATAAAAGATATACGTTTAGAGTGTTCATTTAAACAAAGAACATATAAGTGAGTTCAAAAATGGCATGAAATTAACCATGCTTTTGCATATTTTTATCTATTTGTTTTTAAATGTCTGGATGCTAGCCAAGAACATCTTAAAAAATCATGTCAAATTAATTGTTTCCCTGGAGGGGAGCACATAGATAAGTTGACAAAACCAATATTTATAAACACTAATTGTCTGAAAATGTTTCCTGGATTAACATTCAGTAAGGTATCAACATGAATACAAGTTCTTCATGAACTAATCCTGGAAGAGAAACATCCTCATCAAAACTAGGAACTAGGAAATATTAGCACACACCTGCAAAGAATGTGGATTAATATCCATTAGATACAGTACAGAAGGAACAATCCGGAAAGAAGACAGCAAGACCACACTCAAAGTTACTCTTCCAGAGAAAGGAGAATTATAAGGAGAGTAAGCAGAGAAGAGGGAAAAGGGCAGGCGAGGCGTAGTTGAGGAAAGGACAACGACTAGTTGGCAGTGACAATCAGAGGTTTTCCAAGGCAGCTTTTCTAGGAGCACAGGGGAAAAACAAGTCACAGCAAACTGAAAGTTAGCAAGTGGCAGGCCAATCTCCTGGAGGTCAATTAGCATATAACAATCCTACCACTAAAAAAAAAAAAAAAAAAAGAAAGAAAGAAAGAAACAGAAAAAAAGGTACACTGAACACTTCATTTAAAAAGTTTGAAGAGTATGAAGATGCTCTTTACCAAAAATAATCTATTATTAATATATGAATGATATATTTAGATACAAATTATTCATTATATACCATGTACAAGCAACTTGACATGCAAGATATCAATGAAGCTTCTAAAACTGCTTTGTACAGGGCACTGTAATTTTCCTATTTCACAGATCCAGAAACTGAGTATCAATGAGATTAATTTACCAAAGTACACCTTGCCAGACACTGGCAAATCCAGAATTTAAATGCAAAAAATTCTGGCTCTCAAATCCTTTTTTTTTTTTTTTTTGAGTTTACTTATTTATTTCAGAGAGAGAGAGAGAGATTGAACACAAGTGGGGGGGTGGGGAGCAGAGGGAGAATGAGAAGCAGACTCCTCTCTGAGCAGGGAGCCCTACTCAGGGCTCCATCCCAGGACTCTCAGATCATGACCTGAGCTGAAGGCAGACACTTAACTGACTGAGCTACCCAGGTGCCCCTCAAATCCTATGATTAACATTTATCTTAAACTATCTCACAAGTGGCAAATGATATGCAAAATCAAGTAATAAGATATCACTTTCAACTTAAAAACTAATGCTGGCATTGATTGTTGGCAGAGACAAACAGAAACTCTCAGTGCTAATGGGAACATAAGTTGCCATAACTTTTATGAATAATATTTTAAAATTAGTTATTAACAGTCAAATAATCCCTCTGAGACAGCAAGTCTACTTTTAAGAATTTATTCAAAAGAAATAACAATGGATGGACTTAACAATTTCAGTAAAAGATTATTTATCACAACATGCTTTAAATTGCAGACAAAAAATGAAGATTTCAAAAAATGATTAGAGTAAAATAAATTACAGAATATCCAAGAGAACATTACATGACAATGAAAAATACACTGAACATTGTAAATGGCTTTCAAGGTAATATAGCAAAAATCTTTATATCATTAAAACACACACACACACACACACACACACAATGCCCTTATATATACATGCAGCTTAAAAAAGAATTTGGCAATCATTTCTTCATTCCAAATTGGAAAAGAATAGTATAATTCATATCAGTGGGTTAATTTAAGTCCATTTCCATTTCAGAGACTCCAAGGGAGTAAGAGATAAAACTGAAAGTTAGACTCTCTTTTCTAAAGAACCTAAGATTTGAACACAGTTCTTGTTAAACACAACCCTGTATTTTTAGTTAAGACTACTTGTCCAAGGGATAATGTGTGCCATTCACTGTTCTAAGGACTCCACAGACACCTGACTCATTAGTTTAAGGTTGCTAACAATTGTATGTGGGAGGAACACCATGGGTACACCTTTTTATACACATGTGAAGTAGCAGGTCACAGAGCTGGTAAGGGGCAGAGCCAAGACTTTCAAGCCAGAACAATCTGACACAAGAACTAATACTTAACTACAAAGTTAAGATGCCTTTGTATTCCCTGTGTTCCCTCTACCTTCTCCACAGCCTCCATGGCCTCTTCCTAGTACTTCTTTTCTTCATATCCTGACATTTCTGGATTTTATTGGCTTGAATTATTATTTAAATATCACCTCTGTATAGGTAGTATTTATAGATCTATGCATACATTTTTTCCCTTCCACATTCTGTCACTTTAATTGCCAAAATTGTGTTGCTTAATTGACATTGACAAAGATCATAAAATTAACTAATTTTATCAAGCTGCCCAATTCATCTCTTAAAACTTGTCCTCTAAATTGGCTTACTAGAGGTATGTTTCTTGAATTTTTGAAGTTTTCTGTTGCCTTCATGCTTGAGTGAGAGTTTAGCTCAATCTAAAAGTCTTGAATTTCACACTGATGATTTTGAAACAATACTTCTTCATTTTCTAATTGTCATGTTCTTACAAATGTATTCCAAATTCAGCCTTATTCCAACTTATAATCAAATTCCATTTCCCCTCTGAGTGGCATAATTTTTTTTTCTTGGAAATACGCTTATGTTAATTGATCTGCATTATTTTTCCTAAACATCTTTTTTCCCTAAACTTCCTTGTAATTTCAGTATGTAGCTTCAAGTTTTCATTTATTTTATGACAGTTTTCTTAGATTGTCTCTGAAAAATATGTTTTTGCTTTCATTTTTCCCAATCTACTTGTTTTGCTTTCTTTAAAAGGGTCAGTAATAATGCATACATTAGATCATCTCTTTCTATAACACATAATTATTACCCTCTTCCAAAACTTACTTTCTTCTTTTTTTTTTTTTTTTTTACAAATTTTCTTTTACATTTCATTTGGCTCAATTTTTTTAATTATCTCCTTTATCTCTCCAACTATTTTTAGGAGAATATATTTCCTTTTGTCTACTTCTACTGCAATCTCTATTTCTGTGATATTTTCTTCTTGATATCTAAATATATGAATATTAACTTTGTCACATAATTTTTCATTTTTTGCATTGTCTCACTCTCATCTCATTATGCTACCTTATTATATAGAGAGGTTTCATCGATATTTACTTCAATTTACTTAATGACAAAATGTGTACACTAAATTTTACCTGCTTTATGGTATAATCTGTCTAGCATGTTTCTAGTATGTTCATAAATATCTTTTGGATGCTAAGCCTATCTTCATGTTTTGTTTTCAATTATTTTTGCCATGTTACAGCTATTTTTTTAAGTAATATTTATTTATTTGAGAGAGAAAAAGCATGAAAGACGGAGAGAGAGAAATCCTGAGCAGGTGGGGACAGAGGGAGAGGGAGAAGCAGACTCCACTTTGAGCACGGAGCCCAGTGGGTGGCTAGATCCCAGGACACTGGGGTCATGATCTGAGCTGAAGGCAGACACTTAAATGACTGAGCCACCTAGGCACCCCAATACTGCTTTATAACTTTTTTTTTAAATGAATGATAGTTCTTCCAAAAAAAAAAAAAAACTTTGCAGAAGTTTATAATAAAGAAAAAAGTAGAGTGGTGAATTAGGGTGATGACAGATTAAACCCAGGGACACTGAATTTTAGAGCATTGTCATTTTCTTATGAGCATCTCTAATGTGGCCTGATGCAACTCTGGTATAGCCAGAAGTCTCACTCTGGGTCTGCTGTGTTTGGACCTATTCAGCTGCAAGAAATCCATTCACACACACCTTCAAATGGATTAAGGAATTATCTGAATTGCTCTTATTCAGAGTCTGAAAATTCCAGGGTAGGGCTCACCAACACACAGGAGCCAGAATATCAGAGTTGTCAGAATCATTACTCTCTGGAGTTGGAGTGAGGTAGGGAAGCCGAAGGGATTCTGTTCTAGAAAAGCTCCATCTCTGCTATTTTTCTACTATACCTCATTTACTCATTTTCCATATTTTGCTTCTGAGTAAGCTAAAGAAACTCTGTTCCCATTACAAGGGGAAGCAAGAAAGCAAATAATTCTCTGGGTTTTGTCCTAGGTCCCAAGCACCTGATAAGATCTAAGAAGAGCCAGGTCCAGAACATAGTCCAGGACACTAGCTTCAAATAAGCCTCAGCTGATGCTGGCATCAATATCCTTATCTTCAGTAATTTATAGAATAACACCTGTTGTTTACCTGACACTTGCCTTTGATTGTACCCTACCCTGGATTTCTGAAGGAACATGTACTCTATTCCCCTTTCCAATATAAACCCCTAGGCCCAAGCAACAATGAGACTCATCCTCTTTTCCTTTCTGAGTCTCCCAGACACTTCATCTACTATTCTCTGTTACCTACACTACTCAGTAAACTTTGTTTCTACTTCCTCCAGCTAGTGTTTGATTTCTATCCTGTATGAATCAAAGACCCTCTTGGCTGGCCCGGTGGGAGCCCCCTTTGGGTTATGGGACCTAGCCTACCTGTATTAGGAGGTCTCTCAGTCCTGTTTTCTTCTGGATTTCTTCTATTTCCAGGAGTTCTAGGCTTTAATACTCCTCTCACCAAATCTGTCAGAAAATGCATTAACTATCCAATATCTGTTTTTCTTTTCTCCTTTACTAATAGAAGCATAGTTTTGTTTAGAGCTGCAATGTATCCAGTTGAGCACTATTTGTGCTCCCAGACTGTGTGACAATGAGGAGTGACATGAGCCAGTTCTTAAAATGAGAAAGACCTCTACTGGGTGTGATCCAGTAATGACACTATTTTCCTGGAATAACTGAATAGATCGAGTTGACCCAGGTATTAGCTCCTTGCCCTTCCCCCTTTTTTCTACTTGCAGATGGAGCAAACATTTTGTGACTTTAAGAGTCACAACAGGGAGAATAGAGAACGGAGCTGGGTGGAGCCCAGACTCCTAAGTCTCGTAATGAGTGTACTTGCACCTGACTTATTATTTTTTTTTTATGCTCTAGTAGTCCCAAAAGAAAAATAAAGCTTATTTTCTTAAGAGACTATAGTTGAATATCGGGTACGCAGAAATAATAAAATCCCCAAATCACAAGATAAGAAAGGGATAGTATTTCGCTTCCTAGCTTTCACTTCCAAAATTTCTGAAATTCAATCTAATGTATTTATTCTGTTGAGGGATAGGTCTTTCATAAACAAATAACAATGTCTAGGACATGGGGGTGGGGGCTTTCACTCTCAAATCTAAAGCCAAGGATGGAATTAGCTTTCCCTGGACCACAGAGACTATAAATGAAAGACACACACAACAAAGTATCTTTCTGAGGAGAAAAGTGAATGTATTCAAGAGAGCCAAAACCATTCCCTCAGAGTAAGGGAGGAAGGGAGGGAAAGGGTGTGTGTGTGTGTGTGTGTGTGTGTGAGAGAGAGAGAGAGAGAGAGAGAGAAATGATTACTACTAAATGATTACTTAACTTCAGCTGACAAATATTGGCAGCAGAAAGGTTGTTTGCAACCCATAGTTTCTCCTCTAATTTGTCACACTAAAGGCTAGCTTTTGCAGTGATGGCATGTCTGCATGATTTCCAGCTTCTCCTCTAACCCAAGTATTACCAATCAAAATTCAGGAGATTTCTACAACGAGCTTCTACACTGTGATCTGTTTTTTCAAAATAAGTTGGTTTCACTCCTCAGTTTGTGTCTTGTAGTTTAGAAAATATAGTTGCCTAGAGAATCTGGCCAAAGTCTGACACACTCAGTACATTTGTTCATGTACTGATACTGTAGGCACTGGTGCTTCCCAATTCTGGTTAAAAACAAGTTTGTTTGTTTTGTTTTTTGTTATTGCATTTGTTTATTGTTTCCCTTATTTTTACTATTTCTATTTAGGAGATAACAACAAATCTTTATTCTATCATCTTAAACTGAAAGTACACCATATACCACTTAAATTCACAAATATATATATAGGTATATATATCTCCTACTAGTAAATTCATACTCTGGATTTCAGATTTATCCTTAATATAAAAGTATACATTTCTAAAATGCAGTTTTTATCATGCCAACTCTATCTTCAAACCATCAAAAGCAATTTTATCAAAAGATAAAATCCAATATTCTTACCTCAGAATGCATGTACTTATCAAAGTAAATTCAACTACACAGGGTTTCCAGCTATGCTCTGTGGTTCTTCAAGTTTACAAGTGTGCACAAACTCTATTTAAAATGTTTTATCTAAAATGTTTGCTCTATCTAAAATAGTCTCTTGGTCAATCAACAATATGCATTTACTTATAGGCCAATAGCATGGAAAAGCTTCCTTCATTGACTTGACAGATATCATCATTTTGAGTTTCAATGTTATTGCAGCATTTGCCATACCCTGGTCTGTATTTTATTTATTTAAATATGTGTGTTTTATGTTGAAAGGTCTTACTCTCCCTTCTAGATATTTATATCTGTAAAGGCAGCATCTTTCTATAACTCATGATTGCTTGCCTAATGGCTCCTAATCTAGCAGGTTTTCAAAGAACATTTATTGGATTATATTTTTTAAATTAAAACTTAAAAAAAAAAGTCGTACTAACAACTTTTACTTGTGTGCCAGGCAAAGAAAGATCAATTTAACCATTCTAAGTTCCAATTTAACTTTTAACTTGTGATCACCCTGAATTTATACAACCTAAATAAAACTGACAGAACAACTATGAATTAGTGTTAATAACAGTAACTTGAATAAGTAGGTTGATAAATACACTATAAGAATTCTGTTTGATATCATCTTCCAGATGATCTGGAACTTTTAACCAGGAGTGATCACCTTTTGGAAATATGAAAGTACAGCATGCATACTTTCATAAGAAATCATTTTTGAGCTAGTGTCTCCCTATCTACAACTCCTCTAGATCTCTTTTCTAAGATTCTATTCTACATTTTACATGTTGTCTAAAGATACAGACATGAAATGTCTATAAAAAGCTCATATCAGAAAGAACTTACTGTCTTTCATCATTTGACAGTATTTCCTACCAACCTAGGAAGGTTAAAAGGATTTAAGCAAATGTTTTAGATCTCTAATGCTGCATACACACAGAAAAAAAAAAAACAAAAATTAGTGGTGTAAAATAATTATTTTGCTCATGGATCTGGTGCTGGGCTGGCACCTCAGCAGGACTAACTCATTTCTGCGCCACTCTGTATCAGCTGGGACAGCTTGAAGCCTGTAGTCTGTAATCATTCAAAATCTCATCTTCTCACAAGACAGTGTCTGGGATGCAAAGCCTCAGCTAGGAAGGCTTGACTGAGCACCAGAATGACTAAGGATTCCTTGGGAATTCCTTTCTTGGATGAAAGAAAGTCTTTCTGGATTCTCTATGTGATTTTGCAACACAGAAGCTTCAAGTTAGCTGGCCTTGTTCATGGTTTCTCAGGCTCCAAAACATGTGTCCCAAGAGTTAGCAAAGGGGGAAATTGGAGCTTCAATATTACTTTGCCCTGGAATTTATATAGTATAAATCATGCTCTGTAGGTTGGAGTACTCACAAGCCCACTTCCAGATTTAAAAGGAGGGGCCACAGATACCATTTTCCCATAAAAGGAAATGTGATGTCTAACTAGAAATATTGTCACGGACATGGCTAGAAAACACAATTGGTTACAACAAATTTATTTACCTCTTGGAAATTCACTGACAAATGTAGTTACTTATAGTATGATAATAGCCTATATTATTTATTGTCCTTCAAGAAGGATTAATCCTTGAGAATAAATGACAAATAATTATGTTTGGGTATCAATGTTCTTCTGTTTAATAATTGTTGTACTTGTTTTCAAAATTCCTACTTTGTACTTCTGTCTCTTTTTACTTCTTTTAAAAACTGTTATTATTTAGTCTTGTTATTTTAGAGTACAGAATGGGCAAGTCATACTGTAATATACATCTATCTAATTGACACTCATAATGTAACTTATTTTTTGTATTTTCTTCATATTTTTCCACTCCTTTCATTCTTACTTTCATCTCTGCTCTCCAACTCTTTCATTAAAACTTTATGGATGGGGGCACCTGGGTGGCTCAGTGGGTTAAGCCTCTGCCTTTGGCTCAGGTCATGATCTCAGGGTCCTGGGATCGAGCCCCGCATCAGGCTCCCTGCTCAGCGGGGAATCTGTTTCTCCCTCTCCCTCTGCCTGCCTCTCTGCCTACTTGTGTTCTCTACCTGTCAAATAAATAAATAAAATCTTTTAAAAAAATGAACAAATAAATAAAACTTTATGGATGAAAGAAAGTCTTCCTGGATTATTTTCCCTAGTACCATCATCTCCTCCTCTTTAATCCACCTAAAATTCTTTTTTGAATATGGTATGATGAAAGAAAGTTGTATTTTTCTATATATATTAAAAATTATCCCAGTATGACTTATCATATACTTTATCTAATTTCTAAATTTTTAATCAGCTTCTTTGAGGTACAACCTATGTATGATAAAGTTCACCGGTTCTGCATGCACAATTTAAAGGTATTGACAAATACAAGCAATAACTAAAAAAAGTGTTAATTGATATACAAGATAAAAGGATATAAATTGTGACATTTAAAACATAAAACGGGGGGATAAAAATATAGACCTATAGAATGTGTTCAAACTCAAATTGTTATCAACTTAATATAAACTGTTAAAAATATAGCCTTATGTAAACCTTTTGTGTATGCCTTCTGGTAACCACAAGCCAAAGATCAAGAATAGAAACAAAAAGGATAAAAGGAATCTAAGTATATGAAGAAAGAAAAACATCAAATCAAAAAGGCAGGGAGCAAGAGAAAAAGAAAGGAACACAGGACTTACAAAACTTCCAGAAAGCAACACAACGGCAATAACATACCTATCAATAATTACTAGAATATAACATACTAAATTCTCCAATAGAAAGACAGACTGGGGGCACCTGGGTGGCTCAGTGGGTTGAGCCTCTGCCCTCGGCTCAGGTCATGATCCCGGGGTCCTGGGATCGAGCCCCGCATTGGGCTCCCTGCTCAGCGGGGAGCCTGCTTCCTTCCCTTCCCTTCTCTCTCTGCCTGCCTCTCTGCCCACTTGTGATCTCTGTCTGTCAAATAAATAAAAAAAAAAGAAAGACAGACTGGCTGAATAGGAAGAACCAAGACTGAGCTATATGCTCCCTATAAAAGACTTCTATCAAAAGTAAGGACACACACAGACTGAACATATAGGGATGGAAAAGAATATTCCAAATGGAAACTAAAAGAAAGCTTGGGGTACCTATACTTATATTATACAAAAAAGATTTTAAGCGGCACCTGGGTGGCTCAGTCAGTTAAGTGTCTGCCTTTGGCTCAGGTTATAATCCCAGGGCTCTGGGATTGAGCCCCGCATTGGGCTCCCTGCTCAGTGGGGAGCCTGCTTCTCTCTGCCTGCTGCTCCCTTTGTTTGCACTCTCTCTCTCTGTCAAATAAATAAATAAAATCTTCAAAAAAATAATTTAAGATGGGTATTGTAATAAGAGACAAAAAAGGTCATTATATAATGGGGAAGGGATAAATCTAACAAGAAAATATAACATTTGTAAATATTTATGCCTTTACCATAGGAACATCTAAATATATAAAGCAAATATTAACAGATTTACAGAGAGAAATAGATGGCAATACAATAACAGTTTGGGGCTTTAATACTCCATTATCATCAACGGATAGATTACCCAGACAGAAAATCAATAAAGAAACATTGGCCTTAAATGACATGTTAGACCAGATGGACTAAGATTTTGCCAGAACATGCCATCCAAGGCAACAGAATACAAATTCTTCTCATGTGCACACAGATTATCCTCCAGGACAGATCATATGTGAGGCCACAAAACAAGTATTAGTTAAATTAAGAAGGTTGAAATCATATCAAATATTTTTCTGAACACAATGGTAAGAAACTAGAAATCAATTACAAGAATAAAACTGGAAAAAGTAATAAATATGTGGAGATTAAATAAAATGCTACTGAACAATCAATGGGTCAAAGAAGAAATCAAAAGAGAAATAAAAATGTAAAAATATCCTGAGGGGTGCCCAGGTGGCTCAACTGGTTAAGCATGTGACTCTTGGTTTCAGTGTAACATTTGGGCTCCATGCTCAGAAGGGAGTCTCTTTCTTTTGGCCCCCGCCTCCAACTCATGCACAGGCTCTTTCTCTCTCTCTCTCTCTCTCAAATAAAATAAATAAAGAAATCTTAAAAAAAAAAATCTTGAGATAAACGGAAATGGAAATGCAGGAGCACCTTGATGGCTCAGTCAGTTAATGTCCAGCTCTTGATTTTGGCTCAAGTCATGATCTCAGTGTTGTGGGATCAAACCCGAAGCCACGCTTCACAGGGAGTCTGCTTGAGTTCTCTCTCTCCCTCTGCCTCTACACTTGTGTTCACACATGTTCTCTCTCTCTCAAAATAAATAAATAAATAAATAAATAAAATCTTTAAAAAAAAAGAAAATGGAAATACATGTCAAAACTTATGGAATATAACAAAAACAATTCTAAGAAGGAATTTCATACAAATAAAGGCTTACATCAGGAAACAAGAAAAATTTCAAGTAAACAACCTAACTTTATGCCTCAGGGAACTAGAATAAGGAAAAAAAAAAAAAAAAAGAATAAGAAGCCCAAAGTTAGTAGATGAAAAGAAATAGCAAAGATCAGAGTAGAAATAAATGAAATAGAGACTAAGAAAAGATCAATAAAATTAAGAGCATGCTTTTTGAAAAAATAAAAATTGGCAAACCTTTATCTATAATCACTAAAGGAGGGGTTAAGAGGGCTCAAAATCAAAAGTGAAAGAGGGAAGTTACAACTGATACCACAGAAATACAAAGGATAATAAAAGACTATTAACTAATCCTTTTCAACCTCTTCTCAGAAAAACAAAAGAAGAGGAAACATTTCCAAACTTATCTCACAAAACTAGCATTACCCTAATACCAAAACCAGGCAAAAACACAAGAAAAGGAAATTACAGGCCAATATTCTTGAAGAGCATAGAGGCAAATTACCTCAACAAAATATTCATAAGCCTAACTCAATGATACATTAAAAAATCCACACATCATGATCAGGTGGGATTTATTCCAGAGAAGCATAGATAATTCAACATATGCAAATCAATCAATGTGATACAGTACATTAACAAATGAAAGAAGTCTCAGATGAGCACTTCAACAGATACAAAAAAAAAGCATATGACAACAGTTAACATCCATTTATGATAAAAATTCTTAATAAAGTGGGTATAGAGGGACTGTACCTCGATACAATAAAGGTCTTATATGACAAACCCAAAACTAACATCATACTCAAAGGTCAACTTTCTTCTAAGATCAGAAAAAGCACAAGGATGCACACTCTTGCCACATATATTCAACAGGGTACTGGAAGTCCTACTCAAAGCCATTAGGCAAGAAAAAGAAATAAAAGTCATTCAAATTAGAAAGAAAGAATTATAACTGTCACTTTTTGAAAGATGATATGATATTTTATATAGAAAACACCAAAGATGGGGGGGGGAGAAGAAAACCTGTTACAACTAATAAATGAATTCAGTAAAGTTGCAGGATACAAAATTAATGCATTTTTATCCACTAATAATAACCTATCAGAAAAAGAAAGAAAGTTCTATTTACAATAGCTTCAAAGAGAATAAAATACCTAGGAATAAATTTAACCAAGGAAGTGAAAGACCTGATAATTACACTGATAATTATAAAATATCTCATAACAAAGAAATTGAAGATGACACAAATAAATGTAAAGGTATGCTGTGCCCATGGATTAGAAGAATTAATATTGATAAAAATGCCAGTACTACCCAGAGAAATTCATATTTTTTGCATAAAAAATAAGTCAAAATAAGTCACTTTAAGATGGAAAACCAAGTAGTAGAAACTAAAGAAAATGAAGTCTAAAGCAGAAGTCAGCAAACTACAAGACTTTAGTTCATATCTGTCCCCTACTAGTCTGATCTGGCCATGTCCATTTCTTTATTATCTTTGATTGCTTTGAACAGTATTTATACCAGTTCAACCACTGACAGGCACACAAAATTGAAAATATTTACTTTCTGCCCTTTCCAGAAAAAGTTTTGACCCCTGTTCTTAGAGTATCATGAAAGTTAACTGATATAAAGATAAGCACTAAAAGAATTATATATATGTGTACATTTCTAAACACAATAAGTTAAAAATAGAGTATGACTGAGTTCAAATCAAATATATTAGTCATAGCAATAAATGTAATGGGTTTGATGCACCTATTGGCAAGAAATATTTTGCAAAACTTAAATCTATGTTGTACTTAAAAGAAACACTAACACAAAGAGACTAAAATAAGGGGATGGATAAAGATTTATCAGGCAAATAAAGACAATAAGAAAGCAGAGGTTTCAATCTCTCAGGACAAAGTATTATTTAAGAAAAATAATGCCACTTTAAAACACTAAAGGTAACAAATCATGACAACAATATAATCTATACACTAAATGTCTATTTATGTAATCTATACACCAAAAAATACAGTGACCATTGGTTTCTGCCTTCAACAGATTTCAATTTTTTTTTTTTTTTTTTAAGAGCGAGAGAATGCGTGAGCAAGTGGTGGTGGGGGCAAGAAGGTGCAGAGAGAGAGAGGGAGAGAGAATCTGAAGCAGGCTCCAGGCCTAGTATGGGGTCCATACAGGCCTCAATCTCACCACTCTGAGATCATGACCCTGAGATCAAGACCTGAGCCGAAATCAAGAGTCAGACCCTTAACCTGCTGAGCCACCAAAACACCCAAGACTGATTTTATTTTAGAAATGAATGCTTGAATTAGGTCAGACCAAGAATGTCTGTCAAAATCCAAAATTTCGGGACACCTGGGTGGCTCAGTGGGTTAAAGCCTCTGCCTTCAGCTCATGTGGTGATCCCATCAGGCTCTCCGCTCAGTGGGGAGCCTGCTTCCCTTCCTCTCTCTCTGCCTGCCTCTCTGCCTGCTTGTGATCTCTGTCAAATGGATAAATGAAATCTTAAAAAAAAAAAAAAAATCCAAAATTTCTTTTACTTCAATTTATTAGATTTGCAAATAAGCAATGTAATGAATACATGCTGACCCCACATTTTGTATTATTTTATGAGATGGTTGGTTATGTGCCACAAGAGGAGACAGAGGAGAAGCAGGGGAGGGGGTGCGGGGTGGGGTAGTTTTGTATTTACAGGTCCTAGAAACAATAGGCGTAGGTGGTCATGAGAAAGAAGACAGGAGCAGAGGAAAACATTATAATGACCCGAGCCTTTGCTGGGGCTTTCAAGAAAAAGACAAGGCAGGGCAGGTTAAACAGTTTATAGAATTGGCTAGTTTAAGTAATCCCACTCCGTTCTGGAATTTGGGCTACAGGTGTGATCTCTTGACTAGTTCCTGGTTGCTAGGGTGACTACTTAGAGGAATATTACGTCCTGAAGTGCAGGGACCAGGTAGAGCAGGTATGGCTCTGGATTGGTTAGTTTTCCAGATTCCGGGTAGGCGCTTTGATATCTCTAAGAATTGGCTGGTCTCTTCTAAGCCAGTCTCCTCCAAGTCAAAACTATATTTTAAGATGTCAAAGCATTCAAAAAAATATACATTAATATACACCATGAACATAAACTAAGAGGGGGATCACAGCGGTTAGAATGTAAAAGCTGCGTCTCTGTTCTCCCAGTTTTCAGAATCAGAAGTCCAACAAGAACTCCAGAACGCTACACTCTCCTAAACAACAACCACAACAACCCTCCCTCTTCCTACCTTTAACCATCAAAATTTCTAAACCACAAAGTTTCCAAAGACACTGGGTCTTCTTCATCTTCTTAATGACCACTCACGACTGACAACCGTTCTCTCTCACAGCCTTCATAGAACCAGGCTGCGAGGCAGAGATCCTAACCCCCATCTTCCTCATTGCTGCTTCAAGATCATTCTCCCACCAGACTCCCTAGTCCCATTTTTCATTTTCTCTCACTGGATTACAACACCTCTGTGGCTTTCTCTCATCTAGTACGACCCCACTGATATACCAGGGATATCCAGCGATATTACCGCATTTCAGAGTCCCTCTTTCTCGTGCATCTCCTTTCTTCTTTGCCCAGTTTATATTCCACAGTTCCTTGTCACCCTCACTTTAAAGCACCTGCCTTCTCATTCCCTAACTCCCTCATGGTTTTCTTTTATCTGCCAAAAAACAAGTTTAGGTGAGCCTGGAGTTTAGCGCTTACGCGTGAGCCGGCCACTCGGTCCGCAGGGGTTTCTGGCGGTGGGACTCCCGCGCCCCGGGAAAGTTCGGGTCATCCGTGTCCCCGCACGGGAAACCCCCAGGCCTGGGCGTCGCCCCCAGCCGGCGAGGACCGTCTGAAGCTCTCTCTCCCGCTCTCTTGGGCCGCGCTCTGGCGGCGGGAGCAGAAGGCGGCGCGCGGGCACGGGCTTCCCCGTGAGACCCCTCCGCGAGACCCCTCCAGCTCTCAGAAGTGCGTGGAGCTCTGGTCCTCCGCGCTCACCCCGCCCCGATCCCCCCACCCTCGGAACTCCCCAACCACTCTGCGACCCTGAGAACTTGGGGATCTGCGTCTGGGCCCTAGCTTTACTCCGAACCCCCATATGGGACCCGACAGAATGCCCAGTCCTTGGGGACAGCACCCCTGGCCCTTCAGAGACCCCACTCCCTCGACGCCCACGCTTCCTACGCCCACGCCTCTAAAAAATCCTTACTTTGTTGGTCCTGGAGTCTTTCTGGATAGAATGGTTTCTAAATTGCATAATAATAATAAAAAATATATATATAACCCTCAATGAGTAACCAATTTTTTTTTTTTTTTTTTTTTTTTTTTTTAAGAAAACTGCACAGTGAAGCTCTCTGGTCTATCTTCAAACACATGACAACTAACTCCAGTG
Organism: Lontra canadensis; assembly: GCF_010015895.1. Lineage (NCBI taxonomy): Eukaryota > Metazoa > Chordata > Mammalia > Carnivora > Mustelidae > Lontra > Lontra canadensis. Next base: position 2,466,809 of record NW_022631074.1, on the reverse strand, counting down.
GACCTTTATTTCTGCGTAGCAATTGTGTCACATTTCCCTAGCCTTTTATTCTCCCAGTCCATTCATTTCTTCACTTTACCAGAGAACAGTTTCATAAATTACCTTTTCTCCCTCAATACCTCTTCCCCTCCTTTTCTCACTTTTACTTAATCACTCTGCTTTCTGCTTTCCGTTTTCCTTAAATTAAAACAAACAAACAAAAAAACGGATAAAGCTAAATTCAATGGTGCACCAGCTTCAATCCTTCTTAACTACTCAGTCATCTTCCCACCAAATTTTCCCTCTGTCTCCTGAATCGACATTTTCCCCCCTAATTTTTTTTTTTTTTTGCCTAATTCTCATCAATATAAAAACATGTTTGTTTGTTTGTTTGTTTTTAATAGTATAGTAAAATAAAAGTTCATAATATCATGTGGTAATACCACTTTTCGGCCAGCTCTGGCCCGTATCTCTGTGCCTCTATTAACATACTTCTTTAAAAGAATTTCTGATTATCGTTTTACATAATTCTCCCCAGAACTACTCTTTTATGGGTTGGATTGTTTCCCTCTTTCCAAAAGATATGTTGAAGTGCTAACCTACAGCAACTTATTTGGAAATAAAGCCATTACAGATACAATTAATTAAGATGAGATCACACTAGAATAGTGTGAGGCCTTAATCAATTATGACTAGAATTCCTATAAGAAAACACAGGATACCCAGGGGGAATACCATATGACAGCAGAAACAGTGACAGGACTAATGTTGATGCAAGTCAAGGGCCACCAAGGATTATCAACCACTACCAAAAGCAAGGAAGAGACAAAGGATTATCCCCTAAAGGGAGCATGGCCCTGACAGCTTGATTTCAGATTTCTACCTACCAGAATTGTAAGATAAGAAATTTCTGAGTTTTTTAAGCCACCCAGTTTGTGGCACTTTCTTAAGCAACCCTAGCAAACTAGCCAAAAAGTTGGTCTTGTCAAGGTCATAAAATGTTCAAACATTAATCCGTACCTTACTTGGTTTATCATAAATACTAGACATGTGTGCTTATTCCTTCATAGAAACACTTTCTTCACTAAGATCCAAGTACTCAATGTTGTCCCTGTTAATTCCTATCTCACTGGCTACTCCTTCTCAGATACCTTTTCTGGTTTCTCCTCATTTCTTTGGCTCTTATGGGTTGGAGTGTCCAATGTTCTTTCTTTTGGACCTCTTTTTTTGGCCATATCTTTCAGTTTCATGGTTTTAAATACTCCTTATAAGCACATAAGTCTTAGATTTACATCTCTAGCTAAGACCCCTGCTGTCAGCTCAACAGTACCTCTTGCATGTTTAAGAGGTATTTAAAAATGAAGATATCCTAACCTTTCCTCCAAATTTCTCCCCCTTCATTTCAGTTAATGGAAACCTTATTTATTTATTTATTTATTTATTTATTTATTTATTTATTTATTTTTCCAGTTGTGCAGACCCAGACCTTGGAGTTTTCTTTGATCCCTTTCTTTTTTTATACCCCATATCCAATCCTTCAATAAATGCTTAGCTCTTTCTTTAAAATGTATCCAGTATCCTCTTACAACTACTTATCACCTTGATAAATCAATATCATGTTTGAGAGAACCATTGTAATTATTGATTAACCAGTGTTCTTGCCTAGTCTTATTACTCATAGTTTATTTTTACTCACTAGTCTATTCTTGTCACTGAATCCAGTGTGTTTATGTTACGACATGTTCGAACATGCCCTTCATCCTCAAAACTGTCCCATGGTTTTGATTTTACTTAGAGTAAAAGACAAATTATTGAGAATAGCCAGGGAGATCCTATGACGTATTCCTTCTCCCATCCTATTATTCCTCTGGTCTCATTTCCTCTTGCTCTCCCTTTGTTTCACTCCCAAGTGACTCTTCTTTTTTCAAACATATCTCAAAAATTTTTGAGATTTTTGCATTGCTCTTCATTCAGCTAAAACACTTTTCCCAGAATACCACATCTCAATCCTTCTTATTCTTTTTGTGTCTTTCAAATGTGAACTTCTCACTGAAACTCTTAATAATTGAATACTGCCATTTCTGTATGACCTACTCTACTTTCTTGCTTTTTATTCTTTCATAAACTTTTTTGTAATCTGAAAAAATAATCATTTAATTTTTTTATATGTTATCTATCTTACCCCTCAGGAATACCATGAAATCACGAATTATGTTCTTCTTAATTTACAATGATATAGTCAGTACCTGGAAGAGTATGACATACAGGAAGCACCCAATAAACACTTGTTAAATGAGTGAATAAATGTATCATCCTTTAGAAAAATAGTAAATAATCTAAATGGACCATTCGTTCATTCAACAATTATTTATTGAGTACATACTGAATTTTTAAATATTTAGAATGTCAGTTGTTAATAGGAACCTCAATTTATGCTATCCTCCTATACTTTAACACACTCCATTGAGTGTAAATACTTCAGCAGCTTAAGAAATTTTCAGTTGAATCAACAAAGAACAGAGAAGGGCATTGAAGATTAATATTGTCAGACTTGAGTGAAGAGAAGGTCCTCTAAAGAAGACCTGGGTTTTGATAAAGAAAAGATAGAATATACCTAAATAAATACAAGTGGCTAAACCAAATGGGCTAATAGAGAGTAAGACTATCTTCATGAGTGATAGGCAAATAGAATTGCAGTGAAGAAGATGGGATTATATAATCACATTTCTCTATCAGTGCTTTGGATGGAGCTAGCTTCAGTACAGATTATTTCCTAACAACCAATGTGTTGATGTGTAAAAACAACAAAATTTTAAGGATTCAAATACTATTACTTCTGAAATATTTGAATCTCTCAACAAAGGTAAACAATCCTGTCATTAGTAGCATTAACAGTTTTTGCTGCCTCCAAACTCTTTAAATACTTCAATGACAAAGTATTTCTCCAAGGGTAAAATATTTGATCCCCGATGAGACTTAGAAGAAATCCCAATTTGGCTATTGCTTACTTTTCTGAACTCATCTCTCCAACTTGGTAATCTGTAAGCTCTTACTGAACAGCAGGTCCCTCAAATCTCTATTCATTTTTTATGTTTTTTATTTCTCTTGTTGAATATTCTGTTGTCCATCTGCATGAGGTGTTCTCCTCCTCTGACCTCTCTATCAAAGAACTCCTGCTCACCTTCTCTATCTCTATTAAGATGCCACTTTTCCCAAGAGTCTCCCTGATACTTCAATATGCCTTAAGGTTACCATTTTACATTGAACTTAGCCCAAATAGTCCCTAGGACCGTATACTGGGATTGCTTGTTTACATGGGTCTCCTTCACTAACACCTTGAGAGCAAAAAGTGAATCTTATTCCTAACGTCTAGGAGTAGGCTTAGCAAAAAGCTGGTGCTCAGTAAACATCTATTTATTGAACAAGTTAATGAATGAATCTTTTCTTCTTCTTTTTCCTTTCATAAGAGTTTTCTTTGTAAAAACAAAAAGAAAAAAGAAAACACATAAAAACAAAAAACCACACCTTAATTATGTAATTTCTCTATTTAAATATATATGCCGAGTCTCTAATATCTAGCAGTGATTTTTCTAATGGATCCCATAAATTAAAGGGTTTAATTAACTTGGGGTGGCAAAGAAAAGATTAGTGAAAAGGAATTAGAGACTTCTTCAAGTCCATTTAACAAAGCAGCTACAATTTCATTTTTCTGTATATTAGATTTCAACACTTAATTTTATTAGGAAAAATAAGAGTTTCCATTCCTTAAAAAATAACAAAAGTAGATAAAATGTCCTATAGAATTAAAATGTACAGCCCTTTACAGGCAAACAAAACCCAGCCTCCACCACCAGTTTCACTTTCCTCGACTGGTGCAGAAAAACTCTATGAACACCATACTCCCACTGATTTGTTGCTAAAACATGTCAAGATCTTACTGGCCTCCTCGCTAGTCCTACTCCTTGAGCTTGGCAAGTATTTTACCATCTTCTCTTCTTTATGTACTCTTGCTTTCTAAGAGCCAGCTAGTACTTTGATCTTCTTTTCTGGAAACATTAGATATTCATAGTGACTCTTTTCATTATGACACCACAGAATTTTCTTCAAGTTTTTATTGCAATATTCAGTAATAATGTATTGTGATTAACTTCAGAGATGTTTCTTCCACTACTACTTCTCAGCAACATAGAATACATCTTTTGCATCTCCATATCTGTAGCACATAGTCTGTGCCACATAGAAGGTGCTCAGTATAATTTGTTGCTTAAATAAAATTAAAGGATATGAAAACATCTTCAAATATACAAAAATTGGTCAACATGCATCAATAGTTGGAGTACTCAAAATAAGTGAAATAAATTGAGTTAAAAACCACAGCTATCAAATATTTATAATTGAACCTCAAGCATCTGACAGTTTGTAATTTATTTAGTACTAACTTTTCATTATAATGTGACTGCTGGTTCATATTTCCTGTGCATATAACAAGAGTTGTGGGAATAAAAATTATGTATATGTGCATCCATGTTTTATCTAATCATCACTAGAAAATAATGAACTTCCTTGACTAGATTGTAAGTTCTATAAATATAGAAAGTGTTTGGTGCTGGTGAACTCCCTCTTTGCTGTTGGATAACTTTTGCCATGATCCTCAAATGTTAATCACCAAGACTCCTTCTCCTCTGGCTTCCAGATAATCACCTGGAATGTTTTTGTGGATGACTAGAGAAGGTAAGAAAACATGTCATTCCTAACTGCTTTTCTGTTGATCTTTATCTCCTCCCTGTCTCAGGAACCCACCAGACAGACCCCTTTTTTACTCACAGCACCAGATTCCGTCTGGAAGCATCACAGTGAAGTAAATGAACAAACAAACAAATATATATCATATGTCATAAATGATATATTTTTGTATATATGCATATAATAAAAGAAGGGGCAGTGTCTTATATACTCAGTTATTATACTTCCAGCTCATAAAACTAGCCTGGTATCTTCTAGTGATTAATTTTTTTTTTTTAATAAATGAGGGGGAAAAGTAAAGAAAACATGAGCTATTCATGGAATGCAAAACAAATGTTTTCTGAAGATTTTATTTATTTGATAGAGAGAGGGTAGGCAGAGAGGCAGGCAGAGAGAGAGGAGGAAGCAGGCTCCCTGCTGAGCAGAGTGTCTGTTTGAGGGGCTTGATCTCAGGATCCTGCGATCATGGGATCATGACCTGAACCACCAGGGTGCCCCCAATAAATGAGGGGGAAAAGTAAAGAAACATGAGCTATTCATGGAATGCAAAATTTTTATGAAAACTGGATAATGGGGTAAAAGTAGAGGGAATAATAGGAATCTAAATTGGATCAAAAAGCAAGATTAAATTAGAAAGATTTGTGTCTGTAATTTTGTCTGAAAATAGTGGGACTTATTAATGTGTGGTCTAGAGGAATAAGTGAAATCTAATTTGCATTTCAACAAGACCAATGATAATGGTTTTAATAATTACTGTTGGGAATGTCATTAGAACACAGGGTTTATGAATTGGATCAAAATAATGTTCCACCTGGCTCTCAACTTCATTCATAAAGGAGAAATAAGTTGCTATTTACTTTTATTTGCTGTTTATTATTTAATCTATTATTCAGGTCGTGCTATCTTGTTGGCTTGTCTTTTTGTTTTTATTTTTGCCACTATAATTGTCACATCAAACTGATGCCCTCTTCTGAAATGATTAGCCAAGTCCCTCCTTGAGTTATATAAAAGAACACTAGGCCATATATTTTATGTATGTAATTTGGATTATTTGTTTTCAAAAGAATATACCATCTTTCAATTTTTTAGTTTTATTGTTCACACAGGGATTAGAACATAGAAATAAAAACTGAAAATGTTAATTTCCTAAGCAACTTTGGCCTTAGGATTGACAATGAGTAACTTGACCTGTGTGTCTCTCCTGATTTAGAGAACTGAGAAGATTCGTAGAATGTTTAACCAAAAAAAAGAAGAAACATTATTTCATATCCTATCATACACCCATTAAATCAAGGCATCGAAGATAGTCAAAGGTCAGTCTAATGATAGTTTTGAAAATAATTGGTAGTTGCTATGTTACTGAAATGGTGAATAGAGCCCGCTACATAATTTGTGGGGCTCTCTGCAAAATGAAACCATGATACTCTTTGTTCAAATATCAGAAAAAAAAAATTCATTTCTTGTATTGTTGTTGAATCTACCTGTAAGACTCATATTTGCCATTGATGTTGTGTTCATTGGACATGGGACCATTCATATGGTGAGTACAGACCCACTTCAGCACCTGGCTCCATACTTGGGGCAAGGACATCCTGACCTACGTTTCCCTTAGATTGAGCCTTGGATCCTCCTGCAACAATGGGCTGTGGTGGTTACTAGATATGAGTGGAGAGTAAGCAGCTAAGAACTTGTCTTGGGAGGCAAAGAGGTGGTGGGAGGCAGAACCACAGAGAAGCTGAAGCTCCAAACCCTTAGCACATACTCCATTGCTCCATCAGACTTCACTTAAAAAATATTGCATTCTAAGAAAAATTTTAAGAACTTCAAAATGGTACCACAGGGCATTGAACTCCAAATATGAGGTCCTATTTAGTTTTAAGTCCTGTGCACCTCTACTGGACACTCACCTATGAAGCCAGCCCTGATGTTAGTTGAAGTCATAAGCCAATGCTTACCAAGTCTTTCCACATAAGATCTAGCCTTGCCTGAGATTATTATCAATGTAAGCAGACCCCTAGCTATACAGATTTGGACTTAAATTGATTCATATTTATATATTTGACAAAATATGCCTATTTTTTCAATAAATGGAGTTTGTTGCTTTAATTTGCTTGTCGTTTTGGGCTTTGACTGCCTATGCAAAGATAATCTTCACTGGTATTTCAATGGATTTGCCTCCAGAGCTCTAAATCAATTTCTACAATAAATTGAGAAAATGTCCTTATTTCCATCATATCCTCCCTAACATCTTTATGCTCCCTAGAGTATCCAAGTCTTCTATTAGTAGAAAGTTGTTCAGTTTTTATCTCCATGAATCGCCATGTTCCCAAACTTGCCCTTTCTCTTCCACAAGCCCCATAGAAAAAATAAAGCAAATCTCTAGTTAGGTTCCTACTTACTGCCAGCAACCTCATTAAATACAGTTTACATTATGGTTGTATTATAATCATTCATTTGTGAAGGCACTAAAAGAAGCTCCGAATCTTACAAATTTCAACAACTGTGACTAAGATTCCTGCAGTATAGATTATGCCTCTGATGGATGAACACTACTAATAATGCTCTACAAATATTCTTGAGGAAAGGAGAATCTATGTTCCCAAAGGCACACAATTGCACAATAGAGAGGCAATGGAGTTCAGGAGCTAGATTTAAGTTCTAAATCTGATTCTCACTGAATTACTGTATATGTGACCTCCTATGCTTCTTTTCTCTTTATTAAAATGTGGTGTTAGTTTTGAAGATTTTTAAAAAATTATCTTCTGATGGGAAAACAGTATTTCTTCTTCAACTCTGAAGGAGAAGGAGGCATCTGAATTTAAAGAATCACATTGTGTGTGAAAAGAGAAGCAGCTCTCTACTCTTATTGAATACTTCTGTATTCTAAGTGTCTTTGTAGGGTGGATGGGGGGTATTGGAGATTCTCACATCAGCTAACACTCTGACACCCTCTGTGTCCTACAGTGTACCTCAGCTCTGAAATGAGGTGCCTAGAGTTAGTCCAGACCCCACAGAGTAAGGGCTCAGTCCTAACTTCAGATGCCAAATGCCAATGGTGGGTCCCCAGGTTAACCACAACTTCTGTCCAACTTAGTTACAAATCAAGCACACTCCTTCCTTAGTTTTGAACATTTGCTAGAACTGCTCACAAAAATCAGGAAAGAAGTTTACTTACTAGATTACAAAGGTTATACCTCAGGAATAGCTAGAGGGAAGAGATGCATGGGGCAAGGTATGGAGAAAGAGGAGCAGAGATTTCCAGTCCTTCCCCAAACTCTCTACCCTTTGAGCAACCAACCATGTTCACCAAGTAGGAAGCTCTACAAATGTTGCCATACTTGGGATTTTTATGGGGACTTCATTACACAGGCATGATGGATTAAATCATTGTCCATTGATGATTACCTCCTACCCTCTCCTCTCTCAGAGGTCAGGATTTGGGGCTGAAAATTCCAACCCTCTGATCATCTGGATGGTTCCCCTGGCAATCAGCTTCTATCCTGAGGCTATCCAGAAACCCTCAGCCACCAGTCATAAACATACAAAAAGACACTTAGTACTTTTGGAGATTCCAAGTTTTTTAGGAGCTATATGTCAGGAAAGGGAAATGGGAGCCGTATTATAATATCTTAGCCCCAAGATCATAGCTAGTGGCTGCATACAAGGAAGAAAAACATGGGTGAAAGGTGTTTCTGCAGCTGGGAATATGATGTTTGGTGTAAAGTTATTGCTGATTCTTAGGCTGGAGTTCATGGTTAGGCTTGAACTGTGCCCTAGTCTCTGAGCTTAGTGCTATGTGTATGTCCAATATAACATGACTCCATCCAATTAGCGGGAAAATCTGTAAGCCAGATATGATTAAAAATACTATTGTCTTCTATGACACCTAGAGGCCAAAGAAGGGACTTTAGTGTCACACAAGATAATTTAAGTGTTATTTAAAGTTAATTTAAGTGTTATTTACCTGAAGCGTGGGAATTAATTTTATAGTAAGGGAATAAAGTTGATAGCCTTATATTTTCATGGAAACAAATCTAATTTTAAAGTTTCTTTTAAAGCAAATAAATATGCAATTGATAGATTATATGGTTAGAGTGTGAGTCCTTAGATTCCAAAATCCTCTTGCCATGGAGTCAGACCAGGGCAATTTGTGGGGTCACTGACCCTTTGAGATCCAATTTTGTAAAGTTTCCCTGATCTCTGGCTAAGGATATTAGGACATGCTCCCATATGATAAAATTGACAAATAGACACACATTATCTTTAAGAATGTTCCAATTCTCTTTTAATCATTTTTCTCTCCTAATACATTGAAAAAAAAAATTCCACTTCCCAATATTCTCTTAATTTGTGATTAAAGAAGACATATATTTCCCATATACCAATTTTAATAGTTAAATGTGTTTTCAAATATTAGAGTGAGTGAGTGTCATATTTCAGGGGTATTATGTTATTTTCCAGAAATAATTCATTAGTTTGAAAGGCCCACACTGCCTCCAATCTATGTGAAAATATATTCCTTAAAACTGCCATGTGATCAGATTATATGCACCCTCCATCTGTGTAAGGACTTAGGTTAGTAAAGGCAAAGTGAATTCAGGTTTTGATAGTATGTGCAGGAATGTATTTTTAGAACTTTTAATAGTAATGTACACTCTCTAGTCATTGTTATGGCCACTCCTCAGAAAATGAGTTAATTTCCTAGCATAATAAAGTATTAGCTCATTATTCAGATCTATTTTTTAAAAAAATCAACATGGAAAATCTTCAGATAGAGATAGCCATCGAATTTAAGACCATGAACACTGGTTTGAAAGATATGCTATTTATTTACTTTTAAGTTTGATTAAATCATAAGTTTTCTTTCATAATACCTTTTTTAAATTAGTAACAGAATTACCCCACTCCTCTGTCCAACATAAGAATGCCAAAAATACAGAATGTGGCCATTACTTGGAAGGATGATTTAATTATTAATATTTTGACAGTTTGGGTATAGAATGCTATATTCAGTTTCCTAGTGTACTTCATGAAGTGGACTGATAATATATAATAGGTGCTCAATAATTATGTTTTCATTAAATAACATGCAATATAGAGTAGCCCTCAATGGCATTTAAAATGCAACTAGGAAAATGCTTTTTCCTTTTAATCTTTTCCTTGTATGTTTTTTATTTACTAGATTTCAATGCATTAAAATATCCTTAAATTGCCCAAAACAAATAAAATATGATTTGAAAGAAATGTTAAAACTATGCATTTCCTCGAACTTCTTGTTTTAAAGGAGTGTACAGTTATTTTTAGCATCATCCCAAGATTGTCATTTAATGAAGTCCCCTCTTATGGACTGAAGCCACTATGCAATTATTAAGAACACTTAAACTTAACTCTACCGTTTAGTGAATTAAATAAATTCCCAGTATGCCTCCTTGATTTAAAAACAATGCCAAAGAATATTTTGACAGAAACAACAATTGCCAATATGAAAACACGGAGTTGAGTTTCATCTAGGAAACATGAGTGTCCTAGGTTTCTATATTTGTACATGTTTGTACACACATATTTCTACATAGACACATGTACATATACACATGAGCTGTATAAGAGTGGGCATTTTGGCTATCAGAAAAAAAAACAAAGATTGTGTCAATGAATGTGATTATTTCAAATATTTTCTTTCAGACATGTTGAATTCTATCTTTGATATAGAATCAAATGTGCTAAATTGTATCACAGGGTTGTTTTTGCTTGGAATAATGAATTAAAAGAAATAAAATGTTATTTAATAAAATAAACCAGATACAAAATCTTGCCTTGTATTTACAGATAAATTTTAATGGAATATTTCATGGTCTAACACAAATATCAGACCCAATGACACTAATTCTTGTACAGCCTTTGGCTTACCCTGTATAACAAAATCTGTTATTTAAAGTAGACTATAAAATACCTTATGGTAAGTGAACTTCCAAAGACACAAAGAAAATCCCCCATAAATTTAAAAGCTTATCTCAAATTCTTATTGGCATAAGCTTAGGATGGATATATTATTAATTGTATTATCTTAGGTAGTTGAAATATATAATACTGGTTAGAGTGTGAAAATTAAAAAAAATAAGTTTAGGTATTTTTGCTTCTGTTCCTAGTCAACATTAGTAAACACACATAAGTGAATGCAAAATTACCTTTACAGAGTTTTGAAATTTTGGCAATCTCAAGCAAATTTCCCTAAGTCAGCAACATTTTTTTTTTTACCCTTAGTCAGCATATTACAAGGTTCATATTTTCCAAAGAGTAACGATTGAATGTTGTACAAATAAGATAACATTTATTTTTACTACCATTTAATTTTTAAAACTTCCACTTAGAAATTTACAAGGAAATTAGGCATCACTGAGAAAATCTAAAATGAATGGATAATGTAGTCAGTTGAAAAAGATACACAAAATAATGTGTTTGGTATAAAGGAATTTGTTTTGTGACATCCTTTATAACTTGTCAGTGGGAAGAAAGTTCCATCTTTCATTGTCTGCTTTCAGACCTAAGAAAATGAACTAAATGAATAGACAATTCAGTAATGTCCAACAGATAACTAAAATTCAAATTTTATTTTTCCATATGTATCAGACAATTTTTTTCTGACAAGACTTTACTGAAAGATGAAGTGCAAATGGGAACCCTGTAAGAATGTTTTTAAGAGTTGTACATGACATATTTTAAGCGCCACTAAGTACACATTGAATACTTTGTAAGTATATAGGCATAGCAACATGCAAGTGTCATGTACCTAATATTACAATATGCATTTTGTTTTTTGAAAATGTTTATGATAACAGTAGATTCAATAATTGTGGTTCTTTATCTTCTGTGCAGTTTGCTTTTTTGGGGGGCAAATCTTCTTTACAGCACAGAATTTATTTTTTTATGTTGTCATAAATATACCCTTCCAAAAGTTATGAATTTCGTGTCATATAAATAGAACATTTTATTTTTGAAGCTACATTACTGGGAATACCTGCATTTCTGGGTACCATTTTCTGAGATAAGTCTTTAAATTTTTTTTTAACATGGCAGACTTGTTCCAACGTTGATTATGTTAAAATACTTATGATAAAAATGGAGCTTTCTTGAGGGAATACTTTTTGGTTGAGTGAAAAGCTAAACAACCAATTCACAAATACTGATGTGAACTGAATATGAAGAAAATAGGTCAGTAATCCCAAACTCGTGGGTTAATCCTTAACTGCATCATTGAATCTACAATAAGTACAGCAGGTACAGTTAAATAAATTTGTAATGAGATTAAAATTTTATACACTTATAAGGAGAAAGAGTCCTAGTTTTGACAAATCTCTAAATTATTCCTCTATTTATGAGAATCATTCAATACATCAGAAACACAGAGAAAAGCAAAAAGAATAGAGAGATAACAATTCAGTTTACATTTCATACTTTTTTTTAACCAACTGGTGACCACTGCTTTCAACTATCAAACATTTTATTGCATATAACTTTCACTATCATCAAATATAAAGAGAAAACTGTCTACTAGTATCATGTACAAGGAAAAGCATTTGAAGAAAGAAAACATTTGAGGTTTGACAGTACTGTGTATAAGAGAAGTGTAACGTGGCATTCAAAAGTCCGTGTGGGATTCACTGCTGTTCTGACCCTGGATGTGGGAAAAGTGCTTAAGTGCTGAGCCCTGGTAGGTTTTTCTTTTGCCCCTGCAATCTTCAAATATCTTTTAACTTTTCTTCTTTTGAAATATACAGTATGTTTTAGGGGAAAATAGTGTTTCTTCTTTACATCTTTTTCACATGTGGGCCCATTCTCTCCAAAATAACCATACATTTCTTGTCACTAATATATATATATATATGTATATATATATACATATATATATATTATCTAACATATATATATATGGAAAAGATGGTAAAGATTTGACCAAATATATTTTTAACATAACCACATAACATAGAAACATCCTACGTTAAACATATTTTATAGATTTAACATAATTTTAAATAGTTTCTTGCATCTTTTTTTTCTTCCTTAGGAAAAATTGCTTTTAAAATGTAATTTCCTTTTAGAATAATTAAATTACATCATTTGAAAAATTCATATTATGTCTAAGCAAACAGAATAAAGTGGGCATTTGTGGCAATACTTGGCATTCATTATTCAGATATTATTTGTTAATAAGGAGGCAATTTTAAATACTTAAATTTTTGTCTTACATAGATAACAGTTCTTGGGAAAATAAATCACATACATAATTTTTACTTAAAAGTACAGCATTGATTTATAAGAAACTGTTGCATTTTAAATATTAAATGAAATGTAAGATTGGATTCCAAAGTGTTGCCATTTAAATTATTTTTTAAAAATCAACACACTTATATTACATTGAAATACTAAGTAGGCATGAGAAGAACTATCCTTATAATGTTAGCATATTTTGCCTATCGGAAAAGTTAATGATAGGAAAGGAAAAACAAATGCAAACCCATACACCATTGAATACAATAAAAGAAATTGGCTTTTGAGATTTCCCAGGGGCTGGGGAGAGGACTGCATGTTAGTCCCAAAGAGTGCTTCCTGGGATATCCTGTAAATAATTATTTCTTCTATATCATAGCCCATGTTAAAAGTGAGAGGTAGAAGGATTATTGTAAGTATGCATGGCAGAGAACTTACCAGCTATATCCAATAACTATTGCATTCAATATTAATAATCTCAATACATAAAAATGCTGATGAGTTTAGAACCCATTCTTGTATGTTGCCCCCTTTAGCTCTCTATAATTTTGCTATTTTCTTTCAATCCATTGCCTTTGGAAGGGTATAAGTGCAAAGGGTATGTCTGGGACAGAATAGGGAGAGAAAAGGGGAAAAAAAAAACAACAGAAAAAAGGTCCCAAAAAATCCCCGTTAAGATATAGTGACTTTAACTATTAATTAATGGTAACCTATGTTCTTTGATTGAATAAATGTGTACTTATAATAAAAGTACCGTAATCAATTTAAATATACACACATTTCAAAAAAAGTTTAAGAATTTCAAATTCAATTAGTTATCAAAGTTTACAACTCAAGTTATTTCTTTGTCTCCAGTAGTGTTAAAAACTAGGCCAAATAATTTTATTGTGTCACATTCATGATTAAATAAGAAAAACTTAAAGTGTTTGTTGTTGAATCAATTATATTTTTAATTAATGTTTTAGTGTGTGGGAGGTGAAGATTAGCAACCTCTCGGATCGTGTTAAAGAATTCTTTAAAATCCCTTTGCATTAGTATCCAGCAATAGAATTGCAGATATTGCACTGAGTATATTTCAATATTGCCAGTGTATATTTCAAAACAAATTCTATTATCTACACTAAGATTTCCTCTTTCCCAATATTCAAAATGCATATTATAATTACATGGGTTTCCAACATCCATACACAGCAAGTACAAGATACTTACATGTACGTACACTGTAGTTACCTATATTTTGCATAGTTTTTAGTGTGTACTTTGTGCCACTTAATAAAAAGCATTACTCAGTAATTCTTATTAGGTGTTTCATTTCTTTCAGCTGTGGTTTCCAGTTCTTTTTGTTTGTTTGTTTTGCTTTGTATATTCATCACAGATTACCATTTGCAAAGGGAGATAATATTGGGCATTTTTTGTGGGCTCTAAGTAATCCGCAATATAATGGGGAAGTTGCAGAAAGTTACGAGGTTTTGCATTTTCTTCACAATTAAAAAACATAACATGAATTTCATATTTATCATTCATAAAATTATTCTTATGTCCAAAGGAAAATAAAATGTATTTTAAATGTTCCCCTTGGTAACACTTTGCAATAAGTGGCACTAAATTACACGTTAACTGGTATGTTACATGGAAGAACCATCACGGTCAAACAGCTGCTGTACATGTGCCTATATGGAATCTCAATGCTGTTACAGTCATGAGTACATAATTACAAGTGAGCCTGTCCTTTTTACTGAGATATTTATATTTTTACAAAGAAATAAAAATAAATGAGGTGTTAGCTTCTTTGCCATATTTAGGAAAGTTAGTTTTCTTTCTCTATTTTAATTGTTGGGTTTCAATGCAATATTAAGCATCTTGAATCAATATGAGATCATCCAGTTTCTAGATTAAACTCCAATATCAGGTTCTTTAAACTGCTTCTTGGGTTCTCTGGTAAAAGAAAACAAGTTGAAATCTCTCTCTCTTTCTCTCTCACACACGCACAGCCACAGCCACACCCACACAAACACACACGTCATGTGCTCATGTGCTCGATCTTTGCTCTTGCATTCATAAACTTTCCTTTTTCTTCCTAATTTGAATAATCATCCCATCTAGGACACTCAAAAATGGGAAAAAAAAGAATGCTGTTTACACTTTTTTGATGGAGGACAATCAATTTACACTGTAAACAGTACACTGGCAGAGAATAGCTACTTTGGGTAAAGAATAATGTTTCATACTCTACTAGGGGTATATGTGTGTTCACACTCCTTCCATTCAGTTCCATAGCTACTGTGCTCAATAAGCAGAGACAGAATTTGGCTCTGTGCATACACGTGTGCACATTTCACACATTGCAATTGACATGGTCCCATTTTTGTATTTTTTCCTGATTTTTATAGAAATGTGTAGAATTTTTATAATTTATTCCCTTGTTTGGTGGAAATAAAATAAATTTTAAAGAGAGTAAAATACAGCTCTATTGCTATATTTTTCAAGAACTAAAAATGATACCTAATTCAAATCTAACTATTTTAATTGGCTAAATATTTCATTAGAGCCCACAAATCATAATATATTAGTTTCTTTTAAAGAGTTCTATTGACTTTTTATATTACTCTAAAGGGTTAAAAGAGTCAAAAATTTTGAAATACAACCAATTTTTGATTTCTAATTTTATAGTGCTATAAATAATGATTGAGTTATTTAGGCAACAATTTAGCAGTTGGAGCAAGTAGAATATAGACAAAATGAAAAGGGATGTAAATACAGCATCTATGAAGAGTAGCAATTTTGTAAGTGCATCCTGAAATTAAGTTTTAAATAGTAATTGATGATGCAGTTTATACAACTTACTTCTGTAATAAGAACCTTTCCATTTTGTACTAACAGGATGGATTTTGTTTTGTGGAGTCTTTCTAAAGATTATGCATTGAAAGATATGAACAGTTTATAAACCTATTCTAGTTTCAATGTGTCTAGTAGCACCTACCTGATTCTCTCAAACTACCATACTATATTAACATATTATTGCATTTTTCCACAGATGGTATGGAGTGAACTGTAAAAACAAGCATGCAATCACATCAATGCAGACTTATTTCCTTAAAATGTCATACTGTATATGATTTATTATGTTAACACTCAACCACATCATATTATTTATGTTCTGTATATTCTGAAAAAGTGCTGCTTGACTGACATCGTCCTTTTTCTTTTGTGAGAAATCAACAAGATAAATGCTTCAACAATCAAAAAAAAAACAATTTAAAAATTCTAACGTTGTCTTTAAAAGTTTATACTTTTCTGATAAATAATCTAAGATACAGCACCCTTGTCTTCCATTTGATATTAATACATGATGTCATACTCAACCATTCTCATTTCCCAAAAATAAATTCCAAGATATTATTTTTAAAACCATAGGCCATCATACTTTCAGACATCACAAGTGTAGCTACCATATTGTCATATTTGTTTTCTTCTTAAAGGTGCAATGCTTGTGAATGGGAAAATAATTTTTATCTAACTGGATTTTTAATTTTTAGCATATAATAAATTTAATGAGAACTAATCTAGCAGTATTGTATTTTACTAGAAGAAATACTATGACTTTAGATTGACTCTGTCATATTTAAGAATACAGCATTTCTTAATGGTAAATACACCAAAATTTCAGAAATAATCCAGAGAAAGAGACTTTCACCTTGGAGTTAAAAGCATGGCAGAAATTCTCCATCACTAACTGTTCATAAGTTTGTACCTCACAAAATGCATAGACAGGAATTTAATATAAAGAATTAGTTCATTTATACAGAAAACATGTCTTAAACACTTCTTTTTGGCAAACCAACATAGGTAAGCAGCTCTGGAACTGCCAAATTAAAATTTGTAAATTTTTAGCAAACTAAGAGTTTACTTTTAGGTTATTATTCAACTGTGGTTGTAATTTAAAACCTGAGGCTGTGCACTGGTTGTTAGCTTAAAATTACCTTTCCTTATAACATTGTGCTTCCATTTTATAACAAATAAAAATTAACAAGAACTAGAAAAATTTGTTGTTGAACAGTGCTAGGACATACAGACAAAAATACTAATACATGTTATCTACTTATAATATTGGTTTAAGTAATATCTAAAGGGATATAATGGACATTAGAAAATGCTTACTTATGACTGAATTACCTACAGCCAAAAAAGTTAAATATGTATCAAATAATGTTTAATTGGATTTATTATATGCACTATATACAGATACTAAATGTCTCAAAATTGTGCCCTATGGATACTTCAATTTTGTTTAGGCAGGTGAGTCTTTATGGAGCAAATAAATTATAGAATCAAATTAGAAAAATGAATGAAATCTTTGTGATTCCTGAAGCAGTAAAATGTTGGTAAAAATGTTTTGGTAAACGAAACTAAAATAACCTAATGTTCAGATCTATATAATTATATAAGATGTCATGTCATGATTGCAATGCATACACACATGGCTCCTGTATCAAATACTATATTTTTAAATAGCAAGTTGATACAGCTTCACCAGTATTATCTCAAACATTCCAGAATCTATTCTACAGTATTTTCAGTTGTGTTTTCTAGGGTGTATGTTTCCAAACATGTCTTTGAAGGCAGACATGTAGAAAACATTGTTGTAAACCTCTAATTTCTGATTAAACTTAGATGCATTAGGTCTTTACCTAATCCTGTTCCTTGTGAATACTGTCCAGTGGTACACTGACAAAATTTATGATTTAAAGGGAAAAAAATGAGGGCAAAAAAAAAAAAAAACCTTTGCATACTTTTTTCAACGTATAAAAACAATTCAATACCATGATCCAAGGAGATGATTAACATTGTTAAGGCTGTATATTCAAGCACTGTATGTTAAAAGAGCAATGGTGTGGAATTTAGGCAGTAAGAAATGTCCTGCATTATGGATGGTACAGTAATTAAAGAATGATGCTTTCAACAGCTGATTGTTGGTATACACTGGCTACTGATAGCAGTACGGTATGGAAGTTAATAAAGGTAGCAGAAGATGGTAGAAATGAATTCTGAAAGATGATAGCCAGTTTTCTCCAGCAGCCAGCCTGGTAAAGAAAACTCATAATCTTGGCCTGCATTTTAAATGAAATACTCTTTTTTCTCTTCAGCATTGACTTGGCTGCCTTCAGCATTGATAATGGCTGTGTCAGCATCTGGTGCATCTTCAGCCCCTTTAGCTTCATTTGTTAAGTATGTTCCTGTGGGTATTGGAAGAAAAAAAAATATATGTCAGTTCTGTGAGACTGGTAAGATAGCCAGCATTAAAGCTACATTCACTTAGGAAGGAGCTTGTGCCAGATTTCTTATATGTTGGAACATATTCTGTAACATAATAAACCACACAATTCATTCTTCTACTGTTGCACACTATCTTTCAGTTTTCAGGTATATATTATAGATGAAGCTGTGGCCAGGTTAACTAGAGACAACTGCCTAACTGGTGTGGGTGATGAGTAGTTTGATTTCTTTAATGATGGATACAGACCATGTGCTCTGTACAGCTGTAGCAATCAGGGTCCTTTGTTAAGATGTTGATAATGATCACATCAAACGTGTCATCCTCATTTTGAAAACTCCCCTTAAAAGTAGATTATGTCAATAGTTTGCTACCTATCCCGTTGCAAAAAATTTACATATTTTCTTCATTAATATGGCCATATGTATATCTACAAAACAACAAACAAAAAATGTTGACCAAATGTTTAACATTATAGTTGAATGTCAGTCTGAGATAAATTATAAACTTTTTTCCTTTTTTCTTTTCTTTCTTTCTTCTTCTTCTTTTTTTTTTTTTCCTGAGCCAGTGACTCACTCTGTGACCTTTGGCTATTGGTTAGACATTATCTTGTTAAACCAAACCAACCTTCATTAAGTAAAATAATCAAGATTTCTATGAAGTAATTTCATATTTAAATCTCTCTCTGTCACATATATACATATACTCATTTAATTGTTCATGATAAAGCTAGTCTTCAGAATGTTTTTTGTTAAACTTAAGATAAGAATACTTTATTAAATATTACCTACCTTTATGTCTTGCCAGATATCGACCAAGCAGAAATATAGAACACAGTGTGACAAATACAACTACAGCCACTATTCCTCCTATAAGAGCATGATCAGGGCCAGTCTGGCCAGCCAGAGCATTGGGATCTAGAGAAGAGAATAAAACATCACACAAATGATGTCTTATTTAAGCATAGAATATATATTTGCATTGGAGTGAGTTCTTTTAAAAATTAGCACATTTCTTTTGAAATAAAATTTCATTAACGTGTATTAAACCAACCATCTAGTCAACAGATATTCATTTGTACAACATACCTGGGGCTATAACATTTGCCACATCAATCACAGTTGTCATTGACTGTACATTTTAAGACTGGATAAACAAATATACATATATAAACTTTTTTTTTTTTTTTTTTGAATGGGAGAGAGAGCACATGAGGGTGGGGAGGGGCAGAGGCAGAGGGAGAGAGAATATTTTTTTTTTTAAGATTTTATTTATTTATCTGACAGACAGAGATTACAAGTAGGCAGAGAGGCAGGCAGAGAGAGAGAGGAGGAAGCAGGCTCCCTGCTGAGCAGAGAGCCCGATGTGGGGCTCGATCCCAGGACTCTGAGATCATGACCTGAGCCGAAGGCAGAGGCTTTAACCCACTGAGCCACCCAGGCGCCCCAGGGAGAGAGAATATTAAGCAGATTCCCCACTCAGCGTGGAGCCTAAAGTGATGCTCAATCTCATGACCCTGAACTGGGATCATGACCTGAGCTGAAATCAAGAGTCCCACACTTAACCAACTGAGCCACCCAGGTGCCAGGTCAAATAAACCTGTATAATTTTGCTTGGCTTATGCTTTTTCTTCCTCTTCTCCTTCTGAATATATGTGTGACTGTGTGTGTGTGTGTGTGTGTGTGTGTGTGTACACACATGTATATTTTTTAGTGTGATGGATACAGCTGTCTCATTAAAAAAATAAAACTGTGTCATGGGAAATGCTGGGATTGAAATGATAACTTGGAATTTATTAACATTTAAATCTTATTTAAAGCTATAGCAATTGATGAACTCCCCAAGGGAGTAAGTCTAGATAGAGAGGAAAAGAATTCTGAAAACTGAACTGAGGAACTCCCGTATCTAAAGTCCTGGAAGAGAAAGTGCTTCCAGCAGAGCTGATTGAGAAGGAGAAAAGAGTGAGATAGAAAAATATCCCACAGAGTACATTATAGTTGATCAAAGGAATGAACATATTTCAAGGAGAGGAGGTTGTTAAAAATTGGGTTAAATGTGATTGACAGAAGGAGGAAAATGAATACACAGTGTAGAGGATTAACTGCCTATTTGACTTGTAGTTTTAGAGAAAGTAGCTGGAGAGATACAGATTAATAATAAACTTTCATATTTGGTCTCTAGTAAAATTACAGGAAAGACATGAACCCAGCAAAAGATAGCCAGTTTTCAAGCAGAAATGAAAAGATCAAAAGAAAACCTAGACAACTGGGAACTTCAAAAGTTTAGAAAATCAACTATCTACAGAAGCCACACAATAAGGGATAAAACTGAGTAAGCTCAGAACAACAAAACCCACTAAGGCTCAGCCTACTGCAAAGATCAGGTTAAGTATACTGTCTACCCTCCCAAGACCATGTTGCCAATATCCTTATAGTAACTACTTATATTCTAAAGGAGGGATTTAGAGGACGGGGAAAGTAAAGAAATAAATTAGGCCTGGAAATTATGCTTTCAAAAAATCTTAAAGTATGATAATAGGCACATGAATATGACATATTAGGAGTCTAATGTGTTTTTAATGAAACTATTATGAGAAAGTAGCATATATTTAGATAGGGGGGGAAAAGTCTACTTAAAACTTCAAACAACCTCAGTGGTTTGAGGTTGAATGCAAGAGGTAGAGTATAAAAGATGTGCAGTTCCCATGAAGAACATATTCCCAAACATGCACTCCAAATGTGACCATGGAATATAACTGACATGTTTATATTCTCATGGGGTAGAATTGCAGGAAGCAAATACGTGTACAGAAGAGAATTCCATTTCTTCAAGGAATTACAACTACTGCCAAGGCAGATGGATCCCTTAAGGCTCGTCTGGCATGTTTTCATAATTGTTATGGATAATGACTATTCAGTGATTCCATTCTTTATTTCCAAATAGGAGCACTTATATTAAGAAGCACTTCCTCATGGCTTTGTTCTTGCACTGTATTTTGTGTATGGGTAGAGAGGAGCATTAATAATTTGTCTTCTGATTCATTTGTCTCCAGACTAATATATCCAGATATGATGAAGAGGATATTTTGGGTATTTGAAGATCTTAGGCTTTGAGTTGGTTACATTGGCTTGATGGGACATTAGGTTGTCTCTTTGGACAGAGTATGGCAGTTGCTGGTGTCAGAAAAAGAGGTGAAAAAATATTTGGTGATCAGAAGGATATATTGGGGAAGATATTTCTAGCTAATAACAAACTTTTTCCTCTTCTTTCCATGCACAGAGCTAAGCATTTTCCAGCTTCACTTCAGTTGAATGTAATCATGCGATCTGTGTTCTGGACAACAGAATGAAGGTACAGCCAATAAAAATGTCCCACATGCAACTCTCCAGGGTGATCTCAGGAGATATGAATTGAAAATGAGAGAAGCTACAAGAGTAGGTACGAAAATAGATTATTCAGTCTCCACCTGGAAGAAAATTGCCCAACTAAAAGTACATGCATCAAACTGCACAAGGGAGAAAATAAATAAATAAATAATAAAATAAAAATTATAAAAAGTTTATTTTAAAAACACTGTGTATTAAAAAGTTAATCTGTTATGGAAGCTGTTGTTAATGTACCTTTTTATTATATATTTCTTGTATTTTCCTTAATTTCTGGCATTGGCTGTAAATATAAAAATTATAAAAAAAGAAAAACAGGAAGAAAATGAAGCAAAAAATAAACCTGTCATGTCTTAGAATTCCCCAATCTTATTCCTTGTTTAGACACTTCAGAACCAGTTTCAAGCCCCACTTCTTGCTTAAGTCCCCAAATGCAGATAGTCATAAATCATTTCCAATTTGTTTGCTGAATATCGCTCAGAACTGAGCACTCTTTGGGGGAACTGAGAAATCACTCCTGTTCATACATCTCTGTACCTATCTCATTTCCTGAAGGTAAATTCTGAAACATGCTATTGCTGAACCAGTTGGCATAAACATTATTTAAAGGCATTTGATAAATAGTGCCGAATTATGTTGTAGAAAGGTGGTATGAATTTATCCTGTAGCATCTACATCTGAAGGATTCCCCCACAACACTAACATCAGATATTAAAATTTTTTTAAAAAATTGCCAATGTAGTATTGCTAAGTGTTAAATATTTAGTATTTATAAGTTTCCATAGATGTGTCTAACTACTTTTGCCCATATGAATTCATTAATTTGAAATGGATGCTTATTCATTTTACCATTTTTCTATTGAAATTTTCTGTTTCAACAGCTTTCTCCATAGAAAGATGAATATTTTTAGTGAGTTTTATTTATTCTTCATTATTATCTTTTCAGTGATGGATAAGGATTATAACTTTATGTAATCAAATCTATCAAACTTTTGTGTTATGATGTCTGACTTGTGGGTCATGATTTGAAATACTTTTGCCATGATGAGGTTATACACATATACATTTGTGCTGTCATCTAACATTTTTATTGTCATATTTTAATCTACCTAAAATGTATTTTGGTCTATGGTTTGAGGCTAAAGTATAAAACAGAACAGAACAGAAGGAAGGAACTCCTTTCCTTCCTTCCCTCCCTTCCTCCTTCCTTTTTTTGAGAGTGAGCTGAGAGGGGCAAAAGGAGAGGAAGAGAGAGAGAATCTTAAGCAGCCTCCATGGCCAGTGCAGAGCTTGACACAGGGCTCCAACTCACAACCCTGAGATCATGACCTGAGCCAAAATCAAGAGATTTTGATTTGTCAAGAGACAATTAACAGACTGAGCCACTAGGGACCCCTGTACTTTATTTTCTAAAGTATTATGTCTGGTATTTGTCAAGATTATATTTATCATTTTCGTTTTATGACCATGAAACCTACTCAGTTTCCAACTTGTTTAAATAGTGTTTAAGTTGTTCTGTTAGAGTTTGCTTTTTTCTTTCTTTCTTTCTTTTTTTTTTTTTTTTAAATCTATTTATTTGAGAGAGAGAGTGAGCGTGAGGGGGAGAGGTCAGAGGGAGAAGCACTCTCCGCCGTGCAGGGAGCCTGATGTGGGACTTGATCTGGGGACTCCAGGATCATGAACAAGAGTGGAAGGCAGTTGCTTAACCAACTGAGCCACCCAGGTGCCCCAGGTTTTTCTCTCTATTATTGATACCAGTATGTATGACAATATCATCTTGATTCTGACGATCTCAGAATTGCAGCAAAAATCCAGAGGGACAAGCTGGAATCCTTCTTTTGACCATGGTAGGTCTCTTTACTCATCCCAATATCTAGAGTTATTTTTACATTTTCTATTTATCTAAAATTTGAAAGCAAACTGCAGTACACATCTCCTCATAAGAAACTTTCATGATAACAACATTCTTGAATGTTGGATATTTAAGTATTACCTTGTACAATATATTAGTACAATGAATCCACACTCAGATTCATTATAATTCAGAACAATTAGTCAGTGTTCTGGCTCTTTGTTTTCCCTCACTCCACCAAGATAAATCTGAAATCATTTAGGTTTTTTTTTTTTTTTCCATCATTTAAGTGACCTGCTTTTTCTAAATGACTGCATTCTTTGTTTTTTCCTCCACTGTATTTTGATATTTTACCTAGATACATTTTGTCATTTGCCTCAAGTCAAAATGTTTTTTTCATTTGGAAACCTACTTTTTAAAATTAAAATCAAATTAGTTCATTTGATTTGAGATTATGAATTCTTTTTTTAACTCTCCGTTTGATTAATAATTACTCTTTTTTTCTATTTTCTTCCTCAGGAAATCCACATATGTCCTAGTAGAAAATTCATATTTTATGTTGCATATGTGTCATTCCCTCTTTACTATTTTTATAATCATTTTACTAATTTACATTTTGTTTTAGTTATATTTCCCAAGTTTATCTTATGTTTATTTGATTTCACTTTCTACCATAGATTTTCCTTATTTCTTCCAAAAGAATTTTGTTATTGATTGTGACTTAGGTTTAACCACACTATTTAGTCCCACTGTGTACTTACTAGTAGATGTTTTAAGTAGTTGCATACTATTGACAATAATAAGTGGCAGTTTTATAGTATTCTCTTTATTGTAGTATAACAATTCCATTTAAACATCTGGGAAAATGCTTTTCTTTGTTGAGCATACATTATTTCTCTTCTTTTACTGAAAATATTTTTCAATGGATACAAATTAACTTTTATTCTGTTTACCCATACTTGCATTTTCTTTATTATTAATGTTGAAATGTTTTGAAGAAGGATTCTTTGTTCTGATGCTGGTAATTATTCCTGCTCAGTTTTAATGCTGCAAATCTATCCACCTACAGAAACTATCTTTAAAATAAAATATATATCATATGGCATCTGTACATAGTGGGTAGACTAGAAAGAGAGTCTTGGGATGTAGATCATTACTGGTAAGAAATTTCACTGATTTATTTCATGTATTTTGCCTATAATCTTCATTATCACAGTAGAATCTCAGATATGTGGACCATTCTCCCTTTTCTCTGTACAGTAAAACAATCTTTTTAGAATTTGTTTAAATAAATTTAAATTTATAGTGTTTTCATTTCATATATTATCACTGTGTTTTAGATACATTTATAGGTATATTAATAGGACTTTCAGAGAAAGTAATGCAAACACATTTATTTGACTCTATTCATTAATATTCTACATATACTCATAATCTGTGAAGTAAACACTTCAAGTTTTAGCCTTCACCTCATCAGCAAAATAAGTCAACATATAGTCCCAGAATTTTTAAGGTTTCAAAGATATGATGGATATAGATGTTACTCTGCACATCTATTTGTGAATTTATTTTTTTTAAATGAACACTGTTGGCTATGTTTTTCATTTCCCTCCTTAACTGTTAGAGCTAAAAGTCTGTCTTTAATTTCTATTCTTAACAACTAAAACAAATGATTGAAATTGAGGATCAGATAAGTATCATCCTAACAACGAAAAATAATATATAATTTAAATGGATTAGTCTCGGTAGGAATCTCTTATATATCCTTTCTCTCATATCTCTCTTACTGTCATAGCAATAAAAAAATAAAAAAAGAAGTACAACCTTCTGAAGCTTCTTTAGTGATAGCTGAGTCTTCATTATCATTCAGATAAATACATCATATATCTTAGACCATTATTCATTCTCAAGTGTTAGTCTATGATTTGAGGGAGTTAGTCTATTAACACTGGAGTAAGTAAATCCCAATGGATTTGGCAATAATTAGCATTCTCTTTAGTTGACAATGCACAAAACACAAAGCATATTGTAGAACTAAAACTTTCTGAATTTAACATTTTTCAATTAGGGTTACTGAACACTTAATAAAGGTCTCCAAAGAGAAAATTATGTCAAATAATAATATTTAGGTTCATAATTTCTGATATTTAGAAGGGTAGAAAGTAATCTTATAGTTTTATTTAACACCTTAACAAGGAGAAACCTAAATTTTAATGTAATTCTATCTTTGAAATCATTGCTGGGGGTTTCTATCAAGTAGCTTGTCTGTCATAAGTTCCCCTTTAAAATGAAAAGTATAAACTCCAAAGAAAGAACATCTGACTTTCTAGGATCACATCATGCAGAATTCATAAATGCTACATAGTTTTTAATTCAAGTGTTAGAATTATTTTATGATAAGTAATCTTATAAGTTATCATATATGATTTCCAGCTTGAAAAAAATGGTAAGAAGAAGTAAAACTAAGATCATTTTATGTAAATATTTTAAAATTAGTTTTCAAGCCTCTTTTTAAGAGAATGATTTTTCATTATATATTAAAATATATGTGTTTTCAAGGTCACATTTGGATTAACAATTGTAATTTTTTTAAACGATAAGATTCTAAGGATGTGTACTATAATAAACATGCTAAGTCACTCATGAAACTGATAAAAAGTTTTTACTGTTTTCTTATTGAAATCTAATAAATACTATCTACAAAGCTTTAAATACCAGGGTTCAGATTATACATTCATTATCAATAGTTCAGTACCAATTTTTTAAAAGATTTTATTTATTTATTTGACAGACAGAGATCACAAGTAGGCAGAGAGGCAGGCAGAGAGAGAGAGAGAGAGAGGAGTAAGCAGGCTCCCCACTGAGCAGAGAGCCCGATGCAGAGCTCGATCCCAGGACCCTGGCATCATGACCTGAGCCAAAGGCCGAGACGTTAACCCACTAAGTCACCCAGGTGCCCCCATAGTTTAGTATCAATTTTAAAAATATGGAGTAATGAATTGGATACTAGACCAGAAAACTGCCAATTAAGTTTGAGACTAAAATAAAGAGATATCTTTGACAAATCTAGGAATAGAATTCAATGTCAATATTGAAAAATATTAGTAAGAAAAAGCTGGAACAAATACAAGAATTAATGAAAGAAACAGTGCCTCTTATAGAAAAGTCACTAAATAGTTCCCTAGTAACAATCATCAGTCATTGGAAGTCAAGATTTAAATGAATCAAGAACAGAATAGTACAAATTTAGACCAAATATGACCAGACTGCATGATAAGAGACATTTCAACAGTAAATCCACTTATATTTTGTACCCATTTGGGAGGATGTTTTAAAGTGATTGAAAACTCTTGGAGAAATTTCCGTTTAACTGTAAAATGGTTCAAAAGTATGAAATTTAACTCAAAAATAAGTGTAAAGCTGGGATTGTCACAGTTAGAAATAGAAAGCATAAATAAATGACTTTTCAAGTTTAGTTTCCCTAAGTGATTCTGAATCATAATCAAATGACATCTAGCATTTCTACTGAATCTTCTCTTGCTGGGAATGTACTTGCTTTGTGTATTTAAGACTTTAGAAATAGGTTATTCTTATTTTAAGAAACGGCTATGGACTGAATTGTACTTCCCACGAAATCCCTATGTTGAAGCACTATTCCTCACTGTAGTGGAACTTGGAGATGGAACCATTGGGAGAATACTAGGTTTAAATAAGATCATGATGGCAAGGCTCTCATGGTGAGATTAATGCCCTTATAAGAAAAGATACCAGAGCTAAGTCCCCCTCTCTTTCTCTTTCCCTCCCTCTCTCTGTCTCTCCCGCTCTGCCATGTGAGGACACAATTTGAAGGTAGCTCTCGGCAAGCTAGGAAGAGAACTTTCTCCAGAACCTGGCCATCTTAACCTTCTAGCTTCCCGAACTGTGAAAAGTAAATTTCTGTTGTTTAAGGCAATCAATGGTATTTTATTTTTGGCAGCCTGAGCTGACTAATGTGGAAACCGTATTATGATCTTTTTCATGTGTTCTCTCACTTGACTTATGTAAAAATTTGAGGCCATAGAAAATAGATTTGGGGAAGTTTGGATAATCCATACTCATTCCCAGCCAATTTTTTTGGAGACAAATAGAAGACACAAGACTATACCAATCAATTTCTTTTAGTGAGTTCCCTGTGATTGAGTTGTACATTGTATTAGGTGCTGTAGTGAGTTAACCCTGAAAACCCCTCAATATGCTCACCCACCTATGTTTCACAGTGGTTAAGATGTAATGATTGACACCCAGAACATCAGATGAAATAAATCTTGGAATGAAACTATGTTGTACTGTGTACACAAATAAAAGGAAAACCATAGAATAGAAAAAAAGTCAGTTAAAGTCTTCAAGTCAAAGAATTGCTCACAAAATCCTAGATTTACAAATTGTTTATACCAAACCTTAAACCACTTACTGCTACTGATTTGACTTTAAACAAGTTTCTTAACCTTTTCATCTTTAAAATGTGAATAATTCTTATTTTCCAGGGTTGTCAAAGATTAACTGTGTTACTGTACATAAAGAGCTTAAAGGCATATTTGACACAATGTAATGTAAGCACTATCTAACAGTTATATGCGGGGGAGGAATGTGGAAAGTATAAATTGCTGTGTAGAAAAATGTAGGTTTCCTTTTTCAACTTATACAAAACTCATTCAGGACTTTTGCTCTACATGATAATGGTGAACTGTTCTAAGTGTCTGAATATTTGAAAAATGGGGAGGGGATATTATTAGAAGAAAATTTGCATAACATGAGATTGAAGAAAATGAAACTAGTGGGAGTTTGATGGGTGAGGATTAAATGAGAGAATAATTTATTGACTCTTTAATCTATGCCAGGTTCTGTTTTATAAATGGCTTATTTTATTCAAAGCATGCAAAGTGTTGACTCAGAAAATCATAGTTATTATTAATATAAAGATTGATGAACTATGGGACAGCTTGTCTAAGCAAGTTTTTGGGATAGTTTTTGAAAGACTTTAAAAATAATTATGAAAGTCAGTTTTTAGAATGTGTCAGATGACTTCTATTTTGAGAACAAGTTTGTTAAAATATTTTTTCACACAATTGTATTTTCTTTTCTTCTGTCATGAAGAGGCATTCACTGCCCATCCTGGGTAAGTGACTTGACTTCCTGTTAGTGTTGTTTCTTCATCCCTTAAAATATTCTTCTTTCCCTATGCCTATGTAAAGTCCAAACAACATTGACTGGCTCCCCCTGTCAATTAGTCCTGAATTGTTTCATTCAGAAATGGCTTTTCTCTTGAATTAATTCACTTGCTTTAGTTTTATGTTCCCCAAAGAAGTTTACTTGACAGAAGTTTACTTGAAGAGGAAAGTTATATCTTATATTTGTAAAATCACCGAAATAAGAATTTTACACAGTTCTTAGAACCCAGCAGACTGAATGAGTGAATGGATAATATTAAATTCTTATACTAAATTCCAAACAGAACCTGGATCTTTAGATACCATTTGCTGTGCTGAGCAATAAATCACTACTCTTTCATGGCATTAAATTATTGGTTAAAAAATAATAATGCTGTTACTATTTAAATATTTTAGAAATTAGTACTAAGTAAAAATGGCTCATCCAGATTTGTACTTAATGCTTTGGATGATTTGGTCCTAACATTAAATTTGAATTCTTACTATGTATTTAAGGGCCTATTTTACTTTTTCTAAATGGAGTAATGCTTCAGAAAGAAAGTCACTATTGCAAAACCTTAGAAATAGTTATACATAATTTACTGATAAAAATATATTGTCTTTTGGCAGTATATGACATTTGCAAAGTCCCTAGAGGAAAATATATCAGAATATTCACTCAAGGATCATCTATTACCTTCTAATTTTATGTACAATCACTGTTCTAACAAAAATACTTAAGAACAATCTCTAAAGGATAAAAAAACATGAAAATATATTGTTCTTTGTATATGTACAGTGATTTACACATAATTTTAACTATGAACAATGTGTATAGGGACTCTAAATCTATGGATTCTAACTTAAGGTTACATCATACAGCAGGTTTTCATTAATAGGAAAATTCCCGGCAAGTGCAATGCTTAGCCTTTCTTCTGCCCCCAAAATTGTGTTCCATTATCACTCTCATAAATACACATGTTGCCACACATTTCTAGATATAATAGCATCTATGCCTTCCTATTAAGAAAGATTAGGACAATAATTATAAAATTATTTTGTTTGTTTTGTTTTGAATTTAGTGTTTCAAGGTTATTTCGCTTAGAGATATCATCAATTTATAAACTGTTTTAGCAAGTGAGGTGTGATTATCAGTGACACAAAAGTGAAGTGTTGCTACATCCTACACAGACTTTATACACTGCCCTATAAATTCTCTCCAGCAAGAATTGTCTCCACTCAAGATCTGTTAACATTTTTTATGAGTTATAGGTTTCCTAATTATATAACAATTGATTTCATTAACGGTATTATAGATAGTTAACAATACACTGGACCTAAACAACATATGCACTTGAATAAGATTCTCTATTTGTCCTAGAGAACTAAAATTTAAGTGGAAAATTTCTCCCAAAAAATGTGTTCTTGTTTTTGGATAAACTAGGCTCCAGCACAAATCTCTTTATTTTGCTAATCTTCCACTCTCAGGATACTATTTCTTTGACTACTTCAAATGAGGAAACTTTTCAGCTCTGAAGAATTTGAACAATCCAGAGAGGGCTCTTATCCAGCAGAGTAGCCAAACTATTAGGAGCAAGGGCCCTTCACAAACGCTTCACCTCATTTAGCACCGACATCCAAAAGGGGAGAGAACTTCCAGAAGGTGATTACCTGTGTGATAACAGGAGGAAGGTGAGAGAGGAATGTTCTTTAAGGTTATCTATGAGATCAAGGGAACAAAACAAGGTCTTAGGTAGCCATGGGATTATTTACTGCTTGAACAAGTTAGTTAAGTTATCTGTTAGGCAGAAGACATGGAGTGTAATTTTACTGCTTTAAACAGTAGTCTCTCTTTAGGATGAAGATCTGAAATAGTATCATTCAGAACGAAAAGACCCAAGTATCACTTCAGTTTGACATTCTTAGAGTTTCACTGTTCTACAGCTATCAATAAGGATGTATACCTTTTCGGCCTTCCTCTAAGAGTTATTGTTAATATGGAGCCTGTACATGTAAGTCACATCTAACAGGTGCTCAATATATAATATAAAATAATGAGCTTTATTAAGGTTAGAGACTATAAACCTGTATTTTGTAGTTTTACTTTTTTTTCAGATAAAATATGCTTACATTCATTCTTCAGTGTGCAATTTCTCTTACATTTATGCGATCTATAGAAGTTGCTGTATTTTTTATTCTCTTGCCTCATGTCTTTCTCACTAGGAACTGTTCTGCCTTCAATTTTAACAATACCTAACTCTTTGCACATCACTGGTCTCAGCCTACACACATAAAATAAATAAATGGGAACAATCATTAAGAAGGTAGACAAATTACTAGTATATGACATTGCCATATGTCTATGTTGGCAATGTACTCTGTGCAAATCTAAAAGAATGAATTAAAGTATTTTTAAGCAGACTGGAAGTTAAAGAATTTGTATGCCGTATTTTCTGTGGAAGAGTCAAATCTAGATTTAAGCCTATTTCTTCTTAAACTAAATTAAAAAGAAATGGCCTAATAGTAACTAAAGGAAGTATTTATCGGAGAAAACCATAATAGGGCAGATTTAATTTCAAAACACTTAGAAAATATAAAGAATAAATGTTTGACAATGAGAATATTTATAACACTCAACATTAGTCTAAAAACTTTAGTCTGGAGCAATTGTTTATGTCAATTCATAGCAGAAATGACTGCAATGGAAGAATAAATATTTAAAATGATGAGGAAGGATCACCTGGGAATATGTCCATTTTTTTTACTGGGCCAAGTTATTAGAAACACAGTACCACTGCTACTAAAATAATTGCCCTTCAGAAACCAGTCAGCTCTGAAATGTGTGCTATATTACTGGTCAAATTCAGTCAAATGAATAGCCTTGTATCTATTAATATTTTTAAATTGATTACCCTGGTATTAATTACAATAGTCATACTGACTATGTTCATAAAAGTTTTAAAACTACTATAAATGGTCATTGAACAAGTTCTCCAGTTACAATAAAGAATATATTCTAAAGAATATAAAATACACATTCTCTTTATATATCATTTAGAAGAGACTGTCACATACCAGTGGGAAAAGCTTATGTATGTTTTAAATTTCAAATCTTAAGTTTACTGGACTCTTACTCCAGTATTTTTTCATATACTAAATTATGTTCAAATAGAAAGTAAATCTCTCCTATTTCACCCTTACTGGTCTTTCATAAAATAGCTGTTGGACCTGTATGTTACTTAAACTCTCTCTGCCTCAGTATCCACATATATAACACAGGTAAGAGGCACAAAGAACTTTTGTGTGAAATATATATATACATATATATATATATATATATATATATATATATATATATATATCTTGGAACAACCTCTGTCCATAAAAGATAATGATTATGGTTAATATTTATTAAGAAGAATTTTTTATCATTTTATTAAATGTATTCAATGATTAACTTATTTTATCCATAAGCCGATCTTATAACATGGTTACTATTTTCATGTCAAATTTAGTAGATTTTATAGTAAATATTCAATAATTCTTTTTATCATTTAACTTTGGTACCAATCTCCAAACTGAAAATGGAAACTAACGCAAGCTGAATTAGACTGTTATGAAAGCATTCTCATTGGAGGAAAAGTGTCATGGAAAGGTTATATCATGACTAATGTATATTAAAAACTAACTGATGTCTGCACAGAAATGATCATGTGAACAACTTTCTCAAGTTTAACAAGGGATTTCATTCCTGAGATTCTTTGCTTTCTCTGTGTTGTGTTCTCTTCTTCTCTTCTTCTTCTTCTTTTGGTTGTTGTTCTCTTTTCATACCATTTCAGGAGAAGATTGGAAGATAAGAATCAAGGACCAAACATCACTGGGTGTCCTCTTTACCCCATAATCCTGAATTTATCTTCCAAAATGGCCAAGGCTGGTAAACAGTGGCTAGACTTAACAAATTCACCAATAAATTTATTCCAACCCAAAAGATTTGTAGAAAAATATGTTTGGAGTTCAAATTACAGATTTATAAGAAAAAATCAGTCTCTTAATTTAATTGATAAGTTATAATAAAAATTGACCAGGATAGCTCAAACATTATATTATGGAAAGCAATTCAGAATGTCACTTCTTTTTCTTGGATCTATTGAATATATTTATTTACCCAACTATAGGAAGAACTTTGGAAGAAGGCTGTATCAAATTTAGTGATTTCTTCTAACATGAATTCGAGGAAAATATCAGTGTTAAACTCCAAGGTAGTTAACTCTTGGATATCTGGCTCAGTTGTACATAATTTATATATTTGATATCTGTCAAGAGCTGCCATATCCTCACCGTCATTAACCTCACAGACATCAATAATTAAGTGATCAGATAGCTCTCAGATCTAGACACTGGATATGACAGAAGAAGTTGTGTGCATATTTGTGAGTATAAAATAAACTCTGTTGTTCCCAAAATAAATAAAAAGTTTGCATGAAACATACCATGCTTAATATATACAATGCTTTCAATTTAAGCACACATGAATTTGCATATTTCATGAAATAATTGACTGCGTTTTTTTAAATTTAAGAAATAAGTATGCAAAGCGCAACTAAGCCTGTAACAAACTCTTCAGTGGAATTTGACTTAAATATTAATGAGTGGCAGATATGCTCATAAAATAATTCTGCCCTTACAAATTAATATGAAGTACGATTATATGTAAAATTTTGTCCTACATCATTGTTAAAAAGCACTGGGCCTAAATTCCTGTTATGCATAAAATATAATTACTCATTTTAACAACTATTACATACACAGCACTTTGTAGAGCAAGCATACAAATGAAAAGACCTAACTGAAAGTTCTGAGATACATTTACTAAGGTCATTTAAACTATACTGAAAAAAATTTAAGTGACAAGATTAAAATACCTGCAATTTGTATTCTAAACTCTGTCTTGTGGTCATGAACATAGTGGTTTTTTTTTTTTTTAAGATCTTATTTATTTATTTGAGAGAGAGTGAGAGCATGAGAGGAGAGGAGGTCAGAGGGAGAAGCAAACTCTCCATGGAGCTGGGATTCAGATGCGGGACTCAATCCCAGGACTCTGGGATCATGACCTAAACCGAAGGCATCACTTAACCAACTGAGCCACCCCGGCGCCCCAACATAGATTTCTAAAACTTTTTTGAAGTGGTACCTAATACCTAAGACTGTCCTAGAATTTTAATGGAAGAGACTTATATCTTTCTTCTAATTAAGCATTACACATACAATTTAGAAGAGATTATGTCCATAGATACCACTAGATATATAACCTAAAATAATCATATTCTAATTGTGATTGGAAACTTAGTGTAGTTTAATCATTCTTCCAAGGTTAGCAAAATTGTTTATTTCTGTTTTGATAATAAGTGGAGTGCTGTTTAGTTCCCTCCTTTCTTCTTTGTCCCACCCTCCACATAAATTCACTTTTTCCACATTCTTTCCTATTAGCTGTCATTCACTGAGTTCAAATTGCCTAACAAGATACCATATCAAGAAAATAACAAAGAACAAACTTATTTTCTCAAGATCATATTGTAAGGCTACAGCTCAGCACCAGAAATGTTAATATCTGCCTCTCCATTTTGTTCACTGATTCATAACTGTTTTTTCTTTAATATGAAAGAAACTTTAAGTATTTTTTACCTGTAAGATTTTCTGTTGACATTAAGTATAACGGGGGGGGGGGCGTGGAAGTCTCTGGAAGTCTCTGGAAGCTTTTACCAAAGCAAATTTAAAAACTTGCTTTTTATGGAAAAAAAAAAAAGACTCACCATAAAAGTGAGAGTAAATTAATCAAAGTCTCAGTTAAGTCTTCTCTTATAGTTAGAGAGGCTCAAATTGGATTCAACCAACTATGAATTGGATGACCTTGGACAATTTACTTAACTCTCACTGAGTCTTGGTTTATATTTCTGTAAAATATTATCTTAACTGATCATCTTATAGAATTGCAGTGAAAGTGAAAGAACATCTGACATGAAAAGTTCTTATCATGGTGCCCAGCAGAGAGAATCAATATGTTATCCTTGCTTATACAATTGATACTTTTCAAGATTTACCTAATTTGAAATCATAGTTAGTGAAACCAACAGAAATAAAGAAGTCACCAAACTTAAAGACATTCTTAACTGAGAGGTAAAATAACCACTAAATAACTGTAGTGTATACCATATTAACCTAAAGTTAGGGAAAAAAAAAAGATAATTTATTGATAGGGTGATTTTGTTTTTTAATTAGCATTTTAATTAGAATAAAAAATCTTATGCAAGTTTACTATGACAACAGTAATCGCTATTAATAGAGTTTTAATCAAGCAATAAAAATTTTGAAGTCATTTCAGAATATGCATGTGATTTAACTGACTGCTTATTAGTTATGTCATCTTATGTTAATAGAGACCTATTATTTTTCTTTTTTTAGTTATAGCTCACTTTATGGATTTCAAAATTTTAATTACATTTTTCTCTTGAAAAACATCAACAATATATAAGAAGATGCCACATTTTTGTGAATACTTTAGGAGCTGTATGTGTGTGTGTTTCTTTTTTTAAATTCCTTTTTTCTGACTTTGAAAATAATATAACATAATCATAATACAAATTTCTAAATGTTAAAGAAATATGTAACATTAAGTTGAAGTCTTTTTTAACCTCCATTCTCTAGAGAAACCTCCATCCATTTTATCATTCATATTACTTAAATGATTTTTATACATACTAACATGGCTCGGTTTTGCTTATTCATATTTTAGCACCATGTAAAACTGTTGAAGTAGAATAGTCAGGATTTATTCATCTACTATTAAATAAAGTTTTGCTATCTAACACTTTTCTCATTGGAATATTCTAAAAAGTGGACTCTGTGATAATCTCCTTTTCCTATCACTAATCCAAGAAAATGTCATATACTTTCACTTACACTAAATTTAGGTGTAGCAGATATTCAGGATCTTAGGTTTGGCATTAGAAATGTGAGTGTATTTTACTTCAGTGTGTCCTTATTGGTGTTTTGTTTATTATTTTTTGTAAGACATTAGCTGTATAATTTATACTTCACTTTACTTAATACTCATTGTAGTAACACGAGTGAACAAAAGAATAAAAGAATAAACAATACTGTGGACTGATCAGAAGCCCCTTTCTCCTCTTACATAGATTAACAGAGCTTTTACTTTATCTTACTTCCTTGAGGTACCATGTGATTTGTAGCATTACTCTAGTCTAGGCAATGATAGATGGAAATTCTACCCAGAGGGTCAGGATTACATCAGTTTGCAACTGACAAACTCATTTCCTGACTTCTCTTGAGACACTAATAAGGCCTTGAATCAAAGGTCCAGTGTAATTACCATGTGTATTTCAGATTAAATAAATGTGATAAAAGCTTCCATCTGGCTGTTGATCAAACATGTGGGGAGATGCTGATTTCCAGTGACATATTGCAATATGCCTATTGTAACAGTCCCTGATGACTTCCTGTAAATTACTTACATTTGGGATTACTTGATTTAGGCAGACAGAAATATTACTCACTTCTTAAGTGCTGCTCAATGGGAGTTTGCAAGATGTAGTCTAATCTTATACTTGTTAAGGAAGACATTAAGAAATAACGGAGCCATGTTTGTTTTACTAAATGATGGTTCTGCTCAAACTACTTGAAAAAGCTAAACTTAATTTCATATCAACCAGGAACTTGATGTTCTTGATGACAGAAGACTACATCTAAAGGGATTGGAAATTAAGATACTAGATAAATGTTTGATTGTATTAGAGAATGCCCAAATTTTGATAAATGAATGAAATCTCGATATTTACTTTAGCAAACAACATCAATAGCATAGTAAAAGTATTGAGAGCTAAGTGAATTTTTGGTAAAAAATTTCAGATATGTTTTGTCAGTCACTTTTATCATGAAGATATTTATGCTTTAAAGGGGAAAAAAAAGGAATACACTGGCTTCTGATTGTAGGAATACTGAAAGGAATTTTTTGGGGGGTTGGTTATTTTGGAGTAAAGTAAAAATAAGAAAAGCCAACCAAACAGCTGTCATTTGCCTGTGAGGAAAAATTCACAGTTAATTCCTGGTATTTATATGAAGGTAAAAGACTCCAGGTATCATCCAAGGACTCAGGATTTTTCAGTCATGGCACTAGTGACAATTTGAGCTGGGTAAATTTTGTGTGTGTGGGGGGTTCTGTTCTGTGCTTGGCCTCTACCCAGTAGATACCGGACTCCCCAACATGGTTACAATGAAAAATGTCCCCAGACAATTGTCAAATAATTCCCTATGGGGCCAAACTTCTGGTGGTGGTTCAGAACCAGTCATCTAGGTAAGTTTGCTTTTAGATGCAGAAGGTATACGGAGGATAGTTAAAAAAGAAAAGAAAAGACAATTATCAACTATTAAGCCCTTTAACACTTATGTAGTATTGCATAGATTTATGTAGTATGGCATAGATATTACATATTTTAAAAATAAAACATCACAATTGAAAAAACTACCAAATATTAGAAAAATATACTTATAAATGGTCAGATGTAAACAAAGTATTCAATCAGGGTGTGTACAGGAAAGCTAAAGAAAAAAAGAAAAACTAATATAATCTAGGTTAACTAGTTACATACACATACAATGTTATGGCTTTTTATAAATTTTTAATACAATGGTTTTTAATATGAATTTATTGAACTGAACTGTACTATATTCATTGCGTTAGGTTGAATCTTGAGCAAGAAAATGACGCTAGACAGAATAGCATAATGGTTGAGAGGGTGGGTTCTGGACTTGAATATTCTGAGTCAGAATTTGACCTTGTCACTTTTAAGCTGTGACTTAGGACAAATAAGAGCATCTCTGTGTCTGAGACTCCTCAAGTATAAAATGAGGACAACAATAGTATTTACTCTGAAGGGTTACTGTAAGAATTTAATAGTCTTACCTACATAAAACACTTAATAGTGCCTGGCACATTGAAAGAAATATATATATTTATATATATTTTTATATATATATATATTTATACACACACAAACATATGTATATATATGCATATATATATACTATTAATTGTATGAATATATTAACATTATATAGTATTATATCATATAGTATCATTTATATTATATAGTATTATATTATAATTATTATATTATCATGTTATTGTATTATATTTTATATATTATATCATATATTATATTATAATTATATGATTAATATAATTATTATGTATCATTATGTATTATTATAGCTTTTTATAATATAAAGCAGTTCAATTTAGCAGCATATTATGATAAATTCCAGGGTAGTTGGGAATTGGCTTATGAATTCATTCAGAATTGTTTTCAATAACTCAGAATCCCTTCAAATTGAAAAGGAGCCATTGAAATGCCAGCCTTTATAAAAGAACAAAGGAAAGGATGATTCTAGAGATTAAAGACCAATATATTTATCTTCAAATTCCAGAAACACTGGTAGAACAAATTAGCCAATCAATTTAAATCACTAGCAGCTTGTTAG
Source organism: Lontra canadensis (assembly GCF_010015895.1). Classification (NCBI taxonomy): domain Eukaryota; kingdom Metazoa; phylum Chordata; class Mammalia; order Carnivora; family Mustelidae; genus Lontra; species Lontra canadensis. Next base: position 2,428,574 of record NW_022631074.1, on the reverse strand, counting down.
CCATCCTTCCCACTCCTAATGATAACAGTTCCTATGGAAATAATAAGTATACTTTTTGCACATATATGTACTCTTTCATGAGCTTAATACAGCTGTAGAGCCTAAGAAGGGCACATTGCCGTTCTACCTTCTAGATTTTCTTTCTAAATGTTTATTCTCTCTGATTTCCAAATATCTGTTGCTAGAGGCAGGAAAGTATAATGGAAATATCATATAAGTATAGGTAGAATCTCACCTGGCAATTAACTAACTTTATAGCCTTAGGCAAATTGCTTAACAATGTTGTGATCTGTGACATCTAATTCTGAGACTGAGTGAGGTGGGGGAGGGGGAGATGAAGAGGAGGTAGATGCCAACTAAACTATGTTAATTAAGTTAAATCATGAAAAATGGTCATTCCTATTGGTCCTACTCCAACTTGGAAAGGAAGTCATAGAATTTAAAATTATAAGAAAATTTTTATTGAATACATGGTTTGGAAAACCAGGCCATGGACATGCTTGTGAGGAGGAAATGAGGGGAACAACTATAACTGAAATCAGGGTATGGTCAAATAGGACAAGTTTCAAAGGATATAACCAGCATAAGTATTAATTGGAATTGAGAGGACAATGTCCAAAGAATCCAGATTAAGATAGACTGAGTCTAAAGACTAATTGTCATTGGGTCAGCAAGAGCTTCAGAAACAAGCAAAAAACAAAACAAAACAACAACAACAACAAAAAACACACCACCACCAACAACATAAAAAACCCTATAACCCTATATATATTCTTGGGCAAGAATTTCTCCCATAACCTCTAAGAGGCAACTGAAGCTCTTTACTCTCAGGGTTCCAGGCTGTCTTGATTGTCTTTATTTTTTAGAGGTCTCTGTTGGCTAAAAGACCTCACTCATTGTATTTAATACATGTTAACAAGAAGCTGAGAAAACAATGTAGCTTTTTGTTTTTCTAAAATTAACTTTTGTTCTATTCACAAGAGGGAAAAAAAAACTCATAGTCTAATAAAAACCTCAGTCTTGGGGCGCCTGGGTGGCTCAGTGGGTTAAAGCCTCTGCCTTTGGTTCAGGTCATGATCCCAGGTTCCTGGGATCGAGCCCTGCATCGGGCCCTCTGCTCAGCAGGGAGCCTGCTTCCCTCTCTCTCTCTCTCTCTGCCTGCCTCTCTGCCTACTTGTGATCTCTGTCAAATAAGTAAATAAAAATCTTTAAAACAAAACAAAACAAACAAACAAAAACACCTTAGTCTTAGGTTACTACTTTCTAGTAGTTTTGGAAGTATATGTTCAGCATATGGTATATTTTACTTCAGTTTCTGTTTAAAAGTATTCTAACAAGAATGTAATTTTTTTAAACCTTAAGAAGAAATAAGTAAAAGACATTTCTAAGAACTTTGCAATAATTCATTGTCCATTTAAAGTCTAGTCTCTTGAGTTGTGCTTATGTGTTATAAATGTCTTTTTGTAGAACCTAGCTATAGAAATTCCATCTCTCTTCATACCTTGTTTGATACATTTAGGTGTCCATGTTCACATTACCATTCCTTCCATTATAGTTTACCTCGCTCTTTTTCTCTCTAAAAGGCATTGCTGTCATCTCCAAAGTGTTAAATTGCACGTGGAGAAGAACCATAATTATTTTTTTCTTAATATATATCCATGACAGGCAATGCATAAGCTGTAATAAATATTGCCAACCTGGGGTGCCTGAGTGGCTCAGTGAGTTAACCCTTTGCCTTCAGCTCAGGTCATGATCTAGGGGTCCTGGGATCAAGCCCAGCATTGAGCTCTCTGCTCAGCAGGGAGCCTGCTTCCCCCTCTCTCTCTGCCTGCTTCTCTGCCTGCTTCTCTGCCTACTTGTGATCTCTCTCTCTCTCTGTGTCAAATAAATAAATAAATAAAATCTTAAAAAAAAATTGCCAACCTTTCTTCTTGTACTTATGTTTTCATGTTACACGCTGTTATTATGTTAACAAGTTTGAGCTTAACAAAAGTAGTGGCAATGGGAACAGGGTGCAAGTTAAACCATTAAATTAACTAGTTGGTATAGAAAATGGAAATCAAGAAATAATTATACCAAAGCACATGTAGACAATATTGTTTGGAAGAGAACAACTTTATCATCAACTTAAAATTTGCCTATTAAATGTATAAGAAGCAGCAACAAAGAATTTAGTCCTCTCAGAAAAGAGTAGTAGTTAACAGCAAAGAGATAAGTCAAGAACATTAACAGAAATAGCCATAAGTGGCCACAAAACTGTAGTTATGATTTCTGTGAAGGGACTAGAACAGTGAAGACTGATGTTAGAAAGAACCAAGTATTGTATATTTGATCCAGTATTAAAATAAAAGTAATGTATTACCATTAAAAGGAGGATTTTTTTCATTTATTCACTGTTATTTACTCTAACAATATTTATAGAGAATCTAACTTGTATCAGACAACATGTTTGGCCAGTGACATACACCATACAGTTCCTACAATTAATAATGATAATATTAGCAAGAGAGCAGCTATTTGAGTACTTAATATGTGCCAAACACTAAGCAAAATAAACTGCATATTTTCTCTTTTAGAACATTTGTGTGCAGTTTTATTATTATTTATTTTTGAGAGATTTTTATTTATGTATTTGACAGAGGGAGAGAGATCACAAGTAAGCAGAGAGGCAGACAGAGAGGGAGAAGCAGGCTCCCCGCCAAGCAGAGAGCCCGATGCGGGCCTTGATCCCAGGACCCTGAGATCATGACCTAAGCTGAACTCAGAGACTTAACCTACCAAGCCACCCAAGCACCCTTATTATTTTTATTTTACAAATGAAAAACCTGAAAGAGCAGATAGCTGAGATGGAACATAGACAAATAGGCAAGGGATTACAATGAGAAGACAAATAGAAACAACAGAACAAATAACTAAGTCATCCTGGAGAGACCGGGAAATGCTGTTTGGATTTTTTTTAAGATAAATTTTTAAGAAATAGAATGCAGGAGGTATGAAGAGAGAAATTAGAATATTAGCATCAGGGAGAGCTACAGATAAAAAGTTCAGATTTTAAGAGAAATCATGATCTATTTGGAAGGATCCAAGTAGCTTAGAATATCTAGAATACAAAACATGAATTTGTTGTGACAAGAAATGAACAGAGGACATGTTGTGACTTTGTATGCCACATTAAAGAATCTGGATTTTATTCCATGACATTAGAAAATATTTATAATTGAAATCTAAACACTATTTTGTCTACAATATGGAGACTAGCTTAGAAGGGAAAAAACGAGGCATGGAGGTCATGTAGAAGGTTTTTGCAGTCACCTAGAAGTAAAGAAGACCTGAAATTAAATAATGGTGCTAGAAGTAGAGAGAAGTTAAAATATTGGCTGGATATTAAAGAACAAGGATTAAGAAGATTTAATGTCTGGTGATAGATAAAGAGAAAGGTGTTACCATTCAGTGACAGATAATAGAGGCGGTAGAGCTAGTTTGTGGCAGGATTAATGAGTTTGTTTTAATGTGACATAACTCTCTGTACAATAAAGTAGACTTCATTTGGCAACTGAATATACAAAACTGGAGCTCAACTGAAAATTCTATATTGGAGGTAGACTTAAGAATAATCAGTATAGGGATTCTCATTGGAGCTACTAAACTAGATGAGATCCTCAAGAGGTGAAAAGAAGACAAGAATAGAAATTTTAAAAAACAAACTATATACGAAACTATATACTAGTATATTTAATAATGTACTGACCATTATGCATCTGTCCTCAGCTCATGTCATGATCTCAAAGTTTTTGGATGGAGCTTGGTGGCATTGGGCTCCCTTCTCAGTGGAGAGTCTGCTTCTCCCACTTCCTCTCCAACCCCCCATCTGTTTGTGCTCTGTCTTTTGCATGCTCTCTCTTGTGTATGCTCAGTCTCTCTCTCAAATAGGTAACTAAAATCTTAAAAAAAAAAAAAAAGAAAGTCATTGAGAGATCAGTTAAAAAAAACTTCCCAAACTTATGTATAGATACTCATCAACTGTTGGTGAAGAGAATAGCAGGAAAAAAATAGATCTTCCTGGATCATCAACTGACCAATGATTCAGAAGAAAGAATACGGTGTTATTTATTAAAATGTAACCAAAACCAAGTCTTCAAAAGAACATTTCATTATTACAACAAGATTTTTTAGCCCATATCCGAAGAACAACCTAATACATGTGTACATACTTAGATAGAAAAGTTTGTACATACATAGATACTTGGGCATCACACCACAGAACCAATTCATCTATCAAAATCAATGAGGACTCACATGGTCCTAAAAGTTATGGTTGTTATCTTACAGTACTTGTCAAACTTTTCTACCCAAATTAAATCACTGAGTTCAGCGATGAGTGTAAGGTGAGGAGGTTTGCACTGAAAGAGTAGAAAGAAAAAAATAAAATGGCAGCAGGATGTAAGGAATGAAAGATTCAAAAGATGGATTTTTGGGGGGGAAGATTTTTGGTTTCAGTGAGAGATCAGATCCAATAAAGAAAAAAGAGATTCATATAGTATGACCTTAAATACAAAGAAATAAATCTTTTGTCTAAAAATCTCAATATTTTCAGGAAAATAGGAAGAAGTAATCTGTAGAGAATGAGAAAGATAAGTTAATTTTAAGGGATTTGGGGGAAAGAACCCTCAATTTCATACAAATTGTAGTTAGCTCTGCAAAAAGGATTCACAAAATATTTCAATAGGTTTAACTGCTCAGTTAGAATTTTGTAAAATTCTAAGATCTACATGTAAAATTGACTGCATAGGGGCTTCATTTCAAAGCATACCTCTAAAACAGTAATTGACTGGAATATCATCTTTTGGTCACATCTGAATTATCATCTGAATTATTTGATAACACATTTTTATCATTTATAATTACAAGTATAGAGTTAAAACAATTCCATCTTATGCTTTTACTACAAGGATATATATATAGTTCATTGACTTTAATTTCCTCAAAGCTATTAATATACTTTATAGCTACAAAGAAAAGGCACATCTGAAATGCATTAAAAAGTTTCCTTTTAGTTATTGCTGTCAGCCACATTTTATTATAGCAATTGGTAAGACAAGGAAGAACCTTTTATCCTTTAAAAGCCTAGTTTATATTTTATAGCATTGTTTACTAAATGCTTAATGTCTATTCTAGCCATAACACAGATGTCCTTTGAAACACCAGCTGTTTTAAAACTTTATGTACCTGTTTGATAACTGGCAGACAAATTACCAACATTTTTATTCAGAAAAAAATAATGGCCTGCTATGCCTCAAATTGAATGATAGGGATATTTGAGCTTTGTCTGGGAAATACATGAAAACCATAATGACATGGCACTTTCATGTTGTTCCTTTGGCTGGTGAATTTTTATCGATGTCTATCTCCAAATTATAAATTCAGTCAAAATCAATATCCATGAAGGAATGGTTATCCATATAACATATAGAGAGGAAAAAATATCTAAGCTAACAAATTATTTACATTTACTTTTTTTATCAACCAACACCTTCCCTCTTCATAGGTGTCATTTATCATTATAATTTTCTCCTTTATTATTTAAGAAATTGCCCACAAAAGTTTTCTGCTGTGATTTATGGTAATTTATGATTTTTCTAGTTCAATTATGTATATCTTTGCTTTATTATTTTAATTAAAATGTTCATTCAATATGCCTAGAAGGATATTTACACCAATACCATAATTTTTGTTTTATTGATCACTTCATTAATTGAATGCATTTTTTAAAGATTTGAAATCCAAAATACTAGTTTCTCCACATAATTTTTTAAATAAATGATTATCTTGTGTATTAGATCATAAACTAGCAGATACCTATTCATTCATTCATTCACTCATTCATAAATACCTGTTATGTGCAAGACCCTGTGCTAGGTTTAAGGTCAGAGAAGTCATAGTCTCAACACTTATAGCATTTACTTCATATATTCAGTTTTACCAACGGTGGACAATATGATAAAATTGGGTTTCTAGGCTTACAGAGCAGGTGCTCAGTGACTAAACTCTTGCTCACCTGTGACGCCAAATCTGAAAGCCAGTCAACCAATCTCTTTGACACTGGTATTTAATTACCACTTCATGTGATATGGATGAATGTCCCAAGGAACAGTAAACAGGAAATTCTTTGGCAGTAAAGCACAGTAAATCATAAATATTACAATATGAAAGAGAGTTCCCATTGAATTTTAGAGCTAGAAATGTCTTTAGGGACCCTAGAGGTTTATCCTGAAAAAAGAAAAAAATAAAATTGGTTCTTTTTGTCAGTGGTTCCAAGATCTCAACAGCAATATTTTTCCCACTTTCTTTATACTCTAAGACCATTCAAATCTTCTCTCTCACAGTTCCTACAAACAACAACTCTAAATTCAAATAGATATCATTAAACTCAGGGCAGGTATGTATTCTCTGTCTTCAGGTTTCCAACCATTACAACAGAATTTTAACCTGGCTTTCATCTCCCACTAGTAAAATAACACCCTCTCAAAGCTCTTTGTGGATTAGCTAGTCCAAAGCAAGTGGTATTTCCTAACCCTTATCCATTAAACTTCTCTATATTATTTTTAAGTTTTCTTGTTCCTTGAACTTACAGATTTCTGCCTTATTTTAAATTACATTTTATCAATCAGATTATGTTCTTTTGTCTTTCTCTTCTGCCTACTTTCTCAAAGTACATATTCCTTAAGAATTTAACTTCAATTAATTCTTTCTCTTGGCAATGTTATCTTTAAGACTGTAGATACGATGTTGTTGACTCCCATAATAATTTACCTCTCCAAAGTCCAAAAACCAGTCTCAACTATTAGTATAATGCTGGGCATTTTCCTGTGAGATATTCCATGGAATGTTAATATCCAACAAAGAGTAGTGAATATAGCTGTGATCTAGGAGCCAGAAGTTTAAAATCCTTTTATTAGCTGAGGGAAAATGTACAAGTCACGTATCCTCTTAATCTTTATTTACTTGTTAATGAGCTGATAAATTGAGACAAAAAACAAAAAACAAAACAAACAAACAAAAACAAAACAACAACAACAAAAACCATTTCCCCACTCCCATTTACTCCAGGCCCAGGAAAGAGATGAAATTGCTCAGAATAAAATGCAAAGCACTATTTAAATATTTTTTTCCAAAATAACTCTTTTTATTACACTCTCCCCTACTTCTTCTCACCTATTTTCTTAAAAATTCTTTTTCTTTGCCTCCTACAAATAATAACCTATTAAATCTTGCCAGTTTATTTCCATATTATCACCACCAGACACTTATTTTCTTTGACTTGAACAATCATCTCTTAAATCATTTCTCAGCCTCTAGACTCTCTCCATTCTCTTTTGTTCAAAGGCCAACTACAACGTTAATGCGCTCAAAGAACATTTATGATCATATTGCTCTTCCATCCAAAACTGTTCAACAGCTCTCCATCATCCAGTGAATTAACTATCTCTTTTTGGCATGACGTTTAAGACTCAGCACAAGAACGTTCCTATCCCACACTCTCTGGGCTTATTTCCCTCTACTTGATATCAAAGCTTTTCTCTTCCAGTCTAGCTGGGGTATTTTGCCTTCTGGTTCTGTTTTCATGTTTTTCACTTTGGCTTCCACAGATCATGTATACCTATCTATTGTACCTAGACCAATTGTAGTTGTACATACTCCATTAATCTTTCCTTTATGTCTCCAAGTGGAAATCATGCTATACAAGAGTAGACATCAATGCACTGGAGCATTTTACTACGTACTATAGGTACACTCTATAAAATAATCTGGGATAAGTAAGGTATTATCATCCCATTTTACAGATGAAAATACTATTAAAAATGTTTATAATTTGCTCATTCAACTAGACCATAAAAGTCAAGATCTTATTCAGCTATGTCAGGCTTCAAATCCGATATTCTGTTTCTTTTCTAGAAGTTGTTTTCAAACCATTTAATAGATTTAAAATACCAGGAGGAAGTTTAGGATATACAGAAGGAATAAGAAGAAGTAAAATATGCCAGTTATAAGCCTCACTACCCTGGCTTCAAAGAAAAGCTATTCTCATAAAGGAGAGAAGGAGGGTAAAGAAGAAAATATATTCTGGAAAATATTTTAGAGAAACAGTTCCCATTTTTGTATGACCTACTATATATTTTATAAATATTTATCTTACGACTCTTGGTATTTTAAAATGCTCTTTTAGGGGCACCTGGGTGGCTCAGTGGGTTAAGCCTCTGCCTTTGGCTCAGGTCATGGTCTCAGGGTCCTGGGATTGAGCCCCGCATCAGGCTCTCTGCTCAGCGGGGAGCCTGCTTCCCCCTGCCTCTCTGCCTACTTGTGATCTCCGTCAAATAAAATGCTCTTTTATAGAAATTTATAACCATTCTTCTCATTATTAGATTAGAAACTATTTGAAAGTAATCAGTGCCATCTTAGTAATTTTTGTATTGTTCATAATATTGTTAACTCAAATATTTATTAAATCAATAAATGAGTCTACCTTTACATGTCACTATATAATATTAAACAAAGGGATTATGTAAACTCAAATAATATCATCCTTCATTTTTTCCACACAGTTCTGTAGGTTGCGGTTGGTTCTTCACATCCATTTACATAAGTCAATCATAAACTTTATTTTGCTGCTGAAAAGAGTACAAAACTCACACTTTATATGAAGTTAATTACATGAAGTTTAACTCTGAGAGTCACACAGTATTTCTAGAAAAGAAATTCACTGGATTATAATACAGTAACTAGATATTAACTTCTCAAAATGGACTGTAAGTTCTTTGCTCCAAGTGGAATCAGAATTTCCTAATATCAGTTAGAAGGGATGATCTATATCCTGGGTCATTGGGACCTCCATATATGACAATATGGATATTTACTGAACTGATTTGAGTTGCTCCAGAGAGAACAAGTATTCACTTTCTTGTATATCCCTGAAGCCTGGCCTAGTATTTAGCTCATGTAGACCTTTTCATTGAAGTTTTTGGAATTAATTCTCTTCGTGATCTTATAAAAAGCAGTAACTTTAAATTTGGGAGAAGAAAGTCCAAATTTAAAAACTGTATTGAAAAAACATTTTAAAATAATTTTCAAAGAACCATGTTCAATTCTATATTTAATATGCTAAAATCATTCAAAGATAACTTTTATCCTCAAAATATTCCCGTAAACATGATGAGTCATTTCAGTAGGCTATGCCTCATGGAGCATTTTAAATAAACTTGAAAATCAATTATAAGGAAATGAATGGTTTGATGCTGGTGGCAACATCAAAACAAACAAACAGACAAAAACCAAAACAAAACAAAACCCTCATACTTCCTATGACAATACTGATCTAATTAGGAGCAGCTATGCATTGAAAAGGTGTGTCCTAAAATGATTTATGATAAAATATACAGAGAAAATGGATGAAAAACTATCATCCCTCTACTATAGTGAGTTCCTTCTACCCTCCCCCCCACACACACACTTTTCCTTGCACTTTAAATAATATTACACCATGGGAAATATACATGGCATACATTGATGGGCTGATGCTTTAAATTCAGAAGAAAGAATTCTATTGCATTTAAATATTTCTGGGTTATCCAGGAAGACCTGAGGGCAAACTAATGCTTTGGGAAGAAGAATGAAATGTGCAGTAAGGTGAGGGAACTACATTGAGAAATTTAATTGAAAACTCTCTAAACACATTTAAAGGTGATTTGTGACCAATTCTTTTCCTAGAATTAGTATTAATTCAACCTCTCTCTCTCTCTCTCTCTCTCTTTTTTTTTTTCTCAGAGCTGAGTCAGAATTCTATTGTTCCTCTGATTTTTTTTTTTTTTGAGTACTATATATCTAATAGCCTGTTGAGAAGAATCTATCAAAGGCCATGTTCTCCTCTTGCAAGACATTCTCATTGTTTACAAGCTCTACTACAAGGTCCTTGCTAAACAAAGTGAACCATAAGAATACACATATTTGAACTAAGGTTTATAATTGTAATATTTTGATTTCATATCAAACCAAATTTAGGGAGCATCTACTACTTTCTAGTCACTGAGAATACGTTAAGTAGCTTACAGTCTAGCAGTAGAATCTGGTAGACCAAGAATAATCACAACACCGTGGCTAAATGTAAATCCTCTCTGCTAACAAGTTGTATGAAAACATACAAAATGAGAATAGAAGAGGTATATCAGAGGAACTGACATCTTTAGGAGATTTTTGAGGTACAAGTAGAAATGTTCCTGTGGCAGGTTGGGGAAAAAGACATACCCAGTAGCATTTAAGAAAGAATGTAATGTCCAACAAAGTTATCAATGAAAGATGCCTGTAAGACAGTGATAGTATCTGAGGTCATGGAAGACCTTAGTTTTAATAGAGTTTTATTGCTTACACCATGGTTTCGTTTGGTTCTCACAAAACACCATGAGAAAGTGGTATGGGTATAGTTATCTCTAATTAATCAAGCTCAGGGAAAATCATGAAAATATACAACAAACAAATAGCATAATTGGGGCTAAAACCTCGGGTGTCTTGGGGGCAAGGTGGTGGAGAAGTAGGAGACCCTGTTTCAACTGGTCCCCTAAAGTGAGCTAATTATCTACCAGAACACTCTGAACACCCATGAAGTCAGCATGAGATGTGGGATTATACACTTCTGGATCTCTACAGGGGCAGAAAACTCCAGTGAAGAGGTAAAACATACTGGGAATGATTAGACTGATATCAGAGGGTAAACAGAAGGGGGAGGGAGCCACCAGAAGTGACCCATTGGAAAGTAATATCCCAATACGAGAGTGTCCTGTGATTGGGGACCAGCATTAACTTGGAGTCTGGTTAAAACCACTCAAAGAGTGGGGCGCCTGGGTGGCTCAGTGGGTTAAGCCTCTGCCTTAGGCTCAGGTCATGGTCTCAGGGTCTTGGGATCAAGCCCCGCGTCAGGCTCTCTGCTCAGTAGGAAGTCTGCTTCCCTTCTTCTCTCTCTGCCTGCCTCTCTGCCTACTTGTGATCTTTGTCTGTCAAATAAATAAATAAAATCTTAAAAAAAAACAAAAAACAAAAAACACTCAAAGAGCAAAAGACCTTAAGGGGCAGCTGGTGGAATCGGGCGGTCATGGGCACGAGCCTAAGCCCACAGACCCAGGATGGCCACCGCCGGCGAAGACCCATGCCAGAGAGACTATGGTGAAGGCTCCAGGCTGTGGTCCCTGAGCCCCAGCTTTCTGCTGCTTGCACAAGTGCTGGGCTAGGCATGCTCCTGCTGCTGCTCATGAGAGAGTCTAGTGTGGATTCCAGCCAGTGCTCTCTAGAACCACAACCTTTTGCACTCTGCATGCACACTGCATGGCCAGGGTTTGAGCCATGCTCCCCACTCTCACATGAGAGAGCTCTGTGTGGGTGCTAGCCAGTGGTCTTTAGGACTGGTGGAGAGTCTGAACACTCCCAGCCCAGGCTGGAAAATCTCAGTGTGCTATCTCTGGTTGGGATCATTCCGGTGGCCTGGACCCCAAACAGCAGTCCCGGCAAAGGCAGCCACTGGAAGCGGGCTCCCTGGAACAATATCACTCATGGTTTTAGTGGCATGGGGTGCAGGGACAAGTGGTCACTTTGGGTGACACCTGAGACAGTGGCTGGGGATATGCACTGACTGGAGGTTGCACAGCTCAGCAGAGTTTGCAGAGGGGGAGTCTGTGTGCTCTGAATCACCTAGAGAGGAGCAGATTGAGGCTTCTCCCTGAGACAGAGGTCTGGGTACAGTTTGCTTTCCACTAAACCTCCAAAAAGCTACAAAAAGTTTCCAAAGAACAAAACCTCCAGAGAACAAAAGCCTGAAAAACCAGTTTCCACAGAGCTCAGCCCCTTGAGAGGGGGCAGGAGGACTCAACCCAAGCAAGAGGGACTGAAAAATGACATTGGCAGGCCCCTTCCCCAGAAAGCCAGCCAAAAGAACAAGAGGACAAACACCACAGCATCCCCATAATACTACAAAACCCCATTATCAGGGGAGAACAAGATAGTAAGCTACCAGTATTGCCCTAAAACCTGTATATTTCATAGATACTTTTTATTTTTAATTAGTTCTCACTATTCTTGTTCTTTTAAAAATTTTTAACCTCTTTATCATTATGAGAGGTTCAATACAACAAATTCCATAATAACCTTTTTTTGTCCATAATAACCTTTTAACTTGAAATTTTTTCATACATACACATTTGTTTTTCTTTTGCTTTTCTATTTTTTAAATATACATATAGATATAAGCTTCAAGGTAACCCTCTTTCCCTAATCAATACTACCCCTATATATAAACCAGTTTTAATCTCCCTTTATCTCTGGAAAGTTGGGTCCTTAATCAAGATAAACCGAGAAAGAATCAAAATAATCTTCCTCGCCCACATTGAGGATTTATAACCACCCTCCCATCTTTTTCTTCTGTCAGTGTTTCTGTGTATTTTTTTTTTTTTTTTGTTCTGGTATTGTATAAATTTTATACTTGGGGTTCATTTTGGCTGGGTTCTTTTTTTTTTTTTTTTTTCCTTGTCATTTACTTTTGTCAGTCATTTTGTTTGTCTGTTTTTGTTTGTATACCTTATAAATCTTACCTTTGGGGCCCATTCTGGCTGGGTGTTCTCTCTCACTTTTTTTTTTTTTTTCTGTCTCTCTCTTTCTCTCTCTCTTTTCTTTTTTCTTTCTCTTCGGTGGTGACTTCCAATTGCTTAGAAGCCTTCCAAGATGCACCTTGCCTGGATCATGGTTGATATATTCAGCTACACATCCCCTCAACCACCTCTCACCAAAATGACTAGGAGAAGGAGTGCCCAACAGAAGAAAAATTCAGAGACTGTGCTCTCTCCATCAGAGCTATTGGATATGGACATAAACAGTATGTTGGAAAGGGAATTCAATGTAACAATTATTCAGGCAATGGTTAGGTTGGAGAAAACCATTAATGACAACATGGAATTGATTAGCGCAGAAGTGAAAGCCACCTGGGAAGAAATTAAAAATGCTATCAATGAGATCCAATCTAATCTAAATTCTCTAACAACTAGGGTAACCGAGGCAGAAGACAGAATTAGTGATCCAGATGACAAACTGATAGAGAAAAAGGATCAGGAGGAGGTATGGAACAAACAGCTTAGAAGCCATGAAAACAGAATTAGGGAAATAAATGATGCCATGAAACATTCCAATGTCAGAATTATTGGGGTCCTTAAGGGGGAGAAGAATGAAAGAAGACTAGAAGATATAGTTGAACAAATTCTCCCTAAAAATTTTCCCAATCTGGGGAATGGAACCAGCATTCATGTCTTAGAGGCAGAAAGATTACCTCACAAGATCAATAAATCTAGAAAGACATCATAACACTTAATTGTGAAACTGATGAGTTGTAATTTTAGACAAGAGCTCTTGAGAACAGCTATGGGGGAGAGACTCCTTATGTAGAGAGGAAGGTCCATCAGAATAACATCAGACCTGTCCACAGAAACCTGGCAAGCCAGAAAGGGCTGGCAAGACATATTCAGGGCACTAAATGAGAAGAACATGCAGCCAAGAACAGTTTATCCAGCAAGGCTGACATTCAAAATGGATGAAGAGATCAAGAGCTTCCAAGACCAGCAAGGTTTAAAAGAGTATGTGACCACCAAGGCAGCACTACAAGAAATATTAAGGGGGATTCTATAAAAGAAGAAAGAACTCAAGAGTGTCATAGAACAGAAATTTACAGAGACAATCTATAGAAACACAGGCAACAAGATATCAATAAAAATGTGTCTTTCAATAATCACTCTCAATGTGAATGGCCTAATGCTCCCATAAAATGACACGGGGTTGCAGATTGGATAAAACGACAGGACCAATCCATATGTTGTCTACAAGAGACCCATTTGGAGCCTAAGGATACATCCAGACTGAGAGTGAAGGGATGGAGAAGCATCTTTCATGACAATGGGCCTCAAAAGAACACTGGGATAGTGATTCTCATATCAGATAAATTAGATTTTAAACTCAAAACTGTAGTCAGAGATAAAGAAGGACACTACATCATTCTTAAAGGGTCTATCCACCAAGAAGATCTAACAATTGTAAACATTTATGCCCCTAATATGGGAGCAGCCAACTGCATAAGACAACTGTTAATCAATATAAAGAGTCATATTGATATGAATACATTAATAGTAGGGGATCTTAACACACCACTCTCAGTAATAGACAGATCATCCAAGCAGAAAATCAATAAAGAAACCAGAGCATTGAATTACACATTGGACAAGATGGACCTCATAGATATATAAAGAACATTCCACCCTAAAACAACAGAATACTCATTCTTCTCAAATGCACATGGAACTTTCTCCAGAATAGATCACATACTGGGTCATGAATCAGGGCCCAACTGATACTTAAAGATTGAAATTATTTCCTGCATATTCTCACAACACAACGCTTTGAAACTGGAACTCAACCACAAGAAAAAGTTTGGAAGGAGTTCAAACATTTGGAAGCTAAATACTACCCTACTTAAGAATGCTTGGATCAACCAGGAAATCAAAGAAGAACTTAAACAATTCATGGAAACCAATGAGAATAAAGACACTTCAGTCCAAAACCTATGGAATACAGCAAAGACAGTCCTAAGGGGGAGATGCATAGCTATCCAAGCCTCCTTCAAAAAAAAAAAAAAAAAAAAAACCTGAAAAATCCATAATATACCAGCTCTCTTTACACCATAAAGAACTGGAGAATCAACAAAAAATTAAGCCAACCTCACACACAAGAAGGGAAATAATCACGATTAGAGCAGAGAACAATGAGATAGAAACTGGAGATACAATAGAACACATCAATGAAACTAGAAGCTGGTTTTTTGAAAGAATCAATAAGATCGATAAACCATTGGCCAAACTAATCCAAAAGAAAAAAGAGAGGACCCAAATTAATAAAATTATGAATGAAAAGGGAGAGATCAAGACTAACACCAAGGAAATAGAAACAATCATCAGAAATAATTATCAACAGTTATATGCCAATAAGTTAAGCAACCTAGGTGAAATGGATGCATTCCTGGAAACTTATAAACTTCCAAAACTGAATCAGGAAGAAATTGGCAACTTGAATAGACCAATATCTAGTAAAAGATTGAAGCAATGATCAAAACCTCCCAAAAAATCTAAAGCCCAGGACCTGAAGGATTCCCTGGAGAATTCTATCAAAAATTCAAAGAAGAATTAAGACCTATTCTCCTGAGTCTGTTTTAAAAAATGGAAACAAGGAAAACTTCCAGACTCTTTTTACAAAGCCAGCATTACCCTGATCCCCAAACCTGGCAAAGACCCCACCAAAAAGAAGTATTTCAGACCAATATCCCTGATGAATATGGATGCTAAGATTCTCAACAACAATACATCAATTTAATCCAGCAGTACATTAAAAAGATTATCCACCATGATCAGGTGGGATTTATCCATGGGATGCAAGGATGGTTAAACATTCCCAAATCAATCAATGTGATAGAACAAATCAATAAGAGAAGAGAGAAGAACCACATGGTCCTCTCAATTGATGCAGAAAAAGCATTTGACAAGATACAGCATCCATTCCTGATTAAAATGCTTCAAAGTATAGGGATAGAGGGAACATTCCTCAACTTCATAAAATCTATCTATGAAAAACTCACAGCGAATATCATTCTCAATTGGGAAAAGCTGACAGCCTTCCCTTTGAGATCAGGAACATGACAAGGATGCCCACTCTCGTCACTGTTGTTCAACATAGTACTAGAAGTCCTAGCAACAGCAATCAGAAAACAAAAAGACAGAAAATGTATTCAAATTGGCAATGAAGAAGTCAAACTCTCTCTGTTCGCAGATGACATGATACTTTATATGGAAAACCCAAAAGACTCCACCCCCAAGCCACTAGAACTCATAGAGCAATTCAGTAATGTGGCAATATACAAAATCAAGGTACAGAAATCAGTTGCTTTCTTATACACTAACAATGAAAATATAGACAGGGAAATTAGAGAATCGATTCCACTTACTATAGCACCAAGAACCATAAGATAGCTGCAAATAAACCTAACCAAAGAGGTAAAGGATCCGTACTCAAGGAACTATAGAATACTCATGAAAGAAATTAAAGAAGACACAAAAAGATGGAAGACCATTCCATTCTCATGGATAGGAAGAATAAACATTGTTAAAATGTCTATACAGCCTAGAACAATCTATACTTTCAATGCCATCCTGTTCAAAATTCTACAAGCATTTTTCAAAGAGCTGTAACAAGCAATCCTTCTGGTTTGGAACCAGAAGAAACCCTGAATTGCTAAGGAAATGTTGAAAAAGAAAAACAAAACTGGGGGCATCATGTTGCCTGATTTCAAACTTTACTACAGAGCTGTGATCACCAAGACAGCATGGTAGTGGCACAAAAACAGACACATGGACCAGTTGAATAGAGTACAGAGCCCAGATATGGACCCTCAACTCTACGGTCAAATAATCTTTGGCAAAGCAGGAAAAAACATACAGTGGAAAAAAGACAGTCTCTTCAATAAATGGTGCTGGGAAAATTGGACAGCTATGTGCAGAAGAATGAAACTTGACCATCCTCTTACGCCATACACAAAAATAAACTTGAAATGGATAAAAGACCTCAACGTGAGGCCGGAACCAAAATCCTAGAGGAGAACATAAGCAGTAACCTCTTCAACATTGGCCATAGCAACTTCTTTCAAGATATGTCTCCAAAGGCAAAGGAAAGAAAAGCAAAAGTGAACTTTTGGAACTTCAAGATCAAAAGCTTTTGCACATCAGTCAACAACTAAACACTCAACAAATAAAGAGGTAACCCACGGAATGGGAGAAGATATTCGCAAATGACACTACAGACAAAGGGCTGATATCCAAGATCTATAAAGAACTCCTCCAACTCAACACGCACAAAACAGATAATCATGTCAAAAAAGGGGCAGAACATGTACAGACACTTCTCCAAAGAAGACATACAAATGGCTAATAGACACATGATAAAGTGTTCACCATCATTAACCATCAGGGAGATTCAAATCAAAGCCACACTGAGATACCATCTTACACCAGTTAGAATGGCAAAAATTAACAGGACAGGAAACAACAAGTGTTGGAGAGGATGTGGAGAAAGGGGAACCCTCTTACACTGTTGGTGGGAATGCAAGTTGGTGCAGCCACTTTGGAAAACAGTGTGGAGAATCCTTAAGAAATTAAAATTAAGGCTTCCCTATGACCCTGCAATTGTACTACTGGGTATTTACCACAAAGATACAGATGTAGTGAAAAGAAGGACCATCTGTACCCCAATGTTCGTAGCAGCAATGGCCACAGTCGCCAAACTGTGAAGAACCCTTCAACAGCCAATGAATAAAGAAGATATGGTCCAGATATACAATGGAGTATTACGCCTCCATCAGAAAGGATGAATACCCAATTTTTGTATCAGCATGGATGCAACTGGAAGAGATTATGCTGAGTGAAATAAGTCAAGCAGAGAAAGTCAATTATCCTATGGTTTCACTTACTTGTGGAGCACAAGGAATAATATAGAGGACATTGGGAGATGGAGAGGAGAAGTGAGTTGGGGGAAATCAGAGGGGGAGACAAACCATGAGAGACTGTGGACTCTTAGAAATAAAATGAAGGTTTTGGAGGGGAGAGGGGTTGGGTGAGTCTGCTATTGGGTATTATGGAGGGCACATATTGCATGGAGCACTGGGTGTGGTGCATAGACAATGAATTCTGGAACACTGAAAAGAAATAAAATAAAATGAAAAAAAAAAAACTAACTCAAAATAAAATAAAATAAAACCAAAATAAAATAAAATAAAACCAAACCAGACCTCAGGTGTTTTGACTCTTGTGCAACATAGTACTCCCAGAGTCCTCATTCTTACTATTTTTTAAAAAAGATTTTTATGTATTTGACAGAGAGAGAGATTACAAGTAGCAGAGAGGCAGGCAGAGAAAGAGGGGGAAGCAGGTTCCCTGCTGAGCAGAGAGCCTGATGTGGGGCTCGATCTCAGGATCCTGGGATCATTACCCAAGCCGAAGGCAGGGGCTTAACTCACTCAGCCACCCAGGCCCCTCCTCACTCTTATTATGTTTTAAATTTAAACACAACAATGCCATTTAATGAAAGGCATGGAAATTCTGAAGTCAGATACACCTGGATTTGAATCGCAGATTTGTCCTCAGTGAGAAATCCTGAACATCTTAAAAACTGTTTCTAATTCCATCCAATGAAGAGCATACATCTGACTTTCAATCTTATGTAACATGTTCCCTAGTACATAATAAATGTTCAATTAATGATAGCTATTGTTATTTGATTATTACTACCAATATTATTTTTACTTCACATGAACAACTGTATATCTCTCAGGAAGAGTTAATCATGCTTTTGAGTTGCTAAGAAACATTTTAAAATCTCCTTCAAACCACATTATATTGCATTTATCTGTTTAAATTATCTGCCTCCTCTCTTATTAACATTTAAATTCTTCAAGGATAACTAAACATTCATTTCTGTACTCCTGATGCATAGTTCCAAAGTTATTACAAGGTTGAGGTAAAGTAAATGAAAGGAATAAACAAAATTTTTACTTTAGTAATTGTTCATTATAAGTCATATTTGTTATATTTTAGATGATAATTTATCTTATGACCTTAAAATCTAATGAAATTTTAGAGGTTATTCTTCTAATAAACAAATTAGCTCACTTTACCCCACCCCCATCTCAAAACCTGCCCATACCAATGAAGAAAGCTTCTATCAGTAAAACTGAAAGGAAGATATGGTATAATCATTGGTATAAAGATCTACAAAATAAGTATAATTTGAACTTTTGGTGACTATGAGACTGAAAATTAAAAAAAAACAAACCTGAAGTCCCTAGAAAATTTTTATTTTTGAAAAGTAGTACAATAATTATACTTCATATAGTATATACTATAGTTAGTATAGTATAGTATAGTATACTACTATAGTACTATAGTAGTATAATAAAAGATTATACTTACACACAAAGATGTTTATGTAATCTCCTAGTGGAGGTTAGCTAATATTCTAGACCAATGTTAAAACAAATGACACTAATATAGCATCATTCATTTTTATTCTAACTCCTAAATATGCAGTCAATTTTGCAAGATCTCTGAAGTCATCCTAAATATGTTTGGTAGCAGAAATATTTCCAAAAGCACCTAATGTTATCAGAACTTTTGCTGGCATCTAATTAAGCCAATTTTTGTTTTCATTATTGTTAAAGATTTATAACTTACAGAACATGGGCAACTATGGATTCCATATATTTATGTCAAAGCAATATATAATTATTCTCAATTACTAATAATGTCCTAATTTGTGCAGACCTCGGGCCTAAGATAATTACAATTTTTACTTAAAGATGTGATATGTTAATGATCTATAAAATATTTTGGAAGAAGTAAAATCTTCTTTTATTTTAATTACTGTTCACTATGAACATTCGAATGTATAACACAGCAGTAAAGATTTAAATTAATGATGTTCTAAGCCAGGATGGGTAGAAAATAATAAAGTTCAGAATATGAATATGTATCAAGGTGATAAAATCAGAGACATGGTCTGTTCTGTGTTAAGCAAAAATTAGGTGAGAACTTATGTAGTAAGGTTTAGACCTGTTAAAGGGGCCAACCTAACATGATAAGGTCAATTAGACAATAGAAAGGGGGCAAAGGCTGCATCTCACTGAAGCTATTTGGGGAAGAAAAAAATCCTTAGGTGACTAGTGTTCCATTTACATATTAATGTGATCTAGTTTATCAAATTGTATAAATATTACATTGGCAAACCATAGTGGAGTTTTGGGTTGGTGAGAAAAATCAGGGTAGCTTTTGACTGCAATGGGAAGCATGGGCAAGAAAGGAGCACAATACCAAGATTTAGTGGTAAATAAAGGGAAGGAAAGGACTAAATCAATCTTTTTTTTTTTTTTGAGTTCTTCATAATAGTTCTTAATACAGGTTAATGTCATAGCACAACTGTAAGATTGAAGATGAAATTAAGAGAGATTGGTAGTTTTAAAATCTAGCTACCTCTAAAAGGACAGAGTCATTGTAAGAGGAAGACAGATCTTCAGGAGAACTGAAACTCTGGAAGATAAAGAGAGACTTACGTTTCTCTCAAGTCCTTCTTGCAAAGGTTTAAAAAAAAAAAAAAAGAGCTAAAACCAAACTAGGATAATGTCTTTTTGAGTTACAGTTATTCTATGATGACAGTCCATAAGAGAACTGGCCACAGGATGAATATTGTCTCTCACAGGGTAGTGTGTACATACGTAGGTGTGTTAACTATGTTTAAACATATGTTGGGATTTGAAAGAAAGAAAACTTCTCAATACCTTGCCAATGTTGTTTTAAATGTACGTAGCCTGTTGGGATATTTAGATTTTGCTTTTTTTTTTTCCCTTTTACACTGCCTGCTTTTTATTGCAAACACTAGGAAAAAAGGAGTAGAGATAAAAATAAGGAGTAAAGGGTCAACATCTTGCAGATCTCAGAAGAATAACTTTCTTGGTTTTTGCCAAAGTTTTTCATTTCCTTGAAGTGTAGTCTCAGTTGTTCAAAAATCTGAAAAGAAGCCTGTATGTGAACAATGTCACTATGTCACTAAGTCGATGTCACTAAAAACTAACACAACGGAAAGTTTGCATTATGATTTGAGACCACACATTTTCATGCATACTTTCTATTATAAAAGAGCCAAAATAATATAAAAACTGAATTCTTAAGATTGAGGAATATGAGAGACCTAAATTTATTTGGAAATGAACCATCTAGGTTATATTTATCAAATACCCATTTGTAGTTCAGGAAATGAGGACACTCTCACACTCTCTAGGTGTGTGTGTTTATATGTGTACACCTATTTATAATGAAAGCTAAAATGACTATTATGCATATTTGTACAAATATCAGCTTTAAATGAAATTGTACAACTTGATCATTATTTATATTTCTGACAAAAGTAAGGTTATAGTGATGAAAAGAACAAAATAAATTAATATTGCAAATTTAAGCTTTTTTGCTAATATTAGTGTTGTCTTATGGCCAAGTTTTTCAGACATTGACAGATTGTCAAGAAGTTTCCAAATTTTCAGTTGTTACAAAATGGTTCTAAAAAGAGAAAGAGACGGGGAGGTAGGGGAAGTGAGAGAAAGAAAGAACACATCACTCTGACTTATTAAGACTAATGGGGGTGCCCAGGTGGCTCAGTCAGTTAAGCGGCTGCCTTTGGCTCAGGTCATGATCCCAGGGTCCTGGGATCAAACCCTGCATTGGGCTCCCTGCTTGGCAGGGAGTCTGCTTCTTCCTCTACCTCCTCCTGCTGATCTACATACTTGTATTCTCTATTTCTCTGTCAAATAAAGAAATAAAATCTTAAAAAAAATTAATCTAACATATTCAAATAAGAAATGTTCACACGTAAGTAGTACATCATTTATTTGAAGCCACATCTTGGCCTAAATGGAATTTTGGTCCAAGGAAAGGTACTCTTTACATATATTTTTGTATATATAAGAAGTGATGAGATAGTGTTTTAAAAAAAATATTATTAGATGTTACCTGAGCCATATCTACACTGATGAATTTATACCTTAGTTTAAGTTTAGGCACATCACTGAGATATGATAGGAAGAAATATACTGCCTGGAGGGGCAACAAAATTAAATGACATTAAAGATTTTTCAAATAGGAATTGAAATGATGGTTATAAGGAAGTTTTCAGGGTACACACACCTGCAGGATACACATTCAGTTTCCCAAAGCCAAAAGCAATTTAGCACCCAGAAATACATTTTTTTCTGTAATAGTACTCGCTAAATATTTTGTGATGAATTTAAAAAATTTAATATTTTTAATAAATTAAAAGACAATTTTGAGATATCCCTAATTAATTAGCAAAAGATGTCTAGAACGGGATTAGGGAATAATATCTATTTGATCATAGGAACCTGAGGGCTCTAAAGGATATCTTTTCTAGATTGTGTTATATTATCAAAATGTTCTCTTTATAAGTTACTCCAAACTAAAGTCTAAGTTCTATTTAGGGCCAAGTTCGCAAAACAATTTCCCTTCAGCTCGTTCACAGTAGTATGAACCCAAATTAACTTGAGGGGACAGAAGCGGGCCTGTGAGACAGCTGAAAGCAATCAGCACTAATTCTTGATATGCAGTGGTTAGAATATAATTACTGTACTATTTCTCTTGGATTGACTTTCTTCTGAAAAAAGTGTAACCTTGTTTTTCTATCTAAGTATTCTCATTCTAAGTTTGTCTCTTCAAAAGAGATGATGAAAGCTTTTAGATATTCTTTTGTTACATTTAAATTTGTTTTAAATCCCTAATTCAGTCTCTAGTAATTTCTGTTTTCTTTATCTTTAAAAAAAGTGCAATTTGCAGGAACTGTACTATTTTATCTTGATTATATAGCAAAGACATATTAATCATCATTAAACATGAATAAAACTTAATGATTCCCCTAAGTGTTATTATCAGAAAATGGCAGACACTGAATTCAGAAGGTTAAGATTTTAGAAATTTATTTTCAGAGACAATAAAAGGGTAAATTTAAGTTTTCCACCTCTCCCCACATTTGGAAGTAGAGTCTGATGGGAAAGGTAATTTGGTGGAATGTGATTAACAAAACTTGTGCAAGCTTTTATGCTTAAAGGGAAGAGGTGGGAGTGACAATAGGTAGCGCATTTCTGTACTATCATTTGACTATATTTTCTTTCTCTTTCACCAGAAATTTTTCTTTGTGTGTTATTAACCTCTAGCTCAAAATAATGTTTGCCATAAAATGAGAAAATACATAACATAATTTTCTCTTACTCATGTGTTACCAAAAATCCATTCGAATGATATTGGTACGCAGAATTCTAATAGCTTTATCTCAAATAAGATGTTTATTAGGAAAAAAAGATGCTTATTAAGAATTAAATATAAAAAATAAAAATACATATAAGTAAATGTTTGCACACATATATAGGTAATAGTTTCATAACATGTTTTATTTATTATTTCCCTCTGTTTATTTCTTCTACCTTAATTTGATACATTATCACCTACTATAGAGTAATAGAACTGAATTAAGAAATAATGTCTACCCATAGAGTGAAAAGCATTTGTTACATGTTGGAAATCTCGAGATTCTTGCAAAATGTTTTTTTTTCACTTTGATAATAAATTATTAACATTTTCTAAAGATTATAGTTCATTGTGAGTGACCATAGGTACAACAAGTTGAAGCAATAGGAATATGAATTAAAGTAGAGCACATTGAACAAGATGGTCTCCAGGACCTTCTCATATCTGCTGTTCTATTAAATATGCATTTAACTTTGCTAATGTATTAAAGACAATATGTCATACTAAATTTGTTATATATAACATATATTTACCTGATTATATTAAATTACATTATAATTTGCATATATACCCACAACAAATATAAATTTATTATATATTTATAGACTTCTTCATGATTAAGAGACAAGATATTTTATATTGAGATGGCTCTATTAACACATTAAAACAGAATAGTTTTTAGTACAAGTTATATGGAGAGCATAGTTTTGTTTTTTTTTTTAATATTTTATTTATTTACTTGAGAGAGAGAATGAGAGAGGGAAAGAGAGAGTGTGAGAAGGGGGAGGGTCAGAGGGAGAAGCAGAGAAGCAGACTCCCCACCAAGCAGGGAACCTGATGTAGGACTTGATCTTGGGACTCCAGGATCATGACCTGAGCCAATGGCAGTTGCCTTACCAACTGAGCCACCCAGGTGCCCCTGAGCATAGATTTTTTAACAGAACGTTGATTTCCATGTCTTTTATAGACAAATCAAAACTAAGCAACTGCATATGCATATATTTATATATTATAATATTTTATATTTCGATCCAACACTAAAGTGTACCTATTTATTAACTCTACATTGGGTTTCTCTAGAGTGTATACTGTATTAATATTTTTCTCTAAGATAATATATAGACTTTTGGTCTCAGTTAAAAGACTGTTACCTTTTCATTATGTTTTCTGAGCTATTGAATTTTGAATTTGTGTTTGTAATCTTTTACTTCCTTGAATCTTTCACTGTTTCTGATTTTTTTCAAAATTATATCTTTTAGACATACTTGTTTTCAATCACATCACCTGGAAAGGGTGATACATTTACTTCTTTGACAATATAATTGACTGCACAGATTGTATATAGAGCTGTGCATTCAGGATGCTGTTCTTAGTTTCTTCCTCTTTTCCTCTTCTGTCTCACCTTCTGCTCTTCCCTCTCTTCCTCTTTCTCTTCCTTCTCTTCTTTTCCTACTTATTTTTTTATATCCTTACCCCCATTGATTTTTAAAATTTTTATTTTTCTTGAAAGGTTTATTTGTTTGAGAGAGAAAGTGCATGCAGGGGAATGAAGGGGCAGAGGGAGAATATCTCAAGCACACTCTGTGCTGAGTGTGAAACCTGATGTGGGCTACATCTCACGACCCATGAGATGGTGACCTGAGCAGAAACCAAGAGTGGATCGCTTAATGGACTGAGCCACACAGGTGCCCCAACCCCACTGATTTTGGTAGGTAGAATTCTAGATTTCACTAACCATGGCACTGAGATTCAGTGTATATATATATATATATATACATGTATATGTATATATATGTATATATACACACATATATATATGTTTTCTGTTTTGTTTCTTTCTAAATCTGAATACAGGTTGTTGACTTTCAAATATTTACTTAATATCTATTAAGATGCACATATTAGTAGATAAGGGAACTATTCATATGCTTAATTATATAAACAGATTTCTTAGTATTAAAGCAAGGTTGAATTATTGGGAATAAATTAACTTTGTTAAAGCATGTGATTCTTTTAATACATTACTGGATTGTATTTGCTAGTATTTCATTTAGGATTTTTCCATCAGTTACATACAAAGTAAAAGTGATCTCCAATTTTCTTTCTTTTGTGCTATCTTTACAAGACTTTGCTATTGACATTTTGCTAGCATTATAAAAATAAATGGGAAACTTTTTTTTTTCTCTGTGCCGGGCATTAGTTTTAAAATAGCACCTATTTCAAAAAAAGAAAATAAAATAGGATCTATTTCTTTAAATTTTGATATGGTTGGCAGGAATATAATAAATAGCACTTTCTTTTATAGTATCTGTAATTTTGTCTACTTACGGTTTCTACTAAATAAGTTTTCATAATGTGCTATTTTTCTAGAAACAGATCTATTACACACAAGTTTTCAAATCTGGATACTGAGAATTATAGAATGCATTTTAATTTTTTAAATTTTTTCTTCTTTGGAAATCTTTTTGTTAATTTTATAGATTAATAATTTATTTAGTTTTCTTGAAAAGATTAGTGATTCAAAACTTTATTGCTTTCTTTACTGACATCAATTCTATAGTCTGCTTTCTAATTAATTTCTGCTTTTATCTTTTCTTTTCCTTTGCTTTGTTTACATTTAAATTTTTCTGAATTTATATTTTTTAAGATTCCTACCTTCCTTCCTCCCCTCCTTCCTCCCTCTTTCTTCTTTCTCTCTCTTTCTTTCTTTCTTTCTTTCTTTTTCTTTCTTTCTCTTCCTTTCTTTCTTTTTTTCTTTCCCTCTTCTTTCTTTCCCTCTTCTTTCTTTCTTTCTTTCTTTCTTTCTTTCTTTCTTTCTTTCTTTCTTTCTTTCCCATCTTTCTCTTCTTCCCTCCCTCCTTCCTTCCTCTCTCTCTCTTTCTGTCTCTTTTCCTTCTTCCTTTCCATTTGCCAATAAATTATTTAGTGCTTTGAATTTTCCTGAATTTGAATTTGCTTTGAATAAGGTTCAGACAGAGCTCATACATTACATAGGTCTGCTGTTTTCAAGGTAGTTTTTAATTGAAGGTTTATTTTTATGTTTGACTCATGTATTTATTTCCAAATATTGTTTATATTGTCACTTAAAATTATTTTTTCTCTTGTCATTATATTCTAGGATTATTGAATTAATGCCAGAGAAAACATGTGTAATAATTCTTTAGCATTTTTTATTGATTGCTATTTTCTTAGGTACCCAAGAGATGATTGATTTTTAAAAATAGGTTTATACATATATGAGAAAAAAATTACAGTCCTTATTTGTAGGGTATAATTTTATGTATATCTATCAGTTCAACTCTATTTTTTGTTGTTATTCAGCTGCTTTATATTCTAAATATTATTTGACTTGTTAAATGTTGTAATTCCTTATATGGTTCTATAATACGTAATATTATATAATGGTTTTGAGGTAATTATCTTTGTAATTTATACTATTATCAATATGAAATGAGTATCTTTATTTCATTTATTGTTCTTTACATTAATTCAAATTAAGGGCTTAGAAAGATTAACTAGAGCAGAAGTTATTGAGATATTTCCCAGGTACTCTTAGAAGGAAGAGCAGGGTTTACCAAATCTCAAGCAACTTTTACCAAGATAATCAAAAAGTAACAAAAGCACCATTTAGAGCATCACCTAAATATATAATTTAAATAAATTTAAATATAACCTGAATATAAATTATAAAAGTATTAAATTAAAAAGAAATAGAAATGACATCCAACTAGGAACTTGTTTAAAATCATTTTGTGATTAAAAAAAAAAATAGTAAGTTTCTTGGGTGCCTGTGTGGCTCAGTTGGTTAAGCATCTGCTTTTGGCTCAGGTCATGACCAGGGAGCCCTGCACTAGGCTCCCTGCCAGAGGGAAATCTGCTTCTCCCTCTCCCTCTCTCCCTGCTTTTGTGCTCCCTCTCTCTCTCTCTCAAATAAATGAATAAAATCTTTTTAAAAAATAAAAAATAGTTTTCTAAACAGCTTAATAAAAAAAGCTTTTTATGTTTTGTGAAAAAAGCACCTGCTTATGTAATTAAATAGTTGCATTGTCAGCTACTTCATATGATAAAAATGCCAAAGCAGATCAACACTTATAAAAGTAAGTCACATAGATGTAGAGTTTCAGCAAATAGTATTTAAAACTTCTATTTTAAAAATACAATTAACAGTCTACAATGGTAAAATATGCATACACGTTAAAAATATAGTTACCTTCTTATGTTAAAAAAAAAAAAAGTAAGAGAACTACTAAATAAATAATTTGCCAAAGTCTTCAAAACAGATTTTCATCCCTTAAAAATTCTGAGATATTTAAGGATCAGTTTTCAGAGAAACAAATGTTTTCTATCATTCATGTGCCTACCAATGTTATGACTGCAGTGAATGTCTACTGTGAATACACCATTTTGCTTTGGTTTTTCTGATACTGGGAAGAATACAAATACTATAGCACCAATCTGCATTTCTTAAGCTGTTAATGTTCAAGCTCTTCAGTCTTAAGTTTCCAATGAACACTATTCTGTGTTTATATTCAGTGAGAATCATTACTGCAAAATACTCTGCATTGTTAATATATACATACATATATATATATATATATTTATATTTATATTTATATAGAAGAGAACATTTGGGGAAAAGAAGAAAAATATTTTACTTCAAATGCATTGATGTACTGAGAAGATACTCCTCAAAATTGAAAATTGAGGAAAAAAGATCAAAATTAATAGCATTTTCAAGGCATAATCCTTAAATTTGTAAGAAGATAACCTTATTAATCAAATTACATAAAATTCATCTGGGTCAATTTAGAACCAAATTGTCCTTGAACTAGGAGAAAAGAAAAAAACATTAAAAGGAACCTCTTTGCCTTTTAATTATTATGGATCAAGATTGCAAATGAGAATTTAGCCCTTTAAACTCTCTTGGGTAACAGGATTTTCACTATTATCTGAAATTGTCATTCTGGTTTGCATAGATTATACACTACCTTCTTCTACCTCACATAAGCATTGGATTAAACATCATATAAGGCTGGTAATTTTCATTTGAAAATCATATTTATGGACATGGAATGTAATAATGAGATACTCAATTTTACTGTCCAAAATCGAATGATTCTACAATGATTTTTTTTTTGTAATTTACAATCAGATATGTATGATGTTCAAAAGTTCTATCCATGTAAGTAAACTAAAGATTTAATGTTTTCTTTTTCCTCTTACAGATATGTGACTGCTAAAAACAATAGCCAGTTTGCTTCAAGCTACTCATCTGAGGGAGAGAATGAGTTGCACATCTTTCATTCCCAATGAACAAAGCAAGATTTACCTTCACTAGGAAAGATAATGCTTTTTACATATTGGTACACTGTCTTTTTGCATAATCCTCAATTTTGGAAAACAAAATTGATTCTCAAATCCAAAATTATCTTCACATGATGCTTGAGATGGCCATGGTTGGCTGGAATTTCACGATACATTGAACCCAGAACTCCTCAGTTATAGACCACCTGTCCATGGCAGCAAGATCTGCTTCCATTCCTAGAACTACAGTTCACATTTTCCTCTTACCTCTATCTTGGTCTGTGTGAGATTAATTTGCAGGAGCTGTTCAATAGAAAGATGGGCAAGACTTTATTTGTCTAACATTAAAGATAAAAGAAATGTCTTTTTTTGCAGTTTGCTATAAAAGTGCCATGACCTTTCATTATTTTCCCTGTACTCTGAACAGGACATGAAAATTGAAAGTCTTAGAGGAGTCAAAAATTCTTTGTAGTAATTCAAACATTTTGGGGGGCTTGACAGGATTACATTCTTCCTCCATTGTGTAAGCAGGAGAGGTTTAAATCACCAACCACAGTTTGATAATTGCTGGGTTATATTTTATTTGTCCTTTCAAGAGTACCCATCTCTTCCAAGTGTCATTCTCTTGGCGAAAATGTAATGAGGTTTAGGTAAAACAAGGTAAATCCTGTGTTTCACAGCCTGATAAAATAGAACAAACTGGCAATGCTTTCCCCAGTAGAAACTCCATACCTATATCTCTTCCTAAGAAGCTCAATTTAAATGTGTGCTCCATGAGTTACCAGTGTGCAGTATTTAGAACATGCAAAGAGCAACCTATCAGCACTATTCTCAGTGTCATTTCATTCTTCCTTTCCTTCTTTTCCCTGCCCAAATGTATCCTCACTTGCTACTACTTTTAATAATTAATGTTATTGTTGCTGCTATTTGTACTATAGGTATTTTGAGAAGCCTTTTCAAATCCACTTTGAATATAGGCAGAGTTTGGAAAACAAAACAAAACACTATTAAGTTGTTGAAATCTGGGATGTAGTGAAATTCAGCCTATCCCTCAACTACTACTAGGTCATAAAATTTTGGGGAGATGATGAGGAAGCAGAAGGATGACAGGTGGACAGAGCCAAGAAGTTGGTTCATAGTCTCAAATTAGTAAGACCTGCTGATATAAAAAGATACCACCAAAGGAATTTCTAAAGCAGAATGGTCCTCAAAACAACTTCATCTTCTTCATGATTTTAATGAGAGGAGCCCCCAGGCGAGTATCACTTGAACCTCAAGTGAATCTTCTCTTGTTACATCTGGCAGCTTATTCCTAGTGGGGAAAATCAATTTCAAGATACACCTGCCTTTAGCTTTCTAAAATCTCATCCTACCCTCATTCACTTTTCACTGTCATAGGAAGAAATCTAACATTCAACAGGTTAAATGTTGGAGCAGAAAGCTGCTCCACAACTTCATCCGTCAGGCAAAGGTTAGATGTTTGTGGGAAAGGGGTTGACCATGTGATGTGGTGAGGTGTGTATTTCTAAAATTAAATCCTCTCCCCTGATTCCTGACACTATACTAACAATTCTGTCATCAGAGATAAAAGCTTTTATATCAATGCACTGAGATTTGTGATGGACCTCTTTAGGGGATGCATTTTAACAGAACAGTATCCTACATTAATTCCTTATAATGTGTTAGTTTACCAAGTTGGATATTGGAATAAATTTTTGGAGATTACATGATTTGATACTGAACCAAACATTAGATAATGAACCAAACATTACTCATAAGTTATTAAAAGCAGAGCTAGTAGAAACCATTTATGTTTACCTTCAAAGTCCTATTTTTATGAAAACACCAGATGGTGTCCTAACTGTGCCATTGGAAGAAGGGGTGACAATACATGGAGCAGGAAGTGATTTCTGATTTTTATGGAGTTAGCAAGAGGGAGAGAGAATGTCCTTGGCAGAGGAAAGCATTTGGCTCAGCTTAATAGTGGCTTTTGAAAGAAAAACTGAAAGCCCTTCTGTATGTCAGGCGGCAAGAAAGGTGGTGTAGCTTGGTCAAAGAGGTCAGTTCTTGTGGGGCACAAAATGCCCAGTTGGGAGTTATAACTTATGCCATCCCAGAGGTGATGGTGAGACACTGATGAATTTTGCTGAAATTCACATTTTATGGAAGTGTCTCTAAATGCTATTTGGAGAATAAAGAGAAGAGATAAAATTGGAATCAGGAAAAAATGATAAGTGGTTATTGCAGAGGTGGCCAACAGCAGAGATAATTTTCCCTCTATACTCACTATTATTTTGTGAAGAATTAGATGAGGTTCACTTTATGAATATGACAGAATCAACCTAAAGACTTAACTCCAGGAAAATGCTAGACAGAGATTTAATCTTCGATGAATCATCACATTCATCTTGCATTCTATGTTCTCTACATACTAGTGTGTGGCATAATGTTCTGATTTGGTCTCCTAACTATGAGCTGAAGCACCCCATGGCACCACAATGAACTCACGAGAGCAGTGTGGAATTTTTTTTTAAATTTTTTTACTCATTTTTTTTTTTTTTAAGATTTTAGTTATTCATTTGAGACAGCACAAGCATGGGCAGAGGCAGAGAGGGAGAAGCAGACTTCCCGCTGAGCTAGGAGCCTGACCTGACTGACTCACAGGGCTTGGAGATCATGACCTGAGCCCAAGGCAGATGCCCAACCATCGGAACCACCCAGGTGCCCACTGTGGAGTATTTTAAATTTTTGAAGGAAACAGCAACATTAGCCAACTACCACATGAACTACCATCCAGTAATAGCTCTGAGTTTCAACATTAGATACCACCAAGTTCCTTCCCATGATTCCATTACTTTGTAAATCTGGAGTTTGGGTGTTTGCTGTGACAAAAGCAAGTGTCATGTGGATATCATCGTGTAACTCCTACGCTACTTTTTCTTGAATCTTATTTACTTTGACATTTTAAAAAAAGATATAAATTCTTTCATTTGCATTTGTTTTTGTTTTGTTCTATTTGTTTTTGCAAGATCATTCCCTTCCATCAATCCACCATCCACAAACTACTATCTTCCTTTTCTTAGTGGTACATTTACAATATAATTTGGATACTCCTTACCGTTCTTGATAAAGCAAAGGATCACTGATTTGTCTGGCCAACAGACTTATTTTATTTGAGTGCATAGGCTCAAAATAAATATGAAAGCATATTTAACCAGGGGTGCCAGGGTGGCTCAGTCGGTTAAGCTTCTGCCTTGGGCTCAGGTCATGATCCAAAGCTTTCTGGCTAAGGGGGCAGTCTGCTTCTCCCTTTGTCCAGCTCCCAACATCCTCTGACACTCCCTCAGCCCTGGCTCATGCTCCTGTGCACACTGCCTCTCTCTTTCTTGAATAAATAAAATGTTTTTTTTTTTTAAGAAAGTATATTTAAGCATAAAACTTACATTTCACAGTATTATGGATTCCCTTTTAAAATAAGGTAATTTGTCAATAATGGACCCATAGTTTTCCTACAAAGCAATAATCAGCAGGAAAATCTTAGTGTTGCTTCCTTCTCAAAAATTTTTTCCCTCCACTCTGGCATAGTTCTTACTATTTTACCTAAATAATTCCAGTAGTCACTTGAGTTTGTTCCTGATTTAATGTGACAGAGAGTTTTAAGTTGGGATTTGTTATTTAAGATATGAAGTTAGTATCTTTATGTCATGTATCTGTAAGTGATGTAGACAATGGAAGTGTCTCTATAGCTACTAATACTAGTACTATTAATAGATTATATTTTATGAAATTATTATTCTGTATATAATGGGCACTATTATAAACACTTTATATTTATTATCTCATTATACTCACAGCAATATTATAATCACATTCTAACAGTGTTTTGTTTTGTTTTTAATTACAGATATGTCAAGAATTGTGAATGTTCTCAGTTTTTACCCTGCTTGCAGGCTAACTGATTAACCTACCACAGATACTGGCAGGAGATATGAGACTTCTGGGTTAGAGACAATGTAATTTGTTACCATAGAGCAACTAGCATGAGCTTTAGTTTGCTTTGGTTCCCCTGCATTTCGACTTCCATGGAACAACAAGAAATGGGTTAGGGTATGCTTCTGCACACAGTAGGTTTTCATCAGCTGAGGAACCCTTGAGGTTAAAGATATGCAGTCTTTTATAATGGACCACAAGGAAACCTGCTCCATGTCTCCCATTTGCCCTATCATTATTAAACTAGACAGTAAATTTGCCCTCTGCTGAGAAGAGAGATCCTATCTCTAATACTGCTCACTAAATAAATGTACCTAAAGTAAATAAAGGTTTATCTTTTCACAATGGTCTGAGATAGAGGAGGGATAAAAAAGAAGAATTTATTATATCACTGTAAACCTTTTGTTTTCAGGTAACATTTCAATTTTTTCACACTAAATAATTGTATTATTATAAATTTAAATACATAATAATTAGAAAGGTAAGTAATAGATCCAGGTGAGAATAAGCTATTAATAAAGTTTAATGGAAACCTGAACTCTGAGAAATAAGAAACTTTAAAACATGACTTAAAATGTCCCATTTATGAAACAAATTTGAACCAGCAGTTTCTAAATTCTTCTGTTCCAGAGCACTTTAAAAATCATGGATTCTATTAGTCAGCCTTAGACCTATGTATCAGAATCTCATGTGGTAGTGTTAACAACAGTTAAGGAAACTTCATTTTAGAAAGGTCCCCAGGAGAATCTGATGTGCAGGCTTGAAGAGAGCTTTGAGATCATGCAGCTGTGAAGTATGATCTTCAAGTGGGTGAGTGAGACCTATCGCAACTGTACATGAATCAAAGTGACCTTCATATCACCTTCAGGAGGCACAATGGAATCATGATTTACTTAAGAAACCATACATTTAACAAAACTTTCTATTCAGTGAAAGCAATGTATTAACACACTTAATCTCAGCCAAAAGGCTGGGAAGCAATGAAAGTAATGGATTAACAGATAACATACTGCCAAAATGGCATTAAGGAAAAGGGAGCTCAAAGAATAAGAAACTTACATGTTAATTCAGAGTTATAATAGCGAGTAATATCGATTCTTGTGGACTCAGGGGTTTGCTTATTCAAAAAGTGTAAGCTGTGGAAGGGTAAAAGCAGTTCACCAGGCAGACATAGGCTTGATGATATTTACCCCTTTATGCTATACATCTCCTTACTCTGCATCATGTGAATAATAATTAATTATTAATTAATTTCCCAGGTACTTTGACATTAAGAAGGAAGTGCTCTGTATTTAATAAGGAATCCAGGCCCCATCAATATTTTAGATTCTTTCTCACCTTCTTGGGGGCTCATGCTGCCATCCACTCTTATCTATACCCAGATCACTGTTAAATCTTCCAATTTTCTTGACCAATTTTTCTATCAGGTTCACAATTTTCTTCTCCATCCTAAATCCTATGATAACTCTGCGAAATTCCAATATCCAAATGAAAGAGACATCCATTGATCTATAACTACATATGCCGAAATCTTCTAAATTCATAGCTCCACACTTGTATACCCTACTATTAAATATTAAATTATTATCTAATCATTGTTTGGTCACTTAAAAACCTTTCTCATTCTGACATCAGAGTGGTTGGGTGAACTACTTGGGTCACCTAGCAGTTTTCCATCACAGAATTATGAAATTTAACAAACTTCTATCTGGAAAAAAAAGAAAAAAAAAAACCTTAGTTTTAAGATCTTATACTACTTTCCTCTCACTCTCTGC
This sequence comes from Lontra canadensis, assembly GCF_010015895.1. Lineage (NCBI taxonomy): Eukaryota > Metazoa > Chordata > Mammalia > Carnivora > Mustelidae > Lontra > Lontra canadensis. The sequence continues at coordinate 2,394,529 of NW_022631074.1, read as the reverse complement.
TTCTCTTATTAAGTTCATCTGTGTTTGTCTAATCCATTATTTTCCTTTTCAGCTAAAAAGATGATCACTCCCTAGAACACTTGATCTTTTTTCTCCGTGACCCTTGTCTAATCACAATGCCATTTCTTCTCTAGTCAAAGGATCTGTATATCTGTATAAATCTGTATAAAATGTAGGTTATTCAGAAATCTGAAAATAAATCAGAAAACATTGTAAATCTGTACTGCTACAAATTCAGTTGACGACTGGACTCCTCCATTCTTTCCCTCCTCCCTTCCTTCCTTCCTTCCTTTCTTCCTTTTTCTGTCTTCCTTTCTTTTTTCTTCAATTACTTTTGTGATACCAGCTCGAATACTTAAAATAAGTTTAAGGTTCTGCAAGTTCTAACCCAAATAACTATTATATCCTTTCATACCATTTATGAGATAATCTGCATCCTTTTGGATTTTTGAATGGCCAAACATCTTTTCACCTCATGAGCTTTGTACTTGCTATTTCCTATTTCCAAAGTGCTCCTTCCTACTCCCCAACTCTCAATTCCCCAACTTCATATCTTGAACATATTTCATATCTATAAATATCACTACCTTATGAAGGTCCCCTGTGATGAAATTCTAGAGCAAATTACAAGATTCTGTACATAAATAAAAATATTTTGTACATATTTTACAGAGCATCTCTCTCCTCTACTTCCCATGAAGGCATTGACTTTATCTATCTTGTTCTTTATCTAGCCCCAGGGTTTGCCAAAATGCCTGATAGAAGTAAATGATAATTATTCATGCAGTAAAAAAAACTTCCCTGGAAATTTTGATGTGTTTCTACTCCCCTCCTTTTTCATTAGCCCAGTAACTATGTATACTTCTTATCATACTGAGTTCTTAGTGAAAAATAAAGGTTAAATACATATTTATAGAATACATATTTATAGAACCAATGGTAAATGATATATTTATTCCTTCTAAGAGACTGATCTCATTGGATTCATTGACATATTAAGTTTCCTAATGAAGACCAGACAATGGAATTTGGTGATTATTAAAAATTGTGTCCCTTTTAAGACCCTGTTCCAAAGTCAGCTTTTTCTCCTAGATGACATGTTCACTTTATCTGCTACATGCAAGAAACACTCCCTAAAAATATGTGAAAAGGAAAAAAAAAAAAAACAACTAAAGATGAATTGTTTAAGGAATGTGAAAGATCACCTTCTCTTCATTTTACATTTTTCTGTCATAACTAAACAACTACAGAAACAACTTCTAATATTCACCAAGTTGTAGTGGAGTAAAAATTCAATTGACTAAATTTTATAAGTAGCCATTATTTAAAAAGAAGTTATTATTTTGACATGGGATTTTTTTTAGAATATCAATATTTTTCATTTTCCAATTAAAAAAAAATTAATTCCTCTCCAGTAGCAATTTGAGGAAAGGTTTGAAAAAACAGAACAGTGATGTGAAATATATATTTGTAGTACTTTATACTTTCCAAGCTGCTCCCATATTCAAAATTATGACTCTTACTTTGTAGATTATGTATAAATAATCAAGGAGATGTTGTTAAAGTTAATGATTCTAATTTAAAAATTAAGTTATAGTTATGCAAATAATACAATGAGTTTTCATTGAGAGTTCATTCACTGAGAGTTCATTCTGGAAGCGTAAATTAATTCTTTACTCAAATGATTATTTTGCTTTATTTTCTTTGTGTCTCATAGATCAAACTTTCAAAGTGATTCCCTTTAGTTTCTGGACACTTAAACCTTGAGGTTTAATTTAAACAAAGTACTTCCATTGTAAAGCCAAACTGAATGGAAAAAAGAAAGTGACAGTCTTGTTGGGTAGATTCCAGAGAAGTCATTTATGGAAGGAAGACAAAGCAATTATAGCTCCATACTGACCAATGTATCACTTAGCACTTCTGATCATAAGATAAGGCTTGCAGGGCTAGGATGGGCTAGGAGAGAAAGTTACTAAAATAGTAAGAATGACCAAAAAATAAAAAGACAGGATTTTCAGAGGTATTAAAATTAGAAATCCTTTATCTTGTTTTAAGACTTAATGATATCCTAAAACCACATGTTTAAAAAAATCAATAAAATAACTAATCCCAATAACTATACTTCAGGATTAAAAAATGAGCGTTCCCATCAGGCTAGGGTAGGGACATTTAGAAAATTAAGTCTAAAATATATTTGATAATTTTATGAAGAAGAATTACAAAGTTTCCCATAATATTTCAGAATAAAAATGTTTTAACCAGATTGAGTCTGTTATCAGCTATATAAAAGAATATTAGAAAGACATCTGCCCATTTATAAGAGTTTCAACAAAAACATTTAGAGTTTACATATTGTTCTTCCCATAACTGTTGTACTATTTGGAAAGAAACACAGTGTAGGAAATAGAATTATGTGTCTGTGAATTTTAGTTCTAATTTTAAGCTAGCTAAGTGATCATCAGCAAAATGAAGTGGAAACTTCTAATCTTAAAAAGCCTTTCCAGGTTTAATAATCAATGATTTTTAGTGGCATTGTTTGAAAACATATAAATTCTCAAATTTTGATTCCCCCTAATTCTGTTTTACATATTAAGATATTTCAGATGAATAAGATCTTATAATATTTTATTACATAAAATTTTGTCTTCTAGCTCCTCTTCTTAAGACCTAAAATTTGAACTAGATTTTTATTAGAAATTGTCAATCAATTTCTCTGTCTATAGGAAAATAATATCTATCATGGGTTATTGTGGGAAAAAATGTGTTTCAAAAGATTATGGTTTTAGGCCTGGTTATAGCATCACACAGTGTATGGTCATAAATCTCTTCTTTTCTCTGGGATTCAATTTCCTCACCTAAAAAATGAAGGAGAATGTAGGCTGCATTGCTCTGAAGATTGTTTCTATCATTCTATGATTCTACTACTATTTTATATTTTTAGATAAATGTAAAAAATCATTCAAGTATATTGTGGCTAATAAACTTAGCATAAGATAAATATATTATTTTGTTATCTTGAGTATCACTTAAGCAAGAATAAAGTTTTAACTTGAATGATTTAACATTAGGTAGAAGATCATTTATACTATTTTTCATCATTATAATAATGCAGACCTCTCATTTTATCTTGAAATCATTACCAGTGTGACTTTTAAAAAATAACTTTTCAAAATAGGTATGGTTTTCACATTTCGAATAGTGAATTCCTGAGATATTTATATCTTACACAAATATGAAATTTTGATTAAAATAATCCACGGAGTGAATAGGTAAAACCCCATTTTACCAAAATGTTCACTGGATATCTCAATTCTCTTGGGCTTTAAAAATTACAACCGTTATTGTCTGTTTATATTTGGAATATATACTTGGGAACACAAACTTATCTATATTTTAATGTTCTACTACAGTTAAACTGATGCTGAATAAATGCAAAATATATTATTATTAAACTTATAGTTCTTACAAATTTGGAGAAATAAAATGATTCTTTAATATTAGACCTTTAATATTTGAAGAAGGTCATTTAAGCTCAGGAAAACATCAAAAGATGACACAGTAAGATAATCATGATACAAAAGTAATAAAGAAAATGCAAAATAGGATTTCACATAAAAAATTTTTATGTAAACATTATTCCAGATATTTATATACAATATACACCACACGTTTCAAATAAAATGTATCTCAATAATATGGGATAAGGAAAAAATCTTTTCCTTCAGTTTACTTATCATTTTTCAACTAATTTTTTTAAAAGATTTTATTTATTTGTTAGAGAGAGAGAGTGAGCATGAACAGGGGGAGGGGCAGAAGGAGAAGCAGGCTCCCCACTGAGCAAGGAGGTTGCTGTGGGGCTTAATCCAAGGACCCGGGGGACATGACCTGAGCCGAAGGCAGACGCTTAACCAACTGAGCCACCCAGGCATACCTAAACTAATTTATTTGTGATGAACTTGTTTAAAATGAGACATACAGAGAAATTTTTTACATTAAGAAGCTAAAAATTTTGAAACTTAGCTAATCAATGAGAAATAAGTCTGCCAGATCTTGAATATGTTTAGATGGTTTCTCAAACATTTCGCAGAGTGCTTTACTTTACTGGAGGAGTTTAAATACAGTTTAATTAACTGAATTTAGTAATGGGGAGTTTTAAGCTGAGTAAGTGGCTTCATTAAGTCAATATATCAAAGATGAGTATTAAGTTGCACTAATTAAAATATGCTAAAATGATATTAACAAAACCCCAATTTTTTAAATGATTAATTATATAACTTCAACATATTTTCTAATAATGGTCGCCCCATATTTGGAAAACCACCCATATTATGGCAACAGAAAATGTGAATACTTGTTTTCATATTAGAATACCTCTTATAAGTAAATGAGCATCACTATTTTAGAGATGGGGAAACAGCAGTATAACTTGCATATCATGCACCTGGTCTCCAAACTAGGTGTTTCTTCTACTGAAGACCATTTAAATGTGTTAATATTTGGTAAAAAAAATTCTTTATAAAATAGATTACTTTAGTTTAAAATGTTTCTGACTTATTTGATAATAGACCTAACTGAATAGAATATTCAATAGAATTCAATAGAAAATGCAATGAGACTCCTTTATCCTACTCACTTTAAGCCACATAACAGAAACCCTGACATTCTAGATTTTGAAGAACACTTACATGATTTTTAAGGATGGTCTATTTACCACACATTGCAACCTTCACCTAGCAGTTAGTAGTTAATCTTATTGATAGTCAGAAAAAAGTAGTGATTTTTATCCTATGTCGTTTAGATGGGTAATTTTAAGTAAATTATCAATAATTATTATAAAAGTTAATGAGTAGTTACTGCAAACAAGGCATTTTTTAAAAGATTTTTCATTTATTTATTTGACAGACAGAGATCACAAGTAGGCAGAGAGGCAGGCAGAGAGAGAGAGGGGGAAGCAGGCTCCCTGCAGAGCAGAGAACCCGATGTGGGGCTCAATCCCAGAACACTGGGATCATGACCTGAGCCGAAGGCAGAGGCTTTAACCCACTGAGCCACCCAGGTGCCCCTAAGCAAGGCATTTTTAAAAAGATTTCTTTATTTATTTTAGAGAGAGGAAGCAAGCATGCAAGCAGGGGGAGGAGCCCAGGAAAAGAATCTACAAGCAGACTCCCAGATGACCCCAGAGCCCCTGGGGCGGCTCTATCCTAGGACTCTTGAGATTATGACCTGAGTCAAAAACAAGTCAGACACTCAATAGACTGCACCAGCCCTGGGTCCCAAGCAAGGCATTTTTTAAATTCCATTTTTAAATAGATATATTTAGTTTCAAAAATGACATTATAAGGTTGATGCTATTATTACTATCTGCATTATTTAGATCAGGAAACTGAAACATAGATAGTTTAAGGAAAGTTACAAAACTCTAGTGTGTCAAAGTGTAAAAAAGAACCCAGATAATATCAGTCCAGCAGAGGCCATGCTCTTCATCATTTTATTCTATAATCATTTTTATCCAATATAAATAGATCAGTCTTAAGCCAAAGAGAAAATAGTATCAGAAAGTCTGTGTAAACTGTGGACTTCGGCTATGAAGCATTTGATCAACAGAAACTTTGGACTCAATTACAGGACTATGAAAATGGGCTATTTGCGTTAGTTTTATGGACATCACAGCTGGAACTCAATATTTATTTTACCACCATAATGTGAGGTGTTAGAAATTTTACAGATAGTATAAATAATCTTTCAGTGGGCATTTGGATAGGAAACAGTGACCAAAAAGCCATATATCATGGTCAGAGTCTAATAATTCATTTCAATCTTTTAGTTTTCAGAACATTCAAACCTAAATGGTGTGTGGAAGCAAAGAATTATGTTAAGGAAATTATTTCAATCATTTCAAATACAAAGAGATTTTATCCCTAAGTTTTGATTGAAAAACACCAGAAACTATGCTGGTCTCTGAAATGTTGGTGAAAGATTCAGATATGCAGATCAGATTTCATAAAATTCCAAGAATGGAGAAGTATCTTGAATTCACATAGTCCCTTAAGTAAAGAGGCGAATTTCCTTGCCTAGAGGCCAAATCAGGAAAACACCAAAATATCCTGCTTCCAGCAACTAATTTCACTGTCTCATGCTGAGTCTATATATGATATTTTTTGTTAAGTCAGTGAAACATAACTATACATTTAGACTGTGTTGTATACTGTTGTATACTATTTTTACCTTTTAGTAAAGCACCATTTAATTTAAAAGTTACTTTAAAAGTTCACATTATATATACATTAACATGAAAAAATCCTACATTGCTATATTGCCAAATATTAAACAGAGGAATTAGAAATATGAAAATGAAGTAGTAAAATGAAACATTAGGACTTCCTTCTAATTTGCATAGTCTTTTCTTTTGACTTGGATTTAAGCTGGGATATGTCTGTCTTTAACCTGGTAAGTCTAAGAGAAGAGTATATAAGAATTTGTTTTCAGTTCTCTAAAATAGCATCTTGAGATACAAAACTCAATTTCCAGCTAAATCTCAGAACTAGGGAATAGAATACCTAGAAACACCAGAAAAATTAGACTGTTATTCTTAGTTCCTTGAAAATGATTCTAATATCCTACTCTCGACAAAACTTTCCATCCTGTCAGTGGTGAAATGCCAAGGGGCACAAGCTGTACCATAGACAGTTAACTTCAGAGTAAAAACAAGCTGAACTGTTTTTACTTTACAAGTTTCCTATCTGTTAACTTCGCTGAATTAATAAAGTACACATAAAAAACATCAAAGGCAGAAATATCATGTAATATATTAAAGACTGTGATTGCTCTTTCTAAAATCTTCTCTGAAGAAAATGTTTTTCTTTTCTGAAAAGCTATTATCTCCAGACTGAAAATTATTTGCCTACATGACACTAGAATTCTTTTAATAGAAAGTTAATAATACATATCTGTATCAGTGTATTATTAACCTACAGCTAACTCGTTTTTAGAGCTCCCCCCATCCCCATAACCAAGTTTTTGAAAGCATTTGTTTCAAATAAAAGTCTGCATCTATGCAAGTAGATTTGAGAATATTTCAAATGAGGAATCTCTCACTACTCGACGAATTGAACAGGTATTCCTCTCACTAAGATTCAAAATGGTTTCCTCTTGGGAAGTAAGTTATTTAAATAAGAATATATTTTATTATTATTATTATTATTATTATTGTTAATATTATTGTATTTCACAACAATCTCAGCCCTACCATACTTCATAATCTTCTCTCTACATTGAGAGTGTTTATATCTTTCCAATGGTAGCCTGGAAAGGGAAATTATATACTAAAGTGAATTGGATGGCTGCTATCTTACCACCATGACTAGCTTCATGACTAGTGTTCTGTTATGGACTTGTGATATGTATATTTATGAGAAAAATCCAAAAGTAAAATAAAATCTGACAGCTTTTGTCTAGAGTGAACAAATTATATGACATATTCTAAACCAATTAGATAACATTCTACACCCATGGGTCTCTGCTGTTCATTTTCCTTATGGTCCCCAAATCCGCCCTCTACCCTTTTTTGCCTTGCTCTGTGCTCTGGGAGCCTGACTTCTCTGCGTGGCTCCACCCAAATTCCTTGACCTCTGATTTCCTTGGAATTGGATTAGTGGAAAGATATTGGAAGACAGGAGAAGAAAGCGGTCCAATATTGATCCCTCCTCTCCCAGTGTCTCTACCTGACCGAGGTTTGGATACCTCTTTTGGCCACTGCTCTTTTCAAGCTGCCCCTTTTCTTCTCTAACTAGAATAACCCTGTTTACTTCCTTTGGCCCTTCAGGTCCAGGGCTGATTACTGTGCTTCGCTGTTGAGAGTTCTCTTGTGCCTCTACATCCCATATTAGTTTCCCAAACTGTCCATATTTTCTCTGAAAGTCTCCTCATTAAAAACTCTTTCATTACACTGTTTGAGACTGCCATCAATGCCTGCCGATATTCTGAGTAACACACTAAACTAGGGACATAAAAAGTTCACAATCAATATTTAAAGAAAGTGACTTCAAGGAAAAAGAAAAATGATCATGTTAAGACCATTGCAGCTTACCCAGTTTAACACAGACTACTCTAGAAAATCCTTCTGGTTTTCATTATGGAACCTTGTTCCTAGACATCAAATGTGGTTCAAACACTTTCAAAAAAGTATGTTTCTCAATGAATCTATTGGAAGTCTTTATGTTAAAGTTGCTTTTTCTTTCTCTATTTAAATATTCATTAATCGGCATTCTTTGCTTACTAGTGAGTTAAATAAAATAGTCCTGGGACTATTAGAGTTCACCTTTTTATTTTTTCTAAAATGAGGAAGAACTGGACTTAAACTAGGTGTTTCCATTTATTATACTGAGCACTGAGCAGAATTCCCTTTACACGAATGTAATTCTTTAAACAATAATGGTAAAAAAATAATTTGATTTCTGGTCTTGCTAACCTGTTAGCATTTATAGTGACTTTGCTGACTGTTTTTGAAGCTAATGAACTCAAGTTTTTAACTGTGAAACTGGTACACATCATTGGCCTTGATAGGTTTTCTTGCAATAGTTTAAGCCTGTGTACTCACTGGGACAATATTTTTTCTTAGTCATTATTCTTAATCATTTTATAGACATCTTTCCCCTTAAAAGTCAGTGTTATCTCAGCTTTAGCATAAAGCAGTTCTGATACTAAAACTGTATAAGCATTATAGACATATTTAAGAAGTCATTCAGAAAATCTGTCTCTTTGCCTTGCAGTCACCTTATACACACTTTGCATCAAGTAGCATTTAATTTTCTGGCAACCGCTAATTTCAATGACTACAGAAAGCTAATGGGAGATTATTTGAAATCTAGAGAAAAAAAAAAACCTACTGTACTATTGAAACAAGAGATGTTTTAAAATATTACAATTATTCAAGTACTTATTATAATTCCACGAACTCCCCAGAGTTAATAGATTGTATTAGACCCTTCTCAGAAGTCATGCTTTGTGGCATTTGCTCTTATTTATTGTCCTGGCAGAAAGTTCCAGCAGAAGTCAAGGTCACCTTCTATCCCAAAGTTGGTATAATTAGTATCAATTCGGTGTTTCACCAAGCTAACACAGGAGGTTATTAACTGTGTTTCATGTGGAGTGTCAAAGAAGCAAGGGCAGTGCCAGCAATCTTTTCAGCTTCAAAGGCACAGCTCATAAATTAAATTCATTGGTTAGTAAGAAAGATACAACCAGTTTAGTTTATTAATGATTTTAAAAATAATTTTAGAGAAGTTCTGGAAATACATTTATTTATATAGGTAGTCTAAGCTTTTAAAATATGAAACAGATCATCATTCTAGTAATAAGTGACAAAGTCTTTGTATTTTATAAGTGATGTGCTTTCTGGAATATTATAAATACAGAAAATCTTAAATTTAACATTTGTATGTATACACATACTGTATAAAGATAAATCCCAGAAAATGGCACATAGTCTACTAGGGAACATTTTCTTTTCTTTCTTAGATGGTTGTTTTGTAGGAAATATGTATGCTATTAGATTGTATAAAATCTAGGGTTATTACCATAATATCAATTAAGACACTCTTACATTTGCAGAAGTAAAAATAATATTAGTGAAACTGTTTACTTAGAAGAAATATAAACTAACAGAACTAAGATTTCTGTTTAAACTGATCTAAGCCAAAGAAATAAACAAGCTTAAAATGAAACTCTTAAAAATGTTTGATGTTTTAAATTGCACAAACCACAAGAGTGCCCTTAGAAAATAGAACAGAGCATAAGTGTACTGCTTCCCTTAATAGGTCGTATTGGAAAGAAAATAAGAATATCAGTTCTCCTCAACTATTTCCCAAATGCTAAAAAGAAATAGGTAAATATTTAAGGATTTTCAAATTTTGCTAGAGTTCATCCTCATACAAGTCAGACTCAAAAGTTTCGTTTGGTGTTAGAAGTGGTTATGTATAATAAGCGATACGTATTCTTGTTCCAAATAAGATCCATGAGAATACAAAAAATTGACTTTAGCATTCTATGCTATCTTGGAATAACTTAAACTGAAACACTGCCTTTATTCAAATGTGTGGGTCCATAGCAGATTAAGAGATGGGGACCTACAGTCAGCATTCTCTCCCATGCCCAGCCTGTAGCATCTCCCTTCAGCATTAGCAACACAATACTGGTAGCAAGGTTGAAAGTGCCCTAAGCTATGGACCATATATGTTGCTTCCTCTTTCTAAGTAGGAAACATTTTTAGTAGCCTATTTTCACTATAAGCTATGTTTCAATATTTAATTTTAAAACTTCATCAATTTCATATAATAATTGTTGTTTTTAAAAAGACTAATGGAAATTTAGCAACACTTACAGCTTAAATGTGGAAACCTGTCTTTTTGCAGATAGGCAGGTCTCACTATATGGACCATCTGGAGATTGAATTATTACTTAGTTTTTGCCAAGCGGAAAATAAACAAAAAAAAAACCAACATATTGACACTTAATTTTTAAAAGCTCACAACACCATGCAAATTTTGTTTTATTACCACCCATAAAACCAGAAACATTTTTAATAGCTAAACAGTCATAATACAACCTCATAAACAACTTCTTGATTTGCACACTTTGGGATTTAACTGTGTCTAGATGATATATTTTACCATTGCAAATGCTCTATTTGAGTGCATTTATAGTGACTAACTCAGAGCTCTAATGTTTATACTCCATTTATTCTTTCTCAGTGTTGGCTTTTTCTTTTATTCTGTTAAATGTTTATGATTTTAGATTCCAATTTTTAAAGTATCTACACCAAAAAGGGAAGGAGGTGACACATTAATAAAACCAAATAAAAATAAAGATAGACTAGACTTTCTTTGATATAAAGGAATAGAATAGAAGAATAGAATAGAAAGGAATAGAAGCATAAGTGAGATCATTATTGCTTTTAAAAGTTATTTAATTAAATAGATGCTTTAGACGGTGGTTTGGAGGACACATATATGCACATTATGTTCATTTTACTAATGTTTATTGTATTTTGAAGCCAGAGAAAGGAAAGAACAATCAAGGTAAAGAAATCTGCATATAAAATCACTATTGCATAGTCAGCAAAAATTAGCAAAAATGCTAAAAAGACCAATGTTTTCATTAAAAATGACCATATTAAATATGTGTGGAATTTTACAATTTATCTTTATGCTGACACAAAGTAAATAGTTTAGCTACTTTTTTTTTTATTTGCCAGTATTTAACTTTGTATTAATGAATTTTTTTTTACAAGTCACTTAGATTACTTCAAGAAATTTGTAGAGAAGAAAGTATTTATTAAGGTCTTTTAGACAGTACTATTTTAGGATTATACTTAATGGTCAAACAAGTTCCTAATTTCATTTACATTTAAATAACTAAATTTTATGCCATTCATACGATTTAAAAGTACAATGGCAGCATCTGGGCTAAAAGAGTTTTGGTATATGCTAAAATCCATTCTATTCTACATGGATGATTTAAAATATTTCATTTAATATTACATTTTTAAACATAACAAAATTAGCATGCTATTCAATAGTGAAGAATTGAGAACTTCAGTAGAAGAGCTTGAAATTAAGCTTTTGATTGTCAAGATATCCATTTTTTTAAAAGATTTTTATTTACTTTTTTATTTGAGAGAGAGAGAGTGAGAGAAGGAGAGTGAGAAAGAGAGAGCCTGTGAGAGAGACAGGCAGAGGGAGAGGGACAAGCAGACTCCTTATTGAGCAGGGAGCCCCACTCAGGACTCTATCCCAGGATCCTAGGATACCCCTTGAGGTATTTATTTCAAAAGATGTCCCCTTGAATAAACATATTGCCTGCAGTAGGATACAGCTGCTAGCCAAACAACAAGATAAGGAATTCTGCTGTCCCACCTATGAGATTTCCTCTTTCAGAAACCCTTGGGTAGCTTAGGTAACTGACTACTTCGAGTAAACCTACTTCTTCCTTCCTGTGCCCTCATTCCCACTCTTACGCTTCAAATTCGCCAGTTAGTGACCCCAAAACTTTTGGATGCTCTAATAAAGGCAGAGCACCAGGTCCATGCATGGTCTCTCTTTCTGTTTGTGACCTCATTGTGTGGCCTTCCAGGAACTGATTAATAAATCTTGTGACTCAAAGTTTCTGATGGTTTCTTGCTAACATGTATACTGAGCTCATAATAAGAACCACAAGGGCTAGTCCCACCACAACACTGGCCCTGGTGGAGTAAACGTCTGTGGGGTCTCCTATAAATATTAGGGGCCCACCCAGGACAGTGCCTTAGGCATTCCTATCTGAAAGCATTACTAGCAATAGGCTACAATCAATGCAATGGTACCCATCTTTAAATTTTGTGTTTGGTCATTATTATTCTAGTTGTAGATAGTTTGATAATGGCCAAATTCTTAAATTTTTAAAAGATGTCCCTTGTTTTTGTTTTGTAATGCCATGCTGAAATAAGGTCCCGTTGCAATTAGCCTCATTCTAATTAATAAATTAGTTAAGATTACTAGACAAATGATATAATTTTATTACTATAAAATTATTTTTTCCATTTCAAAGTCTAATGTAAACCCAAATCTATATTTGAACTAATAACTCATTTAGATGTTTACAAAGATAGACTATATAAACAATTTTGCCATCAAGTTTGGAATTATGTTTCCTCATTTGATGTATTGAAATGCATAAAGTATTTGAACAGACTCTTAGTATAAGGACTGGAAATATATCAGAAGTTTTGTATCTTCTCTTTATTTCTATCATCTCATTTTTGTATTTGAAAGACATTAACAATTGCGCAGAGCCAAAAACAGCAATTAGGAAGTTATAAGTTTTCTCTCTTGATAAATACAAAACATTCACTTATGAATATTAATTTTAAAAATGATGATAAATAGACATAACCACTGATATATGTCATTGTCTCATATACAATTAAAAAAATTAAGTACCTTTTTTTTTTTAAGATTTTATTTATTTGACAGAGATCACAAGTAGGCAGAGAGGAAGGCAGGCAGAGAGAGAGGAGAAAGCAGGCTCCCCATGGATCAGAGAGCCCGATGTGGGACTCATTCACAGGACTCTGGGATCATGACCTGAGCCAAAGGCAGGGGCTTTAACCCACTGAGCCAACCAGGTGCCCAAAATTCAGTACCTTTATATTGTTATCTATACAGTGAGGATACTGTTAAAGATTCTTACAGTATGACATAGTTATGTAATTAAAGCCTTATGACATGATCAAAATGAAAAAGTTTTCAAATTAAACTATACCATGCTAAAATAATATTAATACTAGAAATCACATCAGGTTATTTGGAACCATTTCATAAATTATCATACCTAACTTATTACTTAATTAGCATTTATCACAGTATTCCGAAAGAAAAAAAAAACATAAGAAACCTTTGTGAGAGAATATATCTGTCATATGAACTGAATGATAGGGTTAATCAGGCCATTAGACTTAAAAAAAAACCCGGCAATTTCCAAAAGTAGAAATTAAAATGTCTTGTAGCAATGGTATTTTATAATAAAACAATTTTAAGAGGTCTATAAAATGTCCAGATTTTACCTATATGATATAAACCCAGAATAAGTTTATCAACTATTGCTATATTCACAGATAGATAAATTCTATATGCTCTAGAAATATTTTATCTAATATTTTATATAAGCAATAAAAATTGGGCTTAAAAGTAATCAGTAACTAATACCAAAATTTTTTTTCCGGAGTTATGTATATAATTATATATATATATATATATATATGATTTCAGTAATTGCATGATACAGCTATAGATAAACACATTTGTTTTACTAAAAAGAACTGAAAAATAAGCCTATTATATACTGAGTGGTGATTATGTTTCCAGAACTCTAGATATTATTTGATCCTCAAGACAATCTGGGAATTAAGTGCTTCTATCAACTGTTTCTCATTTTTCTGATAAAAATGCTGAGGCTCAATTTGATTCATTGTCCAAGACCAAGGACCTTAGAACCAAAACTCACACCCAAAAATGCCTCTAGGGCACCTTTTTCCTCATTTTGCCCAGGACTCCTCAAGTGTACTGGCTTCTCCATATCTTAACACCTCTATTTGTAACAAGATACTGCTAATTGCTAGCTTTCATTCCATATGGTTGAAGCTCTACTTCCTCCTAACAGAAATGCATTTTTTTTAAAGATTTTTATTTATTCATTTGACAGACAGAGATCACAAGTAGGCAGAGAGGCAGCCAGAGAGAGAGGAAGGGAAGCAGGCTCCCTGCCGAGCAGAGAGCCTGATGTGGGGGGCTCGATCCCAGGACCCTGAGATCATGACCTGAGCCGAAGGCAGAGGCTTTAACCCACTGAACCACCCAGGTGCCTCCAGAAATGCATTTTATGTATAAACTGAAGGGTTGTGAAAATTCTCAAGGTTGTGGCTGATGATTTGAGGAGATTCTTTTGTTCTGTATCACCTTGATTTCTAATACAGCCACAGGAGTGATTCTTTAAATGTATGTTTATCATATCTGAGGATGGATAACTTAGTAGCAGTGAAAGAGTGTAGATGGAGACACGAATGGTGATTCATTTGCAGTCACTTATTAAATATATAGATAGGTAAATTATATTTTATGAAATTTAAGAAATAACATTTAAACCTCATAAAATCAAATAAAGTTATTTTACTTTAGATTATTTAATGAAAGGTGAAACAAGTAAGCTTAAAAAAATGCAAGATGAAATTACTGAGTCCTCTATAGTTCTCACCTTTTCTTAGGCAATACATTCTTATTATAATCTTTTTTAACTATAATTTTGAAACATCTTTTATTAATTTTATAAATGAATTGCATTTAAAGAATAATTGCATCTGAAAGCTCTAATAGGCAATAAACAAATAAAGGAATGCCAGTCAACTTAAAAAAGATAAGTGCAAAACTTACAACAATGTGAAAACTGGTATAAAGCTTACTAAAAAAAAAAAAAAAAAAATTTTATTTGGTTTTTTTTTTTTGGAAAGGGAGAGAAAGAGCATGGGAGGGGAGGGGCATAGGGAGAGGGAAAGAGAGAATCTTAAGCAGGCTCCATGCCCAGTGCTGAGCGCTATATAGGGCTTGAAATCAGATCATAACCTGAGCAGAAATTAAGAGTCAGATGCTTAACCGACTGAGTCACCCAGGCACCCCAGAACCTCCTCAAAAAATTAAAAATAGAAATATCATATGATCTAATATGTCTACTACTGGGTATTTGCCAAAATAAAATGAAAACACTTATTCAAAAAGAAACATGCACCCCTATGTTTATTGCAACATTATTTACACTATCTAGGATATGGAAACAACCTAAGCATCCACTGATAGATGAATAGATAAGGAAGATATGGTATACACATGCACATACACAAATGTACATACACATGAATATTAATCAGCCATAAAAAAAGGACATTGTGCCATTTGCAACAGGGATAGACCTAGAGGGTCTCATGTTAAGTGAAATAAGTCAGACTGAGAAAGACAATCGCCATACAGTTTCACTCATACGTAGAATATAAAAAAAGCAAATGGCTACAACAAACAAAAAGCAGAATCAGACTTATAAATACAGAGAAAAAACTGATGATTGCCCAGGGGAAAAGGGTGGTGGGTGGGCAAAATGGGTGAAGGGGAGTGGAAGATTCAGGCTTTCTAGTTACGGAATGAATAAGTCATGGTAATAAAAGGCACGCCATGAAGAATATAATCAATGATACTGTAATACCACTGTATGGTGACAGATGGTAGCACACTTGTGATGAGCACAGAATAATGTATAAACTTGTCAAATCACTATTCTGTACACCTAAACTTAACATAATGCTATATGTCAACTGTACTCAAATTAAAAATGAAAAAAGGTCCTCACTCTGATGAACTTCACATTCTAGTAAATGGCAATAGAAATTAATCAGATAAATACATAAAATAATTCATAAAAATGTTTATCTACTGACTGAGTCTTCTACTCCCTCAAATATGGACTAGAACATTAACGATACAAGTGCACTTGATGACATTCCCAGGCCTCAGTGGTTTGTTGGAGATGGTAGAAAAAAGTAGGTATTAGACTAACATTTAACGTCAATGTTGCTTTTTTTTCTATACAAAATAACTACTATGAATTGCCTAACTTATAAAATACTTTTTCTTTCCACATATTTTGGTGCCTTTTGAAAAATACCTTCCATTTGTTAAGTAAAAATAATGGAACGTTGTGTGTCTTCTGTGACATTTGTAATGTTCTATTGCAGAAAACTCTTTACCACTTTTAAAGTCCATGGTGTAAATTACACAAAACATTTTAGGAAACCTGTAAAAATGAATTTACTAGAAAAGGTAGAAAACTGATTTCATTTTAACTGGCTGGTTCAGATGTAGGAGATAAGATTCCACTTAAGATGCAAGAGAAAAAATATAAAATATGTTATTAAACACTTCACTTTGAAATAAAACATTTTTCTCTGATTTTATTCAAGATGTGTGTATTCATATATGCCCAGGAAGGACATGAATACTTTTCCTTCATTAAGCACAGACACTGGTTACTTGGGTAGGATGCATTAATTTAATTGCTAGTGATTTTAGATAAAACATGTTTAATTTCCATAATCATACTGTCTGGCATGACATCATCCTCAATAACTGTTTTTGAAGAAGGAAGGAATAATTGAATATTAGCAACTTTTTTTAGTATAAGTAGGTCTTCAAAAAAAAAATTAAGTCAATGTCACCATCCTTTTCCATCAAAGTGATTTGTCTGCACAGTCAGAAATTAATATTATCATAAAGATTTTGTTAGCATGCACTAATTGCATTTCACATAAGTTACTATTTGTAAAAATCTTTGGAAAATAAATTGAAGCAAAGTAAAAATTTAGGTATCTCTTGTTTCATAAAATATCACAAAGTATTTTTTATCTTTTTTCATTTTTATTACTTTTCCCCATTTCCATATAAATTGTTATGAGAAAGATCTTTAAATTCTTCCTACTTGTAGATTTAGCTCGAATACAATTCATTTAATAATACTAAAATAAACATAGGAATTTTTGAGAAATTCTTACAGCTACTATTATCAAACTTCAGTTATCAGTCATATATCATATAATAGAGTTGACATGATTATAAACATTAATAATTATCTAATATCAGATATTTTTCAGAAGCAAAAGAATAATATGTTAACTGTTACATCAAAGCTAGCAACTCAATTTAATTTTGCAAATCATAAAATCCCAAGGAAAACAGTCTAATTGAACAACCTTTACAAGTGAAGGAAAATAATGTTAAGCCAGTACTTAGTACAACTTTAATTAACATATATTAATGTAAAGTCCCCATGATTTCAAGTTAAATTGTTAAGTTTAACACATATTAGTATAGCCAACATAACACAAAACATGTATAAATACAAAAAGACAGACTTAAATAGGAAAAATTATCTTTGAACATTGCTTATGCAAAAATTAAGTTTAAAATCTGTTTTCCTATAATGCACTTATATAACTTGTTTAATTTCTTCATCACCTACTAACCACTTAATGACTGCTCAGGAATGCTTTCTTATATTTCTGAACCATAATGAAATTCTTTTTTGCCTTTAAAGATTACTTCTATTTTTTCAAGGTTGCTTTCCTTAAGGCAAGAATATTTATTAATAAACCAATACCAGAAGTTACTCACGGAGCCAAATGAATTCCTATCATCCTGAACAGCTTTACCAATATTTGTTTTTAGAACATTCTGTTAGTAGACTAAATAGATCTACTCAGAGATCTATTTAAAATGACATCCTACTTTAGGATGACATGTTGAATATTTACTTAAAAGTTCTATGTGGTGAATAGTTTATAATGACACCACGAATTATGCCAATTTTTAGAACACATTCAACACTGTGAGTATTTTTAATCCAGTGGCAGAAGAATAAGTCATTAACATTAAACAAAGATCTTTAAAAAGCAAAAGCTACTTTTGTAACCTTGAACATCTTATTTCTTTGCTCACATTTATAAGTCAAGGCAAAAAGAAAAAAAAAAAGTGTTCCATGTTCACATTTAAATTGGCTCGGTGTTTGCTCCATATATTTTTAACCTATACTCTGGAATGTTTTCATAATTGTCTTAAGTGGCACTAAAAAATTTAAAATGTACCATCTTGCCTCAGATTCTATTCCAATAACCCTAAGTGATAGTAGTTTAGGTGACTTAATTACTCTTATAATTAAGTAAAATTGGATCTCGATTTTTCGACCCTTTTAAAAAACCCTTTAAAGCTTCATTTAATGTGTTTTCCAGGCCATAACAAAGAAGCATACTGTACCTCTTACGCTGCTGGTTGTTGCAGATGTGGTTGGGCTGGTTGTTATGGCTACAGTGGTTGTGACTGTTGCAGTGGTAAGGGAGGGGATGATAGTAGTGGAAAGCAAAGTGTTGGGAACATCTGGTGAGTGGAAAAAAACAAAATATAAAACAAAATCATATCATGCAAACAAAAGAGAAACACAAATGATTCAAATTATAAATACATAAGTCTTATTTAGGTTTAACTTTAACAGGCTTACACAGATTATCAGGTACAAAGCTGGCTGTACCACATGGTTCTTGTCATTTTTTTTGTTCACTTCTTTTTCCTGCTCCCACGCAAAGCAAAAACTTGGAGCAATGTTTGAGAATAAGCAGATTATTTGTAATATTTAGAGTGAAATTTAAAATGACAAGAATTCATTTGTTCACTGAGTCATTTAAAAAGTGTGACATGCAGTAGCAAAATAGAAACAGGTAAAACAAAAAGTGACATGCTTTGTCAAAGAAGTAAACAAAGAAAAAACACAACAGAAATAAACACAAAAAACACCACCATAAAAGATTAAAGAAATGTTAATGATGGATGAGTATATGCATGTTAAATGCTTTTTTGATTTTTTTTTTCTTTTAAGAAAACTTAATGGTAGGAAATAAGATGACAGCAATCTTTAGAAACAAACAAAAAAAGAAGCTAATTGTTATTATTAATACTTTGTTTTTCTTTTTCTCACAAATGATGTTAATGTACAGCTTAGAGTCTTGCAGATCTTACCCTGATTAGCTGGTAACGCCTTCTAACAATTTTGCAGTACCTAGGAGTCTTTAACAAGTATTGAGTCAACTAGCATGGAACCCAATATTCTGAAAGGTTTATGATTTATTTTATTTGGCATACATAGGAGAGGTGATTGAACATAGACTTGAACCATAATACTCCACCCCTAACCCATAATTAGTCAAAGTTGCCAAAAGTCAACACTAGATTCCGATAGAGAAAACATAATAAACAGAAAGAAAAACTTAGAATTTTACACCAAAATCTTCCTTTCACTCAAAACTGGCTGAAAATTTGAAGAGCAGTGTAGGAAACACTGAAACAATGTAGCCAGTGTCAAGCTATAGAACCTGAGTAAGAGTCTCAAAAAGTCAAATCTTGTCTCAAGTGGATAGGCATATAATTTACACAGTGAGGAAACGAGAAACAGTTCACAAATTACCTATAATTACAGTGCTGGGGTTTGATTTCACATGTTTGCCACACAGTCCCTATATATTCAAAGTGTTTGACAGATTATTTTGCTGCTAAAAGGCTTCCTGTCATTCTCTCAGCTAAAGTCTTTGAGTCACACCAAAAATTTTCTAGTTTTTTACTTCTGATAAATTAGCCCTCCTCAATCCTTAGACTTGAACCTGCTGGATTCTCTACACTGGAGAGATCAGAAAACAGTAGGAGCTCGCTCTCTTATCTTGGGTATTGATGTTTACACCTGTTTTTCAACAGGGAAAATGCTTTCTAGACAGTCAAATTAAGAAAACAACCTTCTAAAAACTCAATGGTGCTACATTAATCACTGGAGAAAATGGGTATTGCCTGGTGTGCAATTACCATGATCATAAAATAGAACTGACTTTAACATTATACACTGAGTAAATATTATGTATATGTGCACATATACCTCTTATTTACTGATTTTTATAGTACCTTCTTATTTTCATGGTAAGCTTTCCTAAATGGGTTAGGCAGGCTGGAGGTAAATGAAAGACATTTTCTAAATTAAAAAAAACATGAGTAATATTAATTTTCATGCATACCTAAAATAGAAAACAATACATTCTTCGTTGGCTAGTAAAATCTTTTGCTTATTAGGATCTCAAAATATATGTATTTAATTTATGCAAAAGGAAATGTCTTACAGGGCTATCAAACACAAGAACATATAATGGTATTAGCTCTTTAAAACTCCATATAAAGAAACTGATACTACCAAACCCAGCACAGATGATAAAATAACACGTTATTTGCTATTAGCCAATGAGTTAAAATAAGATTCCATTAGATCTGAAAAGCAGCCTTCCAAAATCAGCCAGTATCATTCACCTCCTAAGAACTGGAATATAAATAACAGTGTTTGGTGGTATTTGTTCATTTTTTGGATTAGCCAAAAAAACATTAGGTGGTCTTTTTTCTTTATTCCATATCAACAAAAATAGAATAATAATATATCTTGATTTGTTTTGGAGAGAGTATATATTTTCAGGTACTATGAATATTTTTGTATTAACCAAACCATATCTTTATTTCCTATAATTGTGAAAATGCATTAGTTGTAAAAATTGTTAATCCACTTTAAGAAAATTGCCCTAGAATCTTTTAAAGTGTTCAGATAACACTACAAATCATTATTGGCTCATACTCTGACTCCTGCTTTGTCAGTCCATCATCCTCTCATCCTTCCCTCTTGACTTCAAATGTACCTAAAAAACAAATCTGGTGAAAGAAATTTGATGGAAAACACGTTGGACAAATGACAACTGGGCCAGGAAAAGTATCTGTCAAATAAGAAATCTCTCCCAGTCACTGTTAGATTTTCAATCATTACTAACTTTATTTCATCCTACGGGTTCTGAAACATTTTAAACATTTTCATTTATCCTTTTTATGCTACACTCTTGTTTATCCAATTATTTCAACTCTATTCTAAAAGAGAAAATTTGGAATGATCTAAATACTCAATACCAGAAGAGTAATCAGAATCAACTGAAATGCATCTACATAGGATCAGTTGGAATTCATGGAATTCTTAGAAAGATAAAAAACATTGTACGATATTTCTCTCTTCTACCTAAACTTTCTGTCTGTTCTGATTTTATTGATATTTGTCTCCACACTTGACAATTAATCCTTGAAGGGAAGAACTCTGCCTACTTATTGTTCAGATTCTAGCACAAGTTATAAGGTGAAGAAATATTTACTAAATGAATTTGTTCATAGCATAATAAACATATAACATATTTTAAGGGATCTAGAAAAGTCCATTTTTTTGATAGGATCATCTAGTTAATATAAAACTAAAAGATGTCATTATTTCTTTTTTTTAATTAAATTAAATTAAATTAAAATTTTTTTCAGTGTTCCAAAATTCATTGTTCATGCACCACACCCAGTGCTCCATGCAATACGTGCCCTCCATATATCTACTAAAAAATCCTCTCTGTCTTCAATATAGATAGACAATAATTATTTTCTGAAAGATAATTTTTTTTTACTTTTTTTAAAGTAAACTCTACCTCCCATGTGGTACTTAAACTCACAACCCCAAGATCAAGAGTCACATGCTCTACCAACTGAGCCAGCCAGGTGCCCCTAAAAGACCAATTTTTAAGATCACAATTTATACCTTCTTCCTAAAATAAATATCCTTGCTAACAAAATGAATTACTTCCCACCTTCCCTGCTACTTTGAAAGTAGTGTGAGCCTGACCTGAGATCCATGTCCTCCATGTTCCTTATGAACTCTTCATTTTCACTTAATTCAAGACTTTCAAAGAAAGAGTAATCGGCCAGGAGGGCTCACTAAGTAGATCCTATCCTGACCAGTAATAAAAGATCACAACAAATTTATGAATTGTCTATTATTATCCCCACTTAATGGATGAAAGAAATTTTAGATAGAACCCCCTTGTCTCTAAATTTAAATATATATGCATATGTATATACTAGAGTGCAGAGAGACTATTATATTTCATAGAAGTATAATGGAGAAGTTTCTTGAACACTTCCACCTCAAGATCATTTATTTTAGCTGCCCGACTGCAACTCTTGTCAAAGCAGAAATTAGAAAAAGATTCTGAGCTGCCTTTCTAAGTCCAAATACTCATATTGAATTTTCACTCCTATAACCAAGTGGCAACATTTCGCATCATTTCCCAATTGTTTAAAAGGTCTGGTTTTGTTCATTCTCTTTTGGCCTTTTATTTAGACACTGATAGTGAAAATGGAGCTCCATTTTCATAAGGAAACATGACATCGGAAACACTAGTACCTATCATTTGTCTCATTTTTAGTTATCTAGAATTCTGTCCAGTTTTAAAACCATTATACTGTTAATACAAAGTGTTCAGTCAAATATAGTATAGGATAGAAAAGGCAGTGGGTCATTTTTTTCCCTTCCAAGACATACTCATTTTTTTAAGAATAAAAATATACTAATCCACATGCAGAAGAATTACACATGTGCACACACACAATAAAAATAACTGAATCCTGATTTAACATTAATTTACTGTTCATAAAGCAAGATAATCTGTAGTCATATTAATATTTTATGTCATTTGCTGAATATGACTTGTTGATTTTAGATCTTAATATTTTAATATTATATGATTAAAGGATATCTGAACATGGGCACTAAGTAACTACAAATTAAAAAAAGATATTAATAGTTTGTGATATAATTTATGAATATCAGAATTCAGAAATGGTAACTATATAATAAGTTAATCAGTTAACTACATGGCATTTCATCTCTGATTTCTACAATACAAAAGATGGGGTCAAATTTTTTATTGCCATTATCCTTGGAGAATATCTTATTTGAATCAAATAATATTGAATTTGCCTGAAAAAAAGTAGTTACAAATAAAATGTTCAAATTTATAATTTACAAAAGAAATTAACTGTATTATATATTTCCTAGATGTTAAAGCATAAAGAATGAAGAGTTAGTAATTGATAAAATATGTAGTGGAGAAAAATGGTATTTAGGGAAGTGAACAAAGTAAAAATAATCTGATTTTATTTATCTAGATAGATGTATACCATAACAAAGGCAAGGCTTCGTTTAAAGGAAAAATAGCCTTTTTATAGGGAACTGAGAAAAGTAAAGCTTCCAAGACATGAAAATATTTGCTTATAGTTTTACCTATACATAAGGCGTGAATTACAATAAATTACACTTCTCATTTCAGTTGTAACATATATACTATTTTCCTGTAAAAGGAAAATTCAGGAGTATTTCAACAATGTCAGACAGAACCCCAAATTTAGTCAATTGTACAATTGCATATTAGTGCAAAGTCTAAGTAGGCAGCCGAGAGTTATTCATGTGAGCAAATGCTGGGTTACAAATAAATGCAGTGTAAATAGTGCAAGTTACTTCTGTAAGGATCTACTCACTTGCAGAAGCACAATTTCAGCTCACACAACAATGTTGTTGAATCAGGAAACTGAAATCCATGTACAGGGACCATAACTAAACTTTGTTAATGACTGATTCATCAGTCCATCATCTCTCCTGATCAGCCTACTTGATTCTGCCATGAAGAACTCCAAACTGCCTCCACCATTGTTGTTAGGCACCTCATTGGAATAAGAGGGTCTAGAGTTTCTCGGAGCATATGTGCCTGCCTTCTTTTCTTTATTTTTCATAGTGCCTGGTTAACATAAGCAAAGGAACTGAAGTCTAGCGCACAAGAAGACATGTGCCCCTGACACAAGTCTTTTCCCAAAATTCTAGACTTAGTTCTTGCTGTTCTTTTCTTTGCTGCCATGTTCTCAGAGCCACATCCTGTTTCTTTATCTTTCCTTATCCTAATCTTTCCTGTTTCCAATACCTTCCTTCAAAGCACCCTCAAATCACTTAGTGCATACTTCTACACAAGCTTGTTATACATTACATTACCATTTTATTTATATATCTATCTCACCAATTAACTTCAGGTTCAGTTGTTATAAGTCAACATGTCTTTGTATTTTAAAATATTATTTTGCCCTGGGACAAGTTTACTCTGACTCATTCCCCCAGTATTATCTAATCTCTCTCCCTTTCTTGATATACCTAGCAAAATGCTACTCTCAAGTTTCAGCTGATTTGGATCTGCTCAGTGAAGACTTCCTGAACCAACTGAACATCAACTGATTCCCCTTCTCTCTGAATATCCATCTTTTTTTTTTTTTCCTTGCATTTACGTACTGCTTCCCTCACACTATCTTACCAATACCCCCATGACAACAATGCTCTACATTCGTGGGCAGCCATATGGGCACAACCGGAGTTACGGGCTTCTCACTAGTTCTGTGTCTCTATTTCTCTCTCCCAGTGGAGGATAGAATACATGTATGATGCTACAGTAATATTTTTAATTTAAATTTAATTTACATAATCAATTAATATACTCTATTATTCTAGCTTATTAATGATAAACTATACAGTACACAGAATATATATCAAAGCTCTTCACGGAATTGGTGGTTGAAAAGTGCCAAACATTTATTTGGCACTAACATGCATTGTTTGTATTTTATTCTTTTCACAAGCCAACAAGATGATAAGATAACAAAGAGAATAGAATAATGATACACTTCTGTGCTTCCTACAGGTACCTAGTTCTATGCTTTGAATTTGACTGGTACTTTATAAATAATGTTCCTATCAGTGGTAATGACAATGATGTCAGTAGATAGGGAATAGTATCATTTTTAATAACATGAATCAGTAATTGAGACTTATTCATGGTTAATTTGTGAGAAAAAAAAATCCCCTCCTTGTTATTACCATGTATGAGATTTTTTTTTTAGAAATTTCTGCTAAGAGTCTTCAAGTCTAAATGATTATTTAAAAAAATTAAAATGCAGCACACTGAAGAATCTTATATTCTGAATGCGGGTTTTCAATGTTTTTAAAAGTGTTAGAGCTCTAAATCGTATCATCCAATTCAATAATAGAAAAGTGCCCTTTTTAATCACATCCTAATGAAGGAATTAAAAAAAAAAGTGCAACCACATTTTGTTACTGGAGCTTATTAGAGCAGA
Source organism: Lontra canadensis (assembly GCF_010015895.1). Lineage (NCBI taxonomy): Eukaryota > Metazoa > Chordata > Mammalia > Carnivora > Mustelidae > Lontra > Lontra canadensis. The sequence goes on along the minus strand of NW_022631074.1, from coordinate 2,369,354 downwards.
GCAGATCCTGTATAACCTTGTTAAAATGAAATCAGTTCCAACAAGCACTGTACACAATAAATTGAAGAACCGTGTAGCACCTTTTTTCCAATAACGAGCTTTTCAGGTTAAAGGTATGTTCTGTTCCCTACAAACGCAGTATACAATAATTTCTAACTTGTCAACCTGTTTTGTTTTCTGGCAGTTTCTCTTTTTAAAAATGGCATTCTGGCCCATTCAGAATGGATTTTCTAAGCAAAATTAAGTCTAAAGAGTCCCAGAAGCCCAAGCTGCTTGTTTCTCTCCAAGGACTAGTGTTCAATAGGGACAAAAATTGCTACCATTTAGTCTGGACTCCATATATCTACTTTCTTTCTGCTTTATGTCACTAACTCTCCAGGGTGGTGCAAGGGTAATCAAGAGTGAGTCCAAACCAAAGATTATTAGTGGAGATACATAAGGGTCAGAACTCAACATATATGAGAAGTATTAAGGTGAGAAATGTCTTTTTGAAAGACGCTATTCACATTTCCTAACCTTAAAAATAATAGGGCATCCTTAACCTTCTTACTGATAATTGTACTGCCATTGGAAGCAATTGTAATGGAAAAATGTACTGTATTTGCTTTTTTACCTGTGCAGAGAAGGACGTTTATCTGCTCCCATTATGTTCAGCTACATGGAGCAGCCTATTTGGATTATAGCGTAAGAATGGATAACAGCACCACGGCTCTTAGTGAAATGACAACCACCGGGTTGACAAGGCCTCAACTTGCCCATGCATGCTTCCTTCTCAAGAGCCATATGGTAACCTCATCTGCTTCATAAAAAGGAACCTTTTTAAAAATTAGATTTGAATGAATCCCTTTTCATCCCTCTGATAGCTTCTACTGGCTTCACATACTAAATGGAAGACTTATGCAATTAAAAAAAAAAAAAAGCTGTTTTTAAAAAATGAAAAGTACTGCAATTTTAACCTGTAAGCGGTAACCAACAGTTCCATGTAATTGCAGGAAAAGTTTATGAATAAAATCAGTCTGTTGTTTGAAAAAAAGTGTACATTTTTTTTCTCTTAAAATATTCTTTCATATTCCAAGCTGACAAAAGTAAAGTGGAATTTAAAATAGGAAAAAAAACCCAACCCTTCCAAGTGGATGATTCTACATTACTTAGCTCCCCCTACTTCAATACGATGAGGTCTTTCTTAAAAGTACTTTGTCAAAAAGTAAATCAGATGATTTGGTCAAATACTTTAAGTTCTGTGAGGATGAAAGTTGTCTTTGGAAAAAGAGCTCTGTCACTGGTTAAAGAAAAACTCAAATAAAGTATGAATACATATGGGAGACACACGATCTAGGAGAAAAACACTGGTTGAGAAATCCACATACTGACCCACATTCCTAATGTTTGGAGTTCTCACACAAAGCAAAGTGTTTCCTAATCTTACAACAGATTATTAAATAAACTGCCCCCCCCCGCCGGGATTTAGTTATACTAACTGATTACCTTCCCCAAGCTATTGACATTTAAAATATGCTCTCAATAAGAAAGTGAGTATTTTACCAAAGTAAAGCATTTCTAACCATGGAACTTCATATTCTCCTGAATAAGTCTCTTAGAATATTCCAATTAATGAAGGGACCTTGAAAACATCTCTAAAGTCACATCATGGTAAGGCACAGGACTGAAATCTCTTCACTTTTTAATTTTTGCTATGAAGTTGAGGCATAATAGGGAGTGTTTATTTATTTCTTACAAGCCTTGCAGTGTTTGGCCTAACACTTAAATATAGTAGATACTTAAGGAAAATTTTCTGAAACAATAAAGAATTAGATAGTATAACATTGTGATAGAGATTTTCAGAAAAAAAAAATTGTCCAGAAATAAATATTATCTTTGTAAGTGATGTTATAGACTTCCAAAGAACAAATCCAATTTCTAGTAAGCAATAATCACAGAATTTTGCAAAAACAAAACAGAACAAAATAAAACAAAACAGACATGTGAAGTCAATTGCAAAAATCTTCTAATTTCTATGATTGCTTTTGTCTTTCATTTTTTTAAATTTAAAATCAATTCTCCGACACACAGTACATCATTAGTTTCTGATGTAGTGTTCAATGATTCATCAGTTGTGTATAACACACAGTGCTCATCACATCACGTGCCCTCCTTAATGCCCATCACCCAGTTACTCCATCCCCTGACCCACTTCCCCTCCAGAAACCCTCAGTTTTCCCAGAATGAAGAGTCTCTTGTGGTTTGTCTCCCTCTCTGATTTCTTCACATTCAATTTTCCCTCCCTTTCCCTGTGATCTTCTACGCTATTTCTTATATACCACATATGGTTTTAGTCATATCAATCCTTCTATACACATTGTCCATTTTGTGCACTTCTTAACTGCGTAAGGCACCATTTACATATGGATTGCTAAATAAATATATTTCTGGGTATCATCATTTCTTTTCCCCATATGAGATGAAACCTAAAGTTCTTGATTTTGGTGACAAAAGAGAATGAATATCAGTTTCCCTAATTCTGCTCTGAAGTCAGGATACCAGTATACAGAAGTCAGGGAAGTATACATAGGCACACATATATATGAATATATGTGGATATATGTGTTTATGTATATATGTATGTATGTACATATATATTATTTTACTAAAGTTTATTCTGTTGAAAAGAGAGGGAGAGAGATACAAAGATAGAGACACACAGAAAGGGACAAAGAAATATTAAACTCCTTAAAGAAATATTTATTGATTGTATACTATTTAGAAGGCATTGTTCTAAGATCTAGAGATACAGAGATGAATGAGAGTCATAAGGTCTCTGCTTTCAAGAAAGTCATAATCTACTGGATGGATATAGAATATATTCACATGTACAGATACATACATGTAGTATATATAAACATAAATGCATACATATATATGTATATATACTCATGTACAAAATAAAAATACCAATATACAACTAAAATACCAAATAATGATAAATGACTTGCAGAGAATTAAAATTAAGTGATGCATGATTGGGGCCATTTTAGATTGGAGTGGACAAAAATGGTCTCTCTTAGAAGATTCATTCAATCAAGATCTGGATGATAAGAAGTCATTCTTGCAAATATCCATATTCATGCTTCCTGGACAAGCATTCCGGACAAACTTCCTAGAGAGAGAATGAGCTTGATGTCTTAGAGGAGTTGAAAGAGGACCAGGGAAACAAGTGATCAGGTAGAGAGTGATGAGATGTCTCATATGCAGGTAGTGGCATATTATGCAGGGTTTAGTAAATGAAGCTGATAGGATTTGGGTTTTACACTAAGTGTGATGAAAAGCCTTTAGAAAAATTTAAATAGGGGAAAGATATGAAGGAATATGCATTTAAAACATTAATACATTATAGCTATGTGGGAAAGAGATCATAGACATGGATATCTCTCTAGTCTAGGCTAGAGAGAATAACAGAGAGAAGTGGACATACTGAACACATGGTTTGGGAATAGTGTCAACAGAACTTGCTGATGAGTTGGAGATAAAGATAAAGAGGGGTTAAGGATAGTTCTTAGATTCTGGAATAAGTACATGATATGCTGTTACAATGTTAGTAAAAACTACATTGTAAGAAGCTACAAAGCAGGTTTTATGAAAGATCTGTATCTTCTAGTTGGGTGTGCCATTATTTCTGAAAACAAATGCCCAATTCCCCATGGACTTGAATATTGCTTCAATTCTTTAATGAATGAGTCAACTAATGCTGATAAACTTGAGTAGAAGGGCTCTGTACATCTTTGTAAAGCTACAACCTAACCTTATTTCCACATAAAAATCTAGAAAGACTGAGTATCATGGATTCTTCCATTTACTTTACTGCAACTAATAGAAAAGATTATGTATAAATAACACAAGAAAAGATGTTTAAATTGCTAAAACTGTTGGGTGGTAGACCCTTCTCCATTCAGGCAGGAAGGAGAACTTTCCCCATGGATGGTTTCGCCAGTGCTCCATGGAGGTACCACACAAACATTTACTTCACAGTGGCAGAGCCGTATCTTTGAATGAATTTTTTTACTCTGAAAGGTAAAATCTTAATTTATCCAATTCGTGCTCATCTTAAAACAAAGAGGTGGAATTAAAACTCAACTCTGTATTCAGTATGCTGCACATATGCAACTTTTTAAATGTTTTATAATGAAACAGTGCTCTTGACTCCACTATTTGGTCCCATTCCCCTTCTCTCTAAAGAGTTCAACAGCCCATTCATTCAGTCAGAGGTATGCCTTTCCCACAGGCATCACAGCTCTCCCTGCTTTATTCATGTGCAGAAATGATATGTTTTATCTCAGCGATTAAAGAAGATACAGTTTTAAGAATCGTCCAACTAGTTTACTGCCTGCAAACTCTCAACCAGAGATGAGAGCAGCAACCATAGGGCTCTTCCATTAACACACTGTTTGTTGCTCCATATGGGTGTCTTTCCTCTCCTTTTCTTCCTTCACTGTGTATTTTCCCATCTATGCTTCTAAAGAAAGCTTCTCCAAAGGAAAAAATGCTCATTATGAGTACATAGAATTGATTTACCAACTGGTTGGTCTGTTCCCATGTGAGGGAACAGATTTTAGCTCAATCTCTTTTTAATGTTTACTAGGCTGTGCATCTGTCCATAATCCAGTCTTCTCTTTCTCACTGCCCACCCACCCATATGAGCTCAAAACTTCACTCTTTTGGTTCCACAGTGGTCTGCATCACCTGGCTAACACTACAACTAGGAGGGGGAAAAAAAGTCATGTAGTCTCTCATTGTTTCTAAACGTTTCATTGCAACATAAATGTAATAGTAAATTTCGATGTTACTGCCAACTTTTTAGTCTAGCTACGTATTCACTAGGAAGCACTGAAGTGCATTTTTTCATGTGATGAGTGTCTTCAACAGTTTTCAAATCATTGATAATCATGACATGAATATGTATAACAAATACTGTAAGACTAGAAATACATGCATTATAATTGTGTTTGCTTAGTTCTATGGTAAGATAACTTTAAAAACAAGTTCAGCATATTAGTTTATGATATTCCAAATCTGTTTCATAATTATTACCCCATTCGCCTGTATATGCATTAATTACTCTGTTAAATTTAGAACCAGGTACTAATAACCCTAAAGCAACTGAATTTATATCCTACACCCGAGTGAAATATTTGAAGGAGATGATAGATGATTTGGAAATGTTTGCTAAAGTGAATGTCCACCCTCCATGACTCAGTTAGCATCTCTCCCACAGTAAGCAAATCAAGTAAAAGGGAAAATCAGCACTGAAGATTAAAAGTGAGTCTGCATTTAAATATAATCTGTGAAAAAGATATATATCTAAATGTGCAACAAAGCTAGGTACTTCGCTTGATGCAGAAGTCTGCAACATCTGTGTGTATGCCTATCTCTGAGTATTTTTGATATTTATTATTTACAATAAAAGTAGAAGAAAATGACACTGGTAGTTGTATTGACTTTTAAAAGCTGAAAAGCATATGCAATCACTTGATAACTTTCACCAGACTAACACACACAGAGATTTCTAGCAGTAATATTCCCACTTACTATTAAAAATCTAAAATACTATTTTAATGATGGTTCTTATTAACTAACAATAAAATGTGATGGATCCTATATTGTGTGTGTGTGTGTGTGTGTGTGTGTGTGTGAATGTGAGTGTATATGTATTACTTCTGAGGTAAATTATCCTGGAAACATAAAAAAAGCTATCATGTTTTTCAGCAGTATTCATTGCGGTAGATACATGATCAAATAAAACAAACCATAACTGTCAAGTGATATCTTAGAGATATCAAGTCAGTGACTGTCACTAACGTAAAGAAGCTTTTTATTATTTTTTACTTTCTACCATAATAATACTGGTTATGGAGAGTTTTACTTGTTTTATGTGGTCATTAAGGTAAAATTTGCTCAAAAAGCAAAATATGTATACATAAAAGTAAAAATATGATAGGGAATATAGTGGGTAATTTTACTTAAAACAAGAATAGTAAGTTAAGATTATGATGTAATGAATTGTTACAAAAGTTATTCACACAAATAGAAAAATAATGAAGTAAAGGAATTTTAGAGCAGTGGCAAAATAATTTTAAATCTCATATAAGGGTTATTATATTAATAGGAAGAATATGTTTGAAGAGAGGTGGGAAATGTCACACAAACCTTTCTCAAAGAGTGCATCTCTATTCTGTTACGACTGTCTGAAACAACCCTGAGTCAGGTTCTGAATGGAGTGGATTCTCCACTGAAACTCTCACCTGACTCCCTGGAACTCTTTCCCATGATCTGGGCCTGCCATGCATAGTGCCACTACTGGTGGAAAAAGAAATATGCTACTCATTTTTTTCTACTTGTATTGTTATATATCTTCCCAAATCCCGGGGAGGGTTTTGAGGGTGCAGATGATACTAAGGAGTCCCAGCTTCTCTGTTCCACAACCATTTGTATTTCGAGGAGTGGTTACAAATTTCTCTAGCATGAGTATAAAGGCAGGTAAAAGGTATTGGCAGTGCAGAGAAAGAAGAAATTTAAGATTTGGAGGAAATCTGATTTGTGTTTCTCACTGTCATATTCTTTTTCAAAATTTCCCAGGTGCTGTATGTTTCTGACACTTTCAAAAGAACATGTATTTTGCAACAGTTGATGAGAAATAAATATTAGAACTTGAGTTGCTTCTATCCACAAAATAAGATTAGCTTCAGGTCATCTGTAATTCTCTGCAGCTATTCCTTATGTGATAAAAAGGTCCTCCATGTTCCCTATACTGGAAGATATATATCTGGGAAGTCTTGTTTGAGGAAAAGATATTTAACCTAAACCTTCTGAACTTGATTTGTATTAGAGAAACAAGAGTAATTATAACTTTTATCCTGTACTCTCTATGTAACTAATTTGCCATACTATTGAAATTTTAAGATATCCTTTGTTGCCTAGTTGGCAAGAATTTACAATTGTCTCATTCTTTAATAGATATAACCTAATTTATGCTCTGAGTACCATTCAGGGAAGACTCTGGGCACTAAACTGTATGCAACTCTTGTGTAAGGTTTTCATCAGAGATTGAGTGGATTGAGATTTCCTTTGGTATCTTAAGGCTACTAGTAATATAATTATAATAATTTGATTTATTGCATAGGTATGCACCTGGCACTGTGCTGGCTACTTCCATTTATGATGTACACCATTAGCCTTTGAACAATTCAGAAGTACTCTGTTACTTTTTTTTTTTTTTTAATTATAGACACTTGGACCACACTCTCAAAGACTTCAAACAGCTACATGATTGTATGTCCATTCTTCTCTAGTTCTTTTATTTTGGTATTAAAACTACTTGAATGCTTATCTTCCATGTTAAATTCTAAACTTAAGTTCTATTCACCTTTGCTTCTATAGTACTTTAGTGTTCAGTAGTTAAATGCTAAATATTTATTTGGTGAATGAATGATTTTTTTCTCTTGATCTGAGTTCTCCAAATAGTAAAACAGCAATGGAACAGTATGCTTAAATGCCATTGACATGGAAATAATCAGTCCTTCTAAAAAAATAAATAGTATGATAGCAACAAAAATATGAGAATGACTTTAATATTTTTATACAGAAGCAAAAAAAAAAAAGGGGAGACAAACCATGAAAGACTCTTAACTCTAGGAAATAAACTGAAGGTTGTTGGAGGGGAGGTGGCTAGAGGGATGGAGTAAGTGGGTCATGGGCATTAAGGAGGGCACATGATATGATAAACACCAGATGTTAGATGTAACTGATGAATAACCAAACTCTACATCTGAAAATAATGATGTACTATATGTTGGCTAATTGAATTTAAATAAAAAAAAAACTATTCTGACACAAATTAATAGTATATATAACTAAGGCTACCAATTCAACACATAAATTTTTCCACTGTTGAACTTGTTAATGAAAAATGCTACTTTCTTTTCTGATGAAAGCCTGCAAAGTACAAATTGTTCATAAATATAATATTTTATCCTACAAGTATTTGTATGTTAAATTTTGTTAGACCTTTCACTGATGGTGAATTTTAGACTGGCAGTTTCAAATTACCATCTGTAGTTCTAAAGCTGAAATTTGTAAAGGTGTAATTAGGAGGGGGAAGAAAACTCTCCAGTGTCCACAACACAAAATGTCAGTGCTGTTAACAATTAAATGTGATAACATTTAAATAATGTACTTCCACTGACACCCAAAGAATAAAATCTAACCATTAGGATGGCATCTAGATAGCAGATGATTTCACAGGAAAGTGCTCAGACCTCCATCAAGTTAAGAATCAATAGAACGTGGGCAACTGTGGTAGAGTCAAAGACACAGTCTCAGCTCATGAAAGGCCCTTCTGTGCTAGAGCTATATTAAATTATCACAGCTAATGTAAAATCAACCTTGGTGTAAAAGATAAAAGGGTAAAGTTCTCACAAATGATCACTTATCACTCCATTCCGAAATGCATACAGCATTCATTATAGATCGAAATGCCACTCAAATTTCATCATTTAGTAAGGTTTTGAAACAGCCAAACCATTAACAGAGGAGAGTAGCTTTTTATATTTATACAACCAGTGACTAATGAAACATTATACCCTGTGTGCAAAGGGGAAAAAAAAAAACCTTTATTTTGTAATGAACCCAATTGGAGCTCTTTTTAAACACAGAGTAATATGGTTTCACTGTTTCATCGAGCCTCTCATTACTTGTGTCAATAATCCTAGGTAAACTACTGTTGAACTTCATAGCATTTATCTAGCAGCATGAATAACATTAATCTATGGGGTGCTTTTGATGAATTGTAGTTCAAAAAGCAAAGCCAAAAATGACTTCTTACAAAGTGGTTAGAGAAGTATTTATTAGAAATATGTCAACTGCCAAATACCTAAAGGTAGCTTGGCTATTTAGGAAATCATGCTGTTGGCTAGCTTGCAAACACTGGGAAAACATGTGCATTTGCTCCACTTCAATTATGTAAAAAAAAAAAAAAAAAAGATGACATACTTTTTATCTAAACTGTATTATTTTTTCTATCACTTCCCTTCTAACTATTGGTATTTTTGTGTCCTATTGCTTTCGACACAATGTGACATGCTATACAAAATGCCCCTAGGTTCCCTACAACTGTCCGTGAGATGCACTCAGAAAGCGCAGAATGAATCAGACTTCACTTCTATGACTGCATGAGCTACACACACAGGTCAGCATGAACTGAAAGCTACTCCTGGGTCCTGCTCCAAGAATCTAAGTCATTTTCTTGACACGCCCAGGACTTCTTAGATTCTCTCTGGCAGGAAGCCTGGCAGGGAGTGTCTACAGGGCTTTAACACATTTAGTTCCAATTTATGAATTTAATTGGATTAGGCTGATCTTTCCAGAGTTGTAATCTTCATAATTCATAGGATGCTAGAAATTAATCTCTCAGCTCTATCTTCAAAGAGTTTATACGTGGTCAGTCTATGTACTACAAGTCCTCGTTGGCCTTCAACAGCAAAGTGGTATTAAGAATTGAAAGGCTGCATACACTAAAGTAATTTGAGAATACGAAAGTTGTATATTGATTTAATATATTCTCTTTCTCCAGTTTGTCCTGTACCACAACAAAATAAATACCTGGGGAAAAAACATAAACGGTATTAATTTTTTCCCTAAAATAAAATCTCTTTACAAAGAATTAGACTCTACCCCCCCCACCAAATTCTGTTTTAGAAAGGTACAGAACTAATTCATGCTTCTCACAGTACTTTATAATAAGATTCATGGGAAAGATCTCAAATAAATATACTCTGTTCATATTTTTAAGATACGCTGGCTTTATTACAGTATCATGTTTTACACAGTGTTCATTTGGAATACTGTTATATTGTATTAGCACAATACTAGTCTTAGAAAAGATTTTCATAGTGAAATATGAGGAAAATCTTACATTCTCTAATGTTTCTTTCTCTTGGAAATTCACAATGTAACCTGGCATAGTTAATAAACTCTGAGAAGTCTTGCAATAAAGAACCTTGACTAATTTTTTATTACATTATTTATTGATCTCATAAAAGTTCATCTCTATCTAACAATATATTAAAGCTATATCATGAGCAACAATTGTGGCTTTTGGAGGTTTGGAAAAACAGGGATTGTCTCAGTCTTAGGTACTGTTATTTCTTTTTGCCATTTTGTTATATTTACTCATATCGTGAGATTAGTGCAGTGAAGAAAAAATGTCTGTGACTGTTTCAAATCATTGTTCATAAGAAATTAATGCAATTATATATTGTACACCTCTGTCTTTGCTGCATCTCATTAATGTGCTATCATTCCTTGTGAAACCAGCTATAGTGATAATAAAGTATATTTTTATGATATTACAACCAAAACTAACTTAAAGTAAATATAGCTTTCGTGATTACGATTTATAACTAAAAGCATTTATTTGCAAAATTCAAAGAAAACCATTATTATTTACTAGTCACTTCCAACACTTATATAATTGCAATAAAAAAACCTTTTACGAAAATAATTTTTATTTTTAGTGTATGTCGTAAATTTATTAATTTGACTTGGAACATATTGTGAATCTTTTGTGAAAAGTCCTTCTGAAAGAAAAAGAAAACCCATTTAAAATTGTGTTTATTATTCTAAAGACTATGATAAATTTAAAGTTTTTCAGGCCATTCATTTCTTTTACATATACTGATATCCAAAAAGTACTCACCGTGTACAATGAGAACATACTCTGCACTGCTTTGGCCGATGGTGTTCGTGGCTTCACATCGATATGTACCATTATCCGTTTTGTTCAGGAAAAGAATGTTTAACTCCCTACCACTCACAACCATTCGGTCAGGATCTGGCAATTCTCCACCGTCTTTTGTCCACAAAACAGGTTCTGGCCTATTGGATTTAAATATGCACATAGATATGAAAATGAGAAATTTTTCATATTATGTGAAGTATATAAATCAAGCAATTTACAAATATTTAACAATCATTTTGTGCACATCCATATGCTAACTTCTAGAAGGTACCAAACAACCACCATGCTCTCACTCTGGAGATTTAGAGATATGGCAAATATAATTTAATTCTATTCTGTTAAACTAAGCAGGCGTGTATTAACGGACTAATTTGCTGAGTCATTAGAGCAATCCTGTGGCCTCGATCCTGATGTGAATTTTCATACCTGCTATTTCTGGAGGATGGCTTTGGGGCTTTGGAGCAGCCTTTTCCAGAAGTACTTGGAATTACACCTTTATACTTGAGGCTACTACCACTGTGACAGTTTTGCTTGAAACCATCTGAAGCTATTTCCCCTCACCTTTTCTTCTTTTCTCACCCCCTACTGGTTTTTCCTTGAAGGTCTCTCTTTTTAGTCTCCTAGTTGTAGAGATACAATTGACAAATAACACTGTGGTGTAAAATGGAATGATTTGATAAATGTATATATTGCAAAGTAATTATCACAATTGCTTTAGTTAACATCGATCTCCTCACATAGTTATATTTTCTCTTGTGATGAAACTTTAAAGATCTAGTTTCTTAGCAACATTCAAATAAACAATACAACATTGTTAATTATAGTCAGCGTGCTGTACATTACATCCCCAGAAATTATTTATCTTATAACTGGAAATCTGTACAACATTCACCCACTTCTTCCACTAATCTATCCCCTGTTTCTGGACACTTTCACTTGACATTACATGGGAAGTCTTAGAGGAATTAAACAGGAAAAAAAAAAAAAGCTGTACAACTGAGTAGCAAAAAAATGATCCAACTAAAAAAATTGCAGATGAATTGAATAAATATTCTTCCAAAGAAGACATTCAAGTGGCTAACAATTATAGAAAAAAATGTTCAACATCACTCATCATTGGATAAATGCAAATCAAAACCATAATGCAATGTTACCTCATACCTGTTAGGATGCCTATCATTAAAAAGTCTAGAAATAACAAGTGTTAGGGAAGACATGGAGAAAAGGGAATACTTCCACACTGTGGGTGGAAATATAAATTGGTGCAGCCATTTTGGAAAATAGTATGAAGTTTCTTCAGAGTATTAAAAATACAACTACCACTTGATCAGCAATTCCATTTTTGGGTAAATATCCAAAGGAAACAAAATCACTATTTCGAAAAGATATCTACATCCCATGTTCACTGCAGCATTGTTTATAAAAGCCAACACATGCAAAGAATCTATGTCCATCAATGGATGAAAAGATAAAGAAAATATATTCTAAGTATAATGCAATATTATTCAGACATTGAAAAAAGGAAAACCTGCCATATGAGACAGCATGGGTGGAACTTGAGGGCATTAGGCTAAGTAAAATAATGAGACAGAGAAAGACAAATACTGTATGATCATACTTATATGTGGAACCTAAAGAAAAGTTTTATGAACTTATGGGAACTGGTAGTTCTCTTTTAATTAAATTGTTGCAAAGAATTCTCATCACAAAACCTGTTTGCGGGGAGGAAAGGATAAATGAACTGTGGACATCTGTCTTCCAATATCTTACATAGTTTTGTAATTATAAATTTTAGGAATAGTTAATAATACCTACTGCCATGGGTTGATATGGTAATTATCCTAGATGTGTTACTAGTATCTTCTATACTTCTCACAAGGATACTTCTGATATCATTTTTAAAAATTTAATGCATGTAAGAATGTTGATGATCAGAGATGTATCCAAACATTGGTCTGACTCTGTAGTTAATGCTTTGTCCACTACCTCTTGCTTACTAACATGATAAATATTTTCCAACTTCTTTTATGTCAAATTTTCTATTTTAACATTATTTTATCATGTTAGAAATTATTTTTGAAAAAGGTTTAATTATTTGTTGATTTTTTTGGGAAACATTTCACTTCCATTTTGTTATTGTAAAGACAATGAGAACATATATCTTGATTAATGAACTATGACATCTTTTCTAATTCAGAGAATATGTTTTTCTGAAAAAATTCTGAAGTGGCAAAAGCTGTAACCAAATAATAAAAAATACAGGAAATAGTATCAAAACAAGCAGATCAGCAATGTGATGAAAGAATCATTTAGTTTAAGTAGTGAGGCATTTGGGAGAGAACAAAGAGAAGACAACCAGGACTGTATCCATGAAAATTCTGAAAGGGCATTTTATGCGGAAAAAAAGAAACAAAGAAATTAGTTATCTAAAACTATTGGAAAATAAAATAATTTATATCATCCAATTATATAGACAACTCACTCTCATAGTATATTTAATAAAATATAAACCATTAATATTTCTCAACTTGCATCATACACCCCACATTAGCAAGCTGCTCTTTGAATTTACTAATTCTTATGTTAAAACTGAGAGCCTAGATAATCTTGAACCTTGCACATCCTTAATATCCTTTGAAGAGACAAAACTATGACTTACTGCATATAACTGAAATATTAGAAGGTGTCCTTTCTACAAAGCCACATAAGGCCAACATTAAAATAATAGTTATATTAAGGATGACTTGAATTTTAAAAGATTCATCCTTAAGATACTACTCAACAGATGTATTTCATTAAGAGGCAATACTTTCTTAATGTATAAGTAAAAATTTTTAAACATACACAGATATAACTGGATCTCTCTCTCTATGCATCTTCATACACTCAAAATTATACCCCCCAAATCCAAACTGTCATAACTTTTCTCTGCTTGTGTTCATAAGATTTCAGTCACATCTTAAAGTATTTGGCCCTGTAATCATTTAAGTAAATTTAGATATGTATTTTTGAGTTGTATACACAGAAATGAAGTTAAAGATCTAGATAAATTATTTAAGCTACAAGTCTGTATTTAAAAAGAATGTTTTCTAAAACATAATTCTCTTTTCTAGGAAATAATGAAAAAATACCTGCAGAAATGGTTCAGAGGAGATTATAGAAATGTAAGTCACTACTGACACTGAATATTACAGGATCCTTGATCCTACTCTGTATGGTAAATCTTCAAAGTGGCAAAAATGTTAGAGCCATAAGATGCAATTTTAATGAAATGGAGGTTAGAGTTTATACATCGATTAAAAATACCTTACACATATTCCAATTAGTACTTAAAATGTTCGAGCTTCTTAATATCACCATAAAAATATTAAGTGGTTTAGCAAGTCTTGATACAATTTGTGTTTCATCTTAATAAAGAGGGCCCCTAGGCTTTCTCTAATTGGAACCCAGAAATGATTGAGTTTCTTGCTGCAAATGAATAACAATCTTCCCTGCTGTTCAGGCAACCAAAGGAGATCATTTAAAAAGTGGTTCCAGTGTATAGTTTCTATGTGATAAGGCTGAAAAAGAGTAGGAGCTAGATACCAGGAGTAACAGGACACTGACACAGCATCGGGCATGAGATAATGCTATATAACTCCATAGTGAGGACATTAATATGGTCAATCTAGTTTCCCCTTTAAAAGCCCAGATAATTAGAATTTGGAAATATTCCGTATGAGATAACATTTGATTTATGTTTCTGTCTACCAAAACTATAGGGCTAAAAAGACTTTTTTTTTTTTTTTCCTTATGCACCTAATGACATTTTGCGGCTATTTCTTCATAGGATAATGGAAAACAAAACAAAAAAATTAAAAAAAAAAAAGTGAAAGAAGAAACCAAACATGTGCGTACATTTATTCTCTTATATTCTAAGGTCTTGGTAGAATTGTTTTACCTTAACAGATTTTTAGAAAAATTTTTATTAACCTCTTATTTTGTTTTCTCTGTATCTAATGAGAAATTTTCTGATATCTTTAATAACTCCTTGTTTATAAATTAGTGTTAGAAGGAATTGCCACAACTCCCTTGGGTTAGCAAGCTATTTAATATCTTGAGCTGGATACAAATCTGATTACTCATTTCCACTGAAACTCTTTGGTCTTTGGGGCACTTATTCTGAAAAGTTATACCATAAGAACAGTCCCTCTAATTCTTCCAACTGTATATGGGATCCTTACTCCCTAAATATTGATGCTGATGGAATCTTGCTTTGCCTTCTTATATCTCATCCTCTTTAGACTCATGCTCGAGAAGAAGAATAAAGAACAAGCAGTTCAGTTACAGAAAAATAAGTGTCATAATGCAGATCTCCTAAAAAAGAGGTCTGGAGTCCTTGCAGAAGTAAACACAAGTAAAAGATCTTCCAAACTGTGGAATGGAAGCACTCTCCAGTATCTTCCTTTTCCCAAATGGCTATATCCCCTTGGAGTTCTACAGTGCCTTTTCCTTCACAAGCACAGTACATGTTGGGCTCTAACATTAAGATTAGTCTTATGAAAGTGAAACTTACTTTTCCTAAATGAAAGAAAAATAATAAGTTGCTGTAGTAGCATTCAAGTAAACACCTTGTTCTGGCTCAAAGAAAAGAGAAAGAAACTTGCAAATGCACATATCTTACATTTCTTTCATTCAAGACAAAACAGGAACTTATAGTTAATGACTTGATGTCTTAAGCACTTATAAGTGTATGGTATATGAAGATGATTACTACCTTTATTTCAGTTTAAAAATTCCCAGGTGATAGATATGATTGAATATTTAATACTAGGGAGATTTTTAAGCCCAATCCTTCTCTATTTCCTGTGATGGTTTCACTCTACAGTGGAAGAAGGTGGTAGAAGCTATATAAACATCTTGATCCATTTTTCTGCTTGAAGCAAAATTATACTGAAGAAATTATACTGAAGAGTCTATGTATAAAATTTTGTTCATGCGATCACATTGTTAGAAAAGCAGAGGGAAAGAAATTAAGTTCAAATTGACAAGTGAGTTTGACATTCAGTTCAATTAAAAAATTTAAATTTATTGGTTTCTGGGAAGAAGGATTCTGAGAGATTCTAGCCTCGGCTATTCTTCATTGGGTGGATTGAAATTGCATCCATAAGCCACAGCCCAGACATTGCCAACCAAGTGAGGTAGAAGGAAAAAAGAGGAAGAAAAAAACACAAAAAATAGAAGCTGGTATTGTTCGCTCCTTTTCTTAAAATCTCAAATATAAAGACAAAGCAAGTTCAAGGCGTAGCCTTTCTTAAACTAATGCAACCAACTTAAAATATTATTTTGTAAGGAGCCTCTGTTGGGAGAAAGTGATGTGGCTGCTACCCAGGAAAATATAAAGAGATTATGTGTGGAGCTACTTATTACATTGACCACTTTAAATATAAAAATACGTAAAAGGTTATTTTGCTATTGAGGATCAAATGAGAGGCTTCTGAAAACAGTTGTGTAAGTAATAGTCTACACATATTTCAAATCAAATTTTTAATTATTGTAAAATGTTGATCTAGGATCTTGGAGAATTCATCGAACTGAGCTTTTTCCTCAAATCTGACTGTTGTGCAACTTAATTGTGATAAAATTTTCTTTCCTTTTATTTGCAATATGGATTTCATGCTTTATATGGAAGCAATTTTTAAAACATCAAGTAACTTTTACTATTATCCAAATTAACTTTGAATATTTTCCTTATTACAGTTGAAGTTCATTTTAAAACATGATCAATGAAACAGATATATGTCTGTCTTTATAGATACAGTTCTGCTCAAAGGAAAACAAAACTTCAGAAATATTTATAGTAGTCCTCAATGAGTTTCAATGAGTTTAATTAGCAGAAAATGTTCTGCTCTTAAGACAGGTGAAAGCTCAGTAAAGATTTTTGTTATTGTTTAAGTATGCCCATGTACTCTTGACTAGGTACTTCACAAGTTTACACAATTATTATCTAACAACTATCAATAAACAAATGTGTATAAGTTTTTGAACCAGAAATTATGAGGGATATGAGGAAAAAAACATCTTCTCTCTGTGATATTACATTTTTGTAGTTTATATAAGATATATGTCATCAACCATAACACTTACAGGACATGGTAAGTGGCAGAATTGAGTTATAAAACATAAAAATTCACCATACTTATATTAGGGACATTAGAACAGGCTTTATGAAAGCTATAACTCTTGATTGATATCTTTAATTACGGCAATTTAATTTTTTTTTTAAGATTTTATTTATTTATTTGCCAG
Source organism: Lontra canadensis (assembly GCF_010015895.1). NCBI lineage: Eukaryota > Metazoa > Chordata > Mammalia > Carnivora > Mustelidae > Lontra > Lontra canadensis. The sequence goes on along the minus strand of NW_022631074.1, from coordinate 2,352,280 downwards.
AGAGAGAGAGAGAGAGAGCACAAGCAGACAGAATGGCAGGCAGAGGCAGAGGGAGAAGCAGGCTCCCTGATGAGCAAGGAGCCTGATGTGGGACTCGATCCCAGGACTCTGGGATCATGACCTGAGCCGAAGGCAGCTGCTTAACCAACTGAGCCACCCAGGCGTCCCTACGGCAAGATTTTGAGTGGTAGAAATAGACATGCCAACTCGAGAGAAGTTAGGACCCTGGCTAGGATGCTTGCCCTCATGAAGCCATATTACTGAAAAGATGAATTTAAATACAGCGAGGACCAAGAAAAGAGAGCAGTGTCAATAATAGGTGATATCATGATTAACTAAGATAACAAATTATGAAAGGGCAAAGTTAATGACTTGTGGTAGGATAACTGAGTTGGGAATAATAAAATCAAAAGTCAGGAAGTAAATTCTAACAGGACCAGATACACTCATAAGGAACTTAGTCCAAGACAGTTTATAAGAAAAAAGTGAAGATGAAAAGTATTATTTTAATGTTAGAACAAAAGACTGATGATGTCATTTATATGGAAGAGAGAATAAAATGTGGTGGAGAACATTCTGGTCATAAAGACAACCATGAGCAAAAGCAAAGAAATAGAAAGGTTTAGGTTACGAACATGAGGAAAAAAGTTAAAAAAAAAAAATGTGTACATTTTTTAGCCTGAAACTCAAACCTGGCCTTGGGTTCCAGGTTAAAATATCCAGACTGTTAGGAAAAACAAATATACTTTGCTAAGTCTTTTAAGAAGTATTACTATTCACAATTTCTTTTAAGTATAGCAATGTGAAATATCTGAAAAAAGAAGTTTCAATAAAGAGACCATCTACAGAGTTCTTAAGAGAGAAAGCCAGGTCTTATATAAAGTTGGAGTAATACAGGAAAGCGGAGAAAAAAAGAAGATAATAGAATAGCACTTGGGAAAGTAAATATAATTTTTGGAGCCAGAAAATGTATGGTGTTCATGAAGAGAGAGAGAGGGCCTGTTCTCATTATGCCATCCAGTTTATATAATAGGAAAAATCTCATTCTTAAATAAGAAAAAAATAATAATGCGAAACCAACATACCACCAACCAGCCAACCAAATAAACAAACAAATGCACAAACAAAATTTTTAAAAAATTGAATATAGCAGATAAGGAAAGTGGATGATTTTACTTTGGAGCATGCTAAGTTCAAGAGCTAGAAGATGATCAAGAAATATATCTTTATTCAGAAATAAGGAAATGAGAAATCAGAAGTCAGGGCTGAGGACAGAACTGGACTCTTTTAGAGAGATTCTGGAGTCAAGAAAATGCCCAAGCTCCAAAAGGAACACAAAAGGATAGATTACTGGATATTGTGGAATATTTTCATTTAAGGGATGAGAAAAGAGAAAGAATGAAGCCCAAGAGGTCTAAGAGAATGCAAAAGAGAATAATGTGATATGAACAAGAAAGAATTTCTTAAAAAATGTATTGACTTAAACATTTACATTTCTGACCCATCCAATACCTTGACCTCTCAGTTCCCTGATGCCCTCATATTTGGTAATTATTTTGTTGGTCCTCCCTCAGTCATGATCACACACCAAACTTTGTCATCATCATTACCTCACTACTATAAAACTGAAAAATTTCAATTTTTTTCAATTTAAAAACATTTAAAACCTCCCATCTTCTCAGTACACTGTTCTAGTATGCATCAAAATCCTAATAAACCCATCATTTACTTTTATTCTTCAATTCCCCTCTACCTTTAGTTCTCTCTTTAACAAGACTTTTTATTTTATTTTATTATTTTATTTTATTTTATTTCATTTCTTTGATAGAAAGAGAGAGTGAGTGAGAGGGAGAGGGACAGAGAATCTGAAGCAGACTTCATGCTGAGCACAGAGCCTGATGCAGGGCTCAATCCCACAACTGCAGAATCATGAACTGAGCCAACTCAAGAGGTAGATGCTTAACCAACTGAGGTACCCAGACACCCCTCTTTAACCAGTCTTAAATGCAATCAAAAATTTTTTTTCTTTTTCCCACCATTGTGCTTAACTGGTTAATTCCCAGCCCTGAGGAACACAACCGTTCTGTCTTCTCTTTATCAGAACATCAAAACAAAGTGAAGAAAAAAAAAATGAGGAGAGGGTAAATGTTTTATTTGCTTACACACTGTTCTTGAAATCATTATGCAAGAATAAGCATGAAGAGCAATGAGAAAAATATTTTATTTTATTTTTTTTGAGAAAAACAATTTTAAAGCCAAAGTAAATATTATTACTATGTCTTTGAATTTTTCATGTATCTAAAAAGTTTGAAGTTTATTTCTCTGATCTGTGGAAATATGTCTCATGTAGCATTATAAAATTTATTTAGAATATGATTATATCTACACATTTCTGCCTTCTAGAATTCTTCAACATAATATTGAAAATGTGTATTTTTGCTAAATTTATATATTGATACAGCTAGTATTAGCATTTGTTAAGTTGGCTCTGCCCTAACATTTAAAATATTTAGGGCTAAAACAGTACAGTAAGTAAAGAGAAAAAAAGGAAGGAGGGGCTTGAGGAAATTACCCAGATGAAGGAATTATTAAACAATTTCTCTTTTATTTATTTATTTTTTAAATTTTTTAAAGATTTTATTTATTTATTTGACAGACAGAGATCACAAGTAAGCAGAGAGGCAGGCAGAGAGAGAGGGGGAACAGGCTCCCCGCTGAGCAGAGAGCCCGATGCGGGGCTCGATCCCAGCACCCTGGGATCATAACCTGAGCCAAAGGCAGAGGCTTTAACCTACTGAGCCACCCAGGCACCCCGTCTCTTTTAAATACGTAATATCTCCATATATTTCTAGCCTGTTGCAGTTATTTGTCCTGACTCATCTAGTAAGTATGCCTGTGCATTTTGTATGAGAAAGCAAAAGAGTAGAATGGTTCCTTAGCCTCTTTTTCTCACTAGTCCCCATGCCCTTTTGTGTTTAGTGGTTTCAGGACTTGCTCTTCAATCATGTGTTTTATCATAGCAATTTTTAGGTTAGCTTTTGCTCAGTGTAGGTATGATATTTCCCATACCTGCACAGTTGTTGTTGTTGTTGTTGTTTTCATGTAAAAAATACGTGTAGTTTGAGAATCTCAATGATTCGTATTTAAAGGCTTGGCGGTGAAAGCCCCAAACTCAAATATCACCATAAGTACTTCTGTCGATAAGGTCAAAGGTGTTAAGGTGGTAATAAATGAAGTCAGTTTGAAGTGGAAAATTCAAGCCTACTTATTCCATTAAATTGTAAGTTGACACTCTGATTTTGAATCTACCTACTCACTCATGTAAACTCCTGAAATCAACTACTACACTAGTGTGGTGTCAAGTAGAAGTCTCATTACATTAAAGATTAGATTTAGAAGGGATAATAACATCAGTGTCAAGTTCATCATTACATTTAAAATCTCAATAGCAAATAAGAAAAGGACTTCTATCCTGATTAATCTGAACATATGCTACTTGATTCTGTTTTTTTAAGGCACTTCTTGCCTCCAAGTTTAGAAGCTTGTAGTTGAAACAGAAAATAACCAATACACAAGAGGTAAGTGCTCTTTAGAAGCTTTGAAAATAATGGCCTTTTTGAGAGTGCCTGTGAAATCCTGGACCACTTTTTTTTTTTTTAACACTTTTGAGAAACAATGTAGTCATACTACAAACTGTATAATTCCAGCCAATTTATGGGACAACAAATAAAAGATTATCCCTAGAAAAGATAGGATTGTTATGATCCTGAAGGAGTGATAGATTTTAGCACTGAAGGAAAATATTCAAAATTGTGACAAATGTTTGAGATAATCTCTCAAGGGCTTCGTGCAAAAGCAAAACAATTACCCATGCCTTATCTATACTTAACTTTTCTTTTCTTTGGTAAATAAAAAATATTAATTCCTGGTTAAAAGGTCAAGAAACCTTAAGTAACCTAAGCAGTAATAAGTTCCTCTGTGTATATACATTAAGCTTAAAATCTCTATGATATATTTAAAAATGATTTTGCTCAAGAAAATATTTTCAACTTATTTGAAACTTAGTCACTTCTGAAACCTTCCTCTGACTAAGCTAGACTTTGGAACATTTTCACTTTTCTTTAAATCAAGAATTTCTGAGTATAAATTTTTTAGAATCTGCCATTGTATCAATCTATGTACATTATAAGGACAATTTGATGTCATACAGATTGTATCTACAAGCATCTTAATCAATCAGATGCCTGAAAACCATTAAGTTCAAGGGGGCATTGCAATGATATGGTCCTATATCCCATGTATGAGTTACTTTATAATCCATTACTTATACTACTATAAAATAATGCTAATTTATAAAATCTATTATTTATGAATATTTATATTAAACACTATGTTACTACTATAGAACTGCTTCTGTTCCATGACTTGCTTCTTTTCTGGTATTAAAACAAATGGTCTTAGAAAAGTAAAGTAAAATGCACATCATTTATCTGGTAGCTGGGGAATTAAATGCCCCATATAAGTCAATGCTGAAGATAATTGAAATTTAAGACATAAAAATGTGAAAGTATATTTTGATCATTTGAATGAAACCCTTCTCAAAAGCTCAAACTTATCTGGATTATTTAAAATAACATTCTTAGTGGCTTTTGATTATTTTTTTGGAGCTCAGACCTCTTCAGTCTGAACATGTATTTTTGTATACGGATGGTTTTAGAGGGACTGAAGTGATTAAGACTTCCGCTTCACCACAGCTGGTGTTAATGCAATGATTTTCAAACCTTTTGAGGTGTGATCTATAGAAAATCACATTTTACAGCCTTACATAATGCACAAACCCATACAGGAAATGAAAGCTTGCTCTTTGTAAGGCACTGTGACATTGTCTTTACTTTTTCTTCTATATTTCTCTATATTTCCCTTTCTAATTCTATTATTTTCTATTTTATTTTTGGCTCTTAAAAGGAATCTGCTAATTGATCTTACAACTCATTAATTAACCACAGCCAGCCATTTGAAAAACACTGACCCAGAGTGAGAGTTCCTATGCCCTATAGGTCTCTTTGTCCTTGTGCTACAAAGCTATTATATTTTTAATCTTGCTTTTATATGGGCACTTTGAATATGGAAAAGATGAGAATTTAGATAGGGAAAAAATAGGGGCCCCAACTAGACTGTGAGGGTATTTCAGGTATATAGACAGAAAAAAAATAAAGATAAGGAAGAAAAAAAATCAGAACCCCTGTCCCAACTGCTAGGGCTAAAATATGTTTCTAATAATTACACTGTGGGGGTGCTGTATGGCTCAGTTGGTTAAACTTCTGCCTTCTGCTCAGGTCATGATCCCAGGATCCTGGGATTGAGCCCCATATCTGGTTTCCTGCTGATTGGGGAGCATGCTTCTCCCTCTACCTCTGCTGCTCCCCCTGCTTGTGCTCTCTCTCTCTGTCAAATAAATAAATAAAATCTTTTAAAATTAAAAAAAAAATTATGCTGTGACCACAGAAAATACAAAATATCTACACACACACACACACACACAAAATGATCAGGCCTCAAAGGAGAAATTAACTATAAAGATTAACCAGACCTACATTATCCACATATCAAAAGATCATAGATGTCACAAGAAGTAAAGACTCACACACAATGTATCTCTCATGTCTAATTACAGAGCACTGACCTCACCACCAGCAAGTTTCCTGGTAAAGTCCTAACTAATAAAAGGCCAGAGATTAAAAGCCTTCATTGGCAACCTGATTGGAACTGCTCTCACACCTGAGAGCTTTTTCTGTACTCTTTTTTTTTCCTTATTATGTTATATTAATCACCGTATAGTACATCATTAGTTTTTGATGTAGTGTTCCATGATTCATTGTTTGTGTCTAACACCCAGTGCTCCATGCAATCCGCGCCCTCCTTATTACCCATCTGTATTCTTGCTTAATAAAACTCTATCACTTTGCTCATTCTCTTTTGTCCACAAGATTCATTCTTCAACTTCCTGAGACAAGAACTTCACAGTGTTCATCCTTGTACTTGTAATCTTGAGTGCTAGTGATGAAGTTCATCATAGAATGCCATTTCAGAAACATTCGCTTGCAACAAGTCATAATGGTTGCTGTTCTTTTCTCCTATTTTTTATTTTGATTCTCTCTTCCTTTTTTCTTTTCTGGAAGTATCCCAAATATTTCTGGTACTCTAAATTTGCAAGAGTTGGACTGTAAAGCCATTGGTAATTAGTGGCAGATTCTTCCTATTGTAGTTAGAGACCACTATAAATGTTCATATTTTCTACAATTGAGGGCTTTGTTTTGACATTTAAATTTTTTCAGACTCTGAAGTTTAGGGGGCTTCTGTATAATTGAGGTTATATCTGAAAAAGTGAATCTATATACACTCCACATTGTAAAGATCTGTGTAATGCAAGAAAATGTCTTTAGATTAAGTATATGGCTTTCAGAGGAATAAGAATTTTCTTAGTTTAACTGTTGCAGATGACATGATACTATATATTGAAAACCCTAAAGACTCTACCAAAAACTATTAGAACTAATAAATGAATTCAATAAAAATGCAGGATACACAATTATTTTGCATAAACATGGCATATATATACACCAATAATGAACTAACAGAAATATGAATTAAGAAAACAATTCCACTTATAATTGTATTAAAAAAAAAAAACTAAGTACAAGTTTCACTAAAAAGGTAAAAGACCTATACTCAGAAAACCTTAAGACACTGTTAAAAGAAACTGAAGATGATACAAGTGGAAGGATAGTCCATGCTCGTGGCTTGAAAGAACTAATACTGTTAAAATGTCCATATTAACTCAGAGTAATCTATAGATTCAATGTAGTCATAATCAAAATACCAATAGCATTTTTCACAGAACTAGAACAAATTTGTATGGAACTAACTAAACTAAAATTTGTATGGAACCAAAAAAGAAAACCCCAATTATCCAAAGCAATCTTGAGAAAGAAGTACAAGACTGGAAGTATCACATTCTCATATTTGAAACTACCCTACAGAAATACAATAAACAAACAGTACAGTACTGGCACCAAAACAGACACATAGATAAATGGAACAGAATAAGGATCCTAGAAAGAAACCAAGCTTACCTGGTCAGTTAATCTATGACAGAGGATGCAAGAATACCCAATAGGGAAAAAACAGTCTTTTAATAAGTGGTACTGGGAAAACTGGTTGTCAGAGGGGAAAGGTGTGGGGGAATGGCAAAATAGGGGAAGGGGATTAAGCAGTACACATTTCCAGTTATAAATAAAATAGTTATGGGATATAAAGTAAGGTATGGGAAGTACAATAAATAATATTTCATCTTTGTATGGTGTTAGATGGTAAGTACACTTTTTGTATTGAGCATTTCATAATGTATATAGATGTCCAATCATTATGTTGTATACCTGAAAATAACATAATGTTGTATGTCACCCATGCTTCAATTAGATAAATAAATAAATGAAATAAAAGAGTTTTACCATACAAATCACATATGTGAATGAGCACTTATCTTCACAGAAGATAGATTTTATAAAACTAAAACATAATGAAAACCCATGAACTAACTAGCATATAGAAATTCTATTTGATAATGAATATTTGAAATTAACTTAGAATCTAACTGATAAAGTTCATATAGACTGCTTCTTAGTATCCTTTATAGAATGACTTTTTCTTTTTCATTTTGTTAAGATTTTATTTATTTGAGAGAGAGAGAGAATGAGAGAGAAAGCATGAGAAGGGAGAGGGCAAGAGGGAGAAGCAGACTCCCTGCCAAGCAGGGACCCTGATTCAGGACTCGATCCTGAGACTCCAAGATCATGACCTGAGCCAAAGGCAGTCGCTTAACCAACTGAGCCACCCAGGTGCCCCTAGAATGACTTTTTACTTTCAAAGGAGAAAGATATTTATTATTCTACATTTCCCTCAAAAGGAGAAAGCTGATATTTTTCTGTGTTTTTAGATTTCTTTTCTCAAATATGCCCTTGTTACTCCAATAGTCTTTGGCCTATAGTCTCTAAAGTATATGTGTGTGTGTGTGTGTGTGTGTGTGTGTGTGTGTGTGTGTATATTTAAAATTCAACTTATTATATATATATATAATCAGTTGAATGGCAAAGACACCTTTGAAGAAGAGTTCTAAGGAAAATGAATTTATCACAACTGAAAAGTATTTCTAAAGGTTTATATTTCTCAAGTGTGAATATTTTGAATGGCTTGGATACTTTGCTGAGTTAAAAATAAAAAAATCTGCTTCACCATTAACTGAAATACCACCAAATACCTACAGTGATTCTGAATTAATTTTAGTTTCCACATTTTGTTTCCTTCATATATTATGCAAGAGTCATGTCAAAATATTTAACACAGGCACAGAATAATCTACTTCTTAGTTGACTGGTGACACCAGAGGGGCAGATGTTAGTTCTAATGTTATGACATATATTACAGAAAAAAACTGCAAGGATAAAAGACAAGTCTTATTGAATAGCACTTGTTGAGCAAAGGGTTAATATTTTCTTTAATTAAGGATGAGGTATAGTATTTCAGATTTTTTCATGTTAAGAGTGATTTTTGTTTCTATAATTTTCCTACAATTACCATTTTGATGACTTGTTTTTACATAAACATGCATGCAATGTTTATATATCTTTAAATAAAGAGTAAATGCCAGGATGTAATCTCATATTTAATACATTAAAAAACACAGGGGTACCTGGGTGGCTCAGTGGGTTAAAGCCTCTGCCTTGGGCAGGTTATGATCTCAGGGTCATGGAATAAGCCCCACATCAGGCTCTCTGCTTGGCAGGGAGCCTACTTCCCCCTCTCTCTCTGCCTGCCTTTCTGCCTAGTTGTGATCTCTATCAAATAAATAAATAAAATCTTTAAAAAAATACATTAAAAAACACAGATTTTTAAACCCACGTGTCCAAAAGTCCACATCTTGAAAATCTTGTCAACATATAAGACATTGTCATTCCACCATGGTGTCTTAACCATAGTGAGACATTTTTGTGTTAGAGTTTCCTGCTGAACATTTACATAATCCCTCAAAATAATTGGCTTTTTGTTGTAAGAAAACTGCTTACCTAGAAATGTTCAAGAAATACATTTCCTCTATGGATCTATAATCGTGGTTCTGTAAGCTCTTATGGGACTTTTGCAAGACACAGGAACATTTAATTGAAAATGATTGAGTGCCCAACACACCACAGATGCCCAGCCTCAATAACAGCAGTGCAGATTACCAAGAGTCAGCTTCTTGTTTCAAAAACAAAACCAAATATATTCAGTCTCATTTCCAAGATAACCACTTGTGTGTTTCCGGAGAGTCGATGTGTGATTAAATTTTGAAACCATGCGATGGAAGCAAAAGACCATATGGGCCTCAGAAAAGAAACTCCTATGGGAAGGACAGCACATGGATATATATATATATTTTTTTAATTATGAAGACTTAGAACTAATCCCCCAATATTATACCTTTAAAAACATGGTAGAAGAAATTGGCTCTATTGCCTTTAACTTTTAATTAGTTAATTAAAACAATTTTGAGTCTTCTACATATTGGAAAACAAGCAAAACACACACACACATACACACAACCAAATAATCAAAACAAACAAACAAACCACAAAAAACAATCTAAAGGCCTATAACATTTTTTATACCAAGGACTGACATTTTGAGAGATTCTAAATGGTAAGGACCCTTATTATGTTCATTCCACCAATTATGTTGGTTATATCATAAGCATAATACTTAACAAAAAAGCATAATTTGGAGGATTGCTTTCTTTTAACTTCCTGCTTATACCCTCTAAGGCTTCACATTGTATTTCACTGCATTGGTTTTTACATTTGCATTGGTATTGCTTTGTAGCTGGAACGTGCAATCTTAATCGTTTTGAAGATACATCAAATTAAGAATATAATCTGGTTATACACACAAGTATACATACATATATATATGCTTACATATATATATGGTTACATATATATGGTTACATATATATATATATATATATACACACACACACATATAAAAAACACTGAGCACTTGGGTGGCTCAGTCAGTTAAGTGGTTAAGTGTCTGGCTTTGGTTTAGGTCATGATCCCAAGGTCCTGGGATCAAGTCCCACACTGGGCTTCCTGCTCTATTGGGAGCCTGCTTCTCTCTCTTCCTCTGTCTGATGCTTCCACTGTTTATGCTCTCTCTCTTACTTTCTCTATCAAATAAGTAAATCTATAAAATATATATATATATATATGTAATAATAAAATAGTTATTATACACCTAATCATAAAATCTAGTCAGGAATTATTTAGATATATTTAGAAACTCGTTAGATAATATTTAGATATTCTAACAGGTTTAGGCTTACATAAGTGGTAATTGATCTATAAATTACATTTTTTTTTTACATATTTGATTGAAATATAGCCTTTCCTACTGGTTGGTGAAAACTCTCTCATTCTTGCCAACTTCACCAGGTTATTGTGAAAAATCAATAAAATAGGAGAACTGAAAACACCGGGTAAATAAGAAAACATAATCATCAGTGTTGTTAAAATTTTATTTATTTATTTTTTATTTTTAAACATTCTTAAAAAGATTTATTTATTTATTTTTAGAGTGGGGAGAGGGTCAGAGGGTGAGAGAGAATCTCAAGCAGACTCTCCACTGAGTGCAGAGCACCATAAGGGCCTCAATCTTAAAAGTGACCTGAGCCAAAACCAAGAGTCAGACACTTCACTGTGCCACATAGGCACCCCATAATTTTTTTAAAGCATGTTTGTAATCTCAATTCTACCACTTATCACTTGGGTGATTGGAAAAGATCCTACAATCTCCATAAAACTTATTTTCCTCATTTAAAATCTAGAAATGACTATAAGTCTGCAGGCCTTTTCCAACAAGATAGTTGTGTAGTTTAAATAAGACCATAATCATAAAAAAAATTGGGAAACTATATCAAAACAAGGTCTTACACATCGCAGACCCTGGATTGTCAACCACCCACGGGTTATGCCTTTCACTCAATTTTGGTTGTGTAAAGGTTTTCAGATTTCCTTTGGCCTTCTGTGAAAACTTGCTAACATGGCTCTTCTATTCCAGGAGAGCTGCTCTAGAGTGTAGCCTTGTCCATGTTTGTGGAACCAAACTCATTCTCTACCCCTTTCAGTCCTTTCCAATTATTCTACAACTTTTTCTACCTTAACACTATGAAGGTGCTGCTTCTATGGCTCAGTATTTTTCAGTTTCCCATTTCTCACTATATTATATTTTACCCCTGACAGGTATTTTCCAGTTTCCCTATTTCTCATTATATTATATTTTTCCATTTTTTTCCAGTTTCCCATTTTCCAGTATTTTCCAGTCGCCCATTTCTCACTATATTATATATTACCCCTGACAGGGGTTCATGCCTCTGACTCTCTTCTAGCACCTCATTATTACTGTGTAACCTCAACTAAAATAACCATGTTGTTCAATCCGTTATGCCATGACTTTAGCATGGATATCTTTGCTGTTCAAACATGGTTTTTAAAGTCACAGATAATTCTGTGTTCATTCTGCTTGCAACTTGGATTTCAGAGCCATGGAAGAAATTTGAGATGATAACTCAATTTCCAGGAGGCCATAGCAGTCCAAAATTTGCATATGTATTAAATATATAATTAAGATGCCCAAGTTTAAAACTTGGTGAGATAGACTATATGTAACTCTTTGACCAAATTATAATTTATTGTCATCCTCATGGTTATTATTTACTATGAAGTTACTTGGAGAAATTTCGTATACATAGTCATTTATCTTTAAAACAGTTTGTTCACTAGATTTTATTTTATTTTTAAAGAAAAAAAAGACTTGGCAAATGGGCTTGAACTCTAATGTAAACTGTGGACTTTGTGGTAAGAACAATGGGTTCCTGTAGGTTCATGGTTTGTAATAAGGGCACCACTGTTATGTGGACTGTTCATAGTGGGGTGTGTTGTGCATGTGTGGTGATGGGGATATATGGGAACTCAGTACTTTCCAAGCTTCACTATGGGCCTACATCGGCTCTAAAAAGTATAATTTATTAATTAAAAATAAAACACTTCAGGTAGTTAAGTGACTTGCTCAAGTTGACTCAGACTACAGATATCCACAGATTTATAATTCAAGCCTAGTATTTCTCTTTCTGATGTGCCATACAATTCTTGGTGCGATACAATTCTTGGTGCCCCAGAGCATGATAGCATTGGAATTATATCTGTCCAGAAGCATAGACCTTGATGATTAACTCCATGACTTTCTATAACACAGATCACAGGAGAGAAATAACTATTGTGTAATTAACATCTATTATGCATTAGGTCAAATGATATGAAACTGCTATTATTATAGATCACTGCTCTTCTTTCAAAATTTGCGTTTGTCCTGTTTTGGCCTAAAACATTTCATTATGGGTGATAACTTCCCTTGTTTAACTCCTGGTTTATTTTGTCATTTCTTCTGTCTGTGATTAGATTGTCTGACAATTAGTAAATATCCTGTGCTTTGTAAAAAGGTCATCTTAGCCTGAGAAAATGGACTTGATATAATAAAACTGTTTTGTCTTAATTTGCAACTCATTTTTTAATCTCTATTATACTAAGAAGAAATGCATCAAATATATCAATATGTTCTTAACAGATTTCTTCTCAAATTCTTGATCATTTTGAAAGTGGATGTGTAATTGTTCCTTTAGAACACCTCACCGGTTGTTATGTGGTATGTGATCTGTCTTCCTAAATATCAAAATCTTTCTTCTTGTACAGAACAGGGCATGTTATGTGCTATGCAATTATGTATACTAGATTTATGCCAAGACAGGAGAATAACTGTGGTTATCAAGAGGTGAACTAGTAAGTAAAATACAAAAATCATGCTGCAAACACAGAGAAGTTTATCGAGACCTATCATTATTTTATTTTACAGATTAAATGCAAAATCTACATTTATTTAACCGGAAGTGTCCCATAGCTTTTCTGAAATAAATTTACAAAGCGTTAAATATTTGATTAAAATGAGTGATGATTCTTTAGCTCTAGCATGTGAGGGCAACCCCACACCTTTTAAGGTCATGACTTTAATGTAACAGCTTTTTTCTTTCTCTACTTCTATAAATGGAGAATGCTGCTGCCTGAAAGCTGTCTGGGAATTCAGCCAAAGAAAGAAGAAGGTTGCAAAAACTCTGGGGACTTGAAAGAAAAGTGGTTGGCATTAGCTCTGTCCTCACTTTAAACTAAAATTAAAACAATAGACAGACATGTACAGTAATCTCTCTTTTAAGGAAAGAATACAATGCCTCTATAGTAATGTCAAGTGGAAAAATTTGGTCCTGGCCCAAGATATGCAGCTGTTCCACAGGAAAATAGGAAAAGGCTTCAGTCCAAAGCAGGCAAATAAAGCATGATTGTTCGTAAACAGTCACTGGGGCCCTCACATTTAGAACAAGGAAAACAACATTAGCATAGAGGAGGTCAGGTTAGGAGCAGGAGTCTCAGTACAAGTTGAACCATGCCATCGGTTTATGATTTATACGAAAGACAGTGGTGTCATTTTGCCTGCTATCCATATGCCTAGTAACTGTGAATAATTCATTCTTCGGGAAATTATGTGCCAGGGAAATACTTTTTAAGAAACAAAGAAGATTTGATCGTGGATTACAGATACGAGAAGAAAAGGAATCATACATCCATTACCCATTATCCATTTCTGATTTTCACCTTCTCATTCCAGAAGGATCAGGCAAATGGAAAAGATGGTAGAAAGTAAGTGTTCAGATAGCCCTTTGGAAGCTAAGCCATGGTGTGGCTTCTCAGTGGTTTCAAAATAACAAAATGGGGAATCAGGTGTAATAGCTGTAAAGTAATAGAGCAGAACTTTGACCGTGATTACCAGAGTAAGACAGGAAATTTAGACCTGCCCACTGGGCCCATATGTGATATCACATACTACATTTTTACTCCTATTCTTTAGGATTTTTTGATCTTGTCTTAAAATATGAACACTAGCTCTATTTTTTTTTTTTTTTAACTTCTGTTTGGCATACATTTCTTTTCTCATTCCTTTCCACTTTTCATGATTCATTTTCTGAAATGGGTAGTCTTTCCATGTGTTTTACTTCCCCGCCACCTACTAATTCCCTGATTAATCCATTTCAATTTGCCTTCTGTTCTCTTTGCTCTAGTGAGACTGTTTTCTTTATGAGCAGTAAGATTTCCTTCTGGGGAAATCCAATGATTTCTTTTCGGTCTTCCCTTGTTTTTTGTCCTGTCTGCCTCATCTGGCACTGTTGGAGACAGAATAAAACTAAAGAGAGGCAAGGAATTACACTGCCTTTAAAGAGGTTAATGCTTTCATTTACTAGAAATGATAGTTACTTTGAGAATGCAGAAGAGTGGATTTTAAGATGATTAGGAAGAACAGAAGAGAAACAGTGATCCAAAGGCAGGAAGGAATCAAAGACGTTAGCTATTTCTATAACGTCAATGGCCTGGCAATCTACAAAGAAAGAAAACGATAAAAAGAAAATTGCAAATGAGTATACAAGAGAATCAGTTAATACACATTTATTTGTAGATGGTGGCATACAGAATGTAACACTGGGAACTACCTGGATAAAAACAGAATAGAATGATCATTTTAACCCTTATGGAGCTTATAAGGTAATCACCAGAAGATATTATGATAATTAGGGATTTTTTTTTTTTAGTATGGTTATAACTTCCTGCTAGATATGGTCAGTTTGTTAGGAATTTGGCAAGTTTTCAGAAAGGGCACACATGTAGAAAAAAGCCTGATAAAAGAGGATGGCAACAGTAAAACACTTCTTAGGACTAGCCACTTTTCCACCGTCAGGCTCCAGGGTTCATCTTCGGTGCTAAATAATTTTTCAAAAAAGTTACTTTGTCTAACATAAGCTGGAACAGAGACCCACAATAAAATACATCTATTCAACCACATTTGAGCTGAAGAGAATGGACTACCTGAAGATCTAACTACCTAGACCTCACAAGTTAATTATTCACATAAATTAAAAGCCATTTCTGGGGTGCCTGAGTGGCTCAGTCAGTTGAGCATCTACTTTCCTTTCAGGTCATAATCCCAGGGTCCTGGGATGGAGTCCCACTTCAGGGGCCTGCTTCTGCCTCTGCCCCTCCCCCTACTCAGGCTGTCTCTCACTACCCCTCTCTCTCCCAAACAAATAAAATCTTAAAAAAAATAAAAATAAAAAGATCTCAGGTCATCTGAATTAATGGTGCTTAGATGGCTCAGTTGGTTAAACATCTGCCTTTGGCTCAGATCATGATCCCAGGATTCTGGGACCCATTCAAGTCTGGCATTGGGCTCCACCCTCAGCGGGGAACCGGCTTCTCCCTCCCTCCCCTGATTGTTCTCTCTCTCTCTTTCAATCTCTCTCTTTCTCTCTCTCTCTCAAAAAAATAAAATCTTTAAAAAACAAAACAAAACGCTGTTTCTGCTATTGAGAGTACATATGGAACCAAAGAGTAGATCCTTGACAAGTCATTAGATACTCTTTGAACAGGGGTATATTTATTTCCAAGCATTCTAATAATTGTGTTTCCCAACCTTATGTAATTGTATAAGTTGTACACATATTCCAAAAGTAAACATATGTATTTTGGGGCAGATCAATGAAGAAAAAGTAAAAGTAAAACTCCCTTGCTATGCCTTCATGATCATGTTCCTTCACATCCCCGTATGCTGACCTCTGAGATTATGAGGAGGGAAAAAAACAAGCAAACAAACAAAACAACAATAGAAGCTGAAGCAAATAGAGAGAGAGAGAGAGGAGGAACAGACTGACATGGGAAATAATATGTGAAAGCAACAGGTGTGTGGATGGAAGGAAAAGTTAGGCAAGAAATTCTGTTGTGAGATACATAGAATCAGGATTAAGGAAATTGGGATTTTAGTATGTCTAAACTGAGTAGAGTCTACTATACTTCTTTTTCTAGTTAAGAGTACTGAACTTGTAGCCAAAAGCTCTTCTTAAAGCTATAATACCTAAATGCACTGTCACACTCAGCATACTGCAGTTGAAAAATGTCTTATATAAGCAATTTAATCATATCAGAAAGTAAGAGCTAGGAAAGTGAATTGCACAGAATATATTTTGTAAAGCTATTATGAAAAAGTTTGTTCCTTTCAGAGTATAAAATGCCTTAAATGTTTCTTAAAAGATAGAGGAAAAACAGTGGATTAATTTATCGAAGATTCTTTATATGTTTGTGTCTTTAGAAAATAATACTGGAAGCCAGAATAGTTTTAAAATAACAAGACTTTGATAAAGTGTGAATTCACTTAGTGTGTTAAAATTGTAATTTCATACAACTGAAGAAGTTCAAATTTCAGGATTCTGCCTTAATGGTCTTTTAGAAAAATTCCTTATGTAATAATAAGAAATCTAAATTTCTATTAGAAATAACTTTTTAGTAACTTAACTTGATTTGCACAAAAGCTAGCCCATATAGTTTTACATGGAAAACAATTAAATTCCTCTTATTAAAATTTAAACAAATTGCAGATCAATTGGAAGCTTTTTAAAAAATCAAATAAATGACTTTCAGCACAACCTAGACTGTTACCATATTAGAAAGATCAAAGTGCTGTCAAATAGTCTTTGAGTCATGCATATTTGGGTAATCTATGCTTGAATTTTGCATAAAAAAGATTTTCTATGAGTTAGTTGTTTATAAACATGAATGTCAAAAAGTTAAATATTAGAACTATATATTCTAATAATGAAATTATTTTCTAATTGAAAATGTTGAAACATCTCACATTCACAAATTATGTTCCTTGAGGCTACATTAGAAATGTAGATGTGATTTCCCTTCTTATGAAAATGATTTCCCATTTAACTTTAAAACTTGAGAATATTTTGAGGATGCTTCAGTATTTTCAAAGATTTTCATAGGAGAACTAAATTTAGCAATGTGTAATGTCTATCAGTCTTATGATGTAAACAGTGACTGATTAAGCCCACTTTCCTTTCAGGTTGAAATATCTTACTAGAAATAAAAGGGAAAAAAATCACAGCTGGAAACCTTCCCAGAAACTTCACTAGATGACAAAGTAAAAGACCAGTCTTCCACAGATACTTAATGAAGACATGGTTCAGGGGATTTCTGTTCTAGAGATCACTTTGCCCACCAAGGAAAGACAAAAAACAGTGGATTTCTTCAGTTAAAGTCTGAAATCAAAGCAGGATAGGAGGAAAAAGTGAAAAACTTTAGTGCTCATTAAATCACTTACAGTGGTTTTCCTTTGGATTCACAAGTCAAAATTAATGGCTGTCCTTCTTGTGGAAAAGGAGTGGATGGTATAATCTTAACTGATGGTGTATCTAGAAAAAAAATGAAAAAGAATATTAAGAAAGGTCACTAAATACACATAAATATATATATTTCATAATTATACATCATGGCATGTGTTCAGGCTTTTGCTTATTAGTGTGTACATTTACAAGGGATTTCTGAGATTTGGTGAAACACAATATACAGTTTTAAGAAGCTACCATCCTGTCTATGGAACATTAACAAAGATTTCTGAATATCTTATGAACCCCGCTGTAGTAGTATTTCTGAAATCTGAATATAAAACTGAAATTGCAAAATGTGGTTCAGATGAATATCAAGCATTTCATACAATTGTTTCTTCAACTATTTATAGATAGCTATGAATACTATCATTATGGGCCAAGTGCATTTATGTACATTTGAATAACAACAGTTTTCTGTTGCAGGAATACCAGGACTCAAAATAAAGAACCCTCAAAGAACTCAGGATCAACTACTGTCTCATAATCATTACGCAGGATCTTTTTGAAAATGCAGGAATGCAGGGGCACCTGGGTGGCTCAGTGGGTTAAGCCCCTGCCTTTGGCTCAGGTCATGATCTCAGGGTCCTGGGATGGAGCCTTGCATCTGCATCAGGCTCTCTGCTCAGCAGGGAGCCTGCTTTCCCCTTTCCCTCTGCCTGCCTCTGCCTACTTGTGATCTGTCTCTCTGTCAAATAAATAAATAAAATCTTTAAAAATAAGAAAGAAAATGCAGTAATGCAGCACTTAGCACATGTTGTTTGGTCTAATGTACAGTCAGCAAATAATTTAAAATAATTGTGTAGAAAATTACTAAAAGTTAACATTTTATTATATATAAGGCAACATTTGTTGTAATTTTTTTAAAATTTCGATTTAAAAATAAAATCATCCTTGGTAAAAGAGGATTCAAAAACACTTTGTGACATTAATATGTATAGCTTTTGTGCCACATTTAATACTGTTTAATCAACACATAGACACCTATTTCATAGAAGAAATGGAAAATAAACTTAAAAAAGGAGACAATGTAAACATGCTCACTGCTCTATGAGACTTTGCTAGTCTTGGCATTGTGTGGCCAACACAACATGGAATTCCTATCAATATGGAATAGCTTCCTGCTCTTACCTCTGCATCCTCAACAATAAACAAAATAGTCTCTGAACATTCCAGACAGTCATGATTATTTTCACCCTTCCCTTAGGGATGATGGAAAAATTGAACCACCTGGGGTTATACACACACTCTGATTTTGAACCAATTAAATAAGTATCTATCAACAGTATAACTTTCAGATTACTTTTAGGTTACTTCAGGAAAATATTATTCAGACTTGTCATACATCAAACAGTAAAATAGGATCCTGTGGAAGACCTTACATCATACTTATAAATTATTTACAGATTTTCAATACTTTTTTTCCAATCTTTTAAGCAAGAAAATACATTCTTGGTAATCAACAATAATATCCTGGTTGCAAATAGGGATTCCTTATAGATTATGGTAAAGATTTCAGTGTGAAATAACCCAAGGCAGGATGAAACTTGACAAAATAGGACACATTTTCATCATACTTTTTTAAATGGTAAGAAAAAAATAATTTAATAAAGCATTAAATTATACTTCAGTAATTTTTTGATTATCACCATCACATTTACAGAATCAGTTATTGACTAGGATGATTGTATAATGTTTTCTTCAAAAAGTGAAGGCGAAATGTCAACAATTATACAGGGTAACAAGTATGAGCCAAAATTATTCTGGAAAATGAGGTCTATTGTCTTTTGAACATTGAACATATATGCATATAGCAAAATGTATTTCATCCTAACAAGCAGAAGCAAGATTCAGCTCCAGAGGAAAAAAAAGGTGGAAGAAAAAAAGCTCACAAAGTGTGATTCTAGAGAAGAGAGCTGTGTTAACTTGGGTGTCTATGATGGTTAATTTTGTGTCAACTTGACTGGACCATGGGGTGCTCAGATACCTGCCTTAACATTATTCTGGGTATTTCAGTGACAGTATTTTTGTAAGAGATGAACTTTTTTGTTGTTGTTGTTAAGATTTGATTGATTGACTGATTGATGGATTTAGAGAGCACAAGTATGGGGAGACGCAGATGGAGAATCTTAAGCAGGCTCCATACCCAGCATTGAGTCCAACCCTAGGCTTGATCCCACAACCCTGAGATCATGACCTAAGCTGCAATCAAGAGTCAGAAACTTAACCCAATGAGCTACCAGGTACCCCTATAAGAGATCAACATGTAAATCAGTAGACCGAGTGAAACAGATTGCTCTCCCTAAAGTGGCTGGGCCTTGTCAGATGAGTTGAAGGCTTGGATAAAACAAAAAAGCTGATCCTTCCCCAAATAGGAGAGAATTCTTCCTGTCTGATGGCCTCCAAGCTAGAAGATAACTTTTTTTCCTGTTTTGGTCTCAAACTGGAACTAAATCATCAGCTCTTCTGGGTCTCTAGCTTGGCAACTCAGCTTACAGGTCTTGGGATTTGCAGCCTTCATAACTGTATGAGCCAACTTTTTATAGTAAGTCTCCTTTTCTATATATACGTGTTATTAGTTTTGTTCTGACAAATACAGAAATCTAACAAATAGACCCTGAGACACATCTTTTATGGGTGTGATATTAGGAAGGAATGGAAAGTGAGACATAAAGAGAAGGAAGTAAATAAAGAATGTGCTATTGAGCAGATGACATGATGGGCAACCAGGATTTGATTCTGCTCTGGAACTCTGAGAGACAATATAGGGCATGCCTCAGACTTATCTTACTTGATGAGCAAGGGGCAGGAGTATTTAAGGAATATTTACCAATTTTCATTAGTGTTTGGTTGAGGATTACTCTGAAGGGAGGCGGAAGGTTATTTCCCTGGCATGCTTAGTCAACTCAGTGCACAAAAATGGTGTTTGCTAAAGGGATATGGGCAAGTCACCACTAGTATCTGCTTCATTAAGGTAAAATATATAAATGGCAGGTAGCTGTTAGAATAGAGGAAAACAGAATATGGCCCAGTTTCTCTTAGCTTTACCAGTTTTTGTTTAAGCAATTTATTAAAGGTGAGAATTTGTATCACACATAATCCCTGGAGGCATGATTCCGGATTCCATTTATATCCAAAATACAGAATTTTAGTTACAAGAAAATGCTAGAGCAAATAATATTATTTGCATGTATTTCTACAAACTTTCAGGAAGACCACCAAATAACCTCTAAAGTAACCAAAATCAAGAGATATGATACAATGTTCTTTTATTTTACTTCAGAATTATTCAAAATGTTGATTAGTTTCTATGCCTACAAATTATGTTTGCTAGATTTCATAACACCCCGCTTTCTGTGTCCCCCTACCCCCACATGTTTCTGATTTAACTCATATCTCTGGCTACTATTTCTCAGGTTCTGTTGTCTTTTTGCATTTAGCCTTTAAATACTGAGATCACCAAGAATGGAATTCATGATCTGTTCTCATGTTAATTTTGGCTGGGTCCTTTCAGCCACACCCATCTCTTTAGATTATAGGTAGTAACCAGTCATTCTCAGGTTTATATTCTGAGGCAATTCTGTACCACAAGCTACACTGAAATATATGCAGCACCCATTTGACATGTCCCCTCAAATATCTAAAAGACATAGTGCCTTTACCATGTCCAAAATGAACTCCAGCTCTCCAACCATTACCTCCATCTTCTTTAACTGGCAATCTCTTGTTCTGTAGATACTGCCAGCCTCCATCCAGCTACATACACCAGACACCTCCTGTTTCCTTGGATTTCTATCTTCAACCAATTAATTAATTCTGGTTGATCTATGTCCTGAATAGTTTTCAAATCTGCTCATTTCTTTCTTATATCTCCACAACTACTTCTTTTATCTAGTTTACAGCGATAGTGAATGGTCTCTCTCTCTCTCATGTCAGTTTTTGTCTCCCTAAAATCTGATTTTTAGAACTAAACAAAGTCGTCTTCTCAAAACATAAATCTGACAGGGGCACCAGGATGGCTCAGTCAGTTGAGCATCTGACTCTTAATTTCAGCCCAAGTCATGATCTCAGGGTTGTAAGATGGAGCCTCAGTTGGATTCCACACTACATGTGAAGTCTGCTTGGGACTCTCTCGCTATCCCTTTAACCCTCCCCTTTGCTCATGCTATCTCTCTGTTTCTAAAATAAATACATAAAATCTTTAAGAAAAAAAATACAGATAAATCTGATAACAGCAATGTTCTGGTTAAAACCCTGAATGCTTAATCTTTGCTTTTAAGACTGATAGCAAAATCATTAGTATCGCCTTTATCTCATGTGATCTGTACACTTTATCATCTTGCCTTTTTTTTTTTTTTAAGATTTTATTTATTTATTTGAGAGAGAGCACAAGCAAATACAAGCAGGAGGAGAAGGAAAAGAAAACTCCCTGCTGAACAGGGAGCCTGACAAAGGGCTTGATCCCAGGATCTTGAGATCATGACCTGAGCCAAAGGCAGATGCTTGACCAACTGAGCTACCAAGAAGCCCCCCTCTCTTGCCTTCTAACATTCATTTTCATTCTTTGAATAAATTTTATACAAATTATCTGGAATATTCCATTCTGGGAGAGTTTATTTAACTCTTGAAACTCTTGAAACATTTTTGAGGGCAATTATTCCTTACCCTTGAGTTTGATCAGATGCGTCTTCTACATGTTCTCTATCACCTTGGTATAATTTTTAAATAGTCACGGCTATATCTTCAGTATCTTGCATAATGCTTTACACAAAATCTGTGCTTAATAAATAAATTTTTAAATGAATGAATACGCTAAGGATTTCCTTATACTTTCTTATTGGTTTGATATATTAATCCTAAAATACTAAAAAGGGTTTAATTGAAACCTTTTGGGGTCTGTTGTATGTAAAATTAATCTTAAATATTCATGTTACAAATAAACCACTTTTTTTTTAAATTTATTTATTTGACAGACAGAGAGCACTAGTAGGCAGAGAGGCAGGCAGAGAGAGAGAGGGGGAAGCAGGCTCCCTGCTGAAGCAGAGAGCCCAATGCAGGACTCAATCCCAAGACCCTGGGATCATGACCTAAGCCGAAGGCAGCGGATTAACCCACTGAGCCACCCAGGTGCCCCCAAATAAACCACTTCTTAACAGAGTGACATTCTTCAGTTCTTTGTGGATATGTATGGTATTTCAAATTACTAATATAATGTGTTACGTTGTACCAATTAATAATAGTAAAAGGGGGTTAGTAAAAATGCATTATTATTGCTATAAATTTATCTTAGCTTTGTTTCAGCTTTTTAAAATAATTTCTGTCTCTGTTTTAAAAGGTCTTCAAGTAAATGAACTCTAACACCATATTTATTGAACATGTCTATATAGAATCATATATATTTTACACAAGATCTAATGCCCATCATATATAAAAAACATGCAGATGGCAGAGAACAGTAAATAATTAGGTTTAAATTATTTTAGAATACAGGATATATACTATTATTATAAAACACTACACTTAGTAAAATATATATATATATTATATGGTTATTTCATTAACTACATTTTGAGCATTCAGGATCCAAGATCTTAACCTATCTAATTGTATATTATCATCTCCTAACAAAATGCCTTAAATGTAAGAGCCCTTTAAATGTTCAGTGTATAAATGAATTAGTTGCTTCTTATTTCTTTCGAAATGCAAGAAAATGAGAAAGTTTGAATAAGAATATAGAAAACAGGGATATATTCATTCATCCACAAATTATTTTTCAGTGCTTCCTAGCATACAAGCAAAAAATATGCAGCTATTTTAAAAGCACAATATCTTCTTTCTAAGATTTTTGTGGGAAAAATATCTCTCTTTAAAATCTATTTTTAAAATTATTAAAATGTGAAAAAAAATACACTTTAGTCTTAAGTGTTATTTCTTTTACTTCTCTGACAAATTCTGGGTTTCCTTTAGAAACAGGCACAATTATTATCAAGAGATAGATTGATGCACAAATGATTCTTTTTTTAATCAAAATTTTAAAAGCTTTATGAACCTGACAGTAAGGACACCTCTTGTTTTATTTGAACAACTCAGAATTTGAATCAAAGTGAAGATATTGATCCAGTGAAATGGATTTTCTATATCCTTAACAAAGATTTTAGAAAGGAGAAAAGATCAGTGATGCAGCTACTATTAAACCACCTAATGGACAATCTTAAACGCACAAGCTCTTAAAGTATTTAGTGTCAGGGGTTCAATGTTTATCCGTCACTAAGGGCTCTGTAGATGAATGAAAAGAAGTTTTAAATCAAATGTTTTATCAATAAAAAAAAGAAAAAAAAAACTTACCTCTTCCATAACAAAAGAAATACAACAGAAATTTAAGATTATAAAGAACATCAGCCTGTTATGGATGATGAAAAAATTTCCAAATAAAAGAAGCAATTGTAGGGGCGCCTGGGTGACTCAGTGGGTTAATGCCTCTGCCTTCGGCTCGGGTCATGATCCCAGGGTTCTGGGATCGAGCCCCACATTGGGATCTCTGTTCTGTGGGGATCCTGCTTCCTCCTCTCTCTCTGCCTGCCTCTCTGCCTACTTGTGATCTCTGTCAAATAAATAAATAAAATATTAAAAAAAAAGAAGCAATTGTAAACTAATATCTACTATCAGCATACTGTATCATTCCATATTGAGTGAACAAAGGTGGTTTATAACTTAAAACATCAGTCAGTTGCGTGCATTGTCCATGACATTATGTGGATCCTTGGTTAAAAGCAAAATATTACTTTGATCATTTTATGGGTTCACAAAAGTTATTTCCTATGAGTACTCCCAAATAATTCATTTAACATTTGTATAGTTCCTAGAGCATATGAGTCATAGTACCATTACCCATTTATATCCATTATTTCACCAGAATTGTAACAGAACATTATAACATTCACAGTGTAACACCTAAAGCTCTGGTGTTAGTTTTCATAAATGATGCTACTGAGTATTTAGTATATTCTTAGAAAAGCAAACTCATCTGAGCAGTGTCTACATTGTTCACTGCTTTATCCTTGGTTCTAGAATAACTCCTGGCCCTCAATTAAATATTTGTTGAATAAATGAATGAGTAATGAATTTTAATTAATATTTTCCAACCACTAGTGTGTTATAAATCAAATTCATTTGTTATAGTTAATCTTCTAATGGTAATGAAAATTGGGCAAATATTTAGTAAATAATAGTCATTGTTGTAAATATTCTGTATCTATTGGCTCAGTGAACTCTCTCCTACAGCATACCAGAAAGGTTATGTTGTTGACCTATCGTGTAGAACATGAAGGTAAGTCTCAGAGGAGTCATTCACCCTAGTTACATAATCATAAGTCATTTACGCAGTTTGAGTCTTGTTCTCTGATCTTCACTTACCTCAATAAGCTTGTGTTTCCTTTTCCCTCTTAGATGACGCTAGGAATTGCTAGTGCTTTTGTAGTAAACTCTGTGTCCTCTATCGTTCTTTAAAACCAACTCTTTTCCCCATTTGGCTGGATTGGAAACTGGCAAAAGATTTGCTTTGACTCTATATGATCTGCAAGTTATAAAACCTATCTGGCAATGCTACTGAATTCTACATGTAAACCATATGTCAGTCTGCCTGATAATCTCCTCTTCTTCTTCTTCTTTTGTTTTTATGTATTACATCCCCCCCCACATCTCTTCAGCAGATGAAAATATTCTTTTGAGTGAAGGACGTTAAAAGGTACAGACTTCCAGTTACAAGATTTTTAAGTTTTCAAGATATAACGTATAACATGATGCCTATAGTTAGTAATACTATATGTGTATTTGAAAATTGCTAAGAGAACAGATTTTAAGACTTCTCATAACAAGAAAAATTATTTTAACTATGTGCAGTGATGATGTTAAATAAACATTATAGTAATCATTTATATATATATATATATATATCCTGAATAATTACACTATATACCTTAAATTAATACAGTGTTATATGTGAATTATATATCAAAATTATTTATCAATAAAACTGGGAAAATATTTTAAAAATAAAGAAATATATTTCCTTATTTATTATGATATACCCTTCTCAGCAACATATTTCTCTTCTCTATAAAATAATACAGAAATATTCCCACAGCAAATTTCTATTAAGGAAAATTTAGAAACTTTTAAGTATTTTGTAAATGAAAGAGTTATGATTCTTTGCTTTATAGCAAGGTTATTTTATAGAAGTTTCTGGAAAAAATAATTTAATTAGCACCCTTATAAGTACCTCTCGGTAATTACATTAATACTAAAGAAAGTCACCTATGCAAATTTCTGAAGCCACTTTGAAGTTTACTCTAAAATAAGTAATAGTTCTCCGTTAGAGGCAATTGTGCACCCCACACCCAAGGACATTTGGCAATATCTGGAGATATTTTGCTTGTTACAACATGGAGGACATATAGAAGGAATACCATTAGCATCTAATGATAGACAGGAAGGTTATTGAACATCCTATAGTACAAAAGATATCCCCTTCACAACAAAGAATTACCTGGCCCAAGATGTCAATAGTAGCCTCCTGCAAAATGTTTACCTTCCCTCTATTCATTACCTATATAGCTCTTTCTTGTTACAATGGATTGGGAATGACCAGAGAACTATGAAACCGTGTACATTTATATGGGATGCTTGGTCTATTCTCATATCTCATATCTCTACTTCTGAAATGAAGGAAGTATTGAATACTCTGAGAAAGGCCATTATAATACTTTACTGAAGTAAAAAGCTACAAAGCAAACTCAGTCTACACTTCAAGGTTGACCACTTTTCATGTTGATACACCAAGAGTTAAGTAGAATCATTTCAGCTGTTATGTATTTCCTCTGTGTAAGACTGATTTTTTCTAAAGTGTCCAATTTTTCCCCTGTTTGTAATTTTACAATAAAACTCAAACTTTCAACTTCCCTTTTAACTCACAACATTATGCAAAGAATGCTCAAAACTATCAGGTACTTTTCCTTCAACAGTTTGTTAAATTCCTTTTGATTCTAATGAAAAATTATTTTTGTGTCAATCTTTTATTTATTCAACAAATATGTACAAATCAGTGTGGGCATAAGACCCATTACTACTACTAGTCAAATGTTATACATCCACAAATATAGTAGCCTATAGTAATTTAATCCAAGCAGAAAGATAAATTATGTATAGTTCAAAATCATGCAAAATTCAAAACTGAAAGCAACATAGCACTCTGACAGTGTATTATGGGTGTTATCGAGGAAGAGATTATATGTATTTGTCAGAAACAAAGAAACTGGGGTGCCTCGGTGGCTCAGTGGGTTAAAACCTCTGCCTTCAGCTCAGGTCATGATCCCAGGGTCCTGGGATCGAGCCCCGCATTGGGCTCTCTGCTCAGCGGAAATCCTGCTTCCTCCTCTCTGCCTGCCTCTCTGCCTACATGTGATCTCTGTCTGTTAAATAAATAAATAATATCTTAAAAAAAAAAAAAGGAAAGAAAAGAAAAAGAAACAAAGAAAGTTACCCAGAGAAGAGGCACTTAAAACAATTCAAAGAATACATAATACTTGAGCTGACAAAATTTTTCTAGAGGTAGAGAAAATAAGGGAATTCAAACAAAGAGTTGAATAAGGGGTTGATGAAAAGAAGAATGTGACTGTATATGAGTTATATGTGAGACATCTAGAAATAATGTAAACTCTAGGATGCATTATCTCTAAAGAGGTGCCAAAAGCAATGTTATAGAGGGGTATATTTTCAAAACCTTCAGTATCAAGCTAAAGAGTTTGGACACCATGTTAGAGGCAATAAGACACCATCTTAAGTTTATAATCAAGTGGGTATCAGGGTCAGAACCAGGGTTTAGAAGATATTTGGCAGTGGGTAAAACTGAATGGATCAGGGAGCTATTAGAAGCAAAGTGTTTCTATTATGAAGTTGAGCCACAAGGAAAATCTTAAGTAAAAGAAAAAGGTTGCAGGAGAAGTATAGATAATAACATCAATATTTCTGTTTATACTCTAATTCATACATTTCTACAACTGTAGACTCTATAGTACATTAAGTGCATTTTCTCTATCTCATTTATTCTTACTTATATTTTAGCTTAAAATAATTGTTTCTCCAATATTTTATTCTAGTTCTTAGAATAATTACAGAGTATCGGGAATGACGGAATTTATAATTTGGAATTTATAATAATTAAAATAATTATAATAATTTATCAAATGAAGTGCTCTTGTATTTAATGGTCTGATACGGTAGTGTAAAATGCATAGTTTTAATTCAACAGTGATAGAGTTAGCCGTGCTGTGGGAGACAAAGATAGATTTAGCTAGTTGATAGCTTCGACACTGGAGATTGATTATTTAGGAAAGGCATCAGGAAGGCCACATGTTAAATTTCATGACTACCTACCTAAAAAATTTTGACAGTTCTGAAAGCACATTAAAAAATAAATAAATAAAGCTCCAAATCATTATTTAAAATAAAAATGAAAAACCAGTACTCATTGTGTTTCTAAACATTTTCACATTGTTTGTGGTTTTGGTAAATTAAAGAAAATGTATTATGTCGCCATGAATAGAATTCATCACAGGGATGCAAAAAGAAAGAGTAAATAATGAAATGAACACATTAATATAAAATTGTTTTAGATTTTATAAATCTGCTGTGGGATGGCCTAAGCACTGAGTATTTATTTAACAAACATACATTAATAGACAATGTATAAAGTAAAACATGATGACTTAATATAAAACTATACATCTTAGTGAGGAAATTAATATCTCATTTCATGTTCATTAACTATTAAGTTAACTATCAAGTTTGGTTTTGTTTCATATGTTATCTAATCTTTAAAATGTCCCCTTTTGGGGACACCTAGGGAGAACCTAGGTGGTTCAGTTGGTTAAAACTCTGACTCTTGATTTTGGCTCTGGTCCTGATCTCTGGAGTTGGGATCCAGCCCCACATGGGGTTCTATGCTCAGCAGGAAGTCTGCTTGAGAATCTTTCTCCCTCTGCCCTTCCCCCCTTTGTGCTTTCACTCTGTCTCTGCTTCTTTCTCTCTAAATTAAATAAATAAATCTTTAAGAGCTAAACAAAAATAAAATGTCCCCCTTTATGTCATTCTGGTAAATTTGACAAAGGCTAAAATCATCATAATCATCATCATCATCACAGTAACAATAAAAAAAAAATACAGTAATAGTCCTTACATTTAGTGTATATTTTGAAACATGTTTAAATTGAGAAAAGCCAAGTCAAAAAATAACTACATAGTTATTATAGTAGATTGTCTCCATGAGATGTTTCCTTTAGGATAAAAAGGTTTTATTTATATCTTTTATTAATGGGAAGAAAAAATATTTTACAAGTTATTTTTGTTTTCCCAATATCATCACGATTTTAATTTTTTTACTGAGTATAGTTGACACACAGTGTTATATTTGGTTCAAGTGTATAACCCAGTGATTCAATATCTCTTTGCTGTGCTCACCACAGTGTAGCTACTATCCGTCACCATACAATGTTACGGTATCATTTACTATATTCCTGATGCCGTGTCCTTCATTCCTGTGACTTATTCATTCCATAACTAGGAGTCTGTATAGCACTTTCCTCTTCAACCATTTTGCTCCCCGCCCCTCAATTCCCTCCCTCTGGCAACCATCAGTTTGCTCTTTGTATTTAAAGGTCTGATTCTACTGTTTGTTTTTTCATTTGTTTTGGTTTTTAGATTCCACAAAAGAGTGAAATCATACAGTAGGTATTTGTCTTTCTCAGTCTGATTCACTTAGCATAATCACCAAATTTAAGATCATTTTTTTTTTTTCAGTATTGGTGAATAATGTTAAGTCCTGGGCAAAATTACAAAGCAAACAATCTTTTTATATATTCTTTTTACTTCTTTCATTGGTTCCCTATTTGTAGTCTCAAGGTTTTTCAATTTTCTTTTATAATATATAGACCTCAGAGAAAGTATTTGCTAAACTTGCTTGCAGTCATAAGGTATATGTTACCTTCCTAATGATAATAATAGAAAGCCAAACACTTATAAAAATTATTTGATTTAATCCTTACAGAAAATATGAAGTAGGTACATTTGCCAGATGAGGAAATTAGGTTTAGAGTGACTAGCATAAAGTTACTTAGGGAAGCTTGAATTTCAACCTAGTATTACCTGACTTCAGAACTTGAACTTTAAAAAATGTAGTATTGAGGAGTGCCGGGGTGGCTTAGTTTGACTTTGGCTCAGGTCATGATCTTCAGGGTCCTGGGATCAAGGCTCATGTTGGGCTCCCTGCTCAGCAGGGAGTCTACTTCTCCTTCTCCCTCTGTCCCTCTATTTGCAAGTCCGGTCTCTGTTTTTCTCTCACTCAAATAAATAAATAAATAAATATACTCTTAAAAAATGCAGTATTGATTTTCAAGGTCACACTACATTCAAAATATATATATATATGTATATATACATATATATATATATATTTTTTTTTTAATCTTACTCCAGTGGTTGTTAACCTGTATTTGGACACCAAACACTCTAGTCTTATAAGAGCACGGTCCATCTCTATACAGCACAGCTTATATACTGCCTCAAAGAATAGATAGGCTCTGATCATCACTCACTCATGAGCTCCAGTGTAATCATTCTATGCTTTACTTTAATCAAAAACTAAATCACAAATTCTAAAATTGTAGATACCACAAAGAAAACTGAAGGGCATTTTGAAGATCAGAATATAACTTTATGCAACTCTGTAATAATCACTAAAACAATCACTAAAATCACTAGCCTTGTTCATAAAAATATAAATTAAAAATTTCCTCCTAGAAAAGGTATACAAGTTTAACCCTCAGTATATCATTAGTGTGCAATGGCCTCAATCTTAGTTGTTGAGTGTCTTTTTGAAAGAATTCTAGGGGCACCTGGGTGGCTCAGTCGTTAATCAGCTGTCTTCAGCTCAGGTCATGATCCCAGGGTCCTGGGATTGAGCCCCACATTGGGGGGGGGGTCTCTGCTCAGCGGGAAGCCTGCTTCTCCCTCTCCCACTCCCCCTGCTTGTGTTCCTTCTCTCACTGTGTCTCTCTCTGTCAAATAAATAAAATCTTTAAAAAAAGAAAACAATTCTAAATACATTTAGAGAAAGTATTTCATGATTTGTATCCTTTCTTAGAGGTCCTCCAAAAAACAGAGAATTCACTTTTTAAGATAGATTTTAAATTATTCTCTCTTGCAATTATGATATGAAGGTACTGGACTGTTGTAAATCTAAGATACATTATGAAATTATAACAGTGTTATATTTTCTGTAGTATGAGGAATCTTGCTACTTTAGGATTCTATGAATTACTTCATCATGAACTTGACCCTAACTCATCAATTGTCCCCAACTATGCTAAAAGAAATGACATAATAAAAAAATAGATGTATGATGAAATCATCTAGAGTGGTGGTGTCCAATATAGTAGCCACTAGTCACATGTGGCTATTTAAATGTCAACATAAATTGACTTCAATTTAATAAAATTTAAACCATACGTTTTTAGTTACAAGATCTACATTTCAGGTGCTTTGTAGCTCCATGTAGCTAGACATCAGCTACTTACTATTTTGGGACAGATAAGAATATTACCATCAACACAGAAAATTCTATTAGATGGTGCTGGTATGGATGGATTATGCAAGAGTGATATAAATCAGCATGGTTGTCTCATCTCTATTTACTTATAGGGTTGCTTAGGTTTTATGTTTTCTTACATAGAAGTAGAAAAAAAGTTTGGAAATAAAAACACAATCATTCTAGTTTTGTTTGCTTGTTTGTTGGTTGCTTAGCTTTCATGATCAGTTGAGAATTCTGAATCTTTCATTTCCTGCTCAGAGTAGCAAGTTAAGAAAATTGACGGAGAAAGATATCTTAAAATTATTAGACAGATTAGACGATAAATTCAGAGAGAAAACAGTAGAACTCAAGAATCTAATGATGGTGAAACAGAAGTCTTCACACATGAAATCTCAGATGCATTTTATTAAACTCAAAAATCAATATATAAACAATTTGTTTCTAAGGAAACAAAGGGAGGACTTCATCACATAATATTTTGCAACTCGGTTTTGTTAAAAAGGAAATATGACAACATTCTTTCATTTTTATGATCTCTGCACATAAGAATTTATGTAGTTCATAAGGGGATAAATGATGAAAGCATTTGATAATGAAATTTTAAAAATGAAATGCTTGCAATTACGGGGCAAAGATATCTTTACTGTCTTTGACAAAATTATGAACCATCATTTTTAGAGTATTTCATCTTGAAAATGCAAGTGTAAGAAGAACCAGAAACAATGACTAAATAGAGCACATTTGAGATGTATATTTGAAATCTGACCTTAGTATTTATAATACGGTATGTTCTAGGAGCATACATGACAGTTGTTGCCCACTTTGGATAGATATATCATCAGATCCAGGAAATATGGAATAGAAATTCAAGGTTGCTGTATTTAAATTTTTATTATTATTATTTTATATATGCTGGACCAACATGGGGTTTGAACTCATGACCCTGAGATTAAGACCTGAGCTGAGATCAAGAGTCAGAGTCTTCACCACCAGAGCCCAGGTGCCTCTATATTTATTAAACTCTTATTGAAGAGTATAATAATTCTGTTTTTCCCTACCAGTTTATTATTACATATAAACATTATTAAAAAAAAAAAAAGCTTACAACCTAAAAATCTAAAATAACGTGTCTCTTAGATCCAGATGGTGAATGGTAATTGCATTCTTTCCTCACATATCAAGGATTAATACAATAAAGCTTAATATACTGATGATTATATCTGCCTTAATTATAATCAAATTTATAATGATTTTAATTATAAATTTACAAATATGGATAAAATTACAATATTGAAGAAGAAAGTCAGAGGGCTGATACTACCCAACTTCAGGACATTATATAGCTACAGTAATCAAGACAATATGGTATTAATGTAAAAATAAATAGATCAAGGAACAGAATGGGGAGCTCTGAAAGTCAACCGATCTTTAACAAAGGAGCAAAGACAATTCAGTGGAGAAATGATAGTTTGTTTAAGAAATGCTGGAACAGGGGCACCTGGGTGGCTCGGTGGGTTAAAGCCTCTGCCTTCAGCTCAGGTCATGATCTCAGGGTCCTGGGATCGAGCCCCACATTGGGCTCTCTGCTCAGTGGAGAGCCTGCTTCCCTCCTCTCTCTCTGCCTGCCTCTCTGCCTACTTGTGATCTCTGTCTGTCAAATAAATAAATAAAAATCTTAAAAAAAAAAAAAAAGAAACGCTGGAACAACAGAACATCCCCATACAAAAAAATAATCCACACATAGACTTTATATTATTCACAAAAGTTAACTCAGAATGGATCATAGACCTAAATGTAAAGTGCAAAACTATAAAACTTCTAGAAGATAATATAGGAGAAATCTAGTTGACCCTGGGTTTAGTGACAACTTTTTAGGTAACACTGAAAACATAATCCATGAAAGAAAAAAAATGGTTAAGTTGAATTTTCCTTAAATATGTTTGCTCTCGAGAAAGACACTTTAAGAAAATGAAAAGACAGTGAGGAAAGTATTTGCAAAGGATGTGTATGATAAATGAGTGGTATCCAAAATATGCAAAGAACTCTTAAAACTCAACCAGAAAAACAACCCTATTAAAAATTTGGCAAAAATCTAAAGACACCTCACCAAAAAAGATATACAAATGAAAAATAGCATCTGAAAAGATGCTCAGCCTCATACATTGTGGAGTTGCAAATTAAAATGAGATACCACCACTATTTAGGATGACCTCAATCCAAAACACTGACAACTCCAAATAATAGTGAGGACATGGACCAACAGGGACACTCATTCATTGCTGGTAGGAATGCAAATTGATACCACCATTGTACAAATTTGTTTGCAATTTATTACAAAGCTAAATATAGTCTTACTAGCAATTCTATTTATAGTATAAGATAAACATTCAGATTTTCTAAAATTTCATGTTTTAATCTTAGTGATGTTGAGATACATTGCCTCTTCATAATCAATCAATTTGCCTTTTGCTTAAATTTGTTCTAATTTAAAACTGAATGTCATTTACTCAAGAAAGTTGAAAACTTCTATTCAAACAAAAACCTGTGCACAGGTATTTATACTAGGTATATTCATAATTGCCAGAATTTGGCAGTAACTAAGATAGTTTTCAATAGGTGAATGGATAAACAAACTCTGGAATATCCAGACAGTAAAATATTATTTAGCAATAAAAAGAAATGTCCTATCAAGCCACAAAACCACTTGTCAGAACCTTAAATGTGAAAGAAAAAAGTCTAAAAAGATTATATGCTATATAACTCCAACTACATGACATCCTAGAAAAGGCAAACCTATACAGCTAGCTAATAGATCATTGGTGGCCAGGGAGTTGTGGAGGGGTAAAGAGCAATCCAGTGGTGAATCACAGGGGGTTTTAGGGCAGTGAATGCATTTTGTATTATATTGTAACCATGGCTTCAGGACATTATAAACTGGTCAAAACCTTATAGAACCATACAACATAAATTGTGAAGAATGATGTAAAATAAAAGACATTAGTTAACACTAATCTATCAATATTAGTTAATCAATTATAATGTGTGTACTACAATAATACACAATAATGATATGGAAAATGCGAGGGGGCAGGGTAGGGGTAAATATGGGAACTTTGTACTTTCTCCTCAATTTTTTTAATAAACTAAAACTACTTTTTGGGGCACCTGGGTGGCTCAGGGGGTTAAGCCTCTGCCTTCAGCTCAGGTCATGATCTTGGGACTGAGCCCCACATCGGGCTCTCTGTTCAACAGGAGCCTGCTTCTCCCTCTCTCTGCCTGGCTCTCGGCCTATTTATGATCTCTGTCTGTTAAATAAATAAATACAATTTAAAAAAAAAAAAAAGAGTTCAAGCCCCAATTTAAGAAAAAAAAAACAACAAACAAACCAAAAAACCCTACTTTTTAAAAATAAAACCTATTAGTTAAAAAAAGTCTTTTGGACCCAGATAGTAAATAGTAATGATAATCTTTCTGATGTTAAGAGCTAATCCACTAAAGTTCAATACATCAATTGAGTATAGTTTTCTAACCATATATTTTTCTCTTGTGTGTATGTACATATTTTCTCTTGTGTGTATGTACATATATTATAGTACAGTCAGAAAATAGAACTAGAACAGTTTGAAAATCTTGGGATGCTAAGTATGTAGTCACTTTGGAAAAATCGACCTTGGGGGTGCCTTGGAGGTTCAGTCAGTTTAGCAGCTGATCCTGATTTGGGCTCAAATCATGATCTTAGTGTTGTGTGATTGAGCCTGTGTTGGGCTCTGCACAGGGTGTGAAGCCTGCCTAACATTCTTTCTCTCCTCCTCCTGCCCCTCTTCCCCCTTCTCCCACTAAAGAAAAAAAAAAGGAAAAATCAAGTGAACTATATTTTAAAAACAGAAGTTATTTAATCAGAAGTTAAAAATATTGGACATGAATCACTTATGCTTATTTTTTTAATATTTGCTTCTACTTCTCAAAATCATTTCTGTCTCATTTTCATATCCAGTTTTTTCCTTGATTAAATTGACTTAAATTTAACTGCAAACGATACATTGTCATCTGTACAATACATACATTCCATCATTTGAGAGCTATTTTTGACTGCCTTTTTATGAAATTAATTTGTATGCTTAAAATAATGCTAAAACTTCTAAAATAAGCTTGATTAGGAACTTCATAATAACATTGATTAGGAAAGGCCAATTAAGAATATATTGTATTATTTTAATATATGAATTTAATATTTGTTAAAATGTGGAATTTCTGCTCATAAATATATATTCATCTCTTCACTGAGATTTAATAACAAAAAATGTTTACTTCTATTAATAACAGAAATTTTATAGTAACAGTGAATCCCTGCACTCAGATCACTTAAAATATTTAATGATTCAATTATTTTAAATAATTCAATATTGCAGGGATAAGTAAAATATTCTTTTACATATAAAAGAAAAAATATGTACCTCATGACCATATGTGAATAATATACCATTATGGGCAATATATGAATGTATCCTTCCTGAAAAAGTTTAAAACTCTATTTGACAACCATATATGAAAATGAATTTAAGATGTAATTTGAATATAAGACATAAACCATAAAACTCCTAGAAGAAAGTATGGGTAGTAGGCTCTTTGACATCAGTCTTTGCAAAGATTTTTTTTTTTTGAACCAGTCTTCTCAAAGGCCACAAAAGTAAAATTAAAAAAAAAAAAAAAAAAGGAGTCCATCAAACCAAAAAGCTTTTGCACAGTAAAGGAAACCATCGACAAAATGAAGAGGCAAACTACTGAATGGAAGAAGATATTTGTAAATCCTATATCCTATAAAGGGTAAATTTCCAAAATACATAAAGAACTTATACAACTTAATATCAAGAAAACCAAATAACCCCATTAAAGAATAAGCAGAAGGCCTGAATCTACATAAGACTTGGATGTCCAGCAAGTTTGTGAAAAGATGTTCAATATCACTCATTATCAGAGAAATGCAATTCAAAACCACAATGAGGTGTCACCTCACACCTGTCAGAATGGCTATTTATCAAAACAACACAAAATAACAAGTGTTGGTGAAAATACGGAGAAAGGAAAACCTTATGCACTGTTGGTAGGAAAGTAAATTGGAGCAGCCACTATGGAAAACAGTATGGCATTTCCTCAAAAAATTAATTGAACTCTAGGATCCAGCAGTTCCATCCAAAGAAAACAAAAGCAGCAATCTGAAGAGAAATATGCACCCTTATATTCATTGCACCATCACTGACAATAGTAAAGATATGGAAGTAACCTAAGTGTCCATCAGTAGATGAATAGGTAAAAGTGTTTATGTGTATTTGTGACAAAATACTAGTCAGCCATAAAAAACAAACAAATCTTGTCATTTGCAACAACACGGGGGGACTTACAGGGTGTTATGCTGAGTAAAAGAAGTCAGAGGAAGATAAATACATATGCTTTCACTTTCACATATATGTGAAATCTAAAAAAATGAAACAAATGAACAAAACAGAAATAGACCCATAAATAGAGGAAACAAACTAGTTTACCAGAAGGGGCAGAGTTGAGGGATGGGTGAAATAGATGAAGGGGATTGAGCGGTACAAACTCCCAGTTATAAAAGAAAATTATCGTGGGGATATAGTGTGCAGCATAGGGAATATAGCCAATAGTATTTTAATCACCTTGTATGGTGACGGATGCTAATTAAACTTATGGTGATAATTTTATAATGTACAAAAATATCAAATCACTATGATGTACACCTGAAACTAATAAAATATTGTATGCCAATTATACTTTAATTAAATTTTTTTTAAAAAGTAGGGATCTCAAATAGGGGTTGCACCTTTATTAAGGTAGATAAATGTATCTTTTTGCCAAGGAGCATAGATTACTTCATGATTTTAGCATGTATACATTTCACGAGCTTTGTGAAATATTTTGAAATCTTAAAAAACCCTTTCAAAGTATCCTCAGGCATTAATGTGACATTTTGTTAATCTAAATAACAATTTATTTTAATTTTTGAAAATTTAACCTAAAGAGAGTTCTCATTTCACCTTTCCTGACTCCTCTTACATTGGCCTCTACGCCATAGATAATTTGTGGTAGACCAGGTAATTAGATAATCAGCATTTCACAAGTGAGGCTCCAAATGAGTGAGATGTTATTTTAAAAATCTACTTGTAACACTCAGCTTTCTGTCTAATAAACCTGGATAGCCTGAAACATTTAATCAAGTGCTTTCTATAATATATAGAAAAGTGGTGGAAGTATAGTTAATATAACAACATAGAATAATTTAAAAGATACTGACCTGGGCTAGACAGGTTAGGGAGCATTGCATAAGGGGGAAGTTGATATGATGTGCATATATAAGCATTTACTTATATTATAAGCAAAGAATGGCACTATAGCCAAGTAGTAAATGATAAAAATATATTAATGATAACATAAGATTTCACAATTTGATGAACTTTATATATATATTGAATATTTATGTTAATATTTATATGTTAATATTTATATAATATTGACTATTATACATATAATTTACCATATCGAATATATACACACAGAAATTTAAAAATTTGGGTTCTTATTTATCCATATGGGCAGTTCAATCCCACAGAACTAAAAGGAGTTGTTAGAATATTCATTACTCTGAAATATTTTACTAATCTGTCTCTTCTGTTTCTCCTTTTCAATAACAGCTGACTTTTTGTGAAATTTTTGTCAGTGCCACATACAGAAAAAGAATGTTCAGTAATTTTCTTCTTTTCTGTGTTTTGTGCATATTTCTTGCTGTCTGTGTGGATACATTATTCTTATTGAAAATTAAATAAAATCTGACTTATACAATCTGTTCTTCTAAAAATTAAATCAGACAAGTAAAAAGTTATTGTTTTCAAGAAGATTTGCATAAAAATAAAAAGATGAATTAGAATTTCCATCTATCAAAAAAGAGAGTGGCATTTTCCCTTCTCAGGTACAACGTGTGATGTTATCTGTTGAGTGAAATTTGCAGTTATTTATGGTTCACAGTGAAAAGTCTGCATTTTCTTAAATTTCAAATTAAAAGACTATTTTCCTTCATATGGCATTAAAATTTATGATTAATATTTTGTAAGGAAATGCAGATTACTATGAAATACTTTAGAGACTGTATCCTTCTAAATCGTGTATCACAAGGTTATGGGGTTAAAACATAGGCCTAGAAATATAATTCCTCCTACTATATTTTTTGCTCTTTGCCTTAAGTGTTTAACAAGTCCTAATTTATTATCAAACTTGCCTTTCCATAATTACACAGGATTTTAATTTCAAGTATAGTCATAACTTTCCATTATGGTAGAATTATATATTTGGTTTTGTCACTCACCACAGAAAACAGTGACAACTCTTATGTTCTGGGGGTCCAAAATGCTAAATGTTCCTCCATTTGGGCCAACTTTTGTGGTTATTCATGATGGGGCAATTGTAAAACAATGCAGAAATCCTAAAATTTATGTTCCAAAAATTCTAGACTAATCACCTTCTTCCTTTTCAAATTCTTTCTCTTTCTGCCCACTTACATTGATAGAAATTTCCACATCATGCATATTGCACATGTGTATCTATGCAGAGCCATGAAGACCACACCTAATTTGTTCAATTTGCTCTAATTTTAATGCAAACTACTGCTTAATCCCCACTCTCCATTCTCTGCTCTGCATTTCATCTCTGGGGAATGTTTTGCATTCCTAAAGGAACATTCAGCATTATCATCAGTTAGTTTTAATTACCTTCACATACTTGAATGGTGGTAAGCTGGATGCTAAAAGAAATAATTTAAATAGATATGGTCTTTGCCTTCTAGCCACTTACATCTTAAAATATGATAAAATGAGTTGCTATTTTTAATTGGATAGCAAGTGTAATATTTTTCATGTAAAACTTTCTAAAAAATGAGGCAATTGCCTTCTTCCATGAAGTTTGCTTAATAATGCACACTGAGATATAGTGAACAACAAAAAATACCCAGGAAGTATATGTATTAATAGCTTCATTTTAGACTCCCAAGAAAGTAACAATGACTTTGGCGGCTAACAATTGGCATCTGACGGCTAAGCTGAAATATTCTCAAAAACATAAATGATTCTCTAGAATCTACACAATAATCAGCTGGAGCTGCCTGTGACTATGAGGTAGAAGCAGGCAAAGGCAAGTCTATTCCATGTCCAGTTCTGAAACAAGACAGAGACCAGGACACTCAGAAAGCACAAAAAATTAGCATGATTAACTGCTGCATCTTTATAATAGCAAATCTAATTATGCTTTAATGCTTTCGCTTTCTAGGTAAAAGTTACCAACATACACATGCTTGATTAGCCCCCAATACTGACAGCACTCAATCCAGAATCCTCTTTAAAATATTCAGGACAAACCCAAATTCTATAACAAGGCTCTTCAAACTCTTTCTTACCAGTACCTAGAAATTCATCTGGTACGCATCTTCTTTGCCATAGCAAACTAAAATATCTGATTTTACTTGACTGTTGGTGGGTTTTTAGTGATTAGTCTTTGGCAGGTGACCTTTAATAAATGTTATGATTAATTATTTTCTTTTATTAATATTGAAAACTACAGTTAATTAGTAATTAAATATTATTTTAAAATCTTTCTTCACTTTATATATAAGTGAAAAAAGTTTAAGTCAAATGCTGATAATCTGGACATATTGACATATCAAATTATACAATTTCCTACATTTTGAAAAACATGTTGTTAAAAAATAGGAAAGGGAAGGTGCTATAGGCTGAATGTCTGTGTCCCTCTAAAATTCATACATTGAAACCTAATTCCCAATGTGATATATTTACAGATCGGGCTACTGGAAAGTTATGACTAGGATTAGGTCTCTTACAAAAGAGCCGCAGAGTTCCTTAGTGCCTTCTGCCATGTGCAGACACAGAGAGGAGATAGCCATCTATGAACCAGGATGAAACCCTTTACCTGCTCCTTGATCTTGGTCTTCCAGCTTCCAGAAATAAACTTCTTTGGTTTATAAGCCACCCAGGATATGGGTATATTTGTTACAGCAGCTTGAACTAATTAAGGCAAGTGGAACTCATTGAAAGTTTTTAAATGTCATAAACTAATTGTCTAGTTTGATCCTTGTATAAATGAATTATCTAATTTAAAAATGAAAGCTCAATTTTAGTAATTATCCCAAG
The DNA here is from genome assembly GCF_010015895.1 of Lontra canadensis. Lineage (NCBI taxonomy): Eukaryota > Metazoa > Chordata > Mammalia > Carnivora > Mustelidae > Lontra > Lontra canadensis. The sequence continues at coordinate 2,312,019 of NW_022631074.1, read as the reverse complement.
GTGTCACTGCAAATAAATGTTGAAATTTGAAGACAACCTCAGTTTGGGCTCTAAAATATGCTTGCTGTGGAATTTGTTTCAATGAGAATAAGAGGAAAATTAATGAAACTAACTTAATGTAATTGAAAGTATTTAAAATAATATAGTAATTTCAATTACTATTAAACTAAGAATAATTAAAACACAGTGAGCAATAATTAAAAATCATAATCAGATTGACATTTCTCTATCAAAAAGTAAAAAAAAAAAAAAAAAAGTCTGGTCCTCCTGGTATCTCTGATCTTCTCTCATAAATACCCTCCAGTTAATATCCTCTACTCTGGTCTACTAATATTTGTTATTTAAATATATGTATAATATAAATATAATATATATTTATAATAATATAACATATAATGATATAATTTAATATATGTAATAAAATAAATATTTACATATAAACACATTATATATGTTATATTCTAACACACACATACTTTCTTTGAACTCCATTCCTATCTCCTAAATCATACTCCTTATTACCTCTGCTTTATTTTTTTCCCATAGCATTTAATGCCCAACATGCTATAAGTTGTTTTTACTTATTTTGCTTTTCTGTCATTCCTACCTAGAATGGATGCCATGAGAAAACTGGAGTTTGTTGTTGTTGGTGGTGGTGTGGTAATTTTGACACATGAAGACAATCTTAATTTGTTTTGTTAATGTTATTTTTTTGGTCATGTATGTAACCCCAGTGCATAAAATGATGCCTGTTTCATAGTAGGCACTCAATAAGTTCTTACTGAATAAATAAACAAAAACAAAATAAAGTGAGGATTTTAAAAGACCAGTGCTTAGATTTAACCTTTTAGGATTTAATGTAATTTTATCTCACACAAATTCAAACTATAACTTTATTACAGACAGAAACTTTCCAATATTTAAAAAAATGAAGTAATAGAATTCAGAAATGCAATCCTGTGGGCTTTACTTTTTTAGCTTTATCTTATATATTCAGTTGATTCATTTTCATGTGAATAAATATTTCTAGATCACCTGTTATAGCCCAGGACCTTGCTAACTAATAAAAACATCATCATTTCTACCATTTGTTAGTTGTGTAAACCTGGCCAAATGACTCAACCACTATAACCTTCAGTGTCATTGTCCATAAACTGTGACGAAAGAGGGTAACTACTCATCAGATTTTTATGCTGATGCCCTAACATGAGGCATGAGATGAAATAATGCCAGCGAAGCATTTAGGACTGCCACTGACCCACTGAAGTCAGCCAATTAATGTTGTTCCTATCACTTGTCAGTAATGATGAAGTTGATGAAGAAAACATAATTGATATGCCCATGTATTTATAAAGACTTAAAATATCTCATATAGAAGGTAAAAATTGTCTCATTTTAAAAGCACAGAGAGGACAACACATTTATGTATAACAAAGTCACTTTCATACAATAAGATCCACCCTCATTGACCTGCCAAAATAACTTTTCCTACTCTACCCACAGGCATACACATGCATCAAGTCACCATGTGGAACATAATTAGAAGTTTTAACCTTTAATAAGGATATTTCTTTTATTTCTCTTCCTTGTCAAGAATGATATTCAGGGGGTGCCCAGGTGGCTCAGTCATTAAGTGTCTGCCTTTGGCTCTGGTCCTGATCCCAGAGTCCTGGTAATGAGCCCCACATCAGGCTCTTTGCTCAGCAGGAAGCCTGCTTCTCCCTCTCCCACTCCCCTTGCTTGTGTTCCCTATATTACTGTGTCTTTCTCTGTCAAATAATAATTAAAATCTTTTTTTAAATTTTTTTTTAAAGAATGATATTAAGGCAAGAACTACCTTCCTCTGAATGTGATTAATACCAGTGAAAGTAGTTGTACTTCACTTTGCTGAAGATTTTGCTGCACACATCTGGTAATTCAGGATATTTTGAAATGATAGTAAATGTAGATGAAAAGATTTTCTTCTGTTGAGATAAATGAGAAGGGAGTAGCTTTTACTTACAGTGTATTTCTAGCACCTGCATGGCCACCTGAGGGGTGGCATTGAGGGACTCATGGTCTACTCTGCAGATCACAGCCACGCCATCGTCGCTCCGGTCCACTCGGAAATCCAGTGTGCTGCTGACAGTGAATGTCTTGCGATTTGCATCCTCTTCTTTTAAATATTTTACATCTAAAAATAAAATGTACATTTAAAAATTTTGTGACATTATCTTTCAAAATGTAACAGATTTCATTTACTCAAGTCAAAACTAGAAGCACCATCTCCATCTTTTTTTCAATTTTTAAAAAGCAAATATTTGTTAATTTAACATTTAATCCTTTTTGGTTTGAGCAAATAAAAATACAACTACTTCAGAAATAAAATTTAAAAGTAACTGTATAAATAAAATAGAAGGGTGGGACATAGAACTATATTCCTATTGTGACCGTATTTTTGTTTTGTTTTGTTTTTAATACTCCATTTGAGAAACCAGGTCATTTTAGAATATTAATCTCCTTTCTTTAGATTTAAGTTTACATGAGGATAATCTTAATTCTCTGAGTCTCAAATACAGTTGGGAAGGCAAAATTCACAACATCTGATTATGCCCAAAAGAAAGTACAATGTATTTGGGCTATGATTTCAACATGAACAATGTGAGATGAACTTATTTGCTAAAGAATACCTACAATGAGAAAGTTGTCATCTTTTATAAAGAAAGGGAAGAGGACATGGATGCAAAAATTCTCAACAAAATACTAGCAAATCAAATCCAACAGTGCATTAAAAGAATCATTCACCATAATCAAATAGGATTTATTAATAGGCTGCAAGGGTGGTTCAATATTCATGAATCAACTAATGTGATACACCACATTAATAAAAGGAAGAATAAGAATCAGATGACTCTTAGCAATAGATGCAGAAAAAGCATTTGACAAAGTACAGCATCCATTCTTGATAAATCCCTCAACAAAGTAGGGATAGAGGAACATATTTCAACATCATAAAGGCCATATCCAAAAGACAAACAATGAATATAATCCTCAATGGGGAAAAACAAAGCTTATCCTCTATGACAAGATCAAGATAGGGACATCCACTCTCACCACTGTTACTTAACATATTACTAGAAGTCCTAGCTTCAGCAATGAAACAACACAAAGAAATAAAAGACATACAAATTGGCAAGGAAGAAGTCCAACTTTCACTATTCCCAGGTGACTTGATACTCTATGTAGAAAACCTGAAAGACTCCACTAAAAAATTGCTAGAACTGATACATGAATTCAGTAATAGCACAGGATACAAAATCAATATACAGAAATCTGTGGCATTTCTAGATACTGATAAGGAAGCAGCAGAAAGAGAAATCAAGGAAACAATCCCACTTATAATTACACCAAAAACCATAAGATACCAGGAATAAACCAAAGAGGTAAAAAAACGGTACTCTGAAAACTATATAACACTTATGAAAGAAATTGAAGAAGACACAAAGAAATGGAAAAACATTCCATGCTCATGGACTGGAAGAGTAAATATTGTTAAAAGCAATCTGCATATATAATGTAACCTTATAAAAATACAAACAGTGTCTTTCACGGAGATAGAACAAACAATCTTAAAATTTGTATGGAACCACAAAAGACCCTGAATAGCAAATGCAGTCTTGAAAAAGAAAAGCAAAGCTGGAGGTATCAAAATTCTGGACCTCAAGCTATATTACAAACTGCATTCATCAAGACTGGTATGTCTTGATGAAGTATGGTACTTGAGCAAGTATGGTACTGGCACAAAAACAGATACATTGATCAATAGAACAGGATAGAAAACCCAGAAATGGATCCACAACTCTATGGTCAACTAATCTTTGACAAAGAAGGAAAGAATATCCAATGAAAAAATAAGACAGTCTCTTCAACAAACGATGTTGGGAAAACTGGACTGTGCAACATACAGAAGAATGAAACTGTACTACTATCTTAAACCATATGCAAAAATAAATTCAAAATCAATGTAAGACTTAATGTGAGACAGTAAACTGTCGAAATCTGAGAGGGGAACACAGGCAGTAACTTTTTTGACCTTGGCTGTACCAATTTCTAATTAGACATGTTGCCAGAGACAAGGGAAACAAAAGCAAAAATGAACTATTGGGACCTCATCAAGATTAAAAGCTTCTCCACAGTAAAGGAACAATCAACAAAATTAAAATGCAGTCTACAGAATAAGAGATTATATTTGCAAATGACAGCTGATAAAGGGTTAGTATGCAAAATGTATAAAGAACATATTAAACTCAACACCCAAAAAGCAAATAATCCACTTAAGAAATGGGTAGAAGACATGAATAGATACTTTTCCAAAGAGGATATCCAGATGGCTAACAGACACATGAAAAGATGCTCAACATCACTCACCATCAGTGAAATACAAATCAAAACTACAATGAGATACCACTTCACACCTGTCAGAATGGCTAAAATTAAGAATACAGGAAACAGTAGATGTTGGCAAGGATGTGGAGAAAGGAGAACCCTCTTACACTGTTGGTGGGAATACAAACTGATGCAGCCACTCTGGAAAACAGTAAGGAGGTTCCTCAAACAGTTAAAAATAGAACACTCCTGTGATCCAGCAATTACACTACTGGTTATTTACCCAAAGGATACAAAAATTCTGATTCAAATGGACACATGCACCCCAATATTTATAGCAGCTCTATCAATAATAGCCAAGTTACAGAAAATAGCCCAAATATCCATCATTGATGAATGGATAAAGAAAATGTGAAATATTACCTAGTCATCAGAAATAATGAAGTCTTTCCATTTGCAATGATGGGGATGGACCTAGAGTGTATTATGCTAAAAGAAATGTTAGTCAGAGAAAGACAAATACCATATGATTTCACTCATATGTGGAATTAAAGAAACAAAACACATGAACATGGGGGGAAAAGGAGACAGGCAAACCATAAAACAGACTGAGAACAAACAGGGTTACTGGAGGGGAGGTAGACAGGGGAATGAGTGAAATAAGTGATGGATATTAAGGAGGGTAGTTGTTGTAATGAGCATTTGGTGTTTTATGTTAGTGATGATTCACTAAATTCTACTTCTAAAACTAATATTACACTGTATGTTAACTAACTGGAATTTAAATAAAAACCTGAAACAACAACAAAAAAGATTTTGCTTGAAAAAAAATTTTTAATTGAAAAAAATCATCTGGATAATTTGAATACTTAAAAATATATAGTTGCAGTGAAATTTACACTGAGATAAATGCTCTTTACTTGGGTGAAGGATTTATTTCAGCATGAATGAAATCTTGAGGAATACTTTTATCAAGATATATATTCATTTATTGATATTTTGTGCATGATTAAGATTCATTGCTAATTGGTACACTCAGGGATTATTTGATCTTTATGGAAAAGAGGTTTATAATATTTTTATTTAATTTAAAAGTTCCTAAGTCCAAAGTACTTGATAAGAAGTATGGGTTAGAAATCAATGGGTTAGAAATCAAAGTGATAGGCTATAGATAAGATATAACAAGATCTTAAATGTAGTTAAGGGAGAAAGCTGTTCCATTTTCTTATTCGTTCATTTCAAATGAAAAATGATAATTTCAGGTGAAGAATTATGTTGAATAAAGTGCATAAAATATTTTACTTTATTATGTATTACTTTATTTTTTAAAACATTTAAGGACATATTAATTACAACAAAGTAATTTAAATTCAGTTTCTCCATTGTTATGCACTATACAAAGATTTGACTTTGAACGTAATATTGAATTTGAGGTATTTGGTAGGTAGATATTTGCATGGTTCATTGAGTTTTACTTATTTCCAGAGAAGTCTGACTTTATCTTATTGTTTGATTTTTTTAAGAAATGGAGTAAATATTAGTAAAGGATAAAACTAGGTAAATGTTCCATGTCTTGTTCTTGAAAATATATGATTGTGTTCACAAATTAAGAAAAAAATACCTAATAAAGACTTTAGCATTACAAATTTTTTATGTAATTTAGACAGTTTTGAGAATAAGAAAAAAATTCTAACATTTGAAAGGAGAAAAACTCTAACATTTGAAAAGTAGGAGAACACAAAGGCTCAATTCTATCTTTTTAACAATAAGTCAATCATACAGGATACAAGATTTTTCATAAATATGTTTCATGAAATAACTCATTTTTGCTAACCAAAGTCATTTCTAAGATTTTTGCATTTGAAAATTAGTTTCAATCTCAGTTAAAAAAAAATAGAGTAAAAGATGAAATTATTTCCTTTCAGTCAAAATATGTCATGATAATACAGATGCTTTTAGAGCCCTTTGTTATATTAAATATATATGTCTGTGTGTGTGTGTGAGAGAGAGAGAGAGAGAGATCTTTTACTTTTCAGTGTTTTATAGATTAATACAAAGTGTTGTCTCATTTTTATATTTTATATTCTTTCCTTTAAATCCATGTCCAACATTTTCTGGTTTGTAGCTCTAAGCAGTAGCAGTATAAGAAAATTTAGATCTCTTAACAAACCACTTTTATAATTATGTTATATATTATATGAAAAATTGTTCTAAAATATTGCTAATTGTTTAATTTTAATCACAGCTGTATTTTAAAAACCCACACATCTGCTTCCTTTACCTGATTCCTTTACAAAAATATCACTAAAGGGGTGCCTAGGTGGCTCAGTGGGTTAAAGCCTCTGCCTTCAGCTCAGGTCATGATCCCAGGATTCTGGGATCGAGCCCCACATAAGGCTCTCTGCTCAGCCAGGAGCCTGCTTCCCTTCCTCTCTCTCTGCCTGACTCTCTGCCTACGTGTGATCTCTGTCTCTCAAATAAATAGATAAAATCTTTTTAAAAAATCACTTAATATAATGTTAATTGGAAACATAAAATCTGATAGCAATGGTGTATAACATAAAATTTTAATGAACATCATTCAAATAGAATAAACAAAGTATAATTTGTTATTTTTAATATTAGCCTATGGCACAGCCTATAGTGTTCCTAGAAGCTATAAGATGAATAAGAAAAAAAAAATCAAGAAGAGCCAATCATATTATCTTTTCCTATATTTTATAGGATCTTCTCCTTATCCCCACTCCCCAAAAATACAGGGAGAAAATCGTAATTAAAATGTATCTGTGTTTTTGCTTTCTAGCTTTATAAAATAACTGATGCATTCATAGTTCTAGAATCAATAGACTTTTTTTTTTTTTTAATATTGTGCAATTTGCTGATTGCATGTGTACTCTTCTTTCAAGCTCTATCTTGTTTCAGGGTTTCCATTTTTTCTCCTTTGCCATGTCCTTCAACAACATTGCAATCTAGAGCAGTATTTTTCAAAATGGGATGTGCATACACACCACCTTTGGATCTTGGTAAAATGTAGATTCTGATTCAATATTTTGTAGGATGGAGCCTTAAAGTCTCCTGCTGGCCCATGGACATATTTTGAGGAGCAAGGGTAAAGTAGATGACACATCAAAACCAGAGATGTGAGGGAGGAGCAAGATGGGCAGGAGTAGGAGACCCAAAGTTCATCTGGTCCCAAGAATTCAGCTAGATAGTTATCAAACCATTCTGAATACCTACAAACTCAACAGGAGATAGAAGAGAAGAATAGAAGCAACTCTATGAACAGAAAAGCGGTCACTTTCTGGAGGGTCAGATGTGCAGAGAAGTGAATCTAAGGTGATAGATGGGAAGATAGACCATACCAGGGAGAAGCCAGCTCCTGGCAAGCTGTAGAAGAGTGGAGCACAAAATGTGAAACTTTAGAAGTATACTCCACTGAAGGACATCACTCCAGAGGTTCAGCGGGTGTGGAGCCCTTGAAAGGACAGTATGGTCTCAGAACCTGTGGGGTCACTAAAAGACCAGGGGTGTCTGAGTGTGGCAAACCTCCCAGGTATCAGAGTGGGGAAGCTGACTGCAGAGATAGAGCCAAGGAGCAGACTCTCAGCTCGGGGTTACCTTAAACCATGATCCATGGCACAGTTCATGCCACTGGTCTTCAAGCAGGAATGCCACAAGTGGCAGATCCAGGGAGACCCCCTCCTTCCTCCTCTGGGAGGAGCTTCATGGGAGTGTGCTGTAGGAATCTGCTGGGTTTGGAGTCTCCAAATGGGGCCGTGCATCAGAGATAGAAATCCTTGGTCACAGGCCAGGTGAACTTGGAGTTCAGCCGGAGACCAGGGAGACTTGGGGGATTGACTGCTTTTCTCTGAGGGTGCACTGAGGAGTGGGGCCCTGAGCTCTCAGCTCCTATGAGGCTGGAGATTGGGAGGCCACCATTTTCATTCCCATCCTCCAAAGCTGTATGGAAAGCATTCAGGGAACAAAAGCTCCTTCAATCAAAACTGACCAGATTACTTAGCCTGGCCACTGGCAAACGCAGTACAATTCCACCTTGGGCAAAGACATTTGAGAATCACTGCAAGAGGCCCCTCCCCCTGAAGATCAGGAAGAACAGCCAGCCAAGACCAAGTTCACCAATCAATGAGAACTGTGGAACTCCCGAGCTAGGGGAATGCAACACATAGTATCATGGTTCTTTTTACATGATTTTTTAGTCTTTCAGAGTTAAACTTTTCAAATTTTATTTTTACTTATTATATTTTAAAAATTTTCCTCTTTCCTACTTTAACCTCTTTGACTATTTTATCTTATCAATATCTTTTTTAAAAATCTTTTTAAATTTTCATTGTTATAATCATATTCTATCCCTTCATTGTATTTAACCTTATTTTTTGTATACATATAGGTTTACCTTTCTTTAAAATTTTGGGATACAGTTTCTTCTAACAGATCAAAATATACCCTAATCTAGCACATGACTTTGTTCTAGTCTCCAGTCTGATCACATTCCATCCTCTAATTTTTTCTTTTTTCAACCAATTTCTTATCAATTCCTTTTTTAGAATCTTTTTAAATTTTCATCTTTACAGTCATATGCTATTCCTTCATTGTGTTTACCTATATATATGTATATATATATATATATATTTTTTTTTTTCTCCCTCCATTCTTCTCCTTCTAGTTTCAGGTCTCTTACAATTAGGTTAGTGTATATTTTTCTAGGGTTGTTGCTACACTTTTAGTAATTGGTTCTCTCATTCATCTATTTTTTAAAAAAGATTTTATCTATTTATTTGACAGACAGAGATCACAAGTAGGCAGAGAGGCAGGCAGTGAGAGAGAAGGAAGCAGGCTTCCTGCTGAGCAGAGAGCTTGATGTGGGGCTCAATCCCAGGACCCTGGAATCATGACCCAAGCCGAAGGCAGAGGCTTTAACCCACTGAGCCACTAGGCACCCCTCATTCATCTATTTTTATCTGGATAAAATGACAAGGTGTACAAACTCACCACAAAACAAACAAACAAACAAACAAACAAAACAAGAGGCAGTGCCAATGGCCATGGACATAATCAATACAGACATTAGTAAGATGTCAGAACAAGAGTTCAGAATGATGACTATCAAGGTGCTAGCTGGGCTAAAAAAAAAAAAAAAAAAAAAAAAAAGCATGGAAGATACCAGAAAATCCCTTTCTGGATAAATAAAATCCATTTCTGGAGAAAAAAATAGAACTAAAATCTAACCAAGTTGAAATAAAGAAAGTGATTAATGAGGCACAATATAATTGGAGTCTCTTACTGATAGGATAAATGAGACAGAAGAAAGAATTAGTGACATAGAGGACCAAATGATGGAGACTAAAGAAGCTGAGCAAAAGAAAGACAAACAACTACTGGACCACGAGGGGAGAATTCAAGGGATAAGTGATACCATAAGATGAAACAGTATTAGAATAATTGGGCTTCCAGAAGAAGAAAGAGAGAGAGAGAGAGAGAGAGGCAGAATGTATATTGAACTAAATTATAGCAAAGAATTTCCCTAATTTGGTTAAGTCAACAAACATCAAAATCATCAAAATCCAGGAGGCAGAGAGAATGCTCCCTCAAAATCAATAAAAATAGGTCAACACTCCAACATCTAATAGTAAAACTTGCAAGTCTCAATGACAAAATCCTGAAAGCAGCTCAGGAAAGAGGTCTATAACATACAGTGGTAGAAATATTTGATTGGCAGCAGACCTATCCACAGAGACCTGGCAGGCTAGAAAGGACTGGCATGATATATTCAAAGCACTAAATGAGAAAAATATGCAGCCAAGAATACTATATCCAGGTAGGTTGTCATTGAAAATAGATGGAGAGATAAAAAGCTTCCAGGACAAACCAAAACAAAAATAATTTGCAAACACCAAACAAGACCTACAAGAAATATTGAAAGGGGTCCCCTAAGCAAAGAGAGAGCCTAAAAGTGACAGACCAGAAAGGAACAGAGACAATATACAGTAACAGTCACCTTACAGGCAATACAGTGATACTCAATTCACATCTTCCAATAGTTACCCTGAATGTAAATGGGCTAAATTTCCCAATCAAAAGACACAGGGTATCAGAATGGGAAAAACAAAAAACAAAAACAAAAACAAAACAAAACAAAACAAAAAAACACAAAATACAAAATACAAAAAAAAAAAAAAAACAAAAACAATATGTTGCCTACAAAATACTCATTTTCAACAAAATGACACTTCCAGATGTAAAGTGAGGGGTGGAAAACAATTTCCCATGCTAATACACAACAAAAGAAAGCTGGAGTGGCAATCCTTACATAAGATAAATTAGATTTTAAGCCAAAGACTAAAGCAAGAGATGAGATAACACTGTATCATACTCAAAGGGTGTGTCCAACAAGAAGATCTAACAATTTTAAATATCAACGTCCCTAACATAGAAGCAGCGATTATATAAACCAATTAATAACAAAATCAAAGCAACATCAACAATAATACAATAGGGCACCTCGGTGGCTCAGTGGGTTAAACCTCTGCCTTTGGCTCAGGTCATGATCCCAAGGTCCTGGGATCGAGGCCCACATCAGGCTCTCTGCTCAGCAGGTAGCCTCCTTCCCCCTCTCTGCCTGCCTCTCTGCCTACTTGTGATCTCTCTCTCTCTCTCTCTGTCAAATAAATCAATGAAATCTTAATAAAAAAAATACAATAATAGTAGGGGACTTTAACAACCCCCCTCACTGAAATGGACAGATCATCTAAGCAAAAGATCAAGAAGGAAATAAGGCTATAAATGATACACTGGACCAGATGGACATCACAAATATGTTCAGAACATTCCAACCCAAAGGAAGAGAATACACATTCTTCTCTAGTGCACATGGAACATTCTTCAGAATAGATCATATCCCGGGTCACAATTCAGGTCTCAACTGGTACCAAAAGACTGGGATCATTCCCTCCATGTTTTCAGACCACAGTGCTTTGAACTAGAACTCACCCACAAGAGGAAAATCAGAAAGAACTCAAATATGGAGGCTAAAGAGCATCCTACTAAAGAATGAATGGGTCAACTAGGAAATTTAAAAAGAATTAAAAAAAAAAAAACTCATGGAAACAAATTAAAATGAAAACACAACTGTTCAAAATCTTTGGGACACAGCAAAGGTGGTCCTGAGAAGAAAATATATAGCAATACAAACCTTTCTCAAGAAACAAGAAAGGCCTAAAGTATACAACCTAACCCTACACTTAAAGGATCTGGAGAAAGAACAGCAACAAAAGTCTAAACCCAGCAGGAGAAGAGAAATATTAAGTATCAGAGCAGAAATCAACGAAATAGAAACAGAGAGAACAGTAAAGCAGATCAACAAAACCAGGAGCTCGTTGTTTGAAAGAATTAAGGTTGATAAACCCCTGGCCAGAGTTATCCAAAAGAAAAGATAAAAGACCCAAATTAATAAAATCATGAACAAAAGAGGAGAGATAACTCCAAAACCAAAGAAATACAATTACAAGAATATATTATGAGCAACTATACACCAGCAAATTTGATAATGTGGAAGAAATGGATGCATTCCTAGAGACATATAAACTACCAAAACTGAACCAGGAAGAAATAGAAAACCTGAACAGACCCGTAACCAGAAGGAGACTGAAGCAGTCATCAAAAACCTCCCAAAAACAAGACCCCAGGGCTAGACGGCTTCCCACGGGAATTCTACCAAATATTTAAAGAACTGATACCTATTCTCCTAAAATTTTCCAAAAAATAGAAATTGAAGGAAAACTTCCAAACTCATTTTATGTGGCCAGCATTACCTTAATCCAAAAACCAGACACCATCATAAAGGAGAATTAGAGACCAATATCCTTGATGAACACAGATGCGAAAATTCTCACCAAAATACTAGCCAATAGGATCCAACAGTATATTAAAAGGATTATTTACCACAACCATGTGGGATTTATTCCTGGGCTGTAAGGTTGGCTCAACATCCACAAATAAATCAATGTGATATAATGCATTAATAAAAGGAAGAACAAAAACCATATGATATTCTCAATAGATGCTGAAAAAGCATTTGACAAAGGACAGCATCCTTTATTGATCAAAAATCTTCAGTGTAGGGATAGAGGATACATAGCTCAGTATCATGAAAGCCATCTATGAAAAACCCACAGCAAATATCACTCTCAATTGGGGAAAATGAAAGCTTTTCCCCTAAGGTCAAGAACACGCCAGGGCTGTCCACTGCTATTGAACATAGTACTAGAAGTCCTAGCCTTAGCAATTGGACAACAAAAAGATAAAAGGCTTCCAAGTCGGCAAAGAGGAAGTGAAACTGTCACACATATTATCAGATAATATGATACTTTATGTGGAAAACCCAAAAGACTCCACTCCAAAACTGCTGGAACTCATACAGGAATCCAGTAAAGTGTCAGGTTATAAAATCAATGCACAGAAATCAGTTGCATTTCTATATACCAACAGCAAGACGGAAGACAGAGAAATTAAGAAGCTGATCCCATTCACAACTGCACCCAAAACCATAAGATACCTAGGAATAAACCTAACCTAAGAGGCAAAGAATCTATACCCAGAAAACTATAAAGTACTCATGAAAGAAATTGAGGAAGACACAAAGAAATGGAAAAACATTCCATGTTCAGGGATTGGAAGAACATATGTGAAAATGTCTATGTTACCTAGAGCAATCTACACATTTAATGCAATCCCTATTAAAATATATTCAATATTTTTCATAGATATGGAACAAACAATCCAAAAATTTATATGGAACCAGAAAAGACCCTGAATAGATGTTGAAAAAAAAAAAAAGTTGGTAGCATCACAATACCAGACTTCAAGCTCTATTACAAAGCTGTGATCATCAAGACAGTATGGTACTGGCACAAAAACAGACACATAGATCAATGGAACAGAATTGGAGTCCTGAAATGGACCCTCAACTCTATGGTCAATTAACTTTCACCAAAGCAGGAAAGAATCCCCAATGGAAAAAAGACAGCCACTTCAACAAATGGTGTTGGGAAAATTGGACAGCCACATGCAGAAGAATGAAACTGGACCATTTCCTTTCACCACATACAAAAATAGACTCAAAATGGATGAAAAACTTCAATGTGAGACAGGAATCCACCAAAATCCTTGAAGAGAACACAGTCAGCAACCCCTTTGACCTCAGTCACAGCAACTTCTTCCTAGAAATGTCGTCAAAGGCAAGGGAAGCAAGGACAAAATGAACTACTGGGAATTCATCAAGATAAAAATCTTCTGCACATCATAGGAAACAGTCAACAAAACCAAAATATAACCGACAGAATGGGAGAAGATATTTGCAAATGACATATCAGATAAAAGGCTAGTATCCAAAATCTATAAAGAACTTATCACACTGAACACCCAAAGAACAAATAATCCAATCAAAAAATGGGTAGAAGACATGAACAGACATTTCGGCAAAGAAAACATCCAAATAGCCAACAGATATATGAAAAAGTGCTCAACAACACTCATCATCAGGGAAATACAAATCAAAACCATAGTGAGATACCACCTCACACCAGTCAGAATTGCTAAAATTAACAAGTCAGTAAATGACAGGTATTGGTGAGGATGCAGAAAAAGGGGAACCCTCCTACACTGTTGGTGGGAATGCAAGCTGGTGTAGCCACTCTGGAAAACAGTATGGAGGTTCCTCAGAAAGTTGAAAATAGAGCTATCCTACAACCCAGCAATTGCACCACTGGGTATTTACCCAAAGATACAAATGTAGTGATCTAAAGGGTCACGTGCACCCAAATATTTATAGCAGCAATGTCCACAATAGCCTAACTATGGAAACAGGCTAGATGTCCATCAACAGATGAATGGATAAAGAAGATGTGATACACACACACACACACACACACACACACACACACAGGAATACTATGCAGCCAACAAAAAAACCTCTGAAATCTTGCCTTGCAACAATGTGAATGGAACTAGAGGGTATTATGCTAAGCAAAATAAGTCAACCAAAGAAAGATCATTATCATATGATCTTTCTGATATGACTAATTTGAGAGACAGGGCAGGGGGCTGTGGGGGATAGGGAGGGAAAAAATGAAACAAGATGGGACTGGGAAGGGAGACAAACCATAAAAATCTCTTAATCTCAGGAACCAAACTGAGGGTTGCTGGGGGGTGGGAGGAAGGGAGAGGGTGGCTGGGTTATGGACCTTGGGGAGGGTATGTGCTATGGTGAGTGCTATGAATTGTGTAAGACTGATGATTCACAGACCTGTACCTCTGAAGCAAATAATACATTATATGTTAATAAGAAAAAAGAGAAAGAGAGAGACAGACATGTAATCAAAGATGAAGAGGAAATATTGGGATTTATCCTAACCCCCTTTCTCTTTTCATCTCAATCTCTCCCTATCATTTTAATTTCCTCTGTTCCTAACCTCCCATTCTACCTTTACTATTTTAAAATATGAATTTCTTCTCATTTTTTTTACATTTTTCAAAATATGCATTTCATGTATCATACAATGTACTGGTATGATGATCAAGACAAGTTGAGAGCAAACAATAAACAGAGTTGTGTTTCAGATTACTTTCCTCATAATCCTTGCTGCTACCCTTCTATCTTTTTTTCCAAAGGAGGTTCTGGACTTCTAGAACTTGTTCGCAAATAATCAGAATAGTGATTGCTTTGGGTCGGTGGAGGTTATGAACTGTCTTATTATGCTATTACTATCTATGTTAGAAATTTTCTAAAATAAAAAATGTTAAAAAGAAATCTTCCTAAGAAAACTCCTCAAGTGTGCTCCTCAACAAGTTATTTTGGTGAACATTTCTTGAAGGTGAAGTCTCAAAGTAAGTAATTATCTACCATTTTTATATTTATCTTTATGAGACTTGGAACGTAAAAAGTAGTCCGCTTGTATTTGGGGTTTTAGATCTTGATCTCACCAAGAGCTAAGGTGGAAAAAAAAAAAAAAAACAGATGTAATTTTTAGTGAGATCCCCGGAACCCCTCAATTAAACAAATTTAGAAACCCTGAATCAAATTAGCTAAGGAACAAAAGTCATCTGTGTTTTTTTTTTTTTTAAACATACAATAATTTGCATAAAATATCAAATCTCAGGATCTACATCCATATTTATCTTTCCATATTTGTAATGTTAAGTCACCTACCTTAATGCCTATAGTTTCCAGTCTCTTTCGGACTAGATTTTTCAAAAGGAAGCCATATAAAGCGCAGTTCCTTGGAAAGTCACCTTGGGTCCACAATGGTTCTAATCACCTTGAGTACTACAATCTGAATTTTTGTGATGTGTTTCCTTTCTGCACTTTTGTGATTTTAATTCCATTTAAACAGATCCAGAAAGAATATACTCCCATTCCTACAAAGGGCAATCTTGTTTTGCATCCTGTGGAAGCCTTCTCTATCAGACATGCATGTAATGTGGGCTAATTTCCTTTTAGTCTATTGCAAGGCCAACATGCCACAGCCACACTGGGAACAAGGTAAGACTTAGACACAGCTTCCACCGTTCTCAGTACTGGGAGTGGCATAATGTCTCATCATTGAGAGCTATCTCTTAGGAAAAATGCAGGATATTATGTAACTTCTCCTAATCTATTTGGGCCTTTGATTTTCTAGCCATGACCAAGAAATGGGCAGGGTTGCAGTGTTTACCCTAGATACTGATACTTCTGTAGGACTTGAAATTTACTATTATTTTTGAAGTCTGGGTTTGTACAAATGTTTTACTGTGGATCGGATGATACTTTTAGGGAATTATTCTGAATCCATATTAATTGTACTTTAATGATTTGACAATTTGTTAGTAAGCTGATATATGCCCTCTTGTCATAGAGAAGGGGAAATGTGAGCATAATATGAGATAACTTTATCTCAAAAATTTGAAGTGATCATTTTGGACAACTGGATGTATTGTGTAATAACTGTTTAAAAGAAGTTCTATAGATCAAATTTTCTAAAACTAAATATACCATTTTTAGAAGATAAATTCCCTGTGATTTTTTTAAAATTGACATAAAGTAACTATGGCTGGTTAATTCAGTAACGTAGATGCATATTTTATTTTTCTAAGATTTATTTCTTTTAGAGAGAGGGAGAGCATGTACACAAGAAAGAATGTGGGAGGAAGCACAGAGGAAGAGGGAGAGAGAAACTTAAGCAGACTCTGTGAGATAAGCATGGATCTCCTGACTGTGAGATCATGAGCTGAGCCAAAACTAAGAGTCAGCCACTTAAACCCCTGTGCCACCCAGGCACTCCCTTAGATGTGTATTTTAAATTCAGTTTGTCTTGAAGGGAATGCCAGTACTTCTTTTTTTTTTTTTTCCTCTCTTAAAGTTGAGTGTTCAAAAAGTATTTTACGAAGTATCTTTCTTTCATATACAAGGTAAGTATTTTGTTTCTGTTTTAATTTTCTCCAGAAGAAAACTATAGAGGTCAAATCTTATATGGTAGAATTCTAATTCTGGTAACCATTTTCGTTCATTCACAGGAGAAGACTTCAAAACAGATTCATGAGGCCAATCTCACTTTTGCCCATGAGTGTTTCTTCCTACAACTCCAACTAGAAAGGGGGAGATTTCTGTAGATTTTTCTCATAATTCTCCAGGTTTATTAGAGGTGCCAGTGTCATCCTGGCTCTAAAGCTATGGTTCTACCATTAACCAGCAATGAAACAACTGTTTTACTTGGCAAGGAATTTTACTGAAACTCAGTTCTTGTTAATCAGTTTCAAAAGTTCAAATGAGTGTAATAATATTTATGGATAACTGATAAAGAAGAGACACTTCATCTAACTATTCTAAAACCTCACTTTGAATTTATTCAGACAGGTGGAAAGTTATTCTTGGATCAGGTATCTCTTAAATGTCATCCCATAGGATTGTATTGAAAGGTACTACAAATATATGCTGTACGGATCTTGTTATATGTACCCTGACTCCATTCAGTACATACACATTTGTTTGACACTTGTGGATTCAGAGAGGAATTCTCTTTCTCTCTTGACTCTCAGTTCCAGAAAATGTTAGACCTATTTTGTACAGTGTTTCATGGATATAATAATTAACTGATTATGTCTCTCTCTCTTTGTAGTAGCTAAAAGTACTAACAACAAAAAAAAATTGTCACCCACCATTAGGAAATGTGAAAGACTTTATGAAAATAATTCACTTGTTAATCTCACTTTGGGTTTCATCTTATTTTCTTTACCAATTTAGCTGTGTTCCAAAATCATTACCTTTTATATTAATCAGTATTTTTTTTTAATTAATACAAATCCTTCCAGAACACAATGAGTTGTCAGAGTCCCTCTCTTTCAAAAACAAAAACAAAACTGGACCTAGACGATTATTGTTTAATGGCTCAGGAATGTTCAAGTATCTATTAAGATTAATACCTTATAAAACAAACAATCCTAAAGTTTGTATGGAACCACAAAAGACCCTGAATTAGCTAAAGCAATCTTGAAAAACAAAAACAAAGCTGGAGGTATCACAATTCCAGCTTTCAAGATATACTTTAAACTGTAGTAATCAAAACAGTACGGTACAAATACAGAGATAGACCCATAGATCAATGGAACAAAATAGAGAGCCCCAAAATAAACCCACAATTATATGGTCAATTAATTTACAACAAAGGAGGCAAGAATATATAATGGGAAAAGCCTCTTCAATAAAGGGTGCTGGGAAATCTGGATAACTACATGCAAAGGAATGAATCTGGATCACTTTCTTACACCACACACACACACACACACACACACAACCTCAAAATGGATTGAGGACCTCAACATGAGATCTGAAACTGTGCAACAAAGGAGGCAAGAATATTCAATAGAACAGTTCTCTTCAACAAAAGTTGTTGGGTAAACTGGACAGTTACATACAAAAGAATGACACTAGACCACTTTCTTATGCCATATGCAAAAACTCAAAGCGGATTAGGGATCTAAATGTGAGACCTGAAACATAAAAATCCTAAAAGAGAGCACAGGCAGTAATTTTTCTGCCATTGGCCATAACATATTCCTAGATGTCTCCTGAGACAAGGGAAACAAAAGCTAAAATAATCTATTAGAACTACATCAAAGTAAAAAGCTTCTGCAAGTGAGGGAAATAAGCAACAAAACTATTGCAACCTATTGCAACCTATTGAATGGAAGATTTACAAATGACATATCAAACAAAGGGTTAATACTGAAGAAATATAAAGAGTTGATATAACTCAACACCCAAACAACAGCTAACCCAAAAAATGGGCAGAAGACATGGACAGACATTTCTCCAAAGACGGCATACAGATGGCCCAAAGGCACGTGAAAAAATCAACATTACTCATCAGGGAAATGCAATTAAAAGTACAATGAGCTGTCACCTTCCACCTGTCAGAATGGCTAAAGTAAACACCACAAGGAACAAATGTTGGCAAGGATGTGGAGAAAAAGGAACTCTCTTGCACTGGTGGTGGAAATGCAAACTGGTGCAGCCACTCTGGAACACAGTATGAGGGTTCCTCAAAAAGGTTTACTACCCTAAGATCCAGTAATCACAGTACTGGGTATATACCCACAGATAATGAAAACAAAAAATCAAAAAAAATACAAGCATCCCTAGGTTTATTGCAGCATTATTTACAATACCCAAGATATGGAAGCAGCCCAAGCCTTCCATAGATGATAAAGATGTGGTATAAATACAGAATGGAATATTATTCCGCCATAAAAAAGAAAATTTGTCATTTGCAACATAGAACTATATCCTCTAGATTGGTGTGAGTGAAATAAGTCAGAGAAATACCTGTCATAGTATTTCACTCATATATGCAATGTCAGAAACAAATAAGAGAAATGAAAAAACATACTCAACTATAGAGACTTGGTGGTTATCAGAGGGGAGCTAGGTAGGGATATGGGTGAAACAGGTGATGGGGATTAAGAGTACTGAATAATGTATAAAATTTTTAACCCACTGAGCCACCCAGGCACCCCAAATAATGTATAGAATTTTTAAATCATTGTTTTGTACACTTGAAATATAATACCAAGTTCATTATATTTGGATTAAAAATAAATATATAATTTTCTTTAAAAAATAAAAATTTAAAAAATTAAAAAAATATTTAATACCTTAGAAGAACACCTTATAAGAATTATATTGCTGAGGCCAGTAAAACAATTAATAAGGAGTAGAGTCATCTCCTTTGAAAATTATTGAGATAAAGTCTTTGGTCACTTTTACCAAGTGATGATTCTATAACTAATTCTATATTTATATTTATTCAACTCTATATTTAGTTTCCTATACCTTAGAAGAACATTTAGAAGTAGTTTGCTTATTTCAAGAGAGCATCCAGTAAAAAAGTCACCCCCTCTAAAAATTATTAATGTTAAGTATGAGACCACTTTAACACAAGTGATTCATTTATTCCTCTAGATAAAACCTTGCGTTTTTACCATGGGCTTGACACCATGTCAGATTCTACATATAAAAAGTTAGGTGAGGAAATAAATCCCAGTCTGGTGAAGTAGACAGATACATAAATATATTATTTAAATATTTTAAAAACCATTGGTATGTTCAAAATACCAGAGAATAAAAGTTTAAGAATTAACAATACCAGATCTTTTCTCTTATCTTCACCCTATCAGATATATCTTTTGAAAGGAATATGGGAGATAGACTGTTTTGGAGAAAAATAGTTACTAAGGACATTAGTCAATAATTTTTAAATAAAAATTTAAAATAAAAAATTTTATATTATTATATTATATACATGATATATTATATTATTATATTATATTTTATATTATCACTGTCTTTGAATAATCATCAATATGAATACTATTATTTCTGCAATACTAATATAATTAACTAAAATATAGCATTTGTCAGTTCCAACAAGGTCTCCCACTTTCTTTCTTATACAAGTTCATGAGCTGTGAGGTACATCCTGCATAGTTTGTGAAATTTATCCTAGGCAATTTGGGCTTAGTTTATATTCTACCTATTATTCATAAATACAAAATTACAAAAAAGAGGTAGGTAGGGGAAGAGATAGCAATCTTTTGCAAATCAAATCCCAGACTAAAATGTTTTCTTAGGGACTCCTTAATATTTTCTATCTAATGGAATTAGAGTCATAAAATCTAAAAATTTTATCAAAATGTGAACATAAGTTATAATCTTCTATATCACCTATACTTATTAAATGTCAGTTCATGGTGTTTGATATAACCAGGTTTGCCTTTAAATAGTAAATTTGTCTCTTATCTAACTTCTTTTGTAGACATTCCTAGCCTATTAACTGCCATGTTCTATAGCATGTGCCTCAAGCCAGGTATGACTAAACCTGATCAGGTATCTGAGTCCAGGGTAATTAATCTCCAGGGTGACAAGCATGAGGCGTTATCCCTAAGCAGAAATGATGTAATTAAACTACTGTGTTTCTGATTCTCTATCATATATCTTAACATGATTTTAAAACTTTGAAGATTTAAAACAAAACTGAAGTTAAAAACATGTGCTTGAGCATGCATGCATGCATATTATCTCATTTCTTGTCCTAGGAAAGCCATGATTTAGCCAAACTCGTGAGAGAATATAATTCATGAGGTAGGGAAAAGGTGTTCAAAACAGAGGAAGAAACAGATAGATGGTGGCAACTGTAGACAAAAAGAAGCTAAGTCACTATGAAGCCAGTTAATCAGTGAACTCTATCCAGGGAATAACGTTTATGGCTATAACTGGGTTCCCTTGTGTTCCTTTCACTTTTTCATGGGCAGTAAAACCTCATAATAACCTCTCTTCACTTGAGAGTAGGTTGAGTGAACCTCAGTGCCATTAACTATTTTAAAAGGTGTTTTATTGCAGACCCAAAAATGATAAAGATAGCAGAAAAAAATTTTTGAAACTCACCCATTGAACTATAAGAAAATAAAAATATCCATTTGAGTAAATTCTATAAGCAGCAAGCATGACTCCTCTGAGACACCTAGGATGATGCCATTTTCTAGTCTTCAAACAATTTATTTTCTGGCCTCTTGTAGCACTGAGCACATGTAGGAAAAATCAGCCTGCCCCTCATATACTTATTGTGAAAATGAATCACTTGTATCAGTAAAACATTTGTGTTGAGAAATTAGCTTTCTGAATATTATGTTTCTCTGTACCATGTACTACAACCGTTCTCTTGATCAGTTTTCAACAGATTATATTGTTTTCTGAGTCACGTATCATTTCTGGGTTCTAATTATCCACTAGGACATTAACAAGGTCCAATATAATTAATTTATTCATAAAATAAAGAATAATTGAGAATTTTAATTTGTTTCTTTCTTCCTTTTTTTCTATTTTTTTAGGTTTCTCTTCCATTACTCCTCTCCTTATTTTTCTTCTTTCTTTTCTCTCCAAATATTCTTAATTGTTATACTTCTGCATACTTCTCATAACCAGCATGTAGAACAGGGTCTGGAACATCATAGATGCTTAGTAAGTCTGTTCTTAATTAATTAAAATAATGGCATATTCAGTCTAATAAGTAGACTCAATCCATGTTAACATGTGCAACTTTTGGGCAGTTGTCAATTTATTACCATTTTTCTTTGTAGTGTATTTCTTTTTAAATTCTCCTATCAAGGTGCCTGGGTGACTCAATTGGTTAAGTGTCTGACCTTGGCTCAGGTCATGATCCCAGGGTCGGTCCTGGGACCAGCCCTATGTCCATGTTCAGGAGCTAAGCAGGGAAGTTGCTTCCCCATCTCCTTCTGCCTCTCCCCATGCTTGTGCTGTCTTTCTCTCTCATAAGTAAAATAAAATAATAAAACAAACAAAACAAAATAAAATAAAACTTCCTATCATCACTCTCCCGAGAAACTGAAGATGTTGGTCTAAACTCTGAATAAGTGAGTAGTTTCTGTTTTGGAAGCATATAGAAGTTAGAGATAAATCATCAAAGACTGGGAATCAGACACACTAAATGTACATAACAAATCTTTATCTGGTGCAGTTCTATTGTTTTATTACCTTTTCCCACTCTCATTGATTACTATTATCACTTCTTTTCTTCTACTCAGAATTATATTTACCCTGTATTTGCCTTTTAGTTCTTCTTTTCACTAATTTCTTTAAGCATAGTAATCCTAAGTGCAGCCCAACTAGATCGGAGTTCCATACATCAGAACTTCCCAAAGATGAGAGTTCAGATATACTTAACTGTATATTAAAAAAGAGAAGAAAGGAAATGGATGATATAACTTTTAAAAAGACTAATTAGGGTGCTTGGGTGGCTCAGTCATTAAGCATCTGCCTTCAGCTCGGGTCAATATCCCAGGGTCCTGGGATCAAGGCAGACATCAGGCTCCCTGCTTGGCAGGAAGCCTGCTTCTCCCTCTCCCACTCCCCCTGCTTGTGTTCCCTATTTTTTTGTGTCTCTCTCTGTCAAATAAATTAAAAAATAAAAAGACTAATAAAATTAAAGGGGTGTCTGGGTGGCTCAGTTGGTTAAGCATCTAGCTCTTGTTTTTGACTTAGGTTGTAATCTCCCAGTTGTGAGATTGACCCTCCCCTGCTTGCATGCTGTCTCTCTCTAAAATAAGTAAACCTTAAAAAAAAGACAAATTAAAAAATAACTGAATTAAAAAATACATCAAACTATTAAATCGCTTCTTAAAGTTCATACATGATCATTTCATATGAATTTCATGAAAAAAGAACATAATTAAAAATTACCTATAATTACCAGGAAAAGGGAAATTATGAAATAGTTTTATCTCCTATAGAGTCAAGAAATAAATTTCTAATATAAAATGGTCAAGAAGAGAAATAGAGCTTTCTTATGTGGAAAAAAATAACAGGAAATGAGAGATAAGACAATTTATAAGAATAAATAAAGGCATGAAAGGTGATATATTAGAATAATTTATGAGTCAACATTGTAAAAAGACATGAATATAAAAAAGAAATCAGAGAGTGACTTCTATAATAACAGCATAAGGGACTCTGCAGACTCCCTTTCCAGTGAAAACATCCAGAACTAGTGAAAACTATTTAAATATACACACATTTATGTTCTCTAAAAAAATGTGCTAATAGTATACAGCAAGTTAAAAAATTATTCAAGAAAATCTATTAAATCTTACTAAGAACAAAAGGGTCTATGGTACTGAAGAAATGACCTATTCTCTACCCTCACCCCACCTCCAACTCAGCACAAGGGAAGCTTGCCTCCTGGTGAATGTAACCAAGAAGATGGGACCCTCCCCCCAACTAGTACCCTTCCAAAGGCTATAATATTTTCACAGGAGAGCCAGGCAGCCTCACTCCAGTATTCCCCTCACTCCTGCTCTTGATTTCAGACACCCAATTCCAAGTGAGTATGGCTAAGAAACTAGGGGGTCTCTTTCTCTACCCAGTTGGGACTTATAGGTCAAGAATACAAAGAACTTCATAGGTCTTGCCTCAGTTCACTCATAAAGTAGACATTTCAAGCCAGAGAGGCAAGTTGAGAAAACCAGGGGTGGCCACCACTTCCCCAGCACCCTGCTTATAAAGTGAGAGTAAATGTAACTTCAGAAGAAGTCAAACATTTTGTCAAAGTGAGTTCAGACAATTTTCACTCTTCTTCATGAATGTCCTCTTAAAATCATTAAGTCACCTTAAACCAAACAAGTAAACAGACACAATTAAATGCACTGCCATTAAATAAAAGTATTATTCAATTATTTAAAGGTGGTGGGGAAGAATATAAAAAAAGAGAAAAGAGAGAGTTGCAGCGAGAGAGAACTCCAAACATCTTCAGTGTCTCATCGAGTGTTCAGCAAAGAAAGCGCTGATTAGCTGGGACAAGAACCATCTAAAAGGATTAGAGGAAATAGCACATGATGCCTACACAGGGCTGGAAATAGTGTCTGTTCTAACCAGTCTGACTGTAAAAACCTCATAGCTGGCACTGCAGGCACTCAGAAGGATTTTACCTTAGCAATGGGAAAACAATAATTCCTGGAATAAATACTGCTCTGGTCTTGCCTAAGAATTTTTTTTTTTTTTTTAAATTCTGAAAGGATTAAACTCTTTCTAAGCAACTTAACCAGAAGGAGATGTAATAATACTTATAGAGATATGAGAATATTCAGCATCAAAAAGGTAAAATTCACAATGTCTGGAATCCAGTCAAAAACTACATTCAAAGAAGTAGAAAAATGCTATCTATAATGAGATCAATCAATCAAAACTGACCTAGAAATAATACAGCTGAAATAAAAGGTAAACACACTGAAAATACAAAATAACTCAGAATATGTCCAAAACCGAAACATATGAAATTTATGGAAGTAATTCTTTATAATCTTAGGTTAGGCAAAAATATCATGCATATAATACCAAAACATGATTCATAAAAGTTAAAAATAAGTAATGATAAAATAAAAAGGTTGGACTTCATGAAGTAGTTCAGCCACTTTGGAAAATAGTTGGGAAAGGTCTTTAAAAATTGGACATAAGGGGGTGCCTTGGTGGCTCAGTAGGTTAAACGTCTGCCTTCCCCTCAGGTCATGACCCCAGGGTCCTAGGATCAAGTTCTGCATTGGGCTCCCTGCTCAGTGAGGAGCCTGCTTCTCCCTCTGCCTGCCACTCCCCCTGCTTGTGCACTTTCTCTCTCTCTCTCTCTCTGACAAATAAATAAAAATCTTTAAAAAAAAAAATGAACATAGGTCTGTCATATAACCCCACATTCTGTTCCTAGTCATTTCCAAGAGAAATAAAAGCATATACACTTACAAAGAGTTTTACAAAAATGCTCATGACTGCTCAATTGTCATGGCCCACACTATAAATAACCCAAATGTCTATCACCCATTATCCATTGATAAACAAAGTATAGTACAGATCCATACAATACAATACTTATCCACAATAAATAGGAGCACCCTTTATATATGCAACAACATGGATGAATCTGAAAATATTTTTGTTGAGAAAAATCAGAAGAAAAGGAATATAAAATGAGTCTATTCGTATAAAATTCCAGAAAAAGCAAACTAATCTATAATGACATAAATCAGAACAGTGGTTCTGATTTGAGCATGCAATGGGGATTGGGCAGAGAAGGTCAAGAGGACAGGATTTTTAGGAGTATGAACAAACATTTGTGGATGATGAATATATTCATTATCTTGACTGTGGTGAGGTTTCATCACTATATACAAATGTGAAAATATACCAAACTGTCCACTTCAAACATGTGTATATTGTTTTCTGTTTATTATATCTCATTAAAACTGTTTTTAAAAAGTAAAAAACAAAAATAAAAGAAAGTTTCTCAATGTTATTTGCTTTTATCAACTATTCACACTCACATGAAACAATTATCTTTTTCTATAAGATGTCTTATATATCTAATAGTGTGACCTGCATCATCTTGAAGGGATATACTTCACAGCATTCAGAAACTTCCAGATTGTCCATGTTGTCCACACACATGGAAACACACACTACATACAGGTATTGTTACTATTATTTTCTTTTCTCCTCTAATATGTGTCCAGCATGATCCAGATTTAAATACAAGGACATTTCCAAAGTTCCAAAGAACACAAAAAATCATTGATTTATGGTATACAAGTTTAAATATTAATACTTTTGGTTAATCCTTATCAATCTGACACAGGGACATTAAACTTAGAGGACACAAGTCTTTTCTTTTTATTTTCTTTTATGTTTAGCTTCAGAGAATTCACAATCCCTGTGGTAGATATTAATATTTCTCTCATTTATATTAAAGTTTTCTAAAACTGATGTCAAATGAAGCATTAGACTGAATCTAGTTTTGCAACACCAAACAGAATATATAAATTAGATATATAATCTACCATTTTTTCAAAGAAGATTTCACACAATTTAATAAAACACAACAACAAAAAAACATGAAACCAAAACAATTATGTGGTCAAAGAATACTGCTAAGAGGTTGGCTAATGGAATTTTTGCCCTGATTTTCAGATATGTGAAAATGCTGAAGTATATTTTGACTCAATTTTACAGTATCTCCTTGTAAGAATAGACTCATAATGTACATGGAATATTAAGAATAATTTTCTAAATTTAGTAGATTGGAACCCCTTTCCTTTGTTTCCTTGGATATCTACCAATACTTGGTTTAGTGGCCTCTAATCCTGTGGATTCTCAAAAAATAATGAGCTAAGGATCACCAGAGGTACATAATAAACAGGATTTCTAGGCCTAACACCCAGGAATTCTAATTTTAAAAGTCTGCATCGAGACCAGGAATAGGATTTTTTTTTTTTTCTTTAAACTAGAACCTCAGGTGATTTAAATCCAGGTGATCTAAAGGCTACTTTTTAAGAAACACAGCATTCGGAAATTCACTCTCATGCTTTCACATGCTGAAAATTATTTACTAACTGGTCTTACAGTAAAATTACACTACACTTAGCCTATTTTAAAATGAACTGTTGCATTATTTTTGATTGACGTTATATTGTATGTCAAAAACCCTGTTCACCTAGGGAAACACAGCTCAAGTCAACTTAAGCCTGATGGTCAAACATCTGAAACATACAATGTATAATAAGTAAATAACACTGGTAGAATACAGGCAATACTATTAGGTACCGACAAGCTTCAATGACTCACCACAAAGTCAGGCTTTGCTGGATATGCACGTCCTTCATAACATAATTCCAAGGGTAGGGAGCAAGTACTACACACATGAAAAGCTATGACTATTTTAAAAGGCTGAAACTAAAAATGTACCTCACTGTGAAATGATAAACCTTTGTATGACTAAAATCCCTTTCCTAGACATTAAGTCACCTAACTCCAAAAGCCTAATAAGCTTAACTTTTAAATTCTACATAATTACTTCAACTTCAATATTTTAATAAACACTGAATAAACTTCATCATATATTTCTGAACTGATCTTTCCTAATGCCTTTTATTTCCATATGTTCATTACTCGAGTCATTCAGACACAAGATATTTATATTGTCTTTGACCTTTGTTTTTATTTCATTTCTCAGAGTCATTCACCAAGTACATCTGAAGTCAGTCTTCTCTTTCAAATCCATCTTTTTTAAAAAAAATTTTTATTCTATTCCAACTAAAATTCCCTTTTATCCATTTGGTCGGTGTCTGAAACAATCCCTTAAATCCTCTTCCAGCTTTCCACTGTCTCCCCATACTCAAGTGTTAGATCTTAGAATACTCAAGTCCAGTCATTACCAGATGTATGACCATGAGAAATTACTCCACTTTCTAGATCTCAGTTTTCTGTTATTTCTACAAAACAAATTATCATAAGCTTAATGGCTTAAGTCAACACACATCTATTATGCCACAATTTCTATGGATTAGGAGTCCAGAGAAGGCTTAGCCTGGTTCTCCTGTCAGTGTCACCAGGCTGAATTCAAGGTGTTGGCTGGAGCTATGATTCCCATCTGAGTTTAAGGGTCTTCTTCAAGCTCACTGGTTGTTGGTAAACTTATTTCCTTGAGGCTGTATGTCTGAGATCCTCATTTGTTTACTAGCTGTCACTTAGGAACTGCTTTCAGCAACCAGAGTTCACCTACAGCTCTTTGCCCTATGACCCCTATAGACAGTGCACCAGATTGCGGTTTACTTTCTTCCAGGCCAGGAGGAGAACGTCTCTCTGACACTTCATTCCTTTACAAAGATCTCACCTCATTATATCAGGTTTGCCCTTGACAATCTCCCTTTGATGAACTCAAAAGGGACACATAATTATATCTGCAAAATCCTTTTTGCTATATAAGGCAACATGATCAAGGAAGTGATACCACATACACTACACTCACAAGTCCCTCCTACACTCAAGGGGAAGAGATTATACAAGGATGTAGGTCATTGAAGGTTGTCATGGAATTCTGCCTAATACCTCAGTGTAAAAGCTACTCAGCTGGAAAAGAAATCTTAAGATTTTATGATAGTAACTACTCAAACTACAAATAAATAACCTTATACATGAAGTGGCAAATTAATAAAGTTCATAAAAGTTTATAAAGTTTATATAAGTTCACAGGGAGCTGGTAAATTTAAAAAGGCAATGTTCATCTTTTTCTCCACACTAAATGGCAAATATTCAGACATCCTTGCTACACAGAAGATTAAAAGCTGCAGTGAAACCACCTATGGTTTTGAATACAGAGCCTCCAGAGGCACCAAAGGGATTTCTGAGTTAGACTCATGGCGGAGGGATGAGGAGGGGAAGGATAGATGAAAATTATGTTTTATTCTACTCTCTAAAGCTTATAGATAAAAAAAAAAAGAAGTCTCAACCATTGCCTACAGAATAAATTAAAAACCCATTAATATGGAATAAAAGATCTTCCAAGATTTAATTGGCCCTGGTCTTCCTGTTTACCTCTCACATCTATATTACACAGAAAGTTCCATGGTTACCTCAAATATGCTTTTATTCTACATGAACACATAGTTTCTTTCCTTAGAATGCTCTACTACCTACTTGTACCCACAACCCATAGAATGAAGTTCATTCATGTTTAAGGTCCACTTATTTATTTAACAGCTATTTACTGAGTTCCTACATTCCTTAATGAACTGTTACATCTTTACCTCTCTCACAAAGTAGGGCTGCTCTCTGCTTCATTTTTGTTTGTTTGCTTGTTTGTTTTTGTACAAAATCTATAGCCCGATCATGTATCTATTATGATACTTGCTGAATATTTTTAAAAAATATTTTATTTATTTATTTGACAGAGAGATCATAAGTAGGCAGAGAGGCAGGCAGAGAGAGAGGAGGAAGCAGGCTCCCCACCCAGCAGAGAGCCCGATGTGGGGCTCGATTCCAGGACCTCAAGATCATGAGCTGAGCCAAAGGCAGAGGCTTAACCCATTGAGCCACCCAGGTGCCCCAATACTTGTTAAATTTTTTTTTTTAAGATTTTTATTTATTTATTTGACAGAGATCACAAGTAGGCAGAGAAGCAGGCAGAGAGAGAGGAGGAAGCAGGCTCCCTACTGAGCAGAGAGCCTGATGAGGGGCTTGATCCCAAGACCCTGAGATCATGACCTGAGCCGAAGGCAGAGGCTTAACCCTCTGAGCAACCCAGGCACCCCTAGAAGGAATGATTTTGTTTTATTTGTTTCTATTTCTAGGACTAATTCAGGGATTGTTACAACTCATTAATTATGGTATGCTGAAGATAGTAGTGATGATAATAATAGTAGTAATAATCATAATAATATGTAAAATGGTTTTAGTGATTCCTCATTCTGTGAAAACACTTTGTATATATTGGCTCAAACTATATCCTTGCAATAGCATTTTGAGATGAGGATTGTAAAGCTCAGAGACAGAGGCAAGACTTTTATACAAGTTATTGTTGCTTCTCAACTTTTTTTCTCTATACCAATATGGTCCCCAAACAGGAGCATGGACACAGTGTTGACAATGTATGTTCTGGGATTCCAACTGAGATCTACTCCATCAGAAAATCTTGGGTCAGGGCCCTATAGTCTGAGATTCAACAAGCACTATAGGTGATGATGTCTGCTCAAATTTGAGAAGCAGTGCTCCAGAATCTAATATGGAAATGTCCTGGCCAAGAAAATGTGATCTCTAGGACTTGCAAACAACTTTTACACAGAAACTTGAAAATTAAATCCATATGTTAGGTAGTGATAGAGGAAAAGGAAAACAAACAGAGAAATGACTCATCCTGAAGTCAGAAGTCACATTGATGT
Organism: Lontra canadensis; assembly: GCF_010015895.1. Taxonomy (NCBI): domain Eukaryota; kingdom Metazoa; phylum Chordata; class Mammalia; order Carnivora; family Mustelidae; genus Lontra; species Lontra canadensis. Next base: position 2,281,836 of record NW_022631074.1, on the reverse strand, counting down.
TCCATGCATCCATTATACAGAGTCTAAAACTTAACACAGTGTCAGGGTGCTGAACTGGCCAATGCTTAGTTAAAACATAAGCAAAATAATCTTCCCCCTTGACTGTAATAACCGGGATTTACATCAGTTGCACATTCCTCTTTAGAGGAAAATACTCTCCATAACTTATCACCCCAAAGACATCTGAAACATCTCCAGGTCAAGGTTCTTGTTTTCTTCATTTGGATCTTCACTCATACATGATAGAACTCTAGGTAATTGGGAAGCATTTTTAACAATTCTGTATTCAACTTGATTTGATTTGATTTGATTTGATTAGGTTATCTTTTCCCATTGCTTTACACTAGGGTATATCTTTTTAAAAAGTGTCAAGTGATAATGTAGAAAAAATTGTTGAATGGTAATAGGAAGTCAAATTTTGATCTCTGAAAAGACAGGAGTGCAAGATAAGGATGGAGAGTTCCTTTCAAGGAGGAGTGTTTGCTGAGGGATTTTATTTTATTTTTTTTTAAGATTTTATTTATTTATTTGACAGACAGAGATCACAAGTAGGCAGAGAGGCAGGCAGAGAGAGAGAGGAGGAAGCAGGCTCCCTGCTGAGCAGAGAGCCCGATGCGGGGCTCGATCCCAGGACCCTGGGATCATGACCTGAGCCGAAGGCAGAGGCTTTAACCCACTGAGCCACCCAGGCGCTCCTGCTAAGGGCTTTTAGAGTGAACTTTCACTTAACATTTCTGCAGGACAGCAAGAGTAATGACTGTGCATTTGTTTCAGAGTACCTCACACAGCATATTTGCATATACACCTATAAAAATAGTTTAATGCACTCAGGAAGCTCACCGTATAATTGTGAAGACAAACTATATCAACATGCAAAAGAAGAGTTATTAAAAAATATGTAGATGAATGCAAGTTTAGGGATAATGAGTGCTCTCTCAATGGCCATGCATAAGAGAATGCAGAAATAAAGGAGGCCTCACTACTTCTGAGAGGCGACAGAGCCTTAGGCTGATTCTGTATATGGTTTTCGTCTTGATTTCTTTTCTAGTCTTGACTCAGATGATTTTCAAGTATGGGTTTTATAGGATCAAACTTTTTATGTTTTTACATATAAACAAAAGTCTCCTGCTCACCTAGGATAGAACTGAATCTGGCATTTAGAGCAGAAGCCAAATTTGTCAAAAAAATAAGGTATATTCTCAAATATGAGTACATTATAGATGTCTCATCAGGCTACAGTGTTAAAAACAATCAATCAATATTAATGAATACCTACAACGTTAGTCTCTGACTTCCTTGGGAATATGAGACAAACCCTCGAAACACAAATAAAATGCTAATAGGGAGCAACAAACTATGTCAGAACTAGGATTACAAACAACTGAAGGGGAGTACTTAAGAACATTCCAGCATAAACCATGCCCTTCACACAGAAAGACATATGTGATGTGTAAGAATTCACTGACGGGAGCTTTCTCACAGGCCAAGGAAGTTGGATTTAAAATTTATTCTACAGGTTAGGGCTTTTGATCAGAAGTATGTAAATAGAAAAAGTGGCTGGATCAGAGCCTTATCATAGTGTGGTAAGCTCTGGAAGCAGTGTAGAGGGTCCATTTAGCAAAGATCTAACCAAGTCCAAACATGCCCAAACAAACACGTCCTAAAGGCAGAATTAGAATGGGTATAACTAAGCCCTAGAAGTGTATATGATCTGGTTAAATACTAACTGAAAGTTTAACTTAGCATAGCAACATGTCTAACTTGTGTCCTGGGGCTTGTATTTCTTCAAATTTTGTTTAATAAAATGTATTTAATAGAAGATCTGTAATGAAAGTCGTGATTAGGGATAAATTACAGATAAGCCCTTGTTTGGGGAAAAATATACAGAAAGAATAATTAAAGTAAAAAAGAGAATAACTGAGTGGATTTTAAACCTATAATTTCTTTCTTTTTAAACCTATAATTTCTTATAATAGAGGTAATCCTGTATTATATTATTTTTATCATATGATCCTATACTGTATTATCATTTCTGTTTTTAATGGCCTGTAGGCCCATTAATAAGAATTATTATTAATCTAACATGAGATATTTGAATTACAAGTTAAGATAATTAGAATGGTTTACATAAATCTATCCCTTAGCAGGTAACCTTGAGAATAATATGTCACTTCTACGTACATAGGAAACATTTTTAACAATCATCGTAAACAATTGAATTTTTTTTAAAGATTTTATTTATTTACTTGACAGAGACAGAGAGATCACAAGTAGTCAGAAACGCAGGCAGAGAGAGAGGAGGAAGCAGGTTCCCCACTGAGCAGAGAGCCCAATGCAGGGCTCGATTCCAGGACCCTGAGATCATGACCTGAGCCGAAGGTAGAGGCTTTAACCCACTGAGCCACCCAGGTGCCCCCAACAATTGTATTTTAATGTGCATCTGACATCAGGTCCAAGATATCCATACGTGGAGTTAAAAAAATAGAAACAAAACAAAACAAATAAACAGAAATTACTACGAACGTCACTAGATATCTCCCCTATAAACTTATTCCCCAGCTAAAGAATGTGTGTATGCATTTAGATGTTTAAGTGCATGAAGTAAGAGCAGATCTGTACTTAATATTTAAACTACTGTGCATTTTTACTGAGATGAATATATTTTTTGTACTCTGTGAGAACTACTAAGAATCAGATTTATTGATGTGTAGCCAGTTTTGCTCTTAGAACTTTATAATTCCAGAAACCAAGAAATTGCAGACATAATTCATGGAATTTCTCTGTCTGTAATCTAAATACTATACAGGAGTTTGGAAATAATAATATCTAACATGTACTTAGTGCTCACTCTTGCCAAGCATGAATGTAGGTGTTTTTAATACATTACCTCATTTATTTCTCCAACTTTGAGATACGTAGTATTTTTATATTTGTTAGACAGAAGAGGAAAATGGGGCATACAGAGATTATGTTACTATATCTTGTAGAATTACTAAATTTAAGAAATGGGTAAATCTGGTTTAAATTACACTTAATCAGAAAGTGACTGTGATTTAAAAAAGAAAATGTAAAATGTCCTGTATCAAAGACTTCATTCTAGCTTCAGCACATCAGTTTTGACTTGGGGACCTTTCCCCATTTTTTACCTTTGATCTCTTTGTCATTTTTGAACCATCTTATATCAGCTGCAGGTTTACTACCAGAGGTTTTACAAGTCAGCTGCATCAGGTCTCCCTCCATGACTGGTGATGAAAATCCGCTAATTTGAGGCTTCTCAGGAACACCTGAAATTTAAGCAAATGGCACGATCATCAATCTCCAGGGCTGATTCATTCTTAGGACTATTACATTCATAAAGCTAAAATGGGTTGTTAAGTGACAATATCTTCAATCAAAAATAGTAAAGTGTTACATAATAAAATAAACCATTTAAAATATCTATATAATGTATATAGATATAAAAACCATGTGTATATGTAATATATACAAACAGAGATATATACATATGTATATTGAGTAGTTCTCTCTTTTTATCTGTGGGAGATACAGTGCAAGACTCCTAGTGGATGCCTGAAATTGTGGACAGTACAGAACCTATATATACTATATTTTACTCCTATACATACATACCTAAAATAAGTTTAATTTATAAATTAGGCATGGTAAAAGATTAATTGACAGCTAATAATAAAATGGAACAATTGTAACAATATGCCATAATAAAAGTTATGTGAATGCAGTCCCTCAGAATACTGTACTGTACTCACCCCTCTTCTTGTGAGGATGTGAGAAGATAAAATGCCTGTGTGGTAAGAGGAAGCGTGGCAAATGATGTAAGCACTGGGATGTAACATTAGGCTACTATTGGCCTGACAATAAGTCAGAAGGAGGATCATCTGCTTCTAGACCACAGCTGATCATGGGTTACAACTGTGAAAGGTGAAATTGTAGATGAGGGGGTGGGTTTGGGAACTACTTTACATATGTGTGTGTGTGTATGTGTGTGTGTGTGTATTATCCAGAGGCATTTAAAATGCATTTAGTTCAAAGTAGCTTTTAAAGCTTTACCTATAAAAATACTCTGTAAATCTTAGAAACAGCCATTCAATATATATCTTAGGATTTATCAATATAAGGATTCAAGAAGGTAGATTGTTTGCAATGGGGAAAAAAATCTACAAAGCTCATTTCTTTATTCTTTAGCAAAATGTGATTTAACTAAAATAGCATTTTGCATTCCCGATTTTGTAATTCATAAGGCTTAAAAGATATTATTATCCTCTATGTACTATGTTCAAGAAATGTATTTTAGAATAAGATTCACCAAAAATGGCAACCATACTCACTGCTCAGATTCTTCTAAAGAATATCTTGATGTCATTTGTATTAGAAATGCAATAGTAGTTTTGGGAAGCATGATGTATATTATGTTTAATATTTAATGCTAACCACTAGTAATTACCTTTTCTAGTCCAAATGATCTAATAATCAGATAACTAATATGCAGAGATATCACATGGGTGATTTAAATAATAGAACATTACACATTTCTTGGGCAATAATATTCTCTTGTCACAGTAGAAGCTTATTAAAATTTCTTGTAAAACTGTTCAATAATAAAGGCAGGCTGAAGATTATTTTAGTACTTAATTCAATTTGAAAATTAAAAAAGCGTAAGAATGTTGGAAAGCACCAATAAGAGAAATACAGAAACAACAATAACAACCATGATAAATGACAGGTCAACATGCTCTGATTAGTTGAATATTTTTTTCCCTTTCACATTCATATTGTGTCTGTGTGTGTGTGTGTGTTTAATCTATGTCACACTACCATTTAATAAACTGAAATCAGCCAGTTGTCTGTTCTTAGGGTCTCTAGGTGGCTCTCTACAGAACAATACATTAACCTTAGGCAGTTGTTATCTTGCAATATTCCATTTTAGTGGATATATTTTGTTTGTAGTGGCAAACTTGTGAAGATTTTTATAAAATAGTCCCAGTGGGACTTGCAAAGAAACATATTTCATATCGTATGTACAAAACCAATTCACTAGCTGGATTAACTTTAATATTCCTGCCAAACAGAACAGCATGCATTAGTTCTTTTATAGGCAATGTTATGCCTTTATCTATCAAAAAAGGAAGGCAAGCTAGGGGCAAAAAAAAAAAAAAAAAGAATCTTTTAAATTCCTCTAACTTGTTCGGTACGCAGGTGTGTTTCAATGAACTGCAGCAATTTCAGCTGATTGGGCCACTGACGTCTGCAGAATCACAGAGAGCTCTGAGCTGCAACTTGATTTCCTTGGAATCCCTAAGAATGTAATGGTTCTTTGTATCACTTTAACCTTTGGGAAAAAGACCCAGTATTTTATTTTCTAAATAAAACCACAACAAAGCTACAAGTTATATGGAGAGTGACATTATGTACTTCATTTAAGAATCTAGAAAACCTACACAATTAAAAGAAGACATAGAAATGTCAGGGTCATTTAAATGCACTAATATACAAAAAGAAGTATATTTGAAAGCTGTACAACATTAGAGAAGGCCTCCATCAGACGACTTTAATAATAAAATGGAAGACCACCCTGTAGACACATTGAATTCACTCTGGTCATTATTCTATGACTTTATGAAAAGATCAGCATGTATACAATAGACAGATGATTTGAAACAAAGGAATTTGGTTGAAAATCAAGAAACCTGGTGTCTATGGCTGGCTGAGAAACAAATGGCTGACATGCCCTAGAGAAGTTATACAAATCCTTACAACTCCCTGGTCTATTTCAAAAATGAGGAAAGTGACTAAGTGGTTTTTAAATGCCTTCTGTTACAATGTAGCCGAGCAGGGATTAAACTCTATTAATCTATTAATATATTTGTTACGGAATCACATATATTTGTTACGGAATCACATTGCTTTGGCTTGTGATCTCATATTGTTAGTCCCTTGCACTTACCCAGAACAGTGAGATAGGCCTTGGAAGTTTTGACAGGCATTGTAAATAAGGAACAGGTGTACTGCCCTTCATCGGAGAGAGACACATCACTGACACTGATACTCAATTCATGCCAGGAAGCTCGAACCAGCTCAATCCTGTTGTCCCTTAAAGCTGGCAAGAGAAAATATTGAAAATGCAAATTACAACATTAGAAAAAGTCCTGTTAAATATTTTTAGCACAACACAAGAAACATGGTCTTTGGCCATATATCTATATCTTATTTCCTGGAACAGTTTAAATATATGGAAATATTTTATCAGATTTTTTTTTAAATCAAAGCAGAATTAGGTATTCCTTAATGTTCTCAGAAACAGCTTTTTAATTAAATGATTGCATCTAGTACAATACTTCAGATGAGGTAGATGTTGGTGGTGATAAAAATGACTTTCCTCCACAGGCTTTCATGGAATGTTAGTACCAAAAACACTATAAACAGAAGGTTTCACTTTTATGCACAGATAAATTTGGGAAAACTATGATTGCTGTATTCCTTCCAAGAGACTAACAATGAACATTAGCATATTAAAAGCATATTCTCTGCAGTAGAGAAACCTGTTGAACATCCTATAAACCAGAGCTGACTTTCAGCTGAAAAATACCTATAAGGTATTGAATGTTTAAATTTGCTCTCATTGATTGTAACCTCTAGTGTACCATCTGTTACTTTTAATATATTCTTTGGTTCATACCACCTTTTCTATCACAGAGCTTTTTGTTTTGTTTTGTTTTCCACAGAAGATCTCTTACTATGCTCCTCTTGATTCATTTTCAGAAAAATATTAAAAAGTTTAAATATCATTATATTTCCTACTAAGTATAGCTATAAAGCTCAGAGTTAAGAAAAAGGCAAAGAAAGGAGTATTCTGAAAGAGGAAAGAGGACGAGTTTAGGGACAGTGAGACCTGAGGAACAACACAGTGGTTTCTCAGCCAATAATAAAAGGCAGTTGAGGCCTGACTTTTCCCAATCACAACCTAGCAACAGCAGGTGGCCTAGGTAGACTCATTTTTTTTATCACATAACAAATGGGAGTCCTGCCAGTATCTCTGGGAGAGACTGGGCCACCTGCAAGGGGAAGCAAGTGGGAGCATTACTGCCTACATGTGGTCATGGAAAGCCATCTCTTTCTCCACTGGACTGGAGACTCCCCTTCAATGCCTACAGACAGTGATCAATTGGGCAGCAGGGGCTGGGGGTGAGCCATCTCGGACAAATACCCAGCCCTTAAAGTGATCTCCCATGAACTAGAGAATGACTTACCCCTGCTAGAGTCATCAGGCAACCTGACCTTGGGGAGCTCCTCTGCCTCCTTAAGTGGCACCAGTGGAGACCAGTTCAACCCCCAATAGAACTAGACACCTCAAGCTGACTAAATAGCACCATTTGGCTTTGAAAAGCAAATTGTTGGTTGAACCATGACCTGAAAATGTCACCTAGGACTTTATGCTGAACCTAAACAGGATGACTGCTTCCTAGAATAGAAAGATTAAAGTAGAATCCAGAGTCTCCTCACATAATACTAAAATGTCCAGGATGTGATATCACACCAAATGCCAGGAAAATCATAACCTGAATGAGAAAAAATAATCAATAGACACCAACACTGAGCTGAAACAAATGTAATTACTTGACAAATAAAGAAGCCACCATAAAAATACTTCCACAATCAATTACTAATTATCTTGAAACAAAAAAATAGAAAATCTCGGTAAAGAAGTTATAAAAAAAAGGAATCAGATGAAAATTATAGAAGCCAAAAATACAATATCCAAAGTAAAAACTCACTCAATTGACTTGATAATTCAGTAGAGACGAAACAGAGGATGGAATCAATAAAGATAAAGCAATATAATTCACTCAATCTGAATAAGAAAAAGAGAAGAGGTTGGGGGGAAAAAAAAAAGAGAGAGAGAGACTTGGACCTGTGGGACAATAACCAAATATATCCAATATTGGTAACACACAAGTCCCAAATAAGTGAAAGAGACTGGGACTGAAAAAGTGTTTGAAGAAATACTGGTCCAAAACTTCAAATTTGCCTAAAGAAATAAATGTACTGAATCAATAACACGAACTAATCTCAAATATGATAAACCCAAGAAAGTCCGTATCAAATGCATCAACATTAAACTAGAAGGCAAAAAAAAAATCTTGAAAGCAGCCGTAACATATAAGAGAATACCAATTTAAATGACAACAGAGTCCTCATTTGAAATTATGGAGACCAGAGGGAGTGGCACATTATTCAAGTGCTGAAAGAAAAAAAAATATCAATGGTGAATTCTCATCCAGGGAAACTAACCCTCAGGAATCAAGAGGAAATAAAGGTATTCTTAGAAGAAGGAAAACTAAGAACATGTTTATCTAGTAGATCTGTCTTGAAAAGTTAAATAAAGTTCTAGAAACTGAAAAAAAGGAATCTTGGAGCATCAGGAAAGAAAAAAAAGATCAACTGGAAGAACAAAAACTGGGGTAAATCCAATATAGAGTATCCTTCTTTCGTGTCTTCATTATATGATGGTTGAAACAAAAATTACAACATCAACTGATACAATGCTGAACAAATATAGAAAGAAACCTCAAGACAAGTACAAACTGGGCAGGGCAAAGGGATTGAAAATAAGTAAGATTTCCACACCTTACTCGAAGTAGTAAACCATTGCTCCTAGTAGACTGTGGTAAGTCACATACATATATTTCAATAGCTAGGGCAATTACTAAGAAAATATACAAAGTAGGGGCACAGTGGATTAAGCCTCTGCCTTCAGGGGTGGCTCAGTGGATTAAGCCCCTGCCTTCAGCTCAGGTCATGATCTCAGGGTCGTGGGATTGAGCCCTGCATCTGGCTCCCTGCTCAGCAGGGAGCCTGCTTCCTGCTCTCTCTCAGCCTGCCTGTCTGCCTACTTGTAATCTCTGTCTGTCAAATAAATAAATAAAATCTTTTAAAAAAAAAAGAAAATATACAAAGTAAAACACTCAAAAACTCTATAAATGCAGATGAAATCCACTTATCTAGTGTCTTGTAATAATAAAATGATAAATATGGAAAAGAAATTAGTGTTTACCAAGGGTTAAGGATAGTAAAGGGTAGGAGGGAGTGCGAGGGATGAGGATATGGTTATAAAAGAACAGCACAAGAGATTCTTGCAGTGATGGAATTTTTTGTATTTTGTCAGTGGTAATGGATACATCACACATGAAATACACATGAACTAAACACACACATATGCACACACACAGAGACGAGTACATGTAAAACTGGTGAAAACCAAATAAGATTGGTGGGCTACATCACTGTCAGCTTCCTAGTCATGATATCTCTGTAAGATGCTGGTTAGAGCAAGTGTCCATGAGATCTATCCATATTATCTCTCACAACTGAATGTAAATCTACAATGAAACTTCTGTTAACTGGTGCCTGGATGGCTCAATGAGTTAACTGTCCAACCCTTGATTTTGGTTCAGGTCATGATCCCAGGGTCCTGAAATCAAACCCTGCATTGGGCTCGGTGCTCAGCAGGGAGTCTGCTTGAGAGTCTCTCTCCCTCCACTAAAATCAAAGCAAAACAAAACAAAAATTATTAAAAAACAAAACAAAACAAAACACAAAACTTTATGTACTTGAAGAAATAAGGGAGATGGTCATGTTATCAAAGCTTAGAATTCTTTACACACATTTGCCACAGAGCCAGAGGGGGAATTACAAGTATCAAATATTCTTAAATTTCTGTACCTTCCTTATATGGTTTGTGAAAGGAGCAGGCAATAATATAATATGTAATATTGGGGGAAATTCTAAATTTTCACGATTTTAAATATATTTCAAAAAATCATCCTCCCAGATACTCAAATAACACACACCTTAATGATTGTAGTCCCTCTGCTACCATTCTTTATTAACTCTAATTCTATAAGGAGACATATACTTACAAATATTTTTGAAATTAATTTTACTGAATATAAAATATAAGGCAAGTCTGATTATAATTATATTTGTGACTCCATCAAGATATAGTAAACTTTTTCAAATGTCCATTTCATATTCTATCTCCTACAGGCATATATATATATATATGTATATATATATATATATATATATGCCTCATTCAGTTGCTAGACAAAAACAGTGGGACACAGATTTGTTATTTTCCCAATAGAACCTCAGGCTATATCAACCACTTTTCAAAGCTGTGATTTATTTAAGAAAAACATTTATCATGTATTTCTTGTTTCTTTAAAAGAGAGGTCACCAAAAGGGAAAACCCAAGGTTTCTGCCATGATACTATATGGGTAAGGCTTGTTACTTACCCCCTGTGTTCAATTTCATTTCTTCTAACACAGTTCCCACTGACAGAGAGACAGAGCTTACAATTTTCAGTGGATCTTAGCAAAAGGAATTTAACTCTCTTTTGGTCAGACTATTTTGTGAAAACTATATAACCTCACTAAAATCAACTGAATCTCTTAATATACTCAAACACAAAACTTTCATATTTAGATCATTTGCATGGAGTAAAGCTAACAGCAATGACTTAAGAATCAAAAAAATTTAGGTAGTTGTATAAAATCAGATTTCCCATGGACAATAATTCCTGATTTATTTTCACCTTCCAATTATGATGAGAACTAAGTGATTTCACGTACTATGTAAAGTTCCTCAAAATAATCTACAATGACATATTAAAATATTTTGAGTTTAGAATCCTGATGAGAACCTAAGTATTTTAGTGTCTGAAATGTCTCAATTAATTTAGCTCACCAAATCATATAATATTTTGAATTATTATATGATTACTACCAGCCTGACTAAAAACTAGGCTCTGAAAAACAGAATACCTGCATTTTTTTTTTGAAGATTTACTTATTTATTTGAAAGAGAGAGAGGGAGAAGTGGGGGAGAGTACTGGGGGTGGGGCAGAGGGAGAGGAAGAGAGAAAATCTTAAGCAGCCTCCCTGCTGAGGGCTAAGCCCCACATGGGGCTCAATACCACAGCCTTCGGTCATGACCTAAGCCAAAACCAAGAATCGCTGCTTAACTGAGTGTACCACCCAGGCCCGCCAAGAATACCTAGATTTTAATGTGAGATCTGTCATTGATTAACTGTATGGACCTAAGTAAATCACTTAAATGTGTGCCTTGGTCTGCTGAGTGTTAGGTGGAGATGATAAAAATTGAGTAAAAGCAAAAGGAATATGGTTTAGAGAATTGAAATGTATAAATATATCTTCAAAACCTGAAAATGTAATTCCAAGAACCAGGAAACTGGCATGATTAGTAAAGGGACTATTTATTGTGTGAATCTCCTTGATAATTCGTTTGCCAAAACAAAGAAACAAAAAACTGCCTAAGGAGATCCTCACTGGACTGAATATTTTAAACAAACCATACATCTATAGCTTTTATCCTTTCAAGTTTGTAAATACTTATGATGTCATCTGCAGTTCATTTTATAACATTTTCAGTATGAAAGAATAAAGGAAAACCTTTACGAGTCCAAAGAGGGAAATACTATAACTCAGTGGGTTCCCTGTGAGCAGGATCCTTGTCTTCCTCATCTCCTGCGCCCCTCACCATCACTGTCTGCACAGGAGGTATTCAGTGAATGACTATTGAAATGAAACTGAGAGCCTAACTCTGTCTGGATATGATAAGAGCAGAGTGAAAAAGAACTGAACTAGGAAGTCCTCTTGAATATATCTCCACAGGCTCCCCCATGGGAAAGAAGCCAAAAAAAGAAGAAAAACAGTGTCCCGTTTAGACACTGTTGAGCATAAAAGAGCTAGAAACATCATGCTATGAAAAATTTTAACAAAATGATAGTTCATTGGAAAATGATTTGAAATACTGAATGAGTGATCTCTGAAGCCATTGTCATGTTACCTTATGGTTTTCAAGTGAACACAAAAAGCTGTAGCTAATCAGAGAAAATCTGTATTATTTAACTTTTCCACCTAGTAAGGCCCAAACATATAGTGAACCTAAATAAAGAATTGTGATATTGTTAGCTGAAGTGAATTCAATCTTAAAAAAAAAAAAAAAGAAAGAAAGAAAGAAAGACCCACAAACTTTCCTTTGTGAATACAGGATGCCCATCCTTATGTAAGTAACTTAAAAAAAAATAAAAACTGAAACATCTCCACAAATAAGAATTTGTGCATATTTGTAATAATAGTTTTCCTTCCATAAGTGTTATTTATTTATAGATGATCATAAACTTCTTGCCAGAAACATTTTCAAATATCTTTAGGTTGGTTTCTAGTAAGTAGTATTTCGTGTCACAAATAATGATAAAAATATATTTCATTATGTAATTACTTTGAAGAGACTACTAAAATGCAGAAAAAAAAAATCTCATTGTTTTTGCATTTTTTCCTGGTTCTCATTTTACCTAAAACTTCCTCAAATAAGGATTATATTTCTCTATATTTCCCATGAGGCTTTACACATATCAGAGTACATATAGATGTCCACTAATAACTTAATGCGTTCAATTTAATATGTGGACCATCAACCTTTTGCATATAATATCCTGTAATTGTATATATTAACATAATTTCAGAATTTTTTTTGTATTAAATGGATATTGTATATTGAATGATTTTATCATTTTAATAGTTTGTAGACAAGTACTAAGGAAAAAACCTCTATCAGGGTGATAGAAGTAATTCCAAGTGTCCTCTTGGCTACTTAAATTCTCAATGTTGAGCGTAAGTTTCCAAAAGTATACTATCCTACACCATGGACTTTAGCCAAGAGAATCACTGCAAATATTTAGAAGTTTTAAAACTACATTTATTATCCAACAAGTAACTTGCATTTTCTGAAGTTTAACATCACTGATGTGACAGGATTTCAAGAACTATAGTGTGTCAACCTTCATTTTCTTTGTTTTCAGCTCAAGCCCCTACCACCCTGGTGTGTCCCCACTTGGTTCTTATAGAGAGTTTAGAGGTGTCACTACAATAAGCTCAGTCCTGCCTATGGGAAAATTGTGCCTAAGAATGCTTCCCATGGTCTTTCATTCAATATCAAGTTTATTTTCCTGCCTGTTGCCTAATAATAGACTCCTTCCCTTGACTCTGGCTTTGTTGTGTTAAGGCCAGCACTCTGCTCTGTTTCCCAGCTTCTATAACAAGCCTGCTCTCTGCACATTGTCCACGTAGACCCCAGCAAACCACCTACTCTGCTTCTCCCATACTAATTTCTCTAGAAATGTTCACTAAGTAAACTGACTCATCCAATCTGCTAGCCCCTGTTTTTTCAGCTCAAGTCTCTACTATCCCCAAGGGTAAGAATTAGAACAAGGAATTAAAACTTTAGTGAGGTCAACTTTGTTTTAATATACCAGAATGACTTTTCTACTAATTAAATCTGAATCCTACTAAATCAGAAAGAAAAAATAAGCCAAATTAAGCTCTAATAATCTTCAAATAGGCCACAGATCCAAGGCTTAACTCTTGTCAGAACTTATGATTGGTATGTTGACATGTATGATGTCACAACATGCCTGTAGATATTGGTAAAAAAGGTAAATAAAGGCTATCTAGCCACTCATTCTTTTTATAAAAGTGTTATTCTATTAATACTACAAATAATTTACTTGTTAAAAATATAATCAAATACTATCTACAATCAGCATGTGTTATTTGTAATTGCACTATGGATTGAGATAAAGGAGTTAACACAGACAGAATAAAATATCAAGCTAGTGAATCCTTTTCTGTTTTGTTCTTTACAGTCATACAACTCAGAACAATCTAAATCAATCTTCTGGAAAATTGGTAAAACAACCATTGCTCCAGAGCTGATATTTGGTATACCAAGTTTCAGCTTGAACTGAATTTTTAGTGAAACCATAGTAAATGGAGTTTTAGGAGAGAAAATGTGAACAGAACCCAAGCAATAAATCTGGGAACTGTGACACTATTTGAAGGAAGTTTTTTTCCAGTGATAGAATTTTGATTTTTAAACCTCAGATTTTCTTACTTCAAATGGATAAAAACAAAAATTCACTCCTCTCATTCCTACATCTGTCATCTATTATTATGAAACGTTTGAAAAAAACAAAATGTTATGACCCCTAAATTATACTAATAATGAATACACTTGGTTATGGAAAATTTATTAATATGTTTGTGGAATAAATATAAATTCCATGATATTTCTACTTTCTAATCTTTTTGTCTTTGCTATGCTTGCCCCTCTTCCTTAGAGTGTCCTCATCATCATCTGTCCTGATGGAAACTCCATGCTTCCACTCTATTACATTCCTAAAGCCCTAACTATAACTACTTACATGATATGCCTATAAACCTGCCCTATTATCTCTTCTATAACATAACATTTAAACTGTTCATCATATAAGTTCCTAAATATCTGAAATGTTAACCTTTCTATTCTATTCTCTATTCTTCCTCAAAATGCCTATTGACTTAAAAGCACATGAGCATGTGTTCAAATGTGGCAAGTAATCCATGCTTCTTTAATTAAAGGTATATTATTTCCTCTGCATGTCTCGAGGTCACACTTATCATTCAAACTAATTAATGTATTGCTTTTTTTTAAAGATTTTATTTATTTATTTGACAGAGGGAGACACAGTGAGAGAGGGAACACAAGCAAGCGGAGTGGGAGAAGGAGAAGCGGGCTTCCCACCGAGCAGGGAGCCAACTTGGGGCTTGATCCCAGGACGCTGGGACCATGACCTGAGCCAAAGGCAGGCGCTTAGTGACTAAGCCACCCAGGCCCCCAATATATGGCTTTCTTCATAGATTCCTCCATGCTGTCCACCTCCAACTATATTCATGTCTTTCTTTAGTCTTCCAGGGAAGGAATATGCATGAAGCTAATAATCATTTGCTGAGCCTATGAGATGAAGAATGAACATTACCTGGTCCAGCATTTATGTGCTGATATGTACCATTTATCTTACTATATGTTGATCCCTCTAGCCCCAGATGAGACTGCTACTGCTCTTCGTAAATCACATAGTACTCTAAATATAATTCCCATTCTCTCTACTGGAAAAGTGAATGAATAAACAAGTGGAAGTACAAATGAATTAAATAGTAGGGGCACCTGGTAAATCATGTCATAGAGTAAGACATAAGTAAGGACAGTATGCTCAAAAAAATATTTTTAATATGACAATGACTTTGAAAATTTAATGTTCTAATAGAGTCCTTGCACCTAATAAATTTTTATTTTGTGTAATTTGAATTAAAAGAAGTTTGCTGCTTTGGGGTGCCTGGGTGACTCAGACTCTTGACTTTGGCTCAGGTCTGACCTCACAGTTGTGAGATGGCCACTGGTGGGCCTGGAGCCTGCTTGAGATTTTCTCCTTTTGTCCCTCCCCCACTAAAAAGAAGGAGTTTGCTGCTTTTGATCTTCAGGCTCTAAATCATTAGATTTTTTTTTCTTGCTTGTATAATACCAAAATACCAATAGAGATCAAAATAAAAAAATAAAATATAACATATTTAGACAATTCAAACAAAATTAATTCTTCTAAAACTCCATTCAAAATTTCTTTCTACATTTTAATATGATTTGGATTATGTAGATGAATTTTAAAATCTAAGACAGTAGAGATACCATCCTATACTTTATAGTAGTCTATGACTATAGACCTTCTAAATCTATGGATTCAGGCACTGAAAATTTACTCCTTCTCTTATAGATAGTTATCTTATTCCAACTTTGCCAATGTCATATGGCAAAAGAACTTTGTAAAGCCAAAGCAAGTATACTTAAATGTTCTTTTAAATCTTTAGTTAACCATCTAGATATCATTATACCCACTGACTTTACAATATGG
The DNA here is from genome assembly GCF_010015895.1 of Lontra canadensis. Classification (NCBI taxonomy): domain Eukaryota; kingdom Metazoa; phylum Chordata; class Mammalia; order Carnivora; family Mustelidae; genus Lontra; species Lontra canadensis. The sequence continues at coordinate 2,266,012 of NW_022631074.1, read as the reverse complement.
CTTTGCTTTTGGATGTAGGGTTGCATAAAGTAATAGGAAGTTTCTTTAACATGTAATAGTAAAGGACTGCACAAGGTCATTGGTGGAGGGCAATACTATAGAAGTATTAGGGACATAAGCTACCATTTTGACATTTGACTGTAAAAGTCTTCAAAAGAAAGTGAGCCTGGGGAAACATATATAAAAAATTTTAATGGCAGAGACCTTGAAGTACATGTGCTACCTCAGTCCCCATTTTCTGTTCAGTCCCACAGCCATATTTCAAGGGAGGCTGGCAAATGCAGTCTAGCTATATGAACAGGAAGGACATAACTTTGGTGTATCTTGATAAAAGATTCTATTAAAGTATTAAAGTATGAAAAGTATTTATGAATATTCTTTATGAATGTGTTCTCAACACTGCTTTAGACTCAGAAAAGAAGAAATACCTATGAAAGTAACACTATCTTTGCTTTCTATTGAGTGTGCCATTGTCTAAGCTATGAGCATGACTCTAATTTTAGAAACTGAGAGGTGAATTATTGTTAATTTTCTACTAAAGTAAGTTTCTAGAATAAAAAAATTCAGGATGGTTTATATTAATTACAAATGTATATTAATTACATACATATATGTGTACATATTTGCCAAAGAGAATTTGCAATATTCATTTCATTTTAATTCTGATATTAATTTGAAATAACATTCTATATACCTTCTTAAGCTAATGTAACTCTAATTCAATTATGAAAAAATTCTACATATTCTTTAGACATTGACAAATCTTCTAAAATGTTAACTCCCATTTGAGAATTCCAAATAAATTTTCGCTGAGATAACTGTTTGAGAAAGAAGACACTGCTAACACACACACACACCCCCACCCATGTATTATCACTAATTTCATCTCTCTGACAATCTGTATAGTATATTTTGAGAAAGAATTTTATATATATAACACATGTCCGTATATATACACACATATAAATATATGTATGTATTTTTATATATGTATATTTAAATCTGGGGATGTTTTCACTGGAAAAGAAAACATGCAGGGTGGAGGAAGGGGTTACTGGCACGTGAATGGAGGATCATATTTTTTAAAACTCATTGAATGTTAGAAGCTAGTGAGAGGTTGATTTGGGTTGAATATGGAGACTGCTTTTTTTATCTGTTGATCTCTTCACTTCTGTATTCAGCAAACTCATGAGATATTGAGTTCTGTCAAATAAGTTGTACAAGTAATGGCTACTTGATCTCTTGTCAGGAACGTTTAAATGTCTTTGCCACATTGCAGGAGACTGTATCCAAGTGACTTGAAAATTTATTAGAAGTAACAGTTACTACTTTTACACATACATTAAATTACTAAATGTGTTCAATCATAATTAATTCCTGATTTCAGTGACCAGGAATCACTAACTCACTAGTATACTATACCCTATGTATGTTTTCATCTATTAAAAAAATTTGGCAGATTTTTAAGTTGTTTTCAAATAATGAGTTATACTTTAATTTTTTTAATGATATTATTCATCCATATTTTAAAATTATCTGATATGAATTACACTGTGCTCAGTATGTAGCTTAAATTTGACTGGATTTTATGCTGAAAATAATGTCACTTATGAGTTAATAATTCGACAAGAACTACTCAGATAACTAAGTGTGTTTCAAAATTTCATCTTTAGGAAATTAGTATGCATACATTTAAAATGATTTCTCTTTCTCCTAGGCTTCAGTATTCTCGTCAAATAAATGAGCATGCAAAAGCAAGTATTTATGGAGAGCAGCGTGTGTGTGTGTGTGTGTGTGTGTTTATGTATGTATATATAACGCTGCAATATATAAAATATTCTTGGATCAGATGATTCTCTTTCCCCAATACCCTCTCACCTAGATAAAAAAACAGAGGCATTTCATTTTTATTAACAATGTATTTCTCTCTTCAAAAAATGGCTTAAGGAGAAAAGAATATACTATTTGTCAGTGGACACAAGAACATAACAGAAGCTTAGTGTATAAAATTTGGACCAAAAATGCCAGAAGATGTCACTGTATGCAGACATGGTATACTCTGCATTTGAAAAAAAAAATAAATAAATGTACCATTACTAGTAGCAACATATCAATAAAACATATCTTGTAGGAAAGTGGGACCATCCATTTTAGCAGCTTGAGTCTTCAGAATTTTTTTATACCTCAAAGTTCATATAATTTATTAATTATATTAATTAATGTCTAATTAAATTTAATTAATAATTAATTTCATTTAGAATTATAATTTATAAATGTTCATTCTGATTCAATACATATGGAATGCTCAAATGCTGCTATCTGCGCAACTACATTCTCCTCATTTAGTGAATAAAGACCGTGTTTACTAGTCTAACACGACTACACAACTGCATTTAATACATTATACCGTTCAATGTCTAATGTGGGTAGTTTTGCAAGGAAAGATTGTTAGCAGATGATAATCAAAATTTAATAATTGCAACATTGGCATACACGTTTTCAAAGATCTTATACAGGAAAAACTTTTCTCCCCTTTGTGTGAACGAGACTAAGGTCATTTTGGACAAATCCCTCATGATGACTGTCCTGCTACCTGAAATCTTAAGCACATCTTGTCACACACACACACACACATTCTTTCCTTTTGTTTAACCACATCCTTAAGTATACCCTGGGGGCATAACATCCTTCATCTTCCCTGGATAACACCTGTTGGGAAACATTTCCCCCTTGGGTGGCCCCAGTTTGTACTCCCTCCCAGCCAGTAGGGCTATAAAAGCTAATCTTATGGGAGGTGGGGTTGTGGTCATCTACTCATTTTGCGGCTGTTGGCAAGTCCCCCTCATAAGCCATTTCTTGTCAAGTGGGGTTTGTTGTTCTTTTTCTTAGGTTTTGCAGTAACTTTGGCCTTTGGAACTTGTTTTGCATACACCTTCCTTTCTCAGCACACCCATTTCATCTCCCACAAATAAAAGTTTGCAGGTATTTTGTTTGTTCTTCAAAACATTACTTCTCTAGGTGTTACATTATTTCTTATTTTCCTTGAGAAAATATCTTTCAGCATTTGATACAGTTCACAATTTGATACAGCTATTTGCCTGGATTCATAGAACAAAAAAATTATGTGGGTTTTGAACTGAACAATTTCTGTAAGCTCTCATTCTTTCCAACAACCTACAAGATATTGGTGTCCTCATGGACATATGAAATTCATTTTTTACATCCCACCATAAAACCACCATATGTAGCCATGTGGCATAACTCTCATGGAGCATTTATATCAAAGAGACAAGAAGATTATGTGTCATTCTATTATGGAAATGCATATACAAAGGTACACTGGGAATGAAAAACATCTGCCTTCATTAGATAGAGAAACCAGCCTTTGGTATTTGTGATCTTGTAACTTTATAGGGCCCCATAACTTGTGAAAGCCTTGAATCAGTATTTGTAACAAAGAGAGAAAAAATGACTCAATACTATGTTGTGTTCTTTTCTAGTGATACCAATCTCATCTCCTAAAGCCTGAAATTTGGATTAAATATTCACAGGTTTGCCATCATTTAGAGGACAACGTGATTATTAGGTGAAATATCTTCGACTATACACAAATTTTGAAGATCTAGGAATCTGTTAATACATTTAAGAAAATCATTTTTACATTTTTGAAATTCAGGCATAATCATGAAAAACATCACTATAATACAGATTTCATTAATAATAGTTCATCGGTTTCTATGAAAGGTATTTAATTTTTTTATAGCTAATAAATTTTATGACCGAAAGTTTACTAATTTAATCTTGATCTTGTTTCCTTCCTCAATTTCTCCATGTCTTACTATTTTTCCCCATCTGTGGAGGAGGACATGAGTGTGAATCTTCCAGAATATAAATACTATCTTTGAAACATCAGCAGATTAATATTGAACATGAATATTGTTTCTAAAATATCTTCTTGGATAAATTGAGCATTCAATGGAATGTCATGAATTTCAGAACAATAAAAATAAATCACAATTTACCATATAGAATTTGTGGGATTTGAAGGATGACATACTATTTTCTAAGTTTAAACTGAAGCATTTAATCAAACTATTTGAATTTTCTTTCTTTATATTATGTAATTTGATTTTTCTTTAAATTAGTTGTCTGAACTGTTTTTTAAAATTGCTAATTCATATTAATTTATATGCTAACTTTTAGAAGCCTACCAACATGTAAAAAAGTAGGGCACTCAAATTTTGCTTATAACAAATTTTAGCAAAAGGCAGATAAATTCAGTGGTTATAAAAAAGAAGAGGCTACATATTATAGTATGTCACTACAACAAAAGTGTAAAATTAGTGATTTTCACATGCTTATATTATACTATTTATACAGTATTATATATTATAGATACAATTATTTGTACTGTATATATAAATTCATATAATTTATATAAGTAATAGACTTCTATGTATATTTGTAGTACATATAAAAAATTGTATACATAAATAAGTGTGAAGGGGCAATTTGAAATGAAGTTGGACAAAAATTCAATGCACAACTAAAATTGTTAAACTTGAAAAGCCAAAGACACATAAGGAGTGACTGATAAAACCTAATTTTATATAAAAAAAAAAAGGCTTTTACAAGTAAGTATAGAAAAGGACTCTTTTTTCACTAATTCATATAAGTAATATTCCAAAACTTAATGAAAAGATGAGGAAAAAAAGTATACATCAAATTAAACACATCATGTGAGATCTATAATAAAAGAATACATGCTGTTTGATTGCATTAAATATAATCATTCAGTAGTGACTTTGAATTCTTAGTTTGTAGCTGGGTTGAAATGAGACATATTGTGGAGTTGCCTTCTAAAACCCGGAGAGAAACAGTGAACACACACTACTCTTGCTAATTCTCAGGAGGGAAACCCATAGCATGATACACACTACTTCAAAGGTTCCTATACCTGCTGACCCCACAGCTTTCATACAAAGCTCTAAGATCTAGACTGTTGAGCTTTGAGCTTGCCTTGGCCTTGGAGCCTAAGGCAGTCTAACAACTGGCCTACACTGTGTGAAAGAACCTTGCTCTCTCTTAGAGAGCTTTCACCAAGATAGTGAAGAAAGTATGAAAAGGAAGAGTATCTAAAATCGCCTTCCAATGCAGGAGAAAATAAAAAAAAAAATTACATGTTTTAGAAGTAATCTTCTATGAAATTGTATTTCCTTTGTATATCTCTCAATACATAGGACAACCTTATTATGCAAATACTTTCTGGGATTTCTCTATTGAACAAAAAAATATAGAAATAATAAATAAAGCCTTCAAACACCGGGTAAGTGCTTTTTTAAACAAACCACGTGTTTTCCATTGAGCTCCAGAGATCTTGTGTTATAATAACCATTGGGCAAAATAAAAGCAATATCTTGCCATCCAAACTGGATCTAGAAGTGGCAGTGGTATACTGTATTCAAGGGGGCTCAGAATTCCCAGGTAAAATGTAGGCAGACGATGGGAGAAACAGGGAGAGGTTTGATAGCAACACGCCACGAGAACTGCACTGATACTGAATTCTGACTGGTTAGGAATATCTGAGATCCCAGAAAAAAATTGGGACTGTTGAGATCCCATCTGAGACCTACCGGGCTATTTGCAATTAAAGAAGGTAGACACTGAGCATTGTGCTGGGAGCCAGCACATTTATCTACCATCTGGTTTTAGAATAAGATGTCACTTGGTAATAATATTCACGTATGAAATGCCATCATACATTAGATCTGGTAGGTCTTTCCATTTTAAGGATGACTAATTTTCTACCAAAAAGAAAAAAAAAAAAGTGTTCTCCATTTCCATATTAAATTCAAGAGGTAGTTGTCCAATGAAGGGCTACAGGTCTCAGCATCCCCTTGCTTTGGAGTAAAATCATGTGAGTAGATTTAGTCAATGGAATGTAAGTAGTAACATACTTCACTTCATTGCTGAGGCTTTTAAAAAGTTGGTGAACTTCTTCATCCTCTCTTCTCCCTTCTCCTATTTTGAAAGCAGAGGATTCCATAGCTCTAAGTGATGAAAATGCCATGGAATTGAAAAACCTTGGGTTCCTGACTCCTCACAGAGTGAAAATCCACAGGACACTAAAACTTCTATATTGAATACTATGTCAGAGAGAATTAAAATCCTATTACTTTTAACTCCTTTTTGTTTGCTAATGAAGCTAGCTATAACTAACAAAAATGAGTTAAATAAAAAATAATATAGGTCCCATGAAAAATACTATTGATTAAAAGAAAGGGACATAACCTCCCCAAATTATTATAGCATTTGCTAGAGGAACCAGAGAAATTATTATACATGTGTTTACAACTCTCAGTAGGCTATAGGAAGATACAATCTTCATTTAAAAAGAGCAGAAAGATACAGAGAAAAATCATCTGAAGTATAATGAAAACAGGACATGATAAAAAAACAGATTAAAAATACAAAAGAATTCAAGTTCAAAGTAAAGGCAGCAGTCAAAACCATATCAATATAGTGAAAAATGTTAACCAACTTGAGCTCTCTTAGAGTACAAAGTAAAAGGTAGTATAAGCAAGAAGAGAAACTACAAATATATACAGTCTTTTGTGTGTGTGTGTGTACAAATACACAGAGAGAAATTACTGAGAAAAATTATGTCAAATGTAATTAAAGACATATTATTCGTAGAATAATTTCTACGGCTAAAATTAATCTGTTTTTTTCATTCTAAAATGTACAGAATCCCTGAAACAAAAGGAGAAATTTCATCACAACTTTGAGAATGAAAGCTTATAAGGCAATTTTATAACCAACAAATTAATCTTCCACATGATATTGCATCAAAATATTGTTAGGGGATACCTGGGTGGTTCAGTTGGTCAAGTGTTCAACTTCTGATTTTGGCTCAGGTCATAATCTCTGGGTCATGATATGGAGCCCCATAGAGTTCTGCACTCACTGGGGCGTCTGCTTGAGTTTCTCTCTCTCCCCCTCTATCCCTTCTCCTGCCAGATCACTCTCTCTCTTGCTCTCTCTCTAAAATAAGTAAATAAATCTTTAAAAAAACGTGCAAATAAACTTAATATCCAATGTTTGGAAACAAACTTTTTGATAGACTACTAAGAAGCCTTCATATTTTAAGCATTTAGATGACCTTTAACATAGGGAAAGAATTAACCCTAACTGAAAACAAAAGTATGTAAAATTAAGCATTCAGATTGTTGTCAGTTTTATAACAGAAGAGAAAGGTAACCATTGGAATTTCAGGTGATTTTTTTCCCTGATTTTTTATACTTCTCTGAATTTTCTCATTTTCAGCAACTAACTTACAATATGTTTAAAATATTAAAACTTTAGAAAATCTAAATAGCAAGTTATGTTTTTAGTACTTAATTATGTTATTGAAATTGGTTATTGACTAGTTATAGAGCTACTTTATTTATTTAGAATGCATTTTGGCAATAAATATACTATAAAAAGCTTAAAATAAAATGTGAAAATAAGACAATGTGGAAGTACATGAAGTTCCAAAAAATAGAAAGAGAAAAAGTTGTGATTATCATAGTAATCATATTAAAAAGCCTTTCCATTTCACTATTTTTATCACTATTTCAGCTCAGATATCAATTTTCTCAACAAACATACATTGTTTATGGAAATATCCTCTCCCTTGTAACATAAATGTAATGTAAAGTTTTTATAAAGTATATCTTATTTTAGTACTAAATATTTTATGGGTTTGTGTTTAAAATATCAAAATTCACTGATTTACATGTTATACAAATGTAGATATTTATTACAATTTCTTTATAATATAGAAAGAATTTTTTTGAAAGAAAATCTACATATATTTTCCTATTTATTCTTTCATTTATTTAAGAAATATTTCTTTAAAACAAAACATCTCTATATTCTGGAGGCTTTGGCAATAGCTCTTATAGATAAATGCTCTTATCTATGGTAGAGGACATTATATTATGAGGAAACATTTCCATAATAAAATAATATGTAATGAATAGGTGATTTTTGTATTTATTTATGAGGATTATGAGGAAAACAGACTTTCAGACAAATAGGAGAATACACTAAATGTGACAGTCTTGAATGATGACATAATATCCTCTTGTATGTGATGGAGATACAAAATGGCAAAGGACACAAAACTGTCACTCTTGTTGTTTATCTTCTATCTGAGACTAATAAAAGAGGGAAGGTGATTGACGGCACATAGACACAAACACTGTCTTTGACATATGGTTGTTACCTTTTATACATATATAAAAGTACTATACTGATGTTTTTAAGGACATCTTACTTTTCTAGCATCCTAAGATGTTGTGTTTACCTAAAGAAAAAAATAAAGAATCTTCTGGTTTGATTATATGAGAAGTTACATATTACCCCTCTTAGAAACTATTGCTTCTAGATGTATTATTCATATTGATTATATGTTCAAGTATGCGTGTGCATTTATATTATACACACATATGTATATTTATATATTCAGGCAGAGAGAATAGGAGAGTCACAGTGAAAGAAGGCACAGAGAAATAGAGACAAATTGAGGAAAAACAACAATAGAAAAAGGAAAACACCTAGGATGTGGGTTCTTTTTTCTAATATAGGTTTCTTTCAAATACATAAATTATTAATTAAAACATTTGTTCATAACACTGAATATGTATAGAGGAAGTTCCAAAGAAGTAGTAAGTACCTGTACTGATTTTGAAGAGCTTGCAATTTATTTGGAGGAGATTAAACATACAGATATAAAATACGTACGTGATAATTGCAAAGCAACATGAAAACAAGTGAATGATAATGCAGCATAAAATTCTTAAATCAGATCTGGGGATAGAAAGTAATTAACTAAGGATCTAATGAATCAAGAAAACCATTCTGGAAATTTAAATATGAAGTTAGGCCAGGGACTGGCAGCTAGGTAGGAGGAGACCAAAGATCAGAGAATTAGCTCTAGTAAAAGAAGCGATGGTCTTGAAAAGGGTGGATAGACCCAGAAAAGGAACACATATTTCCACATACACAAATATATTTCAGGTTCTGCCTATACACACTTATTTTGCCCTTCTCAGCTAAAGGTAAATTGGACCACCTGGGTGGAACATCATGTAAGCAGCGCACTCTTGATTTTGGCTCGGGTCATGATCTCAGGGTCGTGAGACCAAGCCCTGCATCTGGCTCCACACTAAACAAGGAGTCTGCTTGAGACTCTCCTTCCCTCTCCTTCTGCCCCTCCATCCTGCCCATGCATACATACTCTCTCTCTCTCAAATAAATAAATAAATCCTTAAAAATAAAAATAATGGTAAATAGCTAGCAATATGCCTGCAACCTTGTCCACTTCTGGACTTCTGTTCTCATGGATCCCTCTGCCTGGGGTGTCCCCCTATAAACCTCCCAGTTCTAAATCCTACTTATTTTGAAAGGTTATCACTCTGATAGTCCTTCGCACAGAAGTTATGCTTCCTATCCTCATTTGGATGCCCATTTCTCTGAATTCTTTAAATACAGTTCTCTTTTGAGATTTATCCATCCCTATGACATATTTTAAGTATCTACATTAATAGTCTCTCTTGCACATTAAGTTTCTTAAGAGCAATACCATATATGTGCCTGAGTCATCTGTGTCTACCTCACAGCTTACATAAAAATCAGGAATAAGAGACATGGCTATCACAACTAGAAAATGATATAGTCCTAATATCATTTGACAGAAACAGACTTTCCCTGCAACATCCAACTGCAAAATTAAAAAAAAAAAAAATTCTACAAATGCTTATAGAATTCATTAAGAATGCATTTGTTTATATCAGATTTTATATTTTGCCAACAAATATTTATCCCATCAGGAAAAAATAATTCAAATAAGCCAGGGTTTCCAGGTAGGATGTTGTAGGAGTTCATATTTTGACTTAACACATTTATTACAAACACATAATAATAATAAAAATATAAGGAAAAACAGCAGACATACAAATTGGCCCTCCAAATAAAATAAACAGAAAAGAACCATATGATGAAGCAGAGAGTGGTAGTAAAGCCTCAGGCTTGTTTAACCCTAGGTCTAAAGTTCGCTCCTAAGGCGTTAAAGGGATTTAAGTGCTCTCAGACAACCAGAACCAGGAATAGAAAGTTCTTAAAGCCAGAGCCTGGAGTGAAGTTCCCCAACTCTGAAGGAAGCTAAAAATAAAACTCATCACCATCTGGGCTGTGGCTTCAAACACCCTGCAGGTCTCAGGCTGTGAGCACACAGACAAAAGCCTTTTAATCAAGAACTGAGCAACCTGACTCTCTAACCAGATCACCCTGCACAGATAGGCCTTAACTTAAAAAAAAAAAAAAAAAAAAAAAAAAAAAAAAAAAAAAAGAGCATGGCTGATCCTGGGCTGTGGGACTTGGAAGGTCAGTGATAAAAGATAAGATAATATACAACCTCAATACAGAAAAGTGTGAGCCCAAGGTGGGAAGTGAGAGGGAGAAGGAAAAGAGAGAAGGAGGCAGGGGAAAAAAAAAATTATCCCACTTCTAAAGAGTATATACAACAAAACTGCATAAACACTACATCTCAGTTGGTCAAAGGATATAAAATAAGTATGTTTAAGTTGCTTCCATTAATTAATGAAGAGTAATTTCCATTCAATAAAAGTGCAAAATTAGAAAAGAAACAGTCAGAAGTGAAAAAAAAATCATAGGTCAACATGAAAAGAAGTTACTTTATATTGTTAGAGAATATAGTCACTGAAATTAAAAATGGAATTATCAAATTTGTAGCTATTTTTGAGATATTAAGGAGCAAATACCTCAAAAAGACAAAGATATATGCTAATTATATTATATAAATATAAATGACAACAATTGAACAATCAGTCTACATTGAGAGCCCACAAAGTATATCTAATAGAATATCTGCAAGAGCTCAATGGTGGAGTAGTATTGTTTAACCAGATAATTTTTGAAACTTTACCAAAACTGAAGAAATACTTTAAAAAGAAAAGTTACAGGGCAGTCTCTGATGAGCAAAGACAACTAAACAAAATATTTAGCAAATAGAATCCACTAATATATAAAAAAGACGAATCTATCCTTAACAATTTGGGTTTATTCCAATCACACAAAGCGTTTCTAAGTATAGAAAAATCAAACAATGTATTTTACCGTACCAGAGAATACAGGAGGTAAAAAGCCAATGATGATCTCTAAGGATACATAAAAGTATTTTCTGAAACTAGTAACATCCATGATCAAACTTACAGATCTTGAAACAGAAGGGAAGTGACGATTTTAACTTTCATATTAATGATCATTCCAATCATAGGCATTGTTCCTTGACTTCCTCCCATCAGAAGAGCTCATTCTCCACCCACCGCCCCCAGGCCACTCTCTGTGGATGTGCTCCTCACTTTCTTATACCATGCCACACTTTCTAACGTGCAGCACTTCCACAGTTTGCACACATTCTAGTTTCCGACCACCAACTCTCATCTTGCCAGGAACTCCCTCTGAGAATCCTTTCATCCAACCAGAACCTTAAATCCTTTGATTCTACCACACTTTCACTGTCACCCATTCTCTCCATGTCCCCTTCTTCCCACAACGTTATGCAGCTTGGATTTCATGGTCAGTTTTTAACTTTATTCACTCATCAAATAACTGTATTTGCATATTACTAATTATATAAAGAATTCTCAAGTGCTGTTTTAGGTCCTTGGGGGTAACCTTGCAACAAAGATCATGTTCTTGGTCACCTGCAACCTCCTCATCTCTTGTTTACTTCAGTATCTTCACTTGGAAAGAGGACATTCGAGTTAACTACTCCCCTATTTATGTCTGTAATCTGCATATAAAGTGATTTCATCTTATCTCACAGCTTCAATGACATCAATATGCTGACAGCTCTCATATTTATATCTACAGACTGGATCTTTCCCTTGAATCCATGACATATATATTCAATGAGTTTGACACCTCTACTGAATGCCTAAAAAGCCACTCAGGATTAACACGTTCAAAGCAGAGTTTTTGATCGCATTTCCTCCCCAAACCAGCTCCTTTAGTCTTCCTTTTCTGGTAGCAATTCCAGTCATCTGGTTGCTTTGGAAAAATAAATTTTTGAGTTGTTCTTATGCTTCTGTTTTTTTCTACTGGGCATTGATCTATCAGCAAATGCTGGCAGCTTTATATTCAATTGAGTATACTCAAGTGAGTCCTCAGTTCACCACCCCTCATCCCCCATGGACCAAGCCATCTTGACATCTTACCTGGATTACTAAACTTATCTCTCTGATTCTACCTTTTTCCCTTCAGCCTATTTCCAACATAGCATCCTCAGTGACCCTATGAAAATATAAGTCAGAGTAGGTTACTTCTTTGTTCAAAACCCTTTGGTGGTTCCCATTTTACTTAGAGTAAAATTAGAAGTCTTTATTCTGATCTTCAAGGCCCTCATAGATTTGGTTTACTGCTCACTCCCTTGCTACTTTACCTAGTTCATTCAGAAGCCACATTGCCTTCTCACCTATTGAAAAGCTCTTTACTAAAAAATGGTTAGCTCCCTCATCTCCTCCAGGTCCTTCCTTAAATCCCACCTCTTCAGCCACCTCTTGCCACCATTGCCAAAATCTCACCACCTACCCTCGCCATTTCACACTCTTTTTCCCTTCCTGCTTTTTTCCCTTTAGCATCATTTTTGGGCAATTCCTTATCTTTTTAGTTTCTTGTTTCCATCTAATAGAATTCAATTTCCAAAAGGGCCGAATCTTTATTATGTTCACAAACATATCCTAAGTACCTAGAATATCACCTAATCCAGAGGAAGTAACCATAAATAATATATATATGGAAAAATCAATAAAATGCCTACAGGTAGACAGTTTTTCTAGGAAAAAATGTAAAGACTATCTTTGTTACTACAAAATAGAGATGACTTTCTTAATCAAACACAAATGTACAAACCATAAAGATCATTGATAAATTTAACTATGTTAGGGAGGAGTCAAGATGGCGGAGAAGTAGCAGGCTGAGACTACTTCAAAATACTAGCCAATAGGATTCAACAGTACATTAAAAGGATTATTCACCACGACCAAGTGGGTTTTATTCCAGGGCTGCAAGGTTGGTTCAACATCCGCAAATCAATCAATGTGATACAACACATTAATAAAAGAAAAAACAGGAACCATATGATACTCTCCATAGATGCTGAAAAAGCATTTGACAAAGTACAGCATCCCTTCCTGATCAAAACTCTTCAAAGTGTAGGGATAGAGGGCACATACCTCAATATTATCAAAGCCATCTATGAAAAACCCACCGCAAATATCATTCTCAATGGAGAAAAACTGAAAGCTTTTCCGCTAAGGTCAGGAACACGGCAGGGATGTCCGTTATCACCACTGCTATTCAACATAGTACTAGAAGTCCTAGCCTCAGCAATCAGACAACAAAAGGAAATTAAAGGCATCCAAATCGGCAAAGAAGAAGTCAAACTATCACTCTTCGCAGATGATATGATACTATATGTGGAAAACCCAAAAGACTCCACTCCAAAACTGCTAGAACTGGTACAGGAATTCAGTAACATGTCAGGATATAAAATCAATGCACAGAAATCAGTTGCATTTCTCTACACCAACAACAAGACAGAAGAAAGAGAAATTAAGGAGTCCATCCCATTTACAATTGCACCCAAAACTATAAGATACCTAGGAATAAACCTAACCAAAGAGACTAAGAATCTATACACAGAAAACTATAAAGTACTCATGAAAGAAATTGAGGAAGACACAAAGAAATGGAAAAATGTTCCATGCTCCTGGATTGGAAGAATAAATATTGTGAAAATGTCTATGCTACCTAAAGCAATCTACACATTTAATGCAATTCCTATCAAAGTACCATCCATTTTTTTCAAAGAAATGGAACAAATAATCCTAAAATTTATATGGAACCAGAAAAGACCGCAAATAGCCAAAGGAATATTGAAAAAGAAAGCCAGAGTTGGTGGCATCACAATTCCGGACTTCAAGCTCTATTACAAAGCTGTCATCATCAAGACAGCATGGTACTGGCACAAAAACAGACACATAGATCAATGGAACAGAATAGAGAGCCCAGAAATAGACCCTCAACTCTATGGTCAACTAATCTTCGACAAAGCAGGAAAGAATGTCCAATGGAAAAAAGACAGCCTCTTCAATAAATGGTGTTGGGAAAATTGGACAGCCACATGCAGAAAAATGAAATTGGATCATTTCCTTACACCACACACGAAAATAGACTCAAAATGGATGAAGGACCTCAATGTGAGAAAGGAATCCATCAACATCCTTGAGGAGAACACAGGCAGCAACCTCTTTGACCTCAGCCACAGCAACATCTTCCTAGGAACATCGCCAAAGGCAAGGGAAGCAAGGGCAAAAATGAACTCTTGGGATTTTATCAAGATCAAAAGCTTTTGCACAGCAAAGGAAACAGTTCACAAAACCAAAAGACAACTGACAGAATGGGAGAAGATATTTGCAAACGACATATCAGATAAAGGGCTAGTGTCCAGAATCTATAAAGAACTTAGCAAACTCAACACCCAAAGAACAAATAATCCCATCAAGAAATGGGCAGAAGACATGAACAGACATTTCTGCAAAGAAGACATCCAGATGGCCAACAGACACATGAAAAAGTGCTCCATATCACTCGGTATCAGGGAAATACAAATCAAAACCACAATGAGATACCACCTCACACCAGTCAGAATGGCTAAAATTAACAAGTCCGGAAATGACAGATGCTGGCGAGGATGCGGAGAAAGGGCAACCCTCCTACACTGTTGGTGGGAATGCAAGCTGGTGCAACCTATCTGTAAAACAGCATGGAGGTTCCTCAAATTGTGGAAAATAGAACTACCCTATGACCCAGCAATTGCACTGCTGGGTATTTACCCTAAAGATACAAATGTCGTGATCCGAAGGGGCATGTGCACCCGAATGTTTATAGCAGCAATGACTACAATAGCCAAACTATGGAAAGAACCTAGAGGTCCATCAACAGACGAATGGATAAAGAAGATGTGGTATATATATACAATGGAATACTATGCAGCCATCAAAAGAAATGAAATCTTGCCATTTGCAACAACGTGGATGGAACTAGAGGGTATCATGCTTAGCGAAATAAGTCAATCAGAGAAAGACAACTATCATATGATCTCCATGATATGAGGGAGAGGAGATGCAACATGGGGGGTTAATGTGGTAGGAGAAGAGTAAATGAAACAAGTTGGGATTGGGAGGGAGACAAACCATAAGTGACTCTTAATCTCACAAAACAAACTGAGGGTTGCTGGGCAGAGGGGGGTTGGGAGAGGGGGGGTTATGGACATTGGGTAGGGTATGTGCTATGGTGAGTGCTGTGAAGTGTGTAAACATGGAGATTCACAGACCTGTACCCCTGGGGGAAAAAAAATATATATATGTTTATAAAAAATAAAATTATTAAAAAAAATTAAAAAAAAATTTAACTATGTTAAAATGTACAACCACAGTCAACCAAAAACATTAAATAAGACAAATGGTAGGTGCATGTCAATTATATCTCAATAAAATTAAAAAAGAAAACAAAAGAGTAAATGGCAGGTTACCAATGGGAAAATATTATCAAAATACATAACTGATAAAGGATTAGTATCCAGGACACATAAAAACAAATGCTTCAGGAAAAGAATCCTAAAAAAAAAAAAAAAAAAAATTAGGCAAAGGATATGAGCAGAAAAGAATAAAAAATAGAACAACCAAGATTTGTAGAAAAATACTGGTGAACACACTGTGGTCATGAAAATGCAAATTAACTATTTGACACTTTTGAGATTGGTAACAATTTAAATGTTTAACATTATAAGCAAGCAGTGGCAAAGATATGGAATCATGGGATTTTTATACTTTACTATTAGGAATGTAAATTGGCATAAACACTGGAGAACAACTGGAGAATACCTAGAAAAGTTTAAAGTCATTCTTAGTTTTACACTCAGCCATTCTGAAATACAAATAGATGTGCTACAGAAATTCATCCCACAGTACATGAACATTCCTTATAATACTGTTCATAAGTGTAAAATTCCTACAGACAAATAATTTGTACATATTTATGGTATTTCTCCATAAAGGAATAGTATATAGCAGTGAAAACAAACAAACATAAACAATGAATTAATGCAGATAAATATCAAAAATGTTAATAATAGACAAAGAAAATTTCATAAAATACAATTTTATGTTTGAAAGATGCAAAAATAATAATATTCAAAAATCATCAATAATATGCATGTGTCAACAACATGAGACATATAATAAATGATGAGCACCAAATTAAGGGCCTTGATTATTTCTGAAATGATTAGGGATGAAGAAACAGGAGACTTTATTTTGCAATGTTTTATTTTCTTATACAAAATCTAAAACAGATATTACAAACTGTTGTCATTTTTATTATGGTGAATAAACACTGATGTTTGTAATATAATTCACTATATTTTTTGTATTTTTAAATTATTTATAATAAAATTAAAAAAGCATTTATTGATATTCATCATCAAAAATGATTTATTCTTGATTTCTGACTTCTCTGAAATACATTTGTTTTGTTCAACATGGAATGTATTCTTTCATAAACTAAAACCAGTTTTCCAACATAAAATAATTAAAAATTTCATCTCAGTTAAAATATATAATAAAAAACTGGTTTTTTATAAAATTGGTTTATGCAATTATGCAGGCTGAGAAGTCCTGTGATCTGCTGGAAAACTAGTGGTAGATTTCAAAGGTCTGAGACCCAGAACACCAATGATACATATTCCTGTCACAGTCTGCCTGAGAACCAGGAAGACTGAGAGTAGGGAAAGATTAACGTTCAGCTCAAATAGTCCAAGTGATTTTCACAAGTTCAAATGCTTATCTCCTCTTTAGAGAAAGAGGAGAAAACTGGTTCTCAGTGATTGAAAAACCAAATCAAGATCAAATGTGTGAATGATATAGTTTACATTTGGTCTTGTGGTTAAAATAATCTGTAAAGAGTCATTTGATATTCATTGACCCCTATCTGCTCTGGAAAGGTAAAATCTGGTTTCACTTAGATGTGACAATTAACAAATTCGTTGAAAATAATAATACATAATAAAAAATGTGAGTTCCTCTGAGTATTGTAAATAAAATAAAAATTAGGGTAAATTTATATTATTTTTCATTTTGGAAACTAAATTTGTCACCATTGCCCATGATGTAGACTATGTTGGTATAAGCTTGGGTAAAATTTGGAATTATATTTCAATAATCGTGGCTTTAAAATTTTCCTTAAGATTTCAACTTCAGTATTCAGTATACTTGGAAAGTATACAAGGTAATGTCAGTTGTTTGTTTAAAATTATCTAGTTAGATGTAGTACAGTGCTTTTATTACATAATTATAAAATTGTATTTCCTTGATAAGAACTCAGAAATAAGTAGCAGTGAAGTAATTACAAGGGAAACAAAATGTATCCTAATTGTGATGGTTAGTTTCTTACTGCTAAATAAAATAGCAAAAGCAAAATTACTGAAATAACATGAGTCATCATAAACTAAAGAAAGTTTTGAGAATGAAATATACAGGATCATGATCAGAGTTGTTTCTCTGACTAAAGTGAAAATAGCTGTGACAAGTAATGAATAATTTGTATAATTAATTTTTTGGTCATGCTATTTATTAATGAAAATTATTGCTCTTGTGGAGCATGAAATAGATTGAGTAGACAGATGGAAGAAGTGTCAAAGTGGGGAAAAGGATGAAGTTTGAATGCATATGTTTTTAATAATATACTAGGACATGTTACATTAAATTTAAAGTTATACTTGAGTTATTTATATCATCAGTTTTGAGTTTTTTTGAGTTATTCTCGCTTATTAAAAGAAACATAAATTATAACAAATGGTAAATGGTCTATCCATCCCAATGTATTTTAAGATGGATAAAGGCAGGGACCATGTTTGTTATTCATCACTATTTTTTAGCACCTGACAAATAAATATTTGTTAACTTGAAATGCTGTGATATTACTATCACCATTGATAAATATCTAACAAGTAAAATCTAGGCTAATATGTTTACAAATATGTAACCATTACTCCAACAATTTATACCAGCAATCTATACATATTCCCAGAACTCTAGAAGATATATACAAATGCACATTCCACATCTCTACTGGAAGGTATCTCTAATTTACATGTCAAAATGAATTTTTTTTTAAGATTTTGTTTATTCAACTGACACAGAGAGAGAGAGAAAGAGAGCACAGGTAGGGAGAATATTAGAGGGAGAGGGAGAAGCAGGTTCCCCGCTGAGCAGGGAGCCTGACCTGGGACTTGATCCCAGGACATGGGATCATGACCTGAGCCAAAGGCAGACACTTAGCTGACTGATTCAAAGGCAGATGCTTAACTGACAGCCACCCAGGCACCCATCAACATGAAATTCTTGATCTTCCTCCCTGAATTTTTCCTGAAAAACTTCCTTATCTCATTTTATATCAACTTGACTCTTGCTTTAGCCATAACCCATAAAATCATCCTTACCCCCTCTACTTTCCTCACAACCTTCATCCAACCATAACAAATGCTTTTAGCTCTATTTCCAATTATATATCAGGAAGTTGACCACTTCTCACCACCTCCACTGTTAACACCCTAGCTCAAGCCACAACATCTCTCATTTGAATTACTGAGATTCCTACATTTGAGGTTACCCTTTGTTATGGTTAGTTTTATGTGTCAAATTGACTGGGCCTCAGGGTGCCCAGATACCCAGTTAAACATTCCTGAATGTATTCATGAGGGTGCTTGGAGAGGGGATAAGCATTTGAACTTGTGAAAATCACTTGGACTATTTGAGCTGAACGTTAATCTTTCCCTACTCTCAGTCTTCCTGGTTCTCAGGCAGACTGTGACAGGAATATGTATCATTGGTGTTTTGGGTCTCAGACCTTTGAAATCTACCACTAGTTTTCCAGCAGATCACAGGACTTCTCAGTCTGCATAATTGCATAAACCAATTTATTATAATAAATCTCATTTTACATATGTATCTGTGTATCAGTTTATCTATTGATACATCTATTATCTTCTATTATTTCTATTTCTCTGGAGAACCCTGATAATATACCCCCTATATTCTATTATCAACACAGCAGCCAGAGTGATCCTGCCAAAATCAGTTCATGTTATTTTTACACTCAGACCCTTCCAATGGCCTCCTATCCTAATCAAAGTAAAACCCCAAGTTTTTATAGTGGTCCACCAGGCCTTACACAATCTGCTTTCCTTGCTCCATTACTTCTCCGATCATCTTTCACACTACTCTCCCGTAGCTCACTCTTTTCCAGCCGCAGTGGCCTTGCTGCTCTTCCTAGAACATAGCAGGTATGCTCCCAGTTCAGTTCTATTACGATTTCCCTACTGATAGTCTCAAAAAAAAAAAATCTTCCCTCCCTTCCTTTAGGACATTCCTGACTATCTTACTATTCCAAACTAATCTATTCCTCTTTCCTGCTTTATTTTTCTCCATACAACGTAATATAAATATTACTTATTTATCTTGTTATCTGACACATTCACTAATCTGTAGCCTCCATGTGAGCCAAGATTTTTGTTATTTTGTTACCCTTCTGTACTTCCTGCATCCAGAGCAGTACATGTTACACACTAAGTAATCAAGAAATACTTTTTGAACAAATTAATTGGTTTGTTGCTAATATGTAAATAGTGTCCAAGAAAACACATTGAAAATTTTAAAATTATAGAGTTCAACCAAGTTTTTAAACTTTATAATAAATATACAGACATCAATAGATTCACAACATAACAATTCAAACCAGCTCAAGATATAATAGATAAAAGATTCACTCAAATATTATTAACAGACATTTTCAAAGAAAATATATAGATGGCCAACAGACACATGAAAAGATGCTCAACATCACTCATCATCAGGGAAATGCAAATGAGGTACACCTTACACCTGTCAGAATGGCTAGACTCAAAACGACAAAAAATAAGTATTAGCAAGCATGTGGAGAAAACATGCACTGTTGATGGGAATGTAAATTGGTGTGGCCACTATGGAAAAGCAGTATAAAGTCTCCTCAAAAATATTAAAAATAGAAATACCATATGATCCAGTAATTCCACTAGTGGGTATTTACCCAGAGAAAATAATAACAATAAAATGAAAAGATGTATGCACCCTTGTGCTTATTTCAGCATTATTTACAATAGCCATGATGTAGAAGCAACCCACTGTCCATCAGTAGATAAATGGACAAAGAATATATAGTATACAGGCACACATTGGAATATTACTTAGCCATAAAAAATGAATGGGATCTCGCCCTTTGAAACAACATGGATGGACCTTGAAAGTATAATGCTAAGTGAAATAAGTCAGACAGAGAAAGACGAACACTGTATGAATTCACTTATTTGTGGAACCAAAAGGAAAAACAAATGAACAAATAAAGAAAGAGACAAAGAAATAAACTCTTAGATACAGAGAACGAACTGGTGGTTGCCTGAAGGAAGTAGGGGGAGGGATTGGTGAAATAGATAAAGGGAATTAAGAGGTACAAACTTCCAGTTATAAAATAAATAAGTCATGGGAAAAAACAAACAAACAAACAAATAAATAATGGAAATGAAAAGTACAGCATAGGAAATACTGTCAATATCATTATTAACTATTATTAATGCTATGATTAACATTTTTTTTGACAGATTATTACTATACTTATCATGATGAATAATGAGTAATGTATAGAATTGTTGACTCATTATGTTGTACACCTAAACTAACATAACACTGTATGTTAATTACACTTCAATAAAAATATAATACTTAGGAATAGCATATGCTTTCAAAATTTAATACCTGAATAGATTAAATGCAAATGGAAAAATAATTAAGTGGAAAATTCTTTTTTTTTTGGAATGGAAAGAATGAGTAACATAACTATGATAATACTTTCCTAATTAATTTATAAATATAACAAAATTTCAGCCAAAATCCCACTGATTTATTTTTCAAAAACTTACACAAGTAACAATATCATGAAAACTGACTAAAGTACAAAGAAAAAATTTGAGGTGCTGTGAGGGCATTTAACATAGGGAAATGCTCTAGCAAATGACATCAGGAAAAATACTCTTGAAAAAATGAAAATAAAACTTAGATCAGGAGAAAGATCAAGAGTCAGCAAGGTGGAAGTGTCTGTGGGTGGAGGGTGATTCCTAGTGAGAGGGATTTGCAAAACATTTAAAGACATAGGAAAATATTACTTAGTAAAGCACCATATAACCTGTATAAATTCCCAGTGATGTTTACAGGTAAGAAGACAAACACTAAAATGTCACAGAGGTTGCATTGGACTAATGGGATTGTGAGTAACCCTTATTCCTTTTTCATTATTCTATACACCTCAAATATAATACAACAAACATGTTCTATTTTTATATTAAAATATTGCAAAGTGGTAAGTTTTGGGCCACATCCTTTAAATACATTCTTCTTGTTCATAGGTATTAGATAAAAACGGTCACTAACACTGAATTAAGCTCATTCTTTTGGTGTATCAGGAGCATCCATATTTTTTAACCTATCGAATAGCCCATTTAGTTGTTCCCTTTTTCTATATGTTATAGGAGTAATAATCCACTCTCCATCAGGCTGCGGCACATGATTAATGTGTCAGCATGAAGGTGTTTTACTAGCCTTTTGCATTCTATTGTTAAAGGTGAACTCAACAAAATCCAGCAAGACACATTTGCCAATCCTATAAAAATACCATATAAACTGTTGGCTCGCCAGTTGCATATAGCAGCAAGTAAAGCATAACTGTATTCAATACGCATACTCCAGGTAATAACAGAGTAGTTTATTATCATTGCAGGTGCAGAAACCTGCCAACATTTCAGCCATCTGGACTTCCTCAGGGCAGCATACAAGTAAAATATGTGAATGAAATATGTGAGTTGAATACAGTTTTATTATTTTTTTTCTTATGGGCTCTCATGAAACTATATATTTTAGAAAAGCAATTCTGTAATGTTAGTTTACTTTAGAAAGCCATCAACTTTTACTAATTTAAGCCCATTAACATTCTCACTAAATTGCTTATGTCTGAATGATAATGGGTCTTCAGATGACATTTTATGACAAATAAAATTGTGGTAAATGTAATATAATTGAATGCACAAAAGTTATAATTCCCACGGGGTTAATGAATAATCTCTCTTTTAACATATTTCACCGATTGCAATATCATGACATCAAGGTTCTATTCATTAGCAGTTAAATATATGCTATAATAACTTATCAGAAGATTTCACTTATAGAAAAACACACTAGACCTCTCATAGTAAGTCAGAAATACTGTGGGGCTCAGTACTCAAACAATAATTTTTCAACTGAAATATATTTATCTCCCATCAAGAGGTTCTCAGAGTTTTCTCCACTGTTAACACAAAACTCAGTGAAATCATTAGAACTGAAAGTTAATGGAAGGATCAATAAAGAAGTTTACCATTCATTCTACTTCATAATTTACTACCCTTCCGTACCTCCTGCCTCCCAAAGAGTACGTGGCACACAATAAGTAATCAAGGAGTATTTTTGAATGAATGAATGAATTTGCTATGAAGTATGTAAATAGTGTTCAAGAGTATATATTGAAACTCTTGAAATCATACAGAGTCCAACAGTGTTTTTATACCTTATGATTAAATATGCAGATGTCAACAGATGCACAATATAGCAATGGGAATGAGCTCAAGATATAATAGATAAAAGATTCCCTCAAATACTAATAAATAACACTTAGGAATAGGATGTTTCCCAACTTTAATAGATGAGTGGATTAAATGGAAATGCAAAGATAAATACAGGAAAATCCAGTTATGGAATGAAAATAATGAATATGATAAATATGACAATCTTTCCTAATTTATGTATTTCTAAGTTTAATACAATCCTTAAAGAAACTAAAGTTAGACTTGTGTTTTGTTTTGGCTGACAGTGTATCAGTAAACAAAGGTATTTATTCTCCTTAAATCTGCATTGCTGATGATGGTAAAAATTAAATGTAATTAATTAACAAATATTAATTAATTAACAAATATTCTGATAGTAAAGAAAGTAATGCCTGGGGCTTCTCCTAAAGATAGTGTCAAATTCTCTTACACTCTAAGGTTGTAGGAATATTGTTATAAAAACAAATTTGTATATTCTCAGCATCAGTTCTTTTTGTCCCTTTAAATGAACCAGGTACACCTACACAACTGAGCCTAAGATTTGTAAAAGAAAAGTAACAGCCACTTTGGAAAACAGTGTGGAGATTCCTCAAGAAATTAAAAATAAAGCCACCCTGTGGCCCTGCAATTGCACTACTGGGCATTTACCCCAAAGATACAGATGTAGTGTAAAGAAGGGCCATCTGTACCCCAATGTTCATAGCAGCAATGGCCACAGTCGCCAAACTGTGGAAAGAGCCAAGATGCCCTTCAACAGATGAATGGATAAAGAAGATGTGGTCCATATGTACAATGAAGTATTATGCTTCCATCAGAAAGGATGAATACCCAACTTTTGTATCAACATGGACGTGACTGGAAGAGATTATGCTGAGTGAAATAAATCAAGCAGAGAGTCAATTATCATATGGTTTCACTTACTTGTGGAGCATAAGGAATAACATGGAGGGCATCGGAAGATGGAGAGGAGTTGGGGGAAATTGGAGGGGGAGACAAAGCATGAGAGACTGTGGACTCTGAGAAACAAACTGAGGGTTTTGGGGAGGGGGTTGGGTGAGTCCGGTGGTGGGTATTAAGGAGGGCATATATTGCATGGAACACTGGGTGTGGTGTATAAACAATGAATTGTGGATCACTGAAAAAAATTAATTAAATTAAATTTTTAAAAACTATAATGAGATACCACCTCACACCTGTCAGAACAAAAAAAGAAAAAACAGGTTTTGTAGAAAATGTAATGCTCATATATTATTGGTATGAATGTAAACTGTTTCAGCCACTTTGGAAAATATTATGGAGATTCCTAAAAAAGGAAAAGAAAAAAAAGGAACTAATTGAATATTAATAAAGTTATTTAGGTAGAGATATTTAACTTTCAGTTTATGGATTTAATAATAATTAAGTTCTCAAATCTATCATGGTAAATGTAAACTTTAATGCCGCTTGTTCTCTCCTGCTAAATTTTCTATTTTTGGTTTAAAGCACACTTTAAAATGACTTCATTTTAAATAGCTTGGCTTGTATTGAAATTCCAAGATATTACTTAAAGCACCAGAGACACATTTTAATTACAGGATTTTTTGTTTTTTGTTTTTGTTTTGGATGGTGAATTGCATTTAAATTATATTGGTAA
Organism: Lontra canadensis; assembly: GCF_010015895.1. Taxonomy (NCBI): domain Eukaryota; kingdom Metazoa; phylum Chordata; class Mammalia; order Carnivora; family Mustelidae; genus Lontra; species Lontra canadensis. The sequence goes on along the minus strand of NW_022631074.1, from coordinate 2,241,524 downwards.
ACATAAAAAAATTTAAAAAGAAGAAAAAAAAAGTAACAGCAAAAGATTTGATAGTAGGCACTGAGCACTCTGTGGCAAATGTGCCCCAAAACTTCCCTGCCTAATCCCAGATCCCTTGGGGGTTTTCTACCACACTTTGACTAGGTTCAAACTTCTTGGCTTATTTATTTTATTCTATCTCTGACCTCGACATCATAAAGAAAACAGCATGCATGGTCTATGCCAGGGCACTGCCTTGCCCACCTGATCCCAACATAAAAAGGTATATTTTCTCATGACCAATGGCCACTAGTTTATAGTAAAAATAAATAATTTCTATTACTTTAAGTAAAATGTTTCAATTCCAGAAATTAGAAAGGAGGAGTAAGAAATTAAAGCATAAGTTTGAACTAATGCAGTGTGATGCTTTGATCTCTCTCTTATTCAGCCTGTAAGTGTGTATGATTGCTCACGATTAAAATGCTTCTTAAAAGTGAAAAAAGAAAAAGAAAATTTAAAAAAAAATTCTTCAAGTCTTTACTGAAAGAAAAAATGACAAATTTTGCCAAATCCTGTTTGAATAAATCCCTCATTCTGTCAAAAGGGAGGGCTGGAAATCTATGTATCACTGAATCAGGATGTTTTGGAATTTAATACAAAACTTTAGATTAACAAGGGAAGAGCAACATAATTCACATGTAATGGCATGCACACAATTAATTTGTCAGACCCATCTGAAGGGCAGTGCAAGTGTCTCCAAGATTTAGGGAGCAACTTTGGGCTGAAGAAAGAGACTCAAGGGCCAACTCTATAGGTGGTGATTTCTCTGTGTTCCAGGGAGGGGGTTCTCTACACACTGCACACCTCTTATTTCCTAAGAAGCTCTTTTATTTCTGCACGTGGGAAGGTAATTAATGGAACAGAAGTTTGTCTTCTGGCCAGAAGAGGAGACAATATGGTAGGAGGGGTGAGAAGATGAAATCAAGAGAAAAACCCTTTTAGTAGCATGAAAGGGCAGGGCTCTTGATGGAATTCTGATAAAAAGCTCCCCCTGGAGCTTTTTGTGGTAAATTCTATATAGTGTATTCATAAAATAGAATTCTCTGGGCCAATGTGGAAAGTTACAAAGATGTATCCATATTGTTAAGGGCCCAAAAAAACAAGGACCATAGGTGGATATTGGAGTTAGAGACATGATACACAAATACATTATTTCATAAGCACTCTCAGAATGATTGTGGAATATAGCATCAGGAAGGAAATTCCAATTATCTATTTATAGAATAACTAGGGTAAATAAACAGGTGAAGATTTTTCTGCAGAGCTCTTTTTAAAAAATTTATCTGTAACATACCATCATGTCCTGCTATATGCTAGCAACTAAGTAGTTTGGCAGTCAGCTGGCTGTCTCCTTTACAAGCCTATAAGGGCTTCAATCATCACTGGCTCATCATAGTATCACTACAGAGCTTAGAATGAGATCTTTTACATGAATGCATTTAAACATTTGATAATATAAGGGAGGAAATTGGCTCATGGAGAAGTTAGTCCTTGACCCAGAAAAATCTATTCTGTTGTCGTAACTGGAATTTTGAGCATTATATTGTTTGGATTACCAGTAGAATTTGCCTATTATTTTACTGTTTCCTTCTTTTAAAATTTGCTGTTGAAAAGATCTAAATATTAGACTAATTACCATATATTTTTCGTGATATCAATTAAATAATTATATAAATATTATTTTTTTTTAAATCATACTACTTGATTTCTAATTTTTGTTGCACTGAAGATTTAGTTCATATTTTGGTGAGTAACTCATTCTTTTTTCCTTTCTTTCTCTTTGGATATATTACATATTTAGAAGGAGGATAAAAAGAAAGTAACCATGCATGTCAAGGCCATTTTAATCAAGTCATTCTAGCAATTCAGAAACCACAAGGGCAAGAGAATTACCTAGCTTATGTTTTATAATTTAATAATATTAAGACTCAGATGTAATGTATGCTAATTTCTTTAATTTTGGATTTTGTATTAAAAAAAAGATGGAAAGTTTTAAGACAAGGATCTGATTCATTACCATTATTTCTTATTTTTTTCTGTCTTTCTTTCTTCATTTTTTGTTTGTTTTTGGTCCCGTTGGCCTCCAATGCTTCTTTTAATAACTATACAATTGATTATGTGGAAAATGTAAATTCCTTCCTGCCTATGATGCTTAATTGCTCTTTTTTAGCTGCCCAGTCATCTAGAACTTCCACTTACGGTTTTAATTACTGCTAATGTCCTAATGACAATGCTGGCAGAGAAAGAACATAGTTTTAGAAATATTGTTTAAAATTAAAATCAAAGGCCCAGCTAGAATTTTAAGAGGTCTTACTATATCCAGAAATTATGCTAAATTTTTAGGTTAAAAAGAAATAGCTACTAGCAGTCATTAATTCATTCAACGGAAAAGTATTGATTGACTTCTGTGTGCCATGTGTTGGGTTGCTAGGAGAGAGCTTTTCCTGGGGTCAATCATGTGTAAACAAATAAGTACAACATAAAGTGTTTAGTTCTATCTAAATCATGTGCAAAGTATAATGGTAATTAAATTATTTCAGCTGGGGGCGCCAGGCTGGCTCAGTGGGTTAAAGCCTCTGCCTTTGGCTCAGGTCATGATCCCAGGTCCTGGGATCGAGCCGGACATGGGGCTCTCTGCTTAGCAGGGAGCTTGCTTCCCCTTCTCTCTCTGTCTGCCTCTCTGCCTACTTGTGATTTCTGTCAAATAAATAAATAAAATCTTTAAAAAAAATTATTTCAGCTGAAACAAAATGTCATAAGATATCATTTTAGGCATAAAAGTTACGGCAAGCCTCTTCTCTTTGTTTTTATGCCTCAATATTGCCAATTTCTAGATTTGTATTATCTTCACTTTTCTGTATCTTTTTCTTATTCCTGTATATTAATACATTTTTCTCTGTCTCATATTCCCTATAAAATGTGAAAAAATAAGGTAAAAGAGATGACTTTTTTACAGACAAATTCTGGAATTGTTCAACTGAACCAGTGTATCTCACTTGAACATCCATGAATCATTGAGTATTTATTTAATGTCTATTAGTGTGTTACCCATGATAATGGATCTAAAAGAAGATCAAGACATTTGTCTGCAATCAGCTATCAGTCTTTTGGAAAGAAAAAAAGACAACTATACATGTCTCATAAGCTTATAATCTCTGATTTCTTTTTTCATCTCTTATATTTATCACATTTTATGGGTTTTATGTTATATTTCCAAATTCTTTTACTGTCTCTAGTTCTCATTCACCCCTCTGTTACCCTTCTGCTCCCTTTAGCTACCTTACCTCTCTGGTCTCAGTTACCTGTAGTTTCTTGAGAGAGCTTTGTCCTTACCAAATTCTTCCTTATTATAAATTAGTTTGCATATTATTCTTCTTCATTGCTCCTGTCCTTTCTTTAAGATATCACATCTCACAATTTATAACTGTATTTTATTTGGGAGGATTTCTGGTGCGCATTTATTGCTTGTCTCTGGTCAATGGACTGTAAATATATTGAAAGGCAAGAACACTACTGTTTTGTCCACAACTGTGTAATCAGTTCCAAAAACTTGATTTGGTACATAACAGCCCTCAGTGAATATATTTTCAGTGAACCAATATCCATGAGTGTTTAAAATTAGGGATTAAAGAAAAATGCAAATTTTTCACTCCCATAGCAACTCAGAAAAAGCATGCCAATGTTTTTCACAGTAGTCATGACTTCAGGAAGAGAGCCTATGCCCTGGGCCTTAGAAAAGGAATGAATAAGATTTTAGAGACAAATTGGAGGAGAGATATTCAAGTAGTGGGCAGCAAAAAGAACTAAAAGTAGATGAAGCATGTGTATGCTATTAAAGCCTAGTAGAGCAAAGGAGATTATTTGAGTAATGGTGGGAAATAGACCTTAAATGATTCAAAAAAAGAATCTCAAAGAGTAGAATGATGCACTTACCACAGGGAATAGGGAGGTTTTGGAGATTTTAAAGAAAGTTGAAATAATCTGAAAAAATGTTTTAGGAAGATTAACCTAATCTTGATGAAGAAATAAATAAAAGAACATACTCAGAAGTACCAAGACCAGCTTTGAAGTGACAGTAGGAATAATCTGCAGTAATAAGATGACACTGGAAATGAATAAATACTTTAGTTAAAGGAAATAATATACTTTACTAGGAGAACTAAATTAACATAAAAACTCTAACTCAGAATCACTTTTTTCATCTTTACTTTTTTTAACTGGCTACACACCTTATGTGAGAAATAGTTCATGCTTGGGGTACCTGGGTGGCTCAGTCAGTTAAGTCTCTACCTTCAGCTCAGGTCATGATCCCAGGGTCCTGGGATTGAGCCCCACATTGGGCTTACTGCTCAGCGGGGAACCTGCTTCTTCTTCTCCCTCTGCCTGTTTCTCCCTCTGCTTGTGCTCTCTCTCTCAAATAAATAAATAAAATCTTAAAAATAAAAATAAATAGTTCATGCTAATTGTAATATCATTGTAAGTAAACATGGATTTATACAAAATAAGTGGCTGGTTTTGGAGTTCCATAGTCAGGAGGCATCTGGACATTTTTAAATATTATTTCTGTCAGATCTGAGTATCTTTGTATATATTTTTAATATGTACCTAGTTTCTGATCTAACTTACAGTGTTCATTTTCTGTATGTCAAAAGCTTTGATAGCAGAATGTTGACTTCAGGAAATTTATATTAAACTGTGATTATGGTGGGAATTAAATTTATGAAATATAATAAAGTAGCTAGAATAATAGGATTGGAGTAATTGTGTTTGCTTGGTCTTACAAAGTGATACAAAATTTGAAAACTATTCTGGTTCTTAAGAGTAGTTATGAATTATTTTACAACTTGTGGACATAGTAGGTGACCAAACTTTTACCCTTTTTTGTAAAATGATCTTACATGAAACAACAAACAGTAGAACAACTGTGAGCAATTTAAGAAAGATCACACCAACAGAGAGGTCACTGCTGGAAAGAATCTTCACCTTCTTATGCTTATTTCAATTAATATAAAAAACAATTGCAAAATGTCACAACTGTCCTCCAACCCTAAATTTAAATATGAAATACAGAGCTCATTCGATTATAAATGTTCTTGCACAAAATAAACCAAAACACAATTTTATTTTTAAAAGACACAATCAAAATGTTTTACTATATTCTATAAAATGTTGGGCATAAGAAGATTAAAAAGTTTACAGGAGAGGAGAGATTTTGAGGGTTACACTGGGAGTGCCATTATATCCCTTTTTTTTTTTTTTTTTGCATGCTGGCAAGAACTACTTTCAACTGGATCAAATAAGTAAGGTCATTCTACCCCCAATTTTTCCCTTTGCTTCAATATGCCAGAGGTTTTGGCATCCAGAGGAAGATCACTATGGTTCAGATTAGCAAGACAGTGACCATACTCCATTCCCAATATTACACAGCAGGCAACCAACCCTGCGCGAAGTGTAATGGAAGGAGTCTTTGCTTTCATCAAGTTTTCTCAAAACACTAAGATAAAACTTGTATTTAAAATGAACATTCAGCAGGGTGCCTGGAAGGCTCAGTCGTTAAGTGTCTGCCTTTGGCTCAGGTCATGATCCCAGGGCTCCCTGAGCAGAAGGAAGCCTGCTTCTCCCTCTCCCACTCCCCCTGTTTGTATTCCCTCTTTTGCTGTCTCTCTCTCTGTCACATAAATAAATAAAATCTTTAAAAAATATAATAAAATGAACATTCAGCATTTGAAGATGGAATAAATAAGTATTTTATGCAAATCAAATAATTCAGAGATATAACAGATACACACAAGGCATGGCGGGGGAAGCAACTTGCAATTGACACGCTATGGGACAGGAAAGTTTTCAGATAGACCAGAATAAAGAGCAGTCACACAGCACACTGTTCAAGAGTTGGCCTTGGTTTCTGTGCAAATTACCACTTGTTCTACCATCCCGGGCCAGCACAGTGATTAGAATCCCCTGAACTTTCCAGAGGTTGAGCTTCTGGACCCATAGCTCCCAGCCACAACCAGGCTTGTCTATTTACCTCAGTTTGCTATATAAATATTGTCATTTTCTATCTGTGCCAAGACATGAAAACATTTGGAAAGCACTGAGTTAATGAACAGCAAAATATACAAAGTTTTCATTCCTTATTACAGAGTCAGTCATCCTTAACATTTTTGATGGTGTTCTGAATTTAAAACACCTTCAATTATGTTTGTGTGGATTACTGTGTCTCAAGCTAAAACATTTTCCTGTTAAATCCTCTTCTTGGTAATACTTTCTGTGCAAGAGCATCTGAGAGGTAAGCATCTGAGAGGCAAGTCTCTGAGAAGTCCTGTACCTCACAATTCACTGTGCTCCCTTGAGTCTGGTATGTAGTAAATGCAGACACATCTTATCTCAGGGCATGTCTGTTAAAATCAAGCCCAAGAAATGTACCACAAAAACAAAACAAAACAAACACACCAACAAATAATTTCTCTAGTTTAGAAATCCTGGTTTAGAAATCCTGACCTGGAATGGATTGTATTGACTGATATTCAAAACATGGTCTTCCAGATGAGCTAACCAGACAAGAAGTACAGAAAGCTGTTTTAGCAAGGTTTATTTCTGAGGGCGCTATGTATTCCATTCAAACTATTGAACAAGGGGTGATGGCTGCCAAATTCTGAAGCTGAAAGTGCTTTTTGGGAAAAGGTTATTTTAAAATTCAAGATACATTTTACAAGGCAAGAATGTTGATTTAATTGAAAGGCATTCATTTGGGGTTCAAATTCTTCAGAAAATGGATGGAAAAATATTCAGTAATCAGTGGTAGACATACACTTTTGAAATTAACAGTAGTTGTTCAAATGGAGAGCAACATACAACCATTGTTATAAAAAATACAGTCACAGGAAAGCATACAATCTTACTGATTTTTCGTAATACGACTGAGATGGACTCTAATCAATGAATCCTCTAATAGTGTTTCCCTGTATATAAAGAACATTGGTTCATTTTTAGGTAATATAATTGTGTCGCAGAAGCCTGGGTGTCCTGTTGAAGAGCAAGTTCCTTCTACAATTCTGTGGCATTTTCTCATGGAGGTAAAGATGACATTGCTCAGTTCTCTTTCCTTTCTTTGGGCCGTATGAATGATTTTCATGAGTAATTTTCACCTACTGGAATAAGACAAGCTTAAACTGCCTGGATTCATATTTTGACTCTGCCAATTATCAACCGTGTGAATTTATGAAAGTTGCCTAAATGCTTTGAGGTTCAGTTTATTCATCTGTAATACAGGCTAATGAAGGACCCCACTTCTTTTTTTTTTAATTATTTTTCTTAACATATAATGTATTATTTGCCCCAGGGGTACAGGTCTGTGAATCATCAGGCTTACACACTTCACAGCACTGACCATAGCACATACCCTCCCCGATGTCCATAACCCAACCAACCTCTCCATGCCACCCCCCGCATCAACCCTGTTTGTTTTGTGAGATTAAGAGTTTCTTATGGTTTGTCTCCCTCCCGATCCCATCTAGTTTCATTTTTTTTTTCCTTGCCTACCCCCCAAGCCTCCTGCCCTGTCTCTCAAACTCCTCATATCAGAGAGATCATATGATAATTGTCTTTCTCTGATTGACTTATTTCGCTCGGCATAATACCCTCTAGTTCCATCTACGTCATTGCAAATGACAAGATTTGATTTCTTTTGATGGTTGCATAGTATTCATATATAGATATATAATCTCACATCTTCTTTATCCATTCATCTGTTGATGGACATCTAGGTTCTTTCCATAGTTTGGCTATTGTGGACATTGCTGCTATAAACATTCGGGTGCACGTGCCCCTTTGGATCACTACATTTGTATCTTCAGGGTAAATATCCAGTAATGCGATTTATGGGTCATAGGATAGTCCTATTTTCACCTTTTTGATAAAGGACCCCACTTCTAAATTGGTCATCAGGATTAAATAAAGTAGGCTAGTGCCTGCCAAATAGTAATTGAAAAAAGTTGTTCATTAAGTAAAATTCAAAAACGTATTTATAGTTTCTCCCAGTTATTCTATTATGTTAATTTCCTAAATTTAGTTTCACTCTAGGGGAAAATTACTTAACATTATTTAGAAATCATAGTGAAATAAGAGTTACTCTATTTCTCATTACATCCATAAAAGTTAAGAACTCAAGGCAAAGCCAACATATACTAATAAAGATGTCTGTAATTTAAAGATTTCCAGCAGATATAATACTATTATAAATATGTTGTATTCCATTAATCCATTCATCTTAATTGTATTAGACAATTCAAAAAAACTCACTGAGAAATCAAATTTGGGTTTTTAATTTTTTCTAATTTTTTAATGTATTTTTCTAAAGTATTTATATTGCTGAAAACTCAAATATTGTATAAAACTAAGAAAAACAGAAAATACATCTACCCAAAGATGTATTTCTTAAACATGGTAATAGAGGAAATGAGCAAAATCTTTCCAAAGATTTTATAAAGTCATTCCTTACCTTTCTGACCTATAAAACTGTGGAGAGTTAATAGATCAAAGACTGATATGAAAATTATTGTTAATCCAATCGGTGCCTGTACCTAAGATCCATTTTCATATTTGTTTTTTGTTGTTGTTTGCTTTTTGTAGATGAAGAATGATCTGAGATACAGTTTTGCTAATTGATCTGCTCAGTTTTTATTAACTACTGAAGCTAGTTTATACAATTTTGGGATAGGGATTAGCAATGCGTAATGAGGAAAATACTCCATAATAGAAACAATCACCATTTAAAATAAATCCTATAGGTTTTAAGTTAGTATGCCAAAGTGGAAGTTATTGGCAAGCTGGCATACTGTTAATGTGAACATTATTACCCTTTTTTCCCTTGAAGACCATAGTGCTGGTGTGGAGTTAACTATGACTTGCAAAAAATATTCTGATTCATAGGACTCTGGCAACAAAATTGAATTATCACACTAACCAAGTAGAACTCAAACTAACTTAACTCATCCTAGTAGGCCTCTACATTTTTTTTCATATCCAGTTAAAGTGATAATGGTCAGAAGAAAAAGTAGGTACATAATCTTAAATTGTTATTTTCATTTTCGCTTAATTGCAAGTACTTATGTACTCTTAAAATGAGGTGTTTTTGGCAAAGTATTTCCTGAAACCCTGTCTCTTAAACTTCCAACCCATATATTTCAGACGTCTTTAATTTAGTGGATACCAAATAAGATTATCAGAAATTGAAACAAAAAAACCTACTCGTTCCCAAGTGTTCATCTAAGGGTCTATTGTTCAATCATTCTGGAGTACGCTGAGTGCTTCTTATATGTTGGTTGAATGATTAAGTAAATGAATGAATGCTGACTTTCCTAAATTAAGCATATGGAAATGGAAATTGAAATGCAAGACTCAAAAACATTCCAAACTCACACCTTTTCATTAAAAATAATCATATCTGTTACTAAAAACTCTCTATTCTTATGACCCTTTGTGTTCTGAAGTTTGACACCTAATATACAATAAAATAGGAGTAATTACAAAGTTTCAGAATCCAAAGTCATTTGCTAGTCTCTGCCAGTCCTCTCCTACAAAAATGATGGCCTGTGATCTCCTTCTTCACTTTGAATCTTCCCCTTTCCAGTGGCGAGAGGAAGGATTGGGTCTTTCCAGGCAGTGCCAACCCAACTGCCACTCTATGACCTTGTCTCTATGAGCCCTAAGAGTTCAATTTGAGTTCAGGGCCTCCTGTAAAGCTTGATTCCAAGACAGAGCCAAGTCCCAGAGCCACTACCTCCAAAACATTCCTGAAGACATTCAAATACCCCACCGAAATTTCTGATCACATTTTAAAAGTAACTTTGTTACTTAAGATTTGTTTTACCGTCTCTTATTCCATATATTGTATGCATGTGTGTATATGGTATGAAGAGGCTAATGTCAGGAACAATTAGGAGATTGGACCCTTCACTATGGTTATTTCACATATAGCAATAGATGAAAAACAGATGCTAATTTTAATCATTAATGAACTGAATATTTACTTCAGAAAGTCTTTTGCTTATATTGGTCCAAGAATGATAGAACAGAGGATCTCTTTCATTCTGAACTTAGGCCTTTCATTTTCTTTTTTGTTGCTCTTTATTTTAGAGGTTTTTATTGTGATCATATCAATCCCATTAAAGCTAGATCAACAAATATGCCTCCTATTTTTCATGGAATTCATTCTATTTTTTTTTTTTTTTTAAGATTTTATTTATTTGACAGAGAGCGCAAGTAGGCAGAGAGGCAGGCAGAGAGAGAGAGGAGGAAGCAGGCTCGCCGAAGAGCAGAGAGCCAGATGTGGGACTTGATCCCAGGACTCCGGATCATGACCTGAACCGAAGGCAGAAGCTTTAACCCACTGAGCCACCCAGATGCCCCGAATTCATTCTGTTTTTAAAAATGTGTTTCTTTTTATTTCATAAGAGCTAAAAAGGGAAATACAGGTAAATTTGCCAAATGACACCAAATCACTGGTAGAGAACTCTAAACTTATCCCATAAAACCACAGCTTATTTTTTAGGACAACAAATTCAGTGATCTTTTGTAATTGGCTATTTTTATGTGATATAGAGAAACATTTCTTTGAGACTCAGAAATCCTTGATACCTGGATTATCTCCTATATTCCTCTCAAGAAATCTGTGAGTGAGATATTAATATTATGACCCACTTGGAGGGATGAAAAAATTAAAGCTTAGAGAGCTTCATTCTCTAAAAAGGGCATATACCTATAAAGAGGTGGTGCTGCAGCTGGACCTGGAGGGCCGGACTACAGAACTGAGCCCTCAAATACCCTGTCCTTTCTCAGCTGGTAGGAGTGTGGGGGGATGTACTTTTAATACCTAAACGAAGAACATCAGGTTAACTACCATTAACACACACACACGCACACACACACACACACACACACACACACACACACACACGAACCATTTTCTGAAAGGATTGATAGCAGAAACTCTTGTTCAAGCCTGATTTTTGGAAAGTTATAAAACACATTTGCATTAGAGTTGCTCCTGGGGTTTTAGCTTCTGTTGTTTACCAGGAGCATTAAGGTGATCTTCAAATGCACTGCTGTGCTGGGAGAAAGGGCAGCTTAAATGTGTATTCATGATAATTCTGCACATAGTTAGTTAAGACTTCTTCCTCCTAATTCTTTGAGGGTATTTTCCTTATATTTATTAAACTATTAAACTGATGAGAGAAAATAAAACTAGATATTTGTTACCTTTGAATACCAAGATAATGAAATATTGAGAAAATGGCAAATAGATATTTGTTATTAAAAATTACATCATTTTTAAATAATAAAAAATGCAGGATTAATTTTTAAAGATAATTAATCTTTTGCTTCCTGATAGGAATTTAAAGAATTACCATATAGCCTATTATAAATTTTCACTGAGGAATAAAAGGAGATAGAAAGAGAGAGAGAGCGAGATCACATCCTAAGCAATAAAGTTAACTCTGTAGTTGGAAGGCAATGGTTCTATTTGATTCTGTGTAATTAATATTAGCTAAAAAAAAAATACATAATCTAAGGAAAACAGAAGATTTCTTAGTTTTATAAGTGTGATCTAAATATAATCTAACAACATATTTTGGTATTATTCCATTTTTTTTCCCCAAATCCTTTTTTTTTTTTTTTTTTTTTTTGAGAGTGAGAGAGTATGCAAGCAAGGCAAGGGGCAGAGAGAAAGAGGAAGAGAGAGAATCCCAAGCACATGCATGAAGCCCAGTACGGAGCCCAAGACTCTGAGGTCGTGATATGAACCAAAATCAAGAGTCTAACACAACCTATCAAGCCCCAGGCACACCACAAAATGCATTTTTCAAAAGATGCTTCTAGTGTATCTAAAGGCCATGGCAGCTTCTGAAACGATAATGATACTAAATATTTCTTCACAGTTATTTGGTTTCGTGCTCTTATTTCCTCTGCCAATGTATGCTGTGCTACTAATATATAATTACAATTATCCACTTATGTTTTGTTCTTATAGATAACACCTGTAACTGGTTGCTATATGAATGCATGGCTATAATTAAGTATTTTAAAATATTTTCAACTTGCTATTTAAGGTACTGGGGATTAATGCTAAATAAATTTTGTTTATAGCATCTATTCTAATAATTTATGAATCTTATATCTAAGGAATTAATCTACAATCTTTTGTGAGCCATAATCCTGCCTCCCACAAGTTAACAGTAAGGGCAAAATTTTAACAACTGAAAGAGAGACATAAGGATGAGTTCAATAAACAGAAGAAAGGTTGAGTTAAAACATATGTGATCTCCTCTCTTAAACCTCAGTTCCTCAGTGGGGTCTGCAGAGAAGGAGGGCTGAAGAGATGTGGTTTTCCTGATTCCAGATCTTGCCAAGAAGACATGTGATGGTGTCTAGTCTATAGGAGAGCTTTGCAAAAGAAATTTAGATTTGAGATGAATTTAAGTGATCATAAACAGGGATTTATTTGACCCAAGAAGATAGATCTCATTGATTCAAGTCTAGTTTTTGCCACAAAGCTTTGACAGAAAAACACAGCAGGTGTCCTGGTCTGAAAGGGCAACATTTCCTGAAAGAGGGTTGGGGAAGGCAGGCAAATATAGCTTGCATTCAAGCAGAACATTTTATTTTCTCTATCACTTCAGCTGTTGTTCCTCATCTCCAGAGGCTGCCAGTCATGATCATTTGAGAAGTCACAATGGATCTATTCTATTCAATCCTCTTGTGGGGATAGGTCATTACACCAGCAGTGTGGGACTTCCCAGAACAGATTTTCCTTCTAGTGTTAATTTGTTTTTCTCTGGAGCAATACGCAGAGGCACTAATCATGATGGTTCATCGTGAGTGTTTTCTTGGTAGACTTTTTTTAACCTCTGCAGCAGCTGCAGGAGTGGAAAATATATGCATTAAAGCAATTAAATGAGAAAAAAAATGTAAAAGGCATAACATACCAGTAATGTGTGTATGATAGAAGGGTTTATTATAGAAAATAAACATACATTATAATTAGTTACAAGACAGAAACTGTGATTTTTACAAACCACATGCCCTGAAAATTTTCCAACACCATTATAAGGGCTTCTTAATAAAGGCATATCAATGAAATTAGAGAGACTAGTTATTTTAAGGTCTATCAAAAGAAGAAGTGACAGATTCTATGATTCTCTGCCTAAATATGAAAGAAGGAAAAATTTATATGTATATATCTCTATTGCTATATAGAATCCTTATTGCTATATAGTTTTTAGTAAAGTCTGTTAATCTAAAAAAGTTACTTTGCTATTCTGAACCTTAACTATGTAACAAGCACTAGAGACATCAGATGTATGTCCCTCTCCCCAACCAACTACCACCCATATGGATTGATTGACTCAAATGAGAACCCAAGGTGAGAGCAACAACCTACAGATTTTAGCTTAATATTTCAGGACTATCTAAAGATACTATGGACTGCCTTTGAAAGTAGGAAGTATTCTCTAACAGAAACAGTCAAAGTTTGAATGAGCATTTGGAAGAATGACATGGAAATGAAGGAAATATCAGAAAGAAGAGCAAGTCTAGATGAACTTTAAGCTCCTTCAAATGCCAGGGTCCATATTTCCTATGTAAGTACTAAATTCATATAGTACTAGTTTTGTAGCCCCTTCTCTTTAATCCTTTTCTGTTACACTACTCCCTCTACTACCACACATATAATTCTAGCCTGGCACTGGAAAGTGAATTTAAATATGTGCTAAACGGATACCATTACCTGCAATACTCAATTTTTAGTTTTGCAATTGCTGATTCTCTCTGAAGAGTTTCATGTTATGAAGTAAGTATAACATAGTATTCAATTTAATCAATTCTATAATTTAGTATTTACTTTTCTTTCATGGAACTCCATTAATTATATAGTTTTGATTATATTAGTGTTACAATTATTGTAATATAAAATATTGCAGACCAACTTAGAATGATTGACAAATGAATGGTTGTCACCCCATAATAATATGCACTGTGTACACAGTTGCTTTGTTCTTATTTATTAATTTTTTATATGAAAGAATCAGAGGTCTCAATCCCCATAGATGACCCAGCTCATGGTTCAAGTCATAAATATATATATGTATATATATACACATAAATATATGTGTGTGTGTGTGTATTTGTGTATATATACATATATATGTGTGTGTGTGTATTTGTATATGTTATATGTAGATATGCTATAAACATATAATGTGTTATGATTTTATAGATACTATTTAAAAGGCAGTAAATATGTACACTGTATTAAAATTACAATTAATTATTATAGTTACAAAAAGTAGTATGGGTGCCATTTTATCCTAAGGTATATTTTAATTAATATTTTCATTCACTAATACAAAATGCACAATAAATTTCTGAAAAGAGTGATGAAATAGGCAGTTAGTTAGACAAGAGCAGGTAACAAGTGCTTTAGTCCTGATGAAAGGGCGGAAACCAAGTTCCAAACAGCCTGACAGACTCTAGGGGATATGCATGAGTTCTCCCCTATGACCATCGCCCTACAATAACCTGTAGCTTCATTATGATACATTAATATTGTGGTTTTAACGGACCCCAACCACACCCCACCCTTCCAGAATGGATGCCATAACAGTTCTGACAAGGACCAGATAAGGCCAAAAACTCCACCATTGAACTGGTAGGGGGAGTCCCTTAGGTAATTGGCTGCAACCTTAGACAGCTGCCACCCCAGCTGTGACCTGTTACTCATCCGGACCGTGGAAGAACCAAACAAGGCGACTTCCGGTGGAACTGCTACCTCTGGGCTTGTCTGCTTTCCCATCTCCAGAGTGCACATTTGCTGAAACTATTAATGCTCGCTTAAGAGTCTGGCTCTGAGTTTTCTCTTGGCTGAACTTAAAAAAACTGAAGCCTGGGAAGGGACTTGCCATTGACAACAGAATAGAGGTATTTTGGGTCATATAATTGCACACATGCAACGCTAATCAGCTTCTTCAAAACAAAACATAGGGGCCAATGAGAATCCTAGTTAATATAAATTAGCTCTTTTAAAACTTGAAAATCAAGTTATATTTTTAAGTAATCGAAGCAACAAATACATGAGTATACAAATACAAATACGAAATGCAAATACAGAAGTATATGGGCACATTCCTGATGCGAATGACGAGGCTCCGAGTTGCCCTGGTTTTGTACTGTTAAGTCTCAGGTGAGGACTTCTTGCAAACATCAAGTTATTAGTCATGGATATCCTCATAGAAACAAAGAAAGTGGGTGTCATTTTTTTTTTTTTTCTAAAAATGGAAGGGAAAACAGAAACAAAGCTCAAAAACTAATTAAACTTGCTGCAACAGAAATGAAAGCATTTTGATGCAACTTATTAAGGGGAAAATGCTGTGAAATTAACAGTAATCAAAAGCTAATTAAGGTTGATGCAATAGGAACAGTGAAAGAATGCCTGATAACATTTATTGAACTAAAGAAACATGACTGTCAGAAAAAGGACACATGTAGAATAAAATTCAAGTAATTACAGAAAAGGGCTAACACATAGAAAGCACA
This sequence comes from Lontra canadensis, assembly GCF_010015895.1. NCBI lineage: Eukaryota > Metazoa > Chordata > Mammalia > Carnivora > Mustelidae > Lontra > Lontra canadensis. Next base: position 2,225,894 of record NW_022631074.1, on the reverse strand, counting down.
GGTGTATTATAAACAAATAAAGAGATATTTGAAACACACACTTCCTAGTATAATCTTTTTTTTTTAAATCTTGATTTTAGTTAATGAACATGTCTCCGTGAGTAAAAAAAGATGGCAAGAAATGATGCTTTTATTTTCCCCTTTTTACTACTCATAATTACTTGTAATTCTCAAATGGCAATGATAAAATGGTTCTTTCTTACTGGATGAACCATTTCATAAGATCTGTAAAGAGTACATAGCCATTTACTTAATGTGAGAGATAGTGACTAAATTCAATGTTTTTCCTGAATGAGTAATGTAAGAAAATAAGATTCTGATGTTTTCCTCTTACTGTGTAATGAGCGACCCTGACCTCCACATTTGCTATTTCGAGATATGATCATCTTTACTCTTTCAGACTGACTTCCCTTCATCTTGGTTAATGTCAATTAGCTAGAAAGCTGAATTTTGTTCATGAGGTAAGTATGTCAATTTCAGTGTGCATTCAATGAGTCCATAACACAGGTTTCAGAATAGCTAATAGAAAGAAATGGTCCCAAGGCTAAGACAGAAAGAGGGCAAAGAACAATTAGTAACTGTATGAGTTTTTATCATTTGTTATTATTTATTATTAGCCTTTTTAAAATAAGACTGAGTGAAAAGGAGAAAAATACAGAGCCCAATACAGTAATTATTGCAAATATTACAAAAGGGATAGGGTATATAAAAATAACAATTTGGGTATAATCCATAATAGTCACCTTTAACCGAATAGAGAGGAAATAGTACTATTTCAATAACTAAAAAAGAGGGTTGATGCAGGAACTCAGACCAAAAAAAAAAAAAAAAAAAAAAAAAAAAAAAAATCAAACAAAACCAAATCAAAGCCATTATTTTTATTCCTCCCAGGCACTATGCTACACAATGAGTTCTCACTGCCAGATGAGCCACAATGCTAATTAGGGTACCTTGATCTTGGCTGTTAGGTTTGCTTCTAGAAATAATACCTGAGAGAGAAGGCATGTGACACTAGACCATGGCTCTTAAACTTTCACGTACATATATTGAAAAGATGAGTGTGGTAAAATGAATGTTCTGGGTTGTAGCCCCACAGATTCTGATTCAGTAAGTCAGGGTAAGTCCAACACATCTGAAATTTTAGAAGCACCCCCAAGTGGATTTGCTGTAAGGGCCTTTCAATTCCATTCCAAGCTGTAGATTTTATGTCCCTTAAAGACAATAACTGTTTATTTTCCTTTCTACCAAACAAGTCACCTTAGTCACCTTCAGAACCCCAATCCCCATTCTATTATTGTAACTGAGCAAAAACATTTCTTTTTAAAATTGTGACTGGTGTTTTATATATTGTACAAATATAAAACTATTGTGTAGAGCCAATAGGAAGTAATTTAGTTAAATACCTGGTGATTTTCAATCTTGGCTGCACATCAAACTCACCAGGGGCATCTTTAAAATACTATTGCAGGAGCCATGCTCCAAACCAATTGAATCAGACTCTCAGTGGGTAAGCCTTGTACCTCTGTATGTTCTAAATCTCCCCCAGGTGATACTGAGGTACAGCAGAGATTGAGAGTCTCTGACAGTAAGCTAGTTAGAGTAATTAATCAATAATAGTAAGTTCCTAATAATAAATTTATAGAAATTTCTGATAAATGTCACTACCATAGTCTTGGTTTACCCAGTGCTTTTCCCTCTTCTATGCTATGCTATAATGGCAAAACTCTGACTTACATTTTTTCCCAATTTTTACTCAATTGCTATTTTAAGTTTCTGTGAATTTCTCTCCTCTTCAGAGAAGATTTAGTTTCTCTTTGGAGCTTAATTAGTATGTCTACTTCTACAATATTGCCCTATTCTGAAATCAGATACCTATCCATTAGTCTACATGGGATCGCTATATTTTGGACACAGGTTCAGCTCTCAATGACCATGTCTGTATTTCGTAAGCCCCCATCTCCAACCCCACCATAATTTAGCAGTCTGGGATGCAGTGTTCAGTGAATGAATACAGTACATCATACTCTCCCATTGACATTTTTCACAATGCAAAAATAGGAAAAACAAAAAAAGCTCCCCTCTGTTCTTGGAAGCCAAATGATGTTAACACACAAATTGTTGGAAGATTTTTTTTTTTTTTTCCCCATTTTCAACAAGCCAGCCACTATTTGGAGAACATGAAGGCGATAAGCAGAATAAAAAACAATGATATAAAAGAGAAAAACTAAATGGCATTCAAGATCAAGATTACAATTGATTCTGAGACTTAACTTTATTCCAATCCTTTTAACAGCTGAGTTACCAATATATTCTTATTTTGTGAACCTGTATCAACTTGGGTTTCCATCAACTGCCCCAAACAGTACTTTTCCTATAATCTAGCCTCCCACGATCATGTTGTGCTCCTCTAAAGGTCTTCCAAAGGAAAAATCATACACCATAAGTGAGTTCTGCTCTATGTTTCACCACTCCCTACTCTGCACTCCTTTTGGGATGAATGACACCTTCATTTGACCACCTGGCTTTTCAGAAGCAACATTCTGCTATCATTTAAAATAGCTTTAGAATTAAAAAAAAAAAAAGAAAAAAGAAAATAAACTCTAGATTAAAAAAAAGTTTAAATTTTTAGATTAAAAAAAGTTAAAATTCTTTTTTCAGAAAAACAACATATTTTATAGAAAATAATTCTTAATATTATTTTTGAGTGCTCAGTGCAGTTGATGGAAACCTTATTTTTGAGTGCTCAGTGTGTGTTAGGACGTAGTCTATATTCTTTTCACTACAAACTCATTTAATCTTTGTGACAATTACAAACTGGGTTGCTTAGGGCCCTGTGCTTATAAGGGTTCCATGATTGGCTTGAAGCTCCACTGTGAATGGTTTAGTTTAATATTCTGCTGTCGCCAACCTGAAACTGGTTATGAATTTTGAACAAGGGGCCATACATTTTATTTTCCACTGAAAGCTACATATTAAGCATCTGATCCCTATCCATGAGATGTTTGGTTTCTGTATCCATTTAAAAATGCAAGTCCTTTATTCAAGTTCACATGGCTATTAGGTGGTACATTTAAATTCCCACACTGGCCATGTAACTCCATTGACTACTTCCTCAGCCACCATAAATGAGATAACCACTTGAAATTTAAATTGAGCATGTGAATGAGTGATTACAAAATAGAGTTGTCAAAAAAAATACTAAAAATTTATCTAAATGACCAAACGTTCCATCTGATTATGTGTGCCAATTATAGTGCACCAGTGAATTGGTGTTCACGTACCTTATACCAATAAGATACATCGTATAAGGGCTATAGGAAGAAGGAACTCTGTAGGTAATTAGCTATCATAAAGATGACTTACTTTAGTCCTCTTTTGTCATAGTATTTTGGTTAAATAATTTCCTAATATAACTTAAGACAAGGTGCCTGTATATTTTGATTAAAATGATTACCTTCTAGTAGAGCTAATTTCAGAAGTTATGTCTAGGGTAATAATATATTCTGAGGTAATGTGCCTGCAGAAGAGCAGCAGAGCCCTTTTTAAACAGTATATTGTTTATCAGAGTTCACATAGGTATTTTTAAAGAAAGCTTCTTCTAGTCCAAGATTCTCATGTGTATAGAACCTCAAAAATGATTGCTGAAGCACACCAGTCAGTTCCAGAGAATGGTGATAAGACATAACTGACACACACTTGGCAAGACAAAAAACAAAAACCACTGTGTGCAAAAAGTGTCTTTCCTTCCCATGCTCCCTTTGCCCCACCCCAGTTCTGAAACTTTAAACTTGCCATGATGAATTAATTTTTCCTTGAGGTTGTGGAATTTCTCTGTCTCTGGGTTTCATTTCCTAGTGGAATGTTAGGCAAAAGTAGAAAGACTATTATAAATGCCTAGATGGGTTTCTACTTCAGAAGTGGGAAAATATTACATACTTCAGTTAAACAGTATGCTATTTTCCCTTTATTTTCATGGCCTTGGTTCATTCCACTGAACGAAGCAGAGATGCGCACATGTAATTCTACTAATGTAAAATTCTATATTGTACTTAGCTGTGTTCATTTTAATTTGTGTTGTTTGGAGCATGAGTAGTATTCTAAAGTGAGTATGATTTGAAGCATATCTTGGACCATAAAACATCCCTTATTAACCAACCCAGAGAATAGTAGATTGTTATGTTTTTGCTTCTCTCTCTCTCTCTCTCTCTTTTTTTTTTTTTTTTTTTTTTAAGTATGGAACTATCCAATATGGAAACTGAGACCTTCATTCTTAGAGCTAGGAAGATAACAGTCTCTGATGACAACCATGATCAGTCCAGTTTCTTGCACAAATAGCTAATTTGAAGTCACCTGAAATCATTTTGCCTGTTAACTGAACTGTACTTTGGCCAGCCACTAACATGGCTTTATCAATGCCACTTTACTCATATCAAAATCTTTAGAGATATCAACTCTGGAGTCAATAGACTGATATTCAGTTTCATGTAAAAGGAAGATAGATTTGAAATGCTTACTCAGTTTTAGTCATGCGGGAGGGGTTGTCTTTGAAGTTCCCCTGGCCATCTTCTTCGGTGCACAACATAAATTACTCCAATTCGGTTTCTATTACCCTCTATTCAATGCCCATTAAATCTTTCCAAATAGATATCCTTTATGTCACACACGTACAGTGAAATTCAAGGCCCTTCTTATCATATAGTTAAGGGGGTGCCACATACTGCTCTCAAACACGGAGAGTAATTTCCACATTTTAAAGCAACAAATTAATTCTGACCTCCACTATTGACTCTTGAAGAAGGAGCCTGATCTTCTAGGCCTTGATCAGTTTGCCTCTAAAAATTTCTAATTATGGTTAGCAGTCAGCAGAAGGTAGGAAAAAAATCAGAACCTGAAGCCATATGTGACCACAATATCTTCTTTTCTTTCACTGGAATAAATTATCATCCAGACCAGTAGCAAATGGTCATTTTTACAATCATGCCTTCTGGGCCTTTTTCCTTTGACTATTTTCAGCTCACTACACCAAGAGAAAATGCACTTCTCTAGAAAGTCACTATACTCTTTAAAGGGAATTTTCTCTTTTCCCCCTGAAAGCTCTTTAAATAAGTGATGACAAAAGGTCAGATGCTATCAGCATGCTTTAATCCCTTCATTATAAGTCAATAACATCATTTGTATTCCATTTGGTGTCTCAAAACCAAAACTCGTTTTCAAACTGACAATTTGTGGGCAATTATGACATTTAAAATATCATCCTGTATGAGAGTGGTAGGGAAATATTTTCTTCACTGAGGGCTTTTAAACATATACAGCTCTTTAGAGCCAGAACTTAACTAGAAATGTGACAACTTCCAGTAGAAAAAAAGGGGAATACCATGAAGAGACTTAAAGGAAAATTTACCAGCTAGAGAATTTGATACCAGAGAAAATATGATAAAGTAGAATTGGTCTACAGTGAGTCTGTCTTTCGTAAGCAAGGAGATACACACACACACACACACACACACACACACACACGTTTGTTGTAGGTACAAACAAGGTCTCTAAAATTCCCTTTGGGGATTAAATTGCAAATTATCTTACTAAGAAAAGTAATAAAAGACAAAACACACAAATTTCCTTAGGAAAAGTACCAAAAATCAAAATAAATAAACAAAAAAAATTACAATTCTCTAAAATACGTGATTTACAGAGGAATTCAGAGAGTTTCTATGGCTCTGCTTTGCCTACAGGTTTACAATCCCTAACACAGCTTCTTGAAGTTTCCAAAATGAAAAATGCCCCTGTGAGCTCAACTTCTAGGCAATCTTTGATTATTTCCTTACAACTCAAAGTAAACAGTGATTAACAGGGTAAGGCCAACATGTCAGGAGGAAAAAAAAAAAAAAAAAAAAAGGAAGCAGAAACTGTTCCCATGATTGCTACGAATCACGCAATTCAAATTTTAAAGTGTAACTTTTTAAAAGCTATCAAACTATGTCTATCAAAGCATTAATCACAAGTATATGAAGAAAAAAAATGTAACACTTAACAAAACTACAAGGGCTATCCATGAAGTAAAGCTTTTCTTTTTTGCTTTTTTCAGTTGTTTTTTGGTCCACTACAGTTTTGATGTCCTTCAAGCAGTTAAACCTGTCGTTAATTTTAATTTTTATCATCTTGGTGGGATCAAGAGTCCATCACACCCATAATTTCAATATTCATGCACAAGCACTCATGTGTGCAAGCACCCTCCCACACACCCACAATGTATGAGTATCCAATTAGCTCATTTTAATTCTTTGTCTAATATACAGATGACCCTTGAGCATTGTGACTGTTAGGGGCACTGACCCCCGGGCTGATGGAAATCCACATGTAATTTTGAGTCCCCCAAAACTTTACTGGTAACCTGTTATTGATTAGAAGCCTTTCCAATAATATAAACAGTTAAGTAATACATATTTTGTAAGTTATATGTTTTATATGGTGTATTCTTACAATAAAGTAACCAAGAGAAAAAATATTAAGAAAATCTTAAGAAAGAGAAAATATATTTACAGTACTGTACTGTATTTGTTGAATCAAGTATGTAAAAGTAGAGCTGCACATTTCAAACTCATGTAGTTCAAGGGTCAATGGTAGTTATATTTCAGCTGTGTCCATAATGAGTTCTATAACCCTTAATAACTCAACTTCTCTGGGATGCTATATCCTCAAGTTGAGGAGATTAAATAAGATGTTGCCTATGAAAAATAAACACTGTGTGTGATATACAGAAATTACCTGGGGAAAGTGTTAATCCCCTTACTATATATACCCATGGCCAATCTTTTTTTCCCTTAAGAGGAATGGGGAATACTGAGCAAGAAGTAGTTAATCCTGCAAATGAGGCTCCTTATTGGAAGTATTCTGTTCCTCACTAGATTCTGTCCAGTAGCTTCATCATATTCTATTGCTTCAGGGGATTTAAATAACAGCCAAATTCACAACATGGATCATATGACTGAATTAGTACTGATAAGCAAAGTAAGTACTGATGAGAACTGATGAGTAAAAATATATCCCCATTCCTAGAAAAAATAGTTGCCCAACTAGAGTGGGTCAGAAAGACTTTAATGTATGACAACAACCCAAATCTCGGGGTGTCTGGGGGGCTCAAATGGTTAAGCATCTACCTTCAGCTCAGGTCATGATCTAAGGGTCCTGGAATGGAGCCCCACATCAGGCTTCCTGCTCAGTGGGGAGTCTGCTTCTCTCTCTTCCTCTGCCTCTCCCCTTCCATTCATGTTCTCTCTCCCTCTCAAATGAATAAATACAATCTTTAACAAATCCCCCATAAATCTACTATATAAAATGTGTTTAAGAACTAGAAAGTAGACTTTTCTGTTGATGTCCCCAAATCTTTCTTATTAGTTGATGATTTTTAATTTTTATATTTTTTGGCTGTACTTTAGCCAGTTTTCTTAAGGCCATGTAATTAAAAACTCTAACCAATTAAAAGCCCCATGGCAATCTTTGATTTGCATATAGGATAGTGTTTAGTTTGCTCTGCCTAGATTTATGACTCTTAAGGACAGATACTATTACATTTATGAACATTAAAAGACTTCTGAGTATATAATAAAAATTTATCTCATTTTAAACAAACTCGAATGGAAAAGTATAAACCCTAAATGTATGATTTTTTTTTTCCCTCTGCCCTAAGAAATCTTTGGCAACAATGGCACTTCTATTTTTGGACTTTCTTTTCTTATCTTATAGATGGCTGGTGCTCAAGTCATATAAAATTCCCCAGTAGAAATGTATTGAGATTTCTTTCCATGGTTAAATGTATTTGGGGGAAATACAGCACAGAACCATTCACTATTCTTTCTGAACACTTACATTAAAATAAGCCTCAAGAAGATTTTCCTCATTAAACTATTTCAACTGAAACTCTCTGATCAGCTGTTCCATTCGTAGTCTCTGGTCTGCTATTTATTTATTTACACAATAAAACAAGTGGTATTTCCAAAGTGATAAAACAAGTTGAAAATAATTAAGCTTTCTATACATGAAATAACCTCCTCTTTGCCTAATTTACTGAGAATCACTTGAATTTCTCAAAGTGAGATTTCTTGATCTAGAGAAAACCCAGCATTTTTATGAATCTACACAGCCCACTACACAATGCAGTATATATACATTACTGCATGCACCTGAAAAGTAATAAAAATGCATGTTTTATGAAATTTCTTAGAAATAAAATGTACTAGAAGTTAGACAGCCATTATAATTTTCTACTGAGTTACCACCCACTATCACATTTGTGAGAGATTGCAATTTCCACAAGCACTGCTGGAGGGCTATCAAGTTTTTATGATCATACATTTTCATATTATGTTGTCCAAAAATGATTATTCATTTACTTAAATGTTCAATTTTATTCAATAAAAAGAATGATTTCAATGAAACCTACTGTGATTCCCTTAATACTCTCACTGTAAGGTCATTGAAAGAGGCAGTATTAATGGTGCTCTCCAGCATCCTTGATGCAATTTCTAGCCTGCTTAGGTGACCTTCCATTTGGGGGTCAATTTGGGTAACTTAGTGAAATTAGAATTTTTGCATATTCCTAGACCACAAAAAAATCCAATAGTTCCTGACTACATTTACCTTGCAATCAGAATATTACTATCTCAATTCTCATTTCCACTTGATTTGTAATTGCGGTGGTGCTTCTTCAAAAGTGGTTGTGAATTTTCAAGTAGAGACCTATTCTCCAAATGGGTTAAACAGAGCTCTGCATTTAACAAAAATAAAACTTTTAATATACATTTTGAGGTGGGTTAATAGTCTTTTTCATTAGGATAAAAGAGCACACACTGAGAATATCTTTCTGCCATCTGAGTAATCAATGAGCCAATACAGTTATAAATCTTCCAGAAATTCCCTATGGTTTAATTTTTTTTAAGTGTTTATTCATTTCTGCCCCCTATCCTTCACTTCCTCACTAACATTTGGTAACTTTAGGAGGAATCTTTTAATTTTGCAATTAAGAGAAAGAAGTATTTCATGCTTTCTCTTAACAATCTCTGTGTATTAAAACAATCCCTATTATATGTTGGTCATAAAGGAATAAATGCTAAAAAAATTATTTGGGGAAAAAAATAAGACCTACAGTTAGGGAAGCCATTAATTCCATTATTGTTTTTTAATGATTGAAATATGAACATGAAATTTGTCATTATTTTAATAGAAATATAGTACAAACTAATGATTAAATCTAAACGCATTTGTTAATTAAATAGTACAGTGGGTAGCTTTATACAAAGAGTAGAGTCCAGCTTGCCAATAACTACAAATATGCCAAGATTAATTTATTGGTGCTCTATAATTCTCCAAGAAAAGTGATTGATAATGTACTTAGAAAATTCACAATAAATGAGTCATATCAGAATGACAAGGTTTTTTTTTTAATTATCCTAAATTTCTATAAGAGTATGCAATAAAACAAAAGGTCAGTAATTATACTGTCCTGATATAATACTAATCTCTCAGCTATATTATTTTCCTTGCAAAAATATATTACTGGGATTGTGAAACATAGCAATTATTAATTAAAATGGTTGACACTCTAAATCATTTTGAATACAATCCATATTTCTTATCAGTAAAGAAAACATCTAATAACGATTTACAGCATTGAGAGTAAGCTTTAATACCTGACTTTGTACTCCAAAGTGTTTGCACATAGTGGCTCTAAAAAACATTGTTTAGAAAATGTTCACTTAGAAAACATTAGTAAAATGCATATTCCAAATTCTACAGAGGGTCCTTTTTAAAGTTGCTTCAGTGAACAATTTCATTAGTCATTCTGGTGTCTGTTTTCACCATTTTCACCCCTTGCACTCTATATGGCCTGAGCAGCTGACTCCTATGGAATTCATTTCCCCAGCACCACTGTTCTCCAGTTTACAATTATATTCAGCAAAAGAGAGGCAAAAGCAGGAAACTGCAAGGTAGGAGGGAGAGGTAGGGTCTTTCTTTTGGCTCTGGTAGTGGCTTCATGTTTGGTTACAGCTTCGGTTATGTGTCATTTCAGGCTTGGGGAGTAGTTTCTCACGTTGTTGGTCCCTGAGTCATTGGTCTTTGTGGGTTCCCCCAAACTTTAATTCCACACCGTTATAAAAATACCTTTATTAAATCCTCTTAATTGAAACTTTTGGTGGTGTCATGTGCTTTCTGCTGTAATCTGACTACACATTCTCAATGCAATTTTACTTTAAATACTAATCTGTTTTATATTGTTCTCAAGCATTCAAACGAAGTGTACGTGTTTATAGGATACTTGGGTTCATGTATATAAATCATAATTATCAAAACAAATTACTCTTGTTTTCAAAAGTCTTCAAAAAACAATTATTCTCCCTATTTTCAACCAATTTGACTCTTTCTCCTCACACTCATCTCCTCCCAAAGGCCCCATTTCTTCTTAGGGCATCACATTCACAGAGGTTTGAGACCCAAGTTATCAATGATCATTACTGACTCCTACCCATGACTTCCAATCATACATCAAGCTAGTTTATCATCAGTATAAGCTCAAAAATCTCAGTGTTTCTTACAGTTGCTTTCTTTTCCTGGTTTGGGTTCTTTTTTTTTTTTTTTTTTTTTAGATTTTATTTATTTACTTGAGAGAGAGAGGGAGAGAGACAGAGAATGAGAGAAAGAACATGAGAGGGGTATGGGGCAGAGGGAGAGGGAGAAGCAAGCTCCTCGCTGAGCAAGAAGCCCAGCATGGGGCTTGATGCCAGGACACTGTGATCATGACCTAAACCAAAGGCAGATGCTTAACTGCATGAGCCACCCAGGTGCCCCACTGGTTTGGATTCTTACTGCTTCTCAGTTGGATTACCTGGCCCTCTCTGGTAAGGGAAAGACTTCTACTCCATTCAGCAAGCCCATACCCCAAACCAGAAGTGAGATATGAAGGATGCATACCTGTTCTTTCTTTGGATGGTCTTGCTTCTCACATTCAAGATAGGTTTTTAAGGTACTTTCAAAAAGTCGTACAATTGATTTTCACCTTCTATGTATTCTTTAGACTTAACCGAGGGATGAAATGAGACTCTACCCCACTTGTGACTCTAATTCCTCATGCACATCAGTGCCAGCATCATCCTCCCAGGGACAGGGCAGTCCTTCCTCTTTCCTGCCATTACCCTTCACAGCTTACCTTGTGTTCACTTTGGGTTTCATTGGAAAGACCCTCTGTCCATTATGTTCCCCATATAAATTCACTCTAACCTTTCCATCCTTATCTCCCATTTATTCCCCAGGAGAGGGTATTGCAATCAAATGGTGAGCAGAGGCTATAAGTGAGGTCAGACTACCTAGGGTTACATCCATGCATCATCGTCCTCATTTCAAATTTGAGAAAGTTACTCAACTTTCCCCTACTTCAGTATCCTTATATGTAAAATGCACATAACAGTACCTCTGCTGTGAGTACTATATGAGCTCATGCTTTTCAAACACTGTCAAGCCAAAATAGACTATCCACTCTTTCCTCAGTACATTCTACAGGCAGAAAAATGTGCCAGGATAGGCATACAACAGCAAAAAATCATAGAGATTTCAGCATTGTCTTAAACTACACCAACTCACTCTCCTATCTTTTTAAACCAATCTCAAAATCTATCTCCTAATTTGAGTTTTTTTTTCTGATCTCCCTAATTTGACATAATTTTTCTATGTTCTCACCACTCTCTAGCATCTTATTAGTTTTTCTTGCAGGAGGTACTCATAAGTATATATCCATACCTTTATATATGTCTACATATAAATTCATAGGTATAGATAGACAAATACATTTCTCCTAAGAATGTTCACCTTTTGAGGGCACCTGCGTGGCTCAGTTGGTTGAGCATTGGGCTCTTGATTTCAGTTCAAGTCATAGTCTCAGGTTTATGGGATTGAGCCCTGCATTAGGCTCTGCACTTGGCATGGAGTCTGCTTGAAATTCTCTCTCCTTCTCCCTCTGCCCTTTCCCACCCTCTTAACTCCCACTCATGCATGCTCCCACTCTAAATAAATAAATAAATAAATAAGATCTTAAAAAAAAAAGAATGTCTAAATTTTTAAGGTCACATATTGTTTTATTAATCCCCTCCTACAACTATAGGTTTGCTTAAAATAGAATGCAATTGTATAATGCCATTTAATAGTTCTTTTAAGTCAAATGCCTACTATTTGATAGGCACTCTTTCAGGATTATTGGTAATCTTAACCATGCCTCTGCAATTATCTCCACTTCATCCACAACAGTGCTTCTCAAAGTGCCAGTTACAAACTATTTATTACTTACCTGCAAACAGATAACTACAGAAGTCAAGAATAAATGCTTAGAAACTTTTATAGTAATTTGACATTGCTATGACTTTCAAATGTGTGATCTATCTCAACAAATTTGGTATGTGGCACAAGTTTTTTATAGAAATAGCTGGGGAAGCTATAAGGGCAGAGAAACATTTTAGAGCACTCGAATTAAGGAAGTAATGCAGACCATAAACCAATGTACTGCTCTCTTCATCAACAAAGTCTTGCTATATAGTAAAAAATGGCAGCTGAATATCAGGGTTCTTGGTAATGTAGTGAATTATGTTAAAGCTAATGTATTAAATGAAAGATTATTTTCTTTTCTTATGATACACAGAGATTAAGTATAAACAGCTCTACAGTATACTGATGTACAAAGGTTATAGATGTAAAAACGTCTGTTGAGAATTTTTGAAGAAAAAAAAAAACAGCTCATTCCCAAATTTTAAATATGTTAGACAGTCTTCCTTATTTGTATGATATATATTTTTTGAAGATTTTATTTCTTTGAGAGAGAGAATATGGGGGAAGTTAGAGGGAGAGGGAGGAGAGGAAGAAGCAGACTCGCAGCTGAGCAGAGAGCCCGATACTGTGCTTAATCCCAGGACCCAAGGATCATGACCTTAGGTGAGGGAAGCTGCTTAACTGACTGAGCACCCAGGCACCCCTTGTCTGATATATTTTTTGTCTTCAGTGATCTTAATACTTCTTTCAAGGAAGGAATGCAACATGTTTTGCAATAGTAGGTAAGATTGAAGAGCAAAGTAGAAAAGTTAGAAGCTTGGAAGAACAGAGCTTCCTGTTAAGAACAATTATTAGTGATATGACCCATACATTATGTACAATTATTAGTAAAATATGTGATCATTTTGACATTTGCAAAAAGTTATTATTGACTATTTTACAATACTGATAGGACATTTTGAATTGAATATTCCATCAAAAAGACAGAAACTCATGGGTACTGAAGTCAACATTTTTCATCAAAATGTATCTAATTATAATCTTATAGGATAAATACTGGAACTGGATACTAATGAAGGATTGAAGTGAATTTTGAAAATGCAGGAAAACTTGCCTTATTTGGATAAAGTTTAAAATGAATATCTTAAGACTGCTGAAATTGCTTCAAAAACTCTTTTTCCATCCTGTTAACATACTTGTCTGAGATTAATTTCTCTACTATTTATTAATACTATTTATTAATAGTATTATTAATGACTGCTATGTATAGTATGTATACATATATATATATAGTATATATATGTATATATATAGTACTATATATATATAGTATAGTAATAATAATAGTATTATTAATGACTCTACTATGACTGCTATTAATATAAGGCATGAAAATAGTTTAGATTATACATAATTCCCTGCAGGAAATGCTAGTCAATCCAAAGAGATTAGATAAATTAACAAGCAGGAAGCAAGCTCATGTCACATTAAAATTTAAACAATTGATATATATGATGTTCATTCAAAGTATGCATATAGGTTTTAAATATGAACAGTTGTATTTATTTTGTAACTTTTTGTTTAGTTCTGATTTTAGAATAACAAAAAATTACAAGTATATTAATAATTCTCAGTATTATTCCTAATATACCCATACTCAATGAATGTATATGATAATTCTTTTCTTTTGAAAATAATAAAAGTTGGGACTTGCATATTATATTTTTTCATCTTTTTTTTATCCAAAAGACAAATGTTTCTCACCACAGATGATTTGAGAAGTACTGATTGAACTCCATGAATAAAGTTAGTTTGTTTGTTGTGGTCACTGTTGGAGCTCCACACTTAGAACCTTAGTCTGAAAGTTGCAGAAAGGACAATTCAACTCCCTGTGCATGTAGTAGTAACAACAAAATCCAGCTCTCCTTCTTTCTATTATCTGTAGTTGTTTGATACTTTAAACTGCATTAAACTGTAAAGATAGAGTAAGTGAAACATCTACTAATTATTTTGAATCTATAATCTTAGGATCCCCTCAGAAACTGAGAATTATAATTAATATCTTTTGTCATGCCTCCTCTGACATACATAGGTAGTAGTAGATTAATAATATAGTTAGTTGTATGGCTACTCATAATCAGATTACTTTGTTCCTGGTTTGAAAACTAGAAATTGACATCTGGTTGCCTGATTACATCACAAGCCCAGTCAATCAATTCCTTGCTCCAATATCTTCCAAATATATTATTTCTATTTCCTTAGCTCTATTTTCTGTTAGGGAAGTAGCTCTTCAAATACTGAACATTTCTTTATTCTTCTATTTAAAAAAAATGTTTACCACAGCTCATGTGCTAAGGCAGGAAATTAAAGTAGAGCTATGGCTATTTGAAAACAGAATCACAATTACTTAGAGACAATTCAGGGTAGTATAATGAGAAACCCAAAATAAGTTCAAAACACTATTAGAACAATAAGAGAGTATTTTCTGAGGAGAGAATAAACAAAATAGAAATGTACAGTTGACTTAATAGATACTGGGTTAATATATAGAAGAGGTCAACAAATAATAATTGATAAAAGTAGCTGCAAGTGCTGGGGTACTAGGACTGGCTTCCATTCTCACTCTGTGGCACTCTTTGTCATATAATCTCATTGGCAGTTCTTCACGGGGGAGAGCCTTAACATCTTTTATGAAAATCTTGCACCACAGAGCATACACTCAACATAAAAGTTCTCTCTCCCTAATGCAGGTCCCTTTCCCTGAAGTCTTTAGAATAGGAACTCAGCCTCCGTATGAGAAAACTTCATTGTATTTCATCTTCAACATTGTTATAGCACCCAGGAAAGAGTGAGGCTGGATATCATCATTAAAATACACTTCTGCTTTATGAAAAGGGCTTTTTAGGTATATACCCATTCACAGCCACTTTTGGTCTAAAGAGAATATGATCTCAAATTTCTGTTAGACTGAAATTGCTTAAGATTTCAATGGTAGACTTTTTTTTTTTATGTTGTATCATTTTGTTTTCCAACATATCAAAAATCTCAAAAATACTCTAAGAAGAGTTCCAGCCTGCAAACCTGGACAGAGCAGTAAGGGACACTTCACAACACAATGGACTCCAGAGACATATTGGCTGAAACTGAAATTGCTTTATGTGATTGGTCAAGGTTGGCTCACAATCACAGGCAAATCCGTGATGCAACTGGAATTTAAACTCAGCTACCCCGACTATCAACTGTATAAATCCCAACCAACCAGCTCTTCTATAATGTTTGCAAAAGTTCATGAGGTAGGATTTTAAGCTACAAAAGATAAGTGAATAATAAACAATTATCATTTTCATAGGATACCATAGTTACTGGTCCCTAGAAGATGTTTTTATCACAATTCACTATTAGGAAACAGGCCATTCAATTTTTGTGGCATGCAAATTTTTAGCATCAAAGAAGGGTGAGCTGTATGTACTTGAAGGGGCTTTGAAAGGAAATGTAATGAAGTATGTCTAGATTGGTACTACTGCCATTCTTTCTAAAAAGTCACTGTGAGTACTACAGAGCATACAAACCAATCATTCTGCATTTCCCCTCCCCACTTTCCATTTGTACTTCAGTATACTTGCTAATCTCAATGTAGATAGACATGACCAGGAGAATTAATTCTTACAAACACCCACACTTAGGTACTAAAATAACACTGCCTCCTACACTTCACAGTGCTGCAAAAATGCTCATTTACTGCTGTTTGCAAGAGCCTGCTGGGGCTGAAGAAATAATAAGCTAAGGAAAATAGAGTGCCTATACTAATTTAGAACTTTTCACACTCACACATTATAAAACAATACATTAAAAATATTTATTCAGGAAAAGCTGTTTCTAAATTGTTTTTTTTTTTTTTTGATTGTGGAGAAATGTTACTTGAAGAGGTGTGGGGAAGGAAAAACACTCAGTTTTTATAAATACAGGAAATATCCAAAATTAATTTTAAAAAACACAAGTAAATAAATTGAATGGTAAATTATATTCATTAACATTTTTAACTATAATAAATTGGACAACTTAGAAGAAATGAATAAATTTCCTAGAAACATGTGACCTTCCAAAATTGAATCAGGAAGAAATAGCAAATCTGAAGAGACCAATTATTAGCAATGAAATTGAATCAGTAATCAGGGCGCCTGTGGCTCAGTGGGTTAAAGCCTCTGCCTTCGACTCAGGTCATGATTCCAGGGTCCCTCATCAGGCTCTCTGCTCAGTGGGGAGCATGCTTCCCTTATTCTCTCTCTCTCTGCCTGCCTCTCTGCCTACTTGTGATCTCTGTCTGTCAAATAAATAAATAAAATCTTAAAAAAGAAAAAAAAAAAAAGAAATTCAATCAGCAATCAAAAACTCCCCACAAACTAAAGTCCAGGACCAGATGGCTTCACAGGTGAATTCTACCAAACATTTAAGGAAGGAAGGAAAGCTTCCAAATTTATTCCATGAGGCCAGTACCACCTGAGTGATACATGAAAACTTGCTTCTTGATGTCAAAATTCATGTCATATTAGTAATTCCGATGGTCGGCATAATTCCTGGGACACAGAAGTATTTCATATAATTGAACTGAAATGGTCACTTGGAAATCTTTTAAATATTAAATTTGCTTGGACATGTAGATTAACATTTACTTTGTGCAACCTGCTTTCTGTAATGACTATTAATTCTCCAAATTGAGGATCTTTAATATCACAAAATATAATTCCCCAAAACCTGGTTGGTCATTATTTGCATTTTTAAAATTGTTTTGGGAGATGGAAAGAGATGACACAATGGTGTTGACTATCCACCAAGGCTGATTCTAGCCATCATCCATTTTTACTTCTGAGAGAAAAAATGTTTTTCTTCAGGTGGTTTAAAATCACTTTAACAATTTCTGACTATGTACTGACTCTCTATATCTTATCAACATGCTGATATAAAATATATGTCCAGAAACATAAATAATTAGAAGATAAAGGGAATCTAATTTTAACCAGGACAAGCTTACTTTCAAGCAGTTCTATTTAACCTGGAATGGACTACTCAAAAATCGACGAGCTACAATAACTGGAAACAACTTCATACTTTAGATAGTTAGCAAATATTTATTCAATGACTGACTAGATAAACACGAAAGTTAATCTCAGGAACATGCTCATTTTCAGAGACCTACGATTACTTGATTTATTTGTATTATGTTTCACTTTTATTTTAAATAAAAGCATTATAAAATGCATCAAAAATAGTAATATTAATGAAACTTTATTTCTCTAAAATATCATATCAAGTATGAAAAATATGCTGAATTTTTAAATATCAAAAAATTAACACTTGCTGAAAACATTCAGGCATACATATGTGGTTTTGAATGTCAAAGTTCCAAATCCTGATGCTGTTATAGCTTAACATATAACCACTAAAAACATATAACAAATAAAATTTATAGTGTATATGGTTATCTATATTTCATGAAATTGCTAGACTTAAACTACACTAAAATAAACAGATTAAGAATGTATATTATGTATAACTAAAGATTTTGCTGATACTTAATGAAAATTTCCCATAACGGCTTTATCATTAGAAGATTAAGTGAAAGGAAATTATTTCTTCACAAAATCTATTAGCACACAATTTAATATATATATTAAATTTGAGAAATATAACATTGAAAGATTAATATGTTTTAAACATAGCATTGTGACTTATATCTCCCCAAAAGAAACAATTCTACTTAAGGTCATTGTGAGCAGAGTGATGCAAGGTTTCTGTAGAAATTATCTTCACTGAAAATAATTGGATAGGGAGAAATTTTTGTATATGCATGTAAGTTGTGCTGGTTACTTCCTGCTTATCCTTCTAGATTTTTTTTTTTCCCCAGATCTTTGCTCTGGGAGAATAGACTACCCAGAATCCTTTGACCTGTGGTTTCCATTTGGCTTCAGACAATGGAATGTACTGTCAAGAAATCAGAAGGTAGGAGGAAAGAGAATTCAACTGACATATTTCCATAGACACCCCTTTCCCAACCAGTCAGAGCTTCTAACCAGAAGCCTCCTTCTACACTTGTAGCTTTTGCTTTTCTGTCCCCTTTTCAGGGCCAAGGATAGGATAGTTTCCTACTGTTGCTAGCTCCTAGGTGCGAAATCACATTGACTTGCTCCTTTAATTATGTCTAGAAATATCTGTAAATAGTGTGTTCATTCTTTATTAATTCAAGGGTATAATTCTTAATGGTAACTTGATTCAGACTCATTTAATATGCATGAATTTACTAAGAAATCTGCTGATGTATATGAAACGACTATAACATGATGGGAGTTGAAATATAAAATAAAGTGTACTCAGATCTATTTCCGAAAAAATGACTTTGGAGTAAAGACCAAAAAGAAGTGATGATTTTCACAGGAAAATTGAAAAACAAACAAACAAAAATCCAAAACACTATAAAATGAAGTCCTTACCAGAATGATTCAGCATAAAGTAAATTAGGCGCATTGTAAGAAAACTAAGTCTCATCATTGCTTTGTCATTTACTACTCAAGTTATTCAAATCTGCACTCCTTGATTTCTTTATTTATAAAATGGGTCTGCCTATGATACAGGATTGCTGTGAATACAATGAGAAAATATAAACATTGAAGTTATTGAAAAATTGTATTGTATAACTTTAAGTTGTCATCATTAATTCCATCTCTTTACTGAAATATATATATATATATAATATTTTTAAAAAATTAAGAAAGAAAAAAGAAGGGTAATATTGGCCATACTTACACCTGCCTTCCTGAGTTAATTTTTAATATTTTAAAGTCTGTCACATTGATTAAAAGCAGTCATGGGTAAGGATTCTGTCAGGAGGCACTGGTTGGCAGGGAGTCAGGAAAACGTTTACCTTCATTTCAGGTTCATCTCATTTTTCTTCTCTTTATCACTCCTTGTTCTAAGACACCTTATGCATGTTCCTTGTCTCCCACTGCCCCCAGTAATAATGTAAAATTATTGGCAGAATAATTAGATAATTAACACCAGTGATTTTTGGTTAGACCCTTAATAAAATTTTGTTTTCTTTCCTCCAGTAATGAAATTTCCTCCAGGAAATATTTGAGAATCATTCAAGCCTAATTCAAAAGAGCAAAACTACTGTGAAGAGAAATGTCACAAAAATTTACATATTTTGCATTTTTACATAAAAATAAATACAAGCACATAGGGATATCTCTATGGAATGAATATGCTATGCACCCTTGGAGATGTTTGTGCAAAGTATATTTTTGTCAATAATAGGAAGGAATTGAAGTTTTTTTTTTTTTTCCTGAGCATTAAGTGATCAGACTGTACCTCTTCAATTGTTTTTTTTTTTTCTCCCATACCTGCAGAGAAATGGATGCAATGATCTAATTGATTTCTTTTATTTCTATTCCAAATGCCACACAGCATTCCTGTGGTGTTTCAATGAACTCTATTCCCTATTTTCTCTGTCTCTGTATACCCTCCCTATTCCAAATGCTTACCTACTACCATTTATAACAAATGTGGTGAGATTTGTGTAAAAAGAAAGAGAAGAGAGGCATAACAAGTGAATTAGTTAGTTATGTCTATTCTAGGTCCCTCTGACCCATAAGAACCTGTAATGTCTATCCTCTTAATTTTTATTTTCTATTTAGATTTGCAGGGTTTTAAGTGTTATAGAAAAAGTTTTCATATAGCAACTATGCAGAAATTAAATGGAATTGTATTTGAATATTTAAGTCATAGGTTAATGATTTTTGGTTTTCGGATGCACAGAAAGTAGACAGGGAAATTATTAAAACCGCAATTGTGATCCAACCACCGGAACATCTGATTTGGTCAGGTGTTGATGAGACTCCTTTTTTACTCTGCTAGTTGTTGTCAGAGGCAGGAATAGACGTCAGATCTGACTCCTGTCTCCGATGCTACAATGTCACCACTAAAGCCATGTAACTTAGGGGCGCCTGGGTAGCTTAGTAGGTTAAGCTCCTGCACACAAATCTCACCATATCTGTTATAAATAGTAGTAGGTAAGCATTTGGAACAGAGTGGGTATAGAAAAAGAGCCCCTCGTGGGCTCCCTGCCCTGCAGGAAGGTTGCTTCTCCCTCTCTCTCTGTCTGCCACTCCCCCTGCCTCTGTTCTCTCTCTTTCTCTGCCAAATCAATAAGTAAAATCTCTAAAAAAAATTAAGCTATGCAATTTAAACAGCAAAATGTCATTTATTTTCTAGTCAATGCATGTATTTATAGTGACCTAGAGTTTTCTCAGTTGGAAAATAGATATTCTATTAGTCAAGGCTGGAATTGGACAAGGTCTATTACGACATCTAAGGAGTGAATCAACATCTAGAACTGTGCTTTACGAAATAGTAACCACTAGCCACACGTGTCTATTGAGTACTTGAAATGTGGCCAGTGTGACTGAGAAAGTAAATTTTGATTTTATTTAATTTTTATTTATTTATTTTTATATAATTTTTATTTATATTATTTTGTTTTTTAGTTATTTTATTTTATTCCATTTATATCTTTATTTTATATTATTTTATATAATTTTTTATTTATTCATTTAACTTTAATTTAAATATTCACATGTGACTGCTGGCTACATAATTTTGTTCTGCACAGATATAGAACACTGTCATTGTCATGGAAAATTCTCTTGGGCAGTGCTGACTATAAATGCATCCCTCTGTGTTACTCTATGTACATCTTCAACATTTTGAAAGGAGCTGCTGCTCTTTACTTAAAAGGCAGCTGCTGATATCAGTGGCAGAGACCACCTGGGGTATACTTAAGCTGACCTCCTGTCAGATGCCTTTGTTTTCTGGCATTCTGGTTAAAACTAACACAGAGGCCACACCTCAATTCCTTCATTACCACTCATTAGTTGAATGTCTTGTGGGTAAATTCCTTGAGAGTTTGATCCTTAATTCTCCATGTGAGGAAGCTATGGATCACATTGAGTGTGCTCACAGTAGCCAGAGCCGGATTTTTATTGCCAAATTCACGCCTTCCTCTTTATTTTATATGAATGAGAAATCTTACAATATCAGTTTCACTTTAGCCAGCCCCACCCCTCAGCCTTGAGAAGAGATTCCTAAATATTCACATTTGACTTCCCTCCCAAAGACTCCTAGGAGAGGGCTGAAGCTTAATTCTCCTTCAGCTGATCACCAACTGCCCACTTAAAGCATGCTTTTCTTTAGTGAATAATCAAAAGTAAACAGGAAAGGTTTCTCCAATTCCAGCTGGATCAATGGGCCACCATTCTGAATTCTTTGTTCAACCCTCACAGGCAGGAAGGACTCAGGTAGTATGAAAGCCTTCTCAGAATCGGTCTTGAAACTCAGATTGGCAGTGGCAATGTTGATGAGAAGCACCTGTCCCATTCTTCTGAGCCATTGGCTCTGCTTCCTTTTCTCCCTTCCTTCTCGATAACTGATGTCAGTACAAAAACCTAAATTTAGGTATACAGAACTCTTGTGAAAATTGACTTGCTTAACCCAAAGCTTTTCAACCTCAGCTGCATTTTAAAATCATTTGAGACACAATTAAAACACTGTAATAGTGTATACCCTTGAAAGATTGTTCTGAAAGCTCCCACAAATAAGAGGCAAGAACAGAATTAAGGACAGAACCTTTATTTAAAGGTAGCAGCCACCTGTAGAAGCTGGCACAATCAGTGATACAGACAATCACTCGTTTTCTCTATTGTTCTCCTGAGTGGTTGTCACTTGCACAGCAAGTGTGTGTTACTCTAGTCATGCTAACTCACACTTAGCTTCCACACTTAGGCTCTGGCACCATATGGCATATTTGTTTGCTCGAGATAAGTCTAGGATTGAGGCGAGGCTGGTAAAGGCAGACAAAAAGATTGTGGGGGGGAGGGGGAACTGTACTGTGGCATCTTCAAAAAAACGCTTTCATTTTCAAACACTTGCATTTGATGGACATCACTGTCAAGGATCCCTCCCACTAGGACATCACATAAGAACTGAACCAATGACTGACTGGTGAAGGAATAGACATGTTAAATTGCCATTCATGAAAGGTTTTTTGTTTTTGTTTTTGTTTTTTAAATTCAAAACTTCTGGTTATTCTGTTGCAACAGACTATTTTTTTAAACGATTTATTCATTTATTTGAGGGGGGAGGGGCTGATGGTGAGAGAGAGAATATCAAGCAGAATCCCTGCTGTGCACAGAGCCTGTCTTGGGCCTGGATCCCACAACCCTGAGATCATGACCTGAACAGAAATCAAGAGTTGGACTCTTAACCCACTGTGCCACTCAGGAGCCCCTGTTGCAAAAGACTATTAAAACCATAATAGAGTTAGAGTTACAAGCAGTCTAATATCAAAACCAGAAATTGGCTATACTACACACACACACACACACACACACACACACACACACAGTCTTTTTTCAACGTAATTCTAAGCTGTTTTAACAATTGGTAAAAAACGAAATAAAGTAAGTGCATACTGTAGCGATTCAAATGATCAGATATTTTGCTATTTTATAACAGTAAGATGAATATGTTCCTAAATATCCCAAACATGGCATGATGGATTTTTCCCAACATAATTATCCCTCAGAAAAGAGGGGCTGCCTTATTTCCAAGTCTTTTTAAATCTTGTATTACAAGTTGCTATTTTTTTTTTTTTCAACAGGATTCTAAGACGCATTAGCTTGAAATACCCTGAATCAATTCTGGTTTTAGATGTTCTATAAAGGATAACTTATGGAATCACGGAGAGAGAAGGCAAAGGCATTTTGTATAGATTTTGTTTTTGTGCCTGAGGATTTGACCTCACAATTGTAGATGTCACTGTAAACATGAGTCTCAAAGATCTGCTTGAAAAGCCGTACAATTAGTTGTTGCATAGTGCAGATCATTATTACACTCCTGCAGGATGAATGAACAACAAAAAAATTGTTCTACTGTCATAAAAATTCATAGTTGTTACCTGGAACAAATTTCTCATTGATAGTATCCTACACTTTGAAAAAGTGCTGCTAAGTAAGATTATTTCATTAAATGCTAGGATGGAAAAGCAGTATCTCTAAGTGAATATATGTTTTTGTATTAGCTTAAATACACAAATATACTCAAATCAAGGAATTAAATATTATAACTATATATTTAATTGTTCCATGAGCATCTCTAAATGATTTTGTCCCCCAAAACATTTTCTCTTGCTTTGCATCATTGGGAAGGGAGAAATTTCCTTAAAATTGATGTCGCCTTGTGTTTGGGCATACACGTTTAAATATTTATTTGCAAATACTGTAATCAATTAATACTAAAAACAAAAAAAGGTTGTTAAATTTCTGTGTGTGACTCTTATGTATTTTTTTTTAACTAACGGGATTTTATTCTTTAAAAAACAACAAAAAAATTATTTATTTTAGAGCATGAGAGCGAGAGGGGAATGGGGGCAGACAGATGAACAGAGAGAGACAGAAGCTCAAGCAGACTCCCTGCAGAGGCTGTGATCATGACCTGAGCCAAAACCAAGAATGGGAAACTCAAAGGACTGAGTCACCCAGGTGCCCCAAGGTGACTTCATTCTTTAGAAAGAAACAGAGATCACTTGGTTCAAAAAACAACAAACTCTTCCAAACACCATAAAGGAGCAAAGAAAAGTAAACATTAACACGTTTTTTTTTTTTTAACTTTTTAGGAGATGTGCCTTCACTACCCCAAAAGCACTAGTAAACTTAAAGTCAAAATATAAGCCTTACAGAATATTAGCATGATAAAACTTAGATATATTTTTTACTAGGAACCAGTGAAATCAAAGGTAGTCTTCAAGCTTCATTTTTACTTATATAACTTTCATTCCTATTCATACACCTGAAATACAGGTTAGTTTATGGGGGTTATATTTATAAAATTTTAAAGTAATTAATTAATTCATAAAATCCAATTTTTATTCTTAAATATCCTTTCTTTTAAAAAAAACTTTAAAGTATCATATTAAATATAAATAAAGATATAAAGATAATCTAAATAAATTAAATATAAATAAATATAGATATTACTCATATGTTTTAAAACTGCAAAGATATATTTTATAGTCTCACAAAATATCTTTAAAATTTTCTAAATGGGATAAAAAAAAGTCCTTAATCAGAAGCATTACATAACCAACAGTACTAATAGGGATTAAAATTACATTAATACTACTATAGTGAGTGTTTAGCAAACATTTCAAAATTCATTTTCAGATTCTTTAAAATATTCTTCATGTACCAAAAAAAAAAAAAGAAGAAGAAATCTCTGTGACTAAAAGTCCACATTAAACTTGAGTGATTACGTAATATTCTAATCAAAACTTAATTATGGAGTCACCACTTTGGCTTTAAGTCTGGCCAATATTTGAATCACAAGGTTTAAATCATCATACTAACTTTAAAATCTCACATTACTGTGGGGCATTTAACCCCATCCTCCCATATGCTTCTATGACAATGTAGCCATTGGTGATACCTGCTGTACTTGTCTTTCAAATGGCAAAATAAAACAATAAATAAAAGCTCTTTCTAAGTAATGCAGGTCTACAGAAATGCTAGCCTGACCCTCTGTTATGCTTAACTTTATATGCCAACCAATTAATTAGGCCACAGTACCCCAATATTTGGTCATATGTCAGTCTGGATGCTGCTGGGAAGGTATATTTGGATGAGATTAATTTAAGTCAGTACACTTTGAGTGAAGCAGATTATCCTGCTGTGCCCTTGTTCAATCAGTTGAAGCATTAAGGGAATACATTTGAGATCCCTGGAAGAGGGATTTTGTCTCAGACTGCCTCCAGACTTGAGCTGCAATACTGATTTTTCCCTGCGTCTCTAGTCAGCTGGTCTGCCTTGCCTATTTCAGACTTGCTAGCGTCCACAATCACTTGAGCCAGTTTCTTAAAATTTCTCTCTCTCTCTCTTTTTGTAAGTATTTATCAACTATCTATGCATCTATTTATCTATTGAGATATAGAACACTTGTCCCCTACCAATGTATTCTAAAATATAATTAATCATGGGTTTATCTTCTGCCCCTTACTAGATTGTATGTCCTCTAAGGGCAGGGGTTTTATCTGTTTGTTCACCAACTCTAACACCTTTGATGAAGAAAACATTAAAAATTATTTGTTGAGTCAATAAATTTTTAATCAGTCTTTCATTACATATTAAAATTTTAAATAAATAAACAAGTCATTTTAAATCTAGAGTGTATCAAAGAGGGAAAACTATAGCAAGGTAAAAATAATACAGTGAATTCCTATTTTAGGGCAAATGGGCAGACTTATTGGACTAATACAACTATACTTTAACCATTAAAATGGAACTGCTTTCAAATTATCTTGCTGTTACCTATACAGATTCATAAGAAGTCCAGGTATTGAGACCATGTTGAACAGCCAATATATAAATATTTATATTCTATATGATGTAAATTTATCTATAGCAACAGCTCCATACTTTTATTATAGTTCACGAACTCCCTTTTCCTCCCAATGTTTATAATAATGGATGAAGTCTTAGAAATTCAATGTATACTTTCAGTTGTTTGCTTGAATGAATTTTATGAATTTCATTACTTCTCTAAAAAAAAGTTTTAATCAAAATCTATCATCCAGTTAGGAGTCCAGTTAATTAAGGAAGTCTAACTCAACTTGAAGTAAACACATCTTTTTCATTTCAGTTCTTTATTTTGAAACATGGACTTACTTAAATTTATTATGGGTATCGTTTCTACAATTCTTACTTTCAAGACCATTCATAAGAATAAAATCACAAAACTTTCCAAAATCATACAGCATCTTCTAAATATACTAAGCTAAGGTTAATAAAAAAAAATATGTATATTACCTGGAGTGAGGAAAAGTAGTTAATCTACACACAAGGCAATTATAAGAATATGATATCTAGAGAGAAGATAATGGTTAAGAGAAAGCATAAAATGATTTTTGAAACAGAATTGAAGCTGTTTATTTTATTAAAAAGTTGACATAGGTTATCTTTAGTGTTTATGACTTGCAAACTAAAGTATTTAATATTTAACATGTTTAAATACAAGCAGCAGCAGTTTGGTAATCAAAACGAATAATTTGAATCATCTCAGAAAATAAATTCATTATAATTAGGATATTTCAGAATATGATTAAAACATTTAAAAGAAAATGTATTCACCTTTCTTGTCATCAAAGTACAGAGTCTGTTGAGCTGGATTTGACCACTGGAGGGAGGTGTTATCATTTTGATCAACCCTGCAGGTCAAAATCGCAGTTCCACCTTCAACAACCGTTACATTCTGTGTTAGTGGAAACTGCCCTTGGCTGCCTAAAAAGGGATTAAAGAAAACGTTGATTAAATGAAAGTTATAAAATGATTAACTTCCCAAGAGCTGCATTGGACTTAACTTTTCACTCAAAAAACAAAACAAAACAAAACAAAAACATTCAATCAACCAAACAACAACAAAACTATATATTACAAAAAGACAGAAAGAATAATTGAAAATTCTTAATCAGGGACAACAGTTTTGCATACCATTAAGACTCCTTCATACTCCCTTATGTGTTCCAGAAAAACATCTTTGCCTTCTAGGCACACATGGAGATTTATATTCAAATTGTAACATGATTATCATTAATTTCCTTTGCCCTTGCATTAATTATATAGGATGGACCTCATCATCTTTGAAAATAAGGCACTGTAATAATTTTGGCTAAATTGAACTCTCTAAAGCAGCAGAAGAAACCACATAAAATACTTCCCTGGTAGCTTTTATAATCCTGAATAGTCTATGAAATATGGACACTAGAACTTTAGATTCAATTTCTGATAAAAGAAATTAAAAAAAAAAGAATCTTATTTTACCAGAGCTTCTTGTAGATGTAGCTGTTTTTAGAAACACGAAATGTGTTGGAGAAAACAATATAAGTGTTTTTCAAAAAAGCGTTCATCTTGTAGACTATCTACCAAAATCTTAAAAAGATTAACCTAGGAGCTAGAGATAATATTCTCCTTTGTTCCTTTCTCTACTTTCCTGATTTTCCCCAATGAATATATATTTCTTTCATAATCAAGATAAAAACGTATTTTAACTGACCCTTAAATTGGATATCATTAGAATATAATCAAGTATTCCAGCTTCCTAAGTATCTTAGTACTTTATTAAAATAATTCATACAATAACTTTACTTAATAAGAACACTTCTAGTGGTTAAAACAAAATTCATGCACATGGAAACATAATACATAAATTTCACTTCAGCAAGATGATCTGGAGATAAGCTCTGCCAAGTCTGGTAACAATTATCAACATGGGTAAAAAATGACTTTCCAGAGCCAGGTTAAAATACTATTATGTGAGCAAGGTAGTTCATTAAGTCAAGGATAATTTACATATGCAAGAACATTATGATAACTTAATCACACCCATGAAATATATTTCCCTTTTCTTCTTTAGTTTTGTAATGATCCTGTCATTACCACAAGCACCACTTGAGGTTATGCGGGGAGCTATTGGCATAAAGGATCTTATTACCAAGAAGCCTGTTGATTGGCACTGTAAGAGACAGAAGAGCCTGAAGGGGAAAATTTCTTTCCAGATCTAAATGACACAAGCACAGAGGTTCATGACCACGTTATATAATTAAGCGTATCAACTATAAGATCTGATATCAGTAGCTTTGTCTTCTCAATGCCAACCTCTTAGAATCACTATGGCAACTCCCCAGGATATCTCCCTGTAGTCTTTAGGGTGGAGTTTTTAAATTGAGGTTAGGAGATGTCTGGAGTAAATTCTTTGATAGTTGACTTAAAAGTCAACAGGAGCCAGAGTGGGATGTGTTTTGCCTTCAGCTCAGAGGTGACCTCTAGCAGGGAAACGTGGAAAACTATCAATCTTGTGAAGTGAGGTGAGGCGAAAAACCATGTAAGAGAAAACATGAGCTAAAACAGAAAGAAGAAATAATTACCAGGGATATCAGATTAACAGTTCATAAATATGAAGCTCAGAATGATTTCAAGAGATTTTGCTCAGATTCCCGAGTTTTGATGTAACAATAAACTTGACAATGGGAGGAGGAGGGATTCTTTAAATAATAAAAAGCACACAACCACTAATAAGAATACACAGTGCATCCCGGGTGACAATTTGACTATCAACTGGTACATAAATAATATTGTCTGCTTCTTTAAAGAAGTGGAAAAAGAGCAGTGATGCTTGCAACAATTTCATCCACTACATTTGCAAAATAATTTTGAAAACATCCCCATAAGAAAATATTATCCTTCTCATTTCACAGATGGGTAAACTGACACTGGGAGGTTAAGTGATTTTTCCATGGTGAAACAAAGTCAATGAACCATTTGGGGTTTGTTCTGAAAGTTCAACATTTTATTCTTATTTTTCCACAAAGGCTGCAGGGTCATAGTAACTTGATTACTATTTGCTAAAGTGTGAATTAGACAACAATAAAAAAATATAAATGAGTAAATGTTTTAGCAGTGAAATTTTCAGTCGCATACCTAGTTGAAATACATCTTCATAAATTTCCATTATAGCATTAAAGTCAAATCAGAGGGGCGCCTGGGTGGCTCAGTGAGTTAAAGCCTCTGCCTTCGGTTCAGGTCATGATCCCAGGCTCCGGGGATCGAGCCCTACCTCGGGCTCTCTGCTCAGCAGGGAGCCTGCGTCGCCTTCTCTCTCTCTCTCTCTCTCTCTCTCTCTCTGCCTGCCTCTCTGCCTACTTGTGATCTCTGTCTGTCAAATAAATAAATAAAATCTTAAAAAAAAAAATCAAATCAGAGAGGATGTCAATATCAACTGCTCTCAAATAGACTATCCTATTCAGAACTTCCTTTTGACAATTATTTTAATCTTTCCTTACCGGCCTAGAGAAGAGAGAAAGTGGTATTTGCTAGGGTCTTCTGCATGTGGGTTGCTCTATACACACTTGCACACCTCTTCCTTGTCCTTTTAGGTAGCAGATTAGGACAACTTCCCTCCATCTTGTCCCCACGTGGATTCTGACTTTAAAGTATTATGACTTCAGTTCCCTGGGACTTGCAGCCTAAAATCCCTGCAGTCAAATAATTTAGTTTTTCCCCATAGAGAGCAAACTCATGTGGAGAATCTACTAATCTTAAATACCCTTAGGATATGTGGTTTCCAAAATCAATTCAAAAGCCAGTTTTGTAGACAGTCAAACTTCTTCTTAAGCTTTGAATTGCCTTTTACTTCTAGTTATAACCTGGAGAGAGCATCAGATTAACTGCCACTTTTCTCTTTTAACTCTTTGTGGCTCAAGGTTGTCGTTTAATTCAATTTTAGAGAGTCTTTCTGAAGAAGTTACTAATTTTCCCAATTAGCAGAATCAGTATGTTACCAAAATTGGGGATTCATTTTTAGGGCATTCATTAAACAAATATTTTGGGGGACCTACTACATGCTTTGCCTTATATGAATCAACATCATCTGAAAGATGCACAGGGGACATTTATAAGGAGACTACAGAGTTGGGAGATTTTGCAAGAGGATATAAAGGCAGGGGAGAAGGCAGTCTGTTTGTGGTATATAACTCTTTCTTTATTCCCCCCATCTATAAGGATTTCTGAAATGCATTGGTCATATCATACTTTAAAAGGATCCTTCCTCCAGCTAAGCTCAGCCCCATCCTAGATTTCAGAGGAGTTAATCCTTATCAAACAAGTGTATGATCAAATGTAAGGAAATAAAACTTTTCTTTGAATCAGTTTCATTGCTTAACATTCTGTATTGTGAACTGAAGCTTCCAGTGGTGCTCACTGTCCAGAAGAAA